>NC_072854.1:105735175-106355425 GCF_028858705.1 Grus americana
AGCCGAGGGAGCACTCTCTAGGAAACAGCAGTGAGTAAAGCAGCTCGCAAGCAGTATTTTTACAAGAGAGGAAACTTTTCCACTGAGTAAGTGTTAGTTGATTACTATTCTCTTAAGTGCTCCTAACACAGAGGGGGAAAAAAACCAACCCTACAAAGATGTAATGGTGTCTCAAATGGCTACATACTGACCCAAAAAGGGCTTAAATTACTGGATGGATTGTTTTATTTCCCTTCAGAGGCAGTAACTAACTGGCTCCGTGCCCCATCTACAGGCTGCTCCCTTCACTTCGTGCCTCCCTCATGCAGGCAAGACCTGCTGCATTGATTTAAATAATGAAAATGCCATCTCTCGGAAGAAGACTCTTCCCAGAAATTACAATTCAGCTGCTTCTCTCTGTGAATCTTGTTACATGAATAATGCATTTCATAAAAAAAAAAAAATACACAAGATATTAAATGAATCTTCAAGAGAGGCTGATTACAATATGCAGCAATGTCTATTCCCTATCCCCTGGAGACATGGTTTTGTTTGCATTTTCATGGGCAAGGCTTAATAATAACTTGAAATCAGAGCAAGTAATTCACATAAAAATTCACATCCTCTATATTTTGCATACTTTTCAAAGTCTCTGGGCCCACGAGAAAGAGGAATGCTTTACTGGGAAGTCAACTCATGATTGAAAACAATTTTCTTAAGACTAGGGCAAAGGTGTCAGACTGAAATAGTAGAAAAGCACCTTTTGTCCATATCAGGGATCATTCTTCATTTAAAAAGAAAATTATCAGTGAAAGCAATGATTCTGGCCTGCCATAAGGAAATTGGGTATATTTTTATTATCTACACTTAGAGCACAAGAACAAGCGAAGACAGCAATTGAAACTTTGCAACTGAGTTTTGCCAAGCTGCGACAGGCTGCAGGAGAAGTGTAGATGCTCAATACCTTTCTAGCAACGAGCAAAGTAGAGCACATCTTGTCACAGAGAGCAACCGCTCAGAAAAACAAATTTCTCCTCTCCAGCAAGGTACTGCTTTCCTGCTGCCTCATCCCTAACCTCTTCATGTCATCAAGGGCCAAAGCAGCCAGCTGAATAAAAAGAGCCTCAGAGCTGGTGTCCCAGCAATGTGGATCAGCTCAGGAATGACACAGAAAAACAATACACTGTGGGTACAACCCAGATACGGAGCTGTCAGTCTGTTTACAAATGGAAACGTATTTTAAAAAACCTGAAAACAAGAGCATCGCTCTTCACGTAGGGTACCGTCCCCAGGGCTAAGGATGGGTGTCATCCCTTCCTCTGACACCCTCGGTATTTCAAGGGAAACGCTCATGTATTGATGTTGCCTGGAAACTTCTGCAAAGGTTTCTTTAATGCGCCACAGAGTAGTAGTCATGAATTAGAGTCAGGTTTTAAGTGGTTGTTCCTGCCAACAGCTCCTGCATGAAACACTCTCACAAACAGCAGATGCAATGGGGCTTGTTTGAAAATGAGGGTGTTCGGCTCAAATGAAACAGCGCTTCGTTCTTACGTCAGCTGGACTGTCAGAGTCAGGGGTTTTCATTCGCTTGGGATATCCCTCACCACCTCCTGTGAATTTTATGTCCATCCAGTTTCAGGATCCCTCAATATGTGCACGGACAAACTGGCCCCCATCTGCAATCAGTAATGCTCTGGTTCAGAGCCTCTTTTTCCAAATCAAACTGAATGAGATACATCGCAAACAACCAAAACCAAACTGATTTTCAGCTCTTGGCAGTTAGTCGTACGCTCAGTCCCCTTCTCAACTTGCTCCATTGCCATCATCATCCTGGCCCAAGATCATTTAAAGTCAGTGGCAGGAGAGCCATGAAGTGGCCTTAGTTTTGATCATAGAAAAGCAAGGTGATAAAACTCTGGAGGGCTGATGAACGCTCTTGGCTCCTAAAGACAGAAGATTTTGACAGGGTCAGAAGATCTGACCCTTATTGCTGGTATTTACTTAGCATTATGCTGGATACCAGTGTATGATACTGGTTACACAGATTAAAGGAATGTGCCAGATGAAATATAGATGAAAACTCAGGTGGCAAACCTAAGCGCACTGATGTTTTCCAGGAAAGTTAAAATTCTCGCATTCCCAGTGATCAGTCTTAATTGTATTTGGAAATTACAGGCCATGGACTTCAGGCAAATGAATCAAACTCACAGAATAAAAATAACCACAAACTGATTAAAATAAAATTGTGTCTGACAAGTATATTTTCACTCTCAAAGCCGACAGCAGTATGAACCATAAATAATCACAGAGACAAGTGAATTCTACTTCAGGAAGTTCTCATAGCTCAAAAAAAAGCCCTAGGTGCTGTTCTTAAACGTGACACCAAATCTTTACTAGCAATAGCTTTCAGCATCTTAACTTTACAAGGCTTTTGAGACTTCAGTGCGCTAACTGCAACATCCACCATGGATAATCCAGTCGTATCTTCTGACGACCAACATTAAAAGACCACATGTGTATGTCCTTGACTTCGGAGCTTGTCAGAGGGACGCACATAATTCAGGCAGTGTCTGCTGGTGGTTCTGCAGCATGTCATCTGTGGTGGTTCTCCGTGTCAGCCTCTATAGAGCAATTGGCCACAGACTGTAAGGGGACTTACATGAACTTTACAGCTCAGCATTCTCAGCTGAAAAGCTGAATCGTTCATCAAAAAGAAAGAACAAGTGTGTTTTATGGCAAACAAATCCCTTCCGGGATGCTCGAGACGCCTGTTACTCAAGGAAGTTGAAGGGAGGAATTCCTCATTTGATTCGATGGACTTCCCCGCCTGCCCTTAGGAGCTGCTGGAGCTGAGGGCTCTCCTCTGAGATGAGCTATGGACTTTCTCTTCTGATTGATTTTAACGTAAGATTAGTGCTCTCAGGTAGAGCTTAAAACCTGGGGAGCTGAGCCTTGTGTTACAAACACTGTCAAATACTGGCTTGGAGCAGAGGACCTGTTTCAGGCTAATAGGAGAGCTTTTTATAACAAAAGACAACAGAGTATGTCCCACCTGCGGGTGTGCCTGCAGGCAGCCCCCCCTTTTTGTGAGCTGTCCTGAGGTGCCAAGACCCCAAGCCTGGCTTTCTGGGTTCCCTGCAAGAGACAGCACAGCGAAAGGCAAAGGCGGGTCTGCCCCCGGCGTGCCCCCTCCGTTGCAGCCTCCGCAGCATGATGGCCGCATCCCTTAGACCGGGGTCCCTGCCAGGGTGACGCCGGCTGCGGGCGCTTACTGCCCAGGCGCTGGAGGAATAAATGGGGTTCACCCAGTAATTTTTCCCACCCCTTACGGTCAAGAAGCTTTTTAAACACTGCCCAGAGGATGCTGCAGTAATTCTGCACTGTTGACACTGGAACTGTAGGAGGGAGGGAAGATTTTTTGGCATTAGCATATTCTCAATTAACATTGATGGCATGGAATAAAGAGGTCATGTCACTTTTTAAAAGCCACTGGTAGAGAGAAAACAGTGGAGTTACAGATACTTACAGTGCTCAAAACCTTCATTTTAGTCCACCAGTTGGTTTAGTTTTTGGTCAAAGTAGGCAGGAGGTAAATTATTCAGGTTTTGCCCAGCTTTTGTATGTGATCCAAAAAAAAAAAAAAGCAAAAATGACTTGAAATACAGGGCACTTACTTATAAAAAAGGGGTAGGAATAAGCAAGAAGCCTATTTTCCACCTTTGATTTTTTGCATAGTATGTTTTTCTCTAGCTACTAGTCTGCCTTTCTTGTAGGCCACCAGTTGCTTGGTTAGCTGGGGTAGCAGCAAAACCCAGGGTAAGGCGAGCCATTTTCTCTTTGACAGAGGGATGGACAGTGGACAGGGTTAGCAACATTTGCACCTAATCAAAAATAACACTTCTTCCAAACGCACTGTGAATGTCTGCTCACTATGCAAAGAGTGAGACAAGATTAAGATGAAACTTCATGATGAGAAAGATAAAAACCTGCCAGTTCCAATGTGTGGGGAAAACGCTGGTGTATCGTGCTAGACAGTAATCAGAGAGGTGGACATGCTGTCTGGTTTGTGCACAAACTAGAAGAGCTTCTCCTGACCCTCCCTTGTTGTTCTTGTACATATCAGGACACTAATTAACACGAGAAATTTGGACATCTGTCATCTGGCTACTGCATTCCAACCGCTGTTTAATTCGAGCCATGATATGGTGCATGGGACCACAGCAGGGTATGTCCCAGCAGGTCTGACTCTTCCCATCCAGGGTGGCCTGGTCCCCCCCTAAGGCTTTACTGGCTGGCTTCAGGATCCACTGTATGGATCCTTTTCCATATACTGCCTTCGTACAAATGCATGCTTGTGTACGTAGGATTTGAAAATTCAATTTTTTACAGGATCGTAGAAGATGAAGATTATGTTTCCTCCTTTTCCTGCTTCTTTATGAACACTGTGCTAATAAAACTTGGTTCCTTGGTTATTACAGTGTCATCACCCTTCAGACCTTCAGAATAAAAAACACACTCAACCAAGAAGCCTTTTTCTCATATACCTCAATTCTTGTCCAGTTCACCTGACAGCCCTTCTCATTTCCACAGGTATTACCCACACATGAATCACACTTGCACTGCACAGTACAGAGCCCTAATTTCAAGCTCCTCATCCTCTCACATACACGTAACAACACATAGCATGGTCAGTACGGAGGGGAATGTAATGCCTATATCCTATATTCGATTGATGGAACAACTGATGGTATTAGCATCTTTCACAAAGGAAAATGTTTCTTAATGGTTAAGAGTTTGTAAAAAACAACAAGCAAAAAGAAAATAAATCAGTGGTGGTCAAAACCAGGTAGCTGTTAGTTGTGGATTTTTAAACTCTAAAGACACTATACTGTTTAGAGAATTTACTGATTTTATTTGTTCACCAAAAAGATCTCAAAACAAAAACTGGTGGACAAAAATTGGTATTTCCAGTGCAATATCAAATAGGGAAACGCATGGAGGAAGGGGGCCAACAGGAAGAAGAGGAGGAAAAGGAAACTACTTCTGCACTTTAAAGGTTAAAAAAGGATTTTTCTATTTTATACTTAGATTTTAATTTATAGTAATGGAAAACCAAAAGTATTTTAATTCTAAAGTTGTGAAACAATTTCCACTAAATCGTCCAGTACTGTAAGCAGGATGGAAGAAAAACTGTTGGACTCAACCAGTCATATCCAGTTGAGAGCCTGAAGAAGAAATTAGGAGGTTTGTAAAAGGAAGGAAGTAGCAAACCCAGTTGTTTTAAAATAAGTCCTGTCAAATGATCTCAGTCTAGAGCAGCTGCTTAATGAGAATTTATTTCTAATGACACTCTAGAAATGTAGGCAGAACAGGAAGCTTTACTAGAATAACTTTTCATTTATCGTGAACATCAGCTCAGCAATATTCTAATGATATATTCCTGTAACAAATGCTGCCAGCACAGTGAAGGGAGAATTAGTGCATGTTATAGCTGTACTGGGACAAGGGAGAAAAACTTTGTGGCCACTGAATTTGTGCTTTGAAAGTGAAGACATGCTTTGAGGAACTTTTCTGATTACTCATTCCCAAAGCAAAACAGCAGCAGCACCAAGAGTAATACCAGAATAGAAATAATAGTGGAAAAAACTAAGTTAGCAATAATATATGAAGTAACTCCTATTAAGCCTGAAAGTAGACATGACTTGAAATAACAAAGATAAAAGATGCTTATTTTGAACTCTGAAGTTGCCAGCAAATTTACTGAAAGCCTACATCAAGATTTATTAAAAATATTGTTATCCTTAGCCAATAATTTCCAAATTCTTTTCAATCTTAACCTTTTTCAATTACTTAACCTTCACAATGCCACCCACGCATTTTCTTCTGAAAGGACACCTAACAGTTAAGCAACTTCTTCTAGACCATTCAGCAAGTCAATGATGAAGCAGCTTGGAACATGCCCTGGGTCTCCTGGCTCCAAGCTGCTTGTTCTACCCCTAGACACTCACCTCTGGGTAATTTTGTACCAGTTACAACAGCGAGGTAAGCCTTTCAGCATGCACACAGTGAGAAGCACTTTTCACATGCTACAGAGTGTGAAATGAATTGAATAATTAAGTTTTTAATGAAAAGCTGCTTCTCTGGTCTAGCTTTGACAAACACCATCTTGCTGAATATTGCTATCGCTGGCACCAGCTGTATGAGCCTAAATGAAACGGTATAGAACTAGTTTCAAGCCTATTTTAATAGTAGTTTCATATCAGATGATTCCTAAACGGAAGCAGAAGGTGATTTACAATCACTTATCGTACACAGAGCTTCCTTGTTACTGGAGTTACAAATTAGGGAGCCCGCTTTGCAGTTCCAGTCAGCTGAGCTCCTGCAGGAGCATCACGCCAAATACACGCTCGTCCTCAACAGTCCTGCCATTCCCGGCACAGCAACCTCTGAAACGTTGATCTTAATGCCAAAGTCTTTAGTTTCAAATGCATTTCACAACAGATACGGGATGAAACACACTCCAAGTGACCTTTCTCCTGTAAATTCTAAGTTAAAAAGCGCAATTTTAATTTAAACTACAAAAAATTGATGACGAGTTTGCAGCAATAGACAGTGAGGAGTTCTTTTAGCAAGAGGCCCATAATTATGTTTAAGGAAATATTTATACTCATTATTCACATGGGAGTGCTTGGAGCACTGTGGTCTCATTTACAGCAGATCGTTTTAGTTTTCTTCATCTCTTCTAGTTTTGTTTCTTCCTTTTCTCATGAGCAGCTGACTTTATGATCAGTAATGGTCTTTTGAGGACTTTGAGAAGCAGATGCTGGGGACTGCATAGACACCTAACAGGATGGAATCAGCGAGCTTCAAAATAAGTCAAGGTTTGGATATTTGACAGGCATCACAGGAGGACCCCAGACCTGAAAAGGTCAAAGTGCTTAGAAGTAGAATGGAGGTGGAGGAGGGAGAGAGAGCTGTTGGGAAGCTGGCTAAGACAACCAGACAGATAAAAGCACCTGACAGGGATGTCTGAAGAAGCCAGCGCTCACTGTGAGCTAGACATATCAATGTTTTTATGCTATTTTAACCCCTTTTTCTCCATAAGCAAGAATCCCTTGAACCTGTGTGGCGTCACCCACACCAGTCATCAGGGATGAGACTGGAATGCCAAATCCAGCTGGACTTGCCGGAACGGACGAGCTATATTCCAGGGCTTAGCTGAAGGCTGAGGAAATCAAACTATACCGCTTGAGAGAAGGAAAAGCACAAAGTCTCATTCCCAATGGAATGCTACTAGGAAAAAAAAATTGTGGAGGAAAACCAGCAGGTGCTATTAGCACCGCAATACCACAAACCTGCTTACAAGACTAGGGAGGCACGGAAGAGTATTGGTTTCTGTTATTTATGTTTAGTTATCAAGTGCCTGCCTACACTGAGCGGTGAAACTGCCGCCCTTTAAATATTGCTTTGTATTTCTGGAAGTGAACAAACCTACGCAGTGAGCAGACTTCCTAATGCAGAGAGTCTGTAGCGACAGTTTCCTCCATTTGTGGAAGACGTTCTGTGATTGCGCTGTGTAGCCAAATTGAATGTACGTTTCCATAACGCACAGAGATACTTGATTTCAAGGTAGACAATGTAGTGTGCCTTTCCTTTCCGAGGAGCCCTGCCAGATACAGTTAAAGATTAATATTATAAAACAGCCTTCGGGGAGAAATTTTGTCTGCTTTCCCCCACCTAATCCTCAGCATATTTAAAGCACCATGGATAAAATACTACATGCATCTGGCAGCTAATGTGGAACTTCAAGGCAGAAATTATGGCTCCATAAAAAAGTTGGGATGTCTGGCTGATTCGGGAAATGCTAAGGAGTTTCTGAAAGGTACCCAGGCGATAGAGCAGGTGTAAAACAATGATTTACTGTGACAGTCCTGTGCATCAAGCCGAAACAGAAGACATAAAAGAAACTGATTACAAGTTGTTGTTCTGTTGCTTTCTTGAAAAACTAGGGAGAGCGGAGAAGGCATCTATTTCAATCACAGCCAAGATCAAAGAAGATTTCTACGAAATGCAGAAAAGGAGCAGTCACTCAGAACAATAGTATTTATCTTCTTCAAACAATGTCTTCAACTTGGCGACTGTTCTCTAAACCTCCACCCCTTATAAAGAGAGCTGTAAAATGTCCACTTTTGTGTATCATCCTGTCTTGAAACGCGCTCTGGTTTTCTTTCTGTTTCACTTTGCAATACACTTGCCGGAGTTAAGAGATTGGATTAAGCAGTACGTCCACAGAAGAATATGACTTGTCTGCCTAGTATTTCATGTCACTGTGCTCTTTCTGGATTCAATTCTTTTCCACACCTCTTCAGCTGTGGGTAAAGGTGTACGGATGAATTCCAGCATTCTCCAACAGCACAAAAATCCAGATATTGCAAGTTGCCTATGAGCAGCTCCTTAAAGTGTACGACTGGCACACTCATACAGGGAGTTCTATCTGCGTTCTCAGGTGTAGACGAAGTAACCGTCTACAGTGCTGAAACAGGGAGAATTATTGAATGACTTCTTTAAAAGAGAATTATCCTTTTAAACTTCTTCATCACACTTGCTTTCTACGAGTTAATCACCCCCAGGGCAAAAGGCTATCAGCCTATTTCAACCTTTGGCCATCAGACTAAAGGTGTCCCCAACGTAAAGGTGTTGCCCAGGTGAAGGTGCTTACAAATATTGTCGGCTGCTGCTATTCGAGCATTTACTGCTGGCTGTCGTTCCTGAGTTGCAAGAAGTATTGCTCCAGGCAGTGAATATATTCTGAAACACCACTCTAGTGTGAGCTATCAAAAACAAGGCTATCAATGCGTCTTTGGTTAACGTTAGTTCAGTTAACTTGGATGACCTCTTTGGCAGTTGAGCGACACTTGATTTATTCTCCCTCCTGCCTGTGAGCTGAGTAGGTGTAAACATGGAACAGAATCCTGGTGTACCTCTCTTAATTTCTTAATACCACAGTGTTTCACAACTTGCTTGTATTGCTGCCCTCTGCTCGCTCTACAGGATTTTTATCTGTTGGAGATCTGCTGCATCAACATTATCTTCCCTGAGGATATGCATCAGTCTGTCATGTTGGAATTTATCTAAAGCCTTCTCAGTGTCAACAAGGAAACACCGAGAGAAATCCGTTCGTACCAATGTACGGTATCTCAGGCTTAGGATTGCTTTATTCTCACTCCTGAACATTAAATGATTACAGACTGACTTGTATCTATTTTTCTCAGTGTATTGCTCTATGTTTCATCAAGAATTTAAAATATTTTAAGGGCATAGTTTATCAAACATGTAGCTCGGTGTCAATCACAATTTCTGGCATTAGCAATTGTTATGTAAGAATGAAGATTTTTTTTTGAAGCTTTCCTTCAAAGTATCCTGCATGTAATTGGGTAGAAAGTTTAAGCTACTTTGTTTTGTAGGATTAAGCGGCTATGGCATGTCACCTGTAATATCACCCTCTTCCGGTGCTCTTTTATGCTCTTTATTTTCTAGGTTCTATGTCAGCATTATCAGACCCTCTCTCCGAGTGTCTGTCCTCAGATTTCTGAACAGAATCAGTTTAAAGCTCTGTCTTGTATTCCTGCCCATCCAGAATATTTGTTTGTCTGTAGCACACTTGCTGGTTTTCTCATATGACTAACCTCCTTTTATTCTTCCAAACTTTCTGGGTGCTCTAGGTTGGGGGTTTTACGTTCTCCTGCACTTCTTCTGGTTTGTTATGCCATTTTCTTAACTCCTTCCTTCTCCTGTCTTTCTCTCATAGCTTCTATAACTTGCAGGATCCCTTCTGTAATCAGTTGTTAGCTTAGCGTTGTACCTTTTCACCTCCCCTCACAATGAGGTGGTTTTATATACAGAGTTCTGAAATGCCTTCAGTTTTCCTCTCTCTTTTTCCTCCCTTCTACTCATTGAATCGCCCCTTTGAGACCTATTCCTCATGTTTGTTTCATTTTTATTTTTAATCTACCTACAAAAATTTGAAATATTTTCTATTTAACATTCTTTCAAGCTTGACTTCAGCTAGAGAATCTACATATTGTGATGTATCTGATTTCCTGCAGGACCGGCTGTTGTGTTCAGCTGGGATGACGCTGAAACCAGACATTCCAGGTAACAGGATCATGTCTGTTGTTTGCAAATTCGATCAACCTGGTTTCCCTTTTAGTCTTAAATACGAAGCCAGGAATTCCCAGTTCCACTATCCATACGACTGCTTCATATTATAGCATCAGCGCCATGATCCCATTCTCCCAGCCTTTCCTCTCTCTGCCTGCTTTCCCCCCAGTTCTTTATAAGAACTATTCCTTAACATCTTCCTGGAAGTCTTCCAAAGGGCGTGAAAGATTTAAATACAGACTCCAGATGGCAAGGTGTGTAATCGTATGCAGAACATGTTCCCAAAATACTAATGGCCAGACTTTTTTTTTTTTTTTAATTTCTCCAAATCCTGTGTAATCTCTTATTCACCTTAAAGTATCATCTCATAAACATTTTGTAGTTCTATACATTTCATTTCACAGAGTTCCATACCAGGATATTTTCAAATGTTTGCTTTCCTCCAATGTTTTTGGAAGCTATCTGATTTTACAATTAATGTTGATACCTCATGTGGTAATCTTCAGTTTAAGGGGTTTTTTTCCCCCCCATCTTTTGCATATCTGATTTTACAGAAGGTGATCACTAACCCACATTAATTTCTACAGATGGATGATTAACCCCAAATTGGTAAGTTAAACATCATATAAATAAGTAAATTAACATTTTCCTTAGATTTTCATATATACTTGGAAGGCTCTAACAAATTTCAGTACAAAAGAAATTTAAAAACCCTTTTGCATAATTATGGAATTCCACTAGAAAAAAGGATATTAAAAAAGTTAAAGATGTAAATCAAGGAATTAAAGGAGAAAAAGAATTCAGTGTTAAGATGCTTCATCTCATCCTCTAAATGACCGTAAAATTTTCTAACACTGGTAAAACAACACAATTTCCTCTACCATCATTCTCAGATGCAGCCGGACCATTTCAACTGAAGCTTCCCAAATGATTCAGCTTGAGAAAGACACTCCAAAAAAAAAAAAATCAATCCAAATGTTTTAAATTTGGCAAAGGCACAAGCATTTAAGAAGAGGATCTCATACCAGTAAATACTCGGCAATCTGAGCGAGAGGCATCCTTCTTTGCCTGAGCTATAACAACTTCCCTGCTCAGATGGGAACAGCTGTTTGTGAGAAGCCGCTGCGTAACCCCGCAGTTGCGTTGGCTGCACTTCAGTACCAGGTAACTCGGTTTTTTGGCACTGCTGTGGCTAAAGCAACAGTGATCTTAATTATCAGGAAAACCTTCTTCCCTATCAGCAAAAAAAAAAATCAGTCTCTTGCCAGAGTCTGTGGAAGCACCGCGCTTGGCAATATTGAGAACGAGACTGGACTGGAGCATTAGAAATTGTGCTGTAGGATGGGAGCTGACTGCTCCCTGGTGTAACTTTTTACTGAAATGGAGCTACAAACCTTTAATTCAGAATTTATTTGGCCTAACAAAGAAGAGGGAAAAAAATCATGAGATGGACATATAGCATTTGTGTGATTATACACACACGTTTAAGAAATTCCTTCCGTGAAGGCTTGAAGAACATATATCAAAATGAGAAAGCTGTAAACAGCATTATTTATAGCAGAGTAAAAGCTGTAAAATGGTTTACTAGAGCTTCCTAACAACCATTCGCTTTTAATTGTTAGCATATTAAAATACTGAGCAGGAAATGTTATTAGAATAAATTTTGATTTGATCGTGGAAATAAATAAATGGAATTAATTTGTTATTTGCAGATTTCCTCTGTGAAAAATACTGCTTGGCGAGATTATACCTTACACATAAAAGGACCGCTGAAAAACGAGCTTGACATTGATTGCAAGGTGCAGAATAAAAAATATGCAGGGAGGGAGTTTCGTCCACTAATTAAGAGCAGTGGATTGTAACAAGATTCCCGGAGTCTGGCCCTCCTTGCATAAATCACTTGAACTAACGCTTTCAAACAAGGGCACCTCAAGTGGCTTTACCCCATCCAGATTTAATTTTGAAGTTCGCTGCATACCAGCTGAAGCATCCCTACAACAGCGTTCACAAGGGGAGCTGTCAGGGGTGACCTTCTAGCGATGCTGCTCTCTCTTCCGCCCCAAGAGAAGCAGGGACAGCCCCGAAGCTGAGGAGAACCCGCTCTCGCAAGCGTTACGCTCCCGACATTGGTCTCCTGCGGTTCACTCCACGCGTGCGCAGGTGGGACGCCAACGTGAAATCCCCACGGAAAGTTTTAACATTCAGAGAGAGCAATAAGAAAGCGATGAAAAGGGAAGCTGGATCTAAATCAAAACTCAGGAGGCCTCCCAGATGGCCTTGACCCAGCAGCCGCCACACACTGATCTCCCATCACACGTTACCGTAGTTGACTGGGGATGATAACTTTTGACATCTTATTTATACGTGGAACTGCCAGGGCAGCGGTTCTTATCTCATGTTTTAAATTATCAAGAAAAAAGAGCGTCTCCATGACTTCATAATACAAGCAATAAACAATGAGCACATGAGCTTTCCCAGGTATTTTTATAGGAGCTGGAATGCTCACCTGGGTTGAGTGAGGGTAAGACACAACTTTTTTCCCTTTCATACACTTGAGTTTCTGTATTTTAATGCTCTTATCTTCCTAACTGGAGAATTGTCATTTTTATCAAAACAGTTATACTATTTGGATTAAGCCTAACAGGGTCCTTCTGATTTTTTAATGTATTTTCCATGCTATAAACAACAACAGACAAACATTCTAAAAATGGCTCCCACAGACCTGATTTAGTATTAATCTTTTATGGTGTACTAAATAATAATAATAATAATAATAATAATAATAATAATAATAATAATAATATCATCTTGTTATGTCATTCCAAAATTGCCAAGGTATTTCTGAATATAAAACTTGAATTGTCAGTTAAAAATAAGGATCATTTTATTATTTTGGTGCAGTATATCACTTTGTTGATGCTGGCAAATTTTTGCACTTCCAGAACGCTTAGCATTTAGCTCAGTGACATAAGCATCACATATGAATTCCTGTAATTGCTTTTAGCTAAATTCTACATATAGATAGCTTCCTTACAGGCTTGAAATAGAGCAAAAATGTAGTCCTTTTAGGGGAGTGAAATGCAGAGGATGTATTTTGATTCTGATGACCTCCTAGGATGTTTCATTCAAGGTGCAGTATGAAGACGGAGGAAGGTAGTTCACAAGGTTTTGACAGCGTATGGAGCAATCCATTCGGTACCTTTGTTTTAGATGTATGGGATGCAAATAGCAATGCACTACAGTATCCTCCATTCCAGCACTGCAGCTATAGCCACAGATTATTCCTTTTGGCTCGGTACGATTTACCTCTGTTTCACACTGAATGGTTTTTATGTTCCTAATCAATAAATTAGCTCAGTCATTTTAGTTGCAAATCCTTCTTTAAGGTTAACTACTATGAGAGACAACAAATATTCAAGCATGCAGCATCGTGTAGCACTGAATAATGTTTGCAGCTGGCATAGCCCAAACTAAGAGCTTCTATGCAGTATTTTTCAGTTTATCATGGAAATCTATCCGTATCTATAGAAACTCTGACCATCTGCACACAAATGTGAATTCTGTAACTTCCGCGGTATTTTTATTACAAAAGCTGCAAAGAATTTACATTTTAAGGGCAAAGCAATCATTGTTAAGAGCTCCCTCTCTTGCATTTCAGACACCGAGAGAGCAAACATTAGTTAGGGAACACCAAGAGCTAATGGCGCAGCGAACCACAACGGGTTGCACGCAGCAAAACCCAGATACGCTCTACGTGGCCTGCGGAACCATTACATATGGCATAACTGTGGTTATAGCCCTGAGTTAAAAATCATACAGAGCATGCCGATTTTGCGAAATTGAAAGAAAAACAAACAATAAGACATTTACCTTCCACGTCAAGGCACCTAGGTGGGCTATCTGACCAGATAAGGTTATACATGCACTCAAGGAACTCTGCCCCTTCTAGTTTATATCCAGGGAAGCATTGATAATACACCACTGTTCCTACGGGGAAGGAGGACTCGAACTCAGATACGTTAATGTAACTATGAGGAAGAACCAATGGCCTCAGGCAACCTGCAAATTAAGAAGAGGGAGGTATCTTTTATTATAAGGTGCTTATCATCTCAGTCATCTTCACACGTCTTGGTTCTAATTCCTAAATTGAAGAGTGTGATATTTTTCATCTGCTCTGCTATGAACGGCATGCTCGTGTAACCTCCCTCAGCTACATGTGTCTCGTCATCCTGTTTCAAACCCTTTCATTGTTTAGCCCACACGCTTTGCTAGCGTGGGATTCACTCTCAGCAAAGCCAGGAAAGGTTTACTGAAAATGACAGTATTTTGTTTCACAAACATTCACTGGTTTAGCAGATGGCAATTTCTTTTTGAGGTAGAATCTTTAATAAATAAAGATTGTCATTTGTATAAACCATGAGTTTTATTCCTCCTCTTAAAACTGACAGGCATGTAAACCATCTTTCCTATTAAAACTGCTCCTGTGACAAAGTGCACACAGCTGTAAAAGATTTGCAGACAGAATTAACGATTTTGAAATTCCAGTTTGAGAAAGTCTAAAGTGACGTGATTTACGATGAGCAGTCCCATGATAAACGCTGAACGAGGTCTCAGATTAGGTTATCAAAAAGTTAAGGTACCTGTTATCACCAGAAACTGTAAATGCAGTCAGAGACGACGTTCTACGTCTGGAATTACTTCTGAGGGATTTGTACCATGGATGGTACTGAGCTGTGACAGTTAAATGGTCACCAGCCATATTTAGTGCAAGAAAGAGCAGTGAATTTAATAGATGACATGGTTTTATAACATGTCATTCGCATACGTTCAGAGTCTGTTTTGAGCTGGTATGTAGGTAGGAGTTGGTACTAGAGGACAAAAAAAAAACCCTCATGGCCTTAAAAATGACCCTCTGGGTAATACTTAATACTGTTGATTTTTTTAATTTGCAATAATGTAGGGGAAAGATGACTGGTAATCAGGGAATAAAAAATAATATTATAAAGTTATGAGACTAATAGGAGCTGCATTATGGCAATCCATAAATAGGTCTCTTGCCACTACTAGGAATTTGTGAAAGATGTTCATAGGACTCTCATAATTTTCAGTCTGAGGGGGAAACTAATATCAGTCTGAGAACTTGTTGTAAGATGCTGGCATCTAAAATAAAAAGTCTCGGCAGCACTTCAAGTGGTTATTTCCTTGCAATGGTCTTTTGAGGGAGAGGGACGAAAGCAAAAGAAAACAACAGAAAAAGCCTGAAAGCTTTTTACAGCACACTGTCCTACCAGAGCAATGGTTTTGATAGCTGTTTGACTAGCTGGTTATCTCTCTGCTTCGACAAAGCTTCAAGCATCCCATCTCCTGGCTACTACTCGTACCCCTGCATGCCCCACGCACAACATACCGGCTCCCGCGAACCAAGCAGGGCGATATAAGCAGCCTCCAGTGGGACAGAAAGAAAAAGCGCAGACTGCCTGAGCAAGACCAAGCTTACTGTCCTCTGAACTGTATCAGGGAAAATTTCATCCTGCTGGCTCAGAATGTTAATGCTCATTGGGTTCCTTTGATGCAGGACAGAGATTTACCTGAATTTGTGTGAGCGCCGAGTATTTGTGAAAATCCCTGAATCTCTAAACACCTCAAGCTGCTTGAAAACTTCATTTTGACTCTTTTTTTTCTTTTACTAAGTAATTCACATCATTCCACATCAGTAACTGTCATGAGTATCTCGTGGCAAAAATAGTCTGAGGTTGGATTCTTACACACTCTACAATCCTTTCCCGCTGCTCTGCCAGAAAAAGGCATCTTGGTGTCATGAGACTCCCCTGCCCGCTGTAATCAAAAGGCCATAGAAATGTAATTGACAGCTTACCTAGTGCAAGTAGACAAATGCCTTTGATGTTATTAGTGCTTGACAGAGCAAAAAGAAAATTCAGGAGTCAATTTTGGATCAGGGTTACAGAATTTGGCAAAATATGGCAGATGCTTGAATCTGAATTGCCTATTCTCTACCTGTCTGGTAGCTACAGCACTGCTCTCGTGCAATCGATTTCATAAGTTTTAGTGGCATTGCTTTTATTTTTAAAAGCAGTTAATATTGAATATTGAGTAGCAGCAATTGATTGTGTTTCGTAGTATAAATACAGCAAGAGAAGAAAGCAGCAAGCCAAGGGGTACTTTTGCTTACCCAGTTAAAACTGGCTCTCTCAAACTTTCCACCTGGAACTTTGGCAAATACAGTACCTACAAATTAATCTTTTGAGTATCCATCTCACTCAACTGCAAGAGTCTTAAACTACCTTGATCAGATGTGAGGTGTGCCCACTCCCAAAAATGGGCTGTATACGTCATACTGCCACACACCACGCCATTGCCAATAAGACACCCCAAAACTAGTGCCCACTTTTTTATGGGTTTGTGAAAACCTCTTGGGCTTTGCTGGCCCTCTTCAGATACACTGAGCTAGCCCTAAATTTCTACATGCCTGCACCATAGTCTACGACAAGACCTTGAGACACAGTTTGATGTGCCCCAAACTGAGGGTCCTCGCCATGGAGACCCATGCAAACTAAACTCCTGTAACTTCCGACTCTGGCGCCCACCCATCCCATCACTTCACAGCAGAAACGCCAAGCCCTGCCACCGTCACTCCCGAGAAGCGTCCCAGCTCCCTTGCCCACCTGCCCAGGCTCTACAAATCGGTGTGACGCTGTAATTGCGTGCGTACAGAGACCTGTCAGCTTTGGGAGACGACGGATGGGTTTGAGGAAAGTTAATACAAACCCCGTCTTCTCCTTAGCACAGACAGTTAAAATCTCTCGGCGCTGTTCAGCTAGTCAAGCTTGTTACCGAGACATGAATTGCTTAAAACCAAGTCAATGGTACTAACACATGCGTGTTAGAAACGGAAAGGCAATAGCAGCCCAGGGTTATTGAATTTCCCTTCACCAAAGCTGGCTTACCCCCAGCCGTTTCTCGCAGTCTGAGCGAAGCTGGCACTACTAATGCTGCTCGTTCTACAGCTAATGGCATTTCTGGCCAAAATCATTCCCGTGCACACCCCCAATTTTCAGTCAATACTGAAATACTGGGTTTAATGGACTGTGCACATGATCAACAACTCTGCTGAAAATTTCAACAGAAGAGCAGGTTCCAGCTTCTCTCCTCTACCCCTGACCGCAGCAAAAGGCAAAGAAATGTAAATTGCAGTTAGAAGCGTATATCTTTACAGAAATTAATTGGTGCAAAAATGTCAGTTGCCCATCAGACCTTTTGCTGAACCTTTGGCTGATTTAACCCGGATTTTTTTTAAATGCAATGTATCTGTGTCAGCTTTTAGACTAGCAAACAAAAAGCAACGTTTAAGGTAGTATTTTAAGTACGGGTATGTTCAGAAAGTGGCATATTCTTTCCTGCAGTGAGCAATGGGGAGGAGAAATCAAAGAACCCTAAGCAGCAGCGCTAGTCAAATACTGTACAGTGGAGCTTAGCGGATCACTGACATCCTTACGACTGTCGAAAAAAATATTGGCAAACTATCACAAGGTGCATGAGCTATAAAACAGGATGTGCTGGTGTACTAAACCTTGACAAATGGGCAGATTATCCCATGTTCCATCGTCTTGACATATTGAAACCATGTTGTCTAAGTCAGGGTAACGGATCTGGAATCCTTCATGACAGCTGATTATTAACTTATCTCCAGTCCTGTATGTCTTGTTATGAATCTCTGCATCTTCAACATGTGGAACAAGGCAATCTGTGACTTCATGAAAAAAAAAAAATAGTAACTTCATTAAAAAAACATGGCTATCTATTCAATAATCAAGCTCTTAAGCAAAAGTTATCAGTTAATCTAAGTGCTCTGCTTAAACCGTTTGGCAAACACATGCATTTCAGTAAATATGTCCTTTTCCTAGTTAACCATCGGTTGCAAAGTCTATAGCACTGTAGTAGAAGCTGATGTGCTGCAACAATGGATCACTCCCCCAGACTTTTTTTAAACAAACAAAATTAAGAGCATTTAGGAAGACTGTTTTTAATTTTGCCTGTCCATTCATCACGTGTGCAAATTGCACCGCACGGTCTGACTATCCCCGAGTCCCATGCGAAGGCAGACTCTTTGACAGCACTACGGACAGGACGAAAGAAAAGATAAAATACAGATATGGCATGAGGAACACAGAAAAACTGCAGTTTTAGCAGAGAGACAGATGAAAATTGGGTACATTTACAAGGGTTTATCCAGCTCCATTCCACAGAGTTTGTTATGAGACTGTCTTCACTTTAATCTCATTGATTCTGTTTTAAATCAGACAATTTTATGTGCCTGAATTCATATGCCTTTAGAGGGTGTGATTTTTAAGGCCCTGAGCAGCATCTCAAGTCCTTGTAGAAGACTCGACAAGGGAAGTGACTGCCAACATCTAGTGATATACAGGCAAGGGCTCTAGTACCTGTCTGTGATCCATGTTTTGGCCAGTCTTGTATCTCACTGTATATACCAGTACCAAAGACATCAAAACAAAAATAAACCCCAGAAGACTAAAAAAATAAAAAATGTTGTGGAAAGTGGAAGGAAAGGGTGAGGCAGGGTAAAAATCCCTCTGCTAATACTGAATAATTAAGAGACAAGCCAAGAGGATATGAAGGAATAGTCCAGGTGACTCAAAGTTCATCCTCCTTATAAAGGCAAAGTGAGATTAAACAGAAGAGAGGAAAAGATTAAATACTGGGAAAATGTAATCAAAATTATCTGTTTGTCTGCCAGCAGTCAATCCATGACAGAGATGGTGATAAAGTTTCCAGGCATCAAAACCCACAAAGTATTTCAAATAAAAGTAAGACAGTAAAAATATTATAAGCCTGGTTTATGCTGGGTTTTTTTTTCCCCCAACACTTCTACCGCAAGAGACAATTATCTTCATTTAGGAATACACTATTTATAAAAAAGAAAAAGAAGTTTCAGACATCCATTGAGACTTGCATAAAAGAGAAAGTTTCTGCCATTTTCATGGGTAATTCTTGCTGAAGAGGAAGAGGCAACTCTAAATTTGTATTTAACAATTAATTGTGAGCATGCACAAAGTAAAGCAATAGCAACAGCTTGCTAATTTGCTTTGAAGTGCAACTGGAAGCAAGATAAACTGTCATTTAGCATAGCACACGCAAACTACTAAGAGCAAATGTATTTCATAATGTATTTATTTATTTAGGCAAACTAGGAGATCTATTATTCTGAGACTCCATCACTAACTTTTACTAATACAAAGTGGAAGAGTGTTGCTTCCCCAGTTAAACCATACTTTCCTTTGTACCTTCCCATTATAGGGATGTTTTCTAAAATACATTGTACTTAGCTAACTTTTAGTATGGGGCGTGGACGTATGTCCTGGTTTCAGCTGGGGCAGAGTTCATTTTCTTCCTAGCAGCTGGTATAGTGCCGTGTTTTGGATTTAGGATGAGAGTAATGTTGGTAACACACTGATGTTTTGATTGTGGCTAGGCAATGCTTACACAAAATCAAGGAGGCTGGCACTGCACAAGAAGCCGGGAGGGGACACGGCCAGGCCAGCTGACTCAAACTGGCCGAAGGGATATTCCATACCATGTGATGTCACGCTCAGTATAGAACTTCGGGGAAGCTGGCCAGGGGCGGGACCACAGCTCGGGAACTAGCGGGGCATCCGTCTGCAGGCAGTAAGCAATTGTGCTGTGCATCACTTGTTTTGTATATTTTATTGTTGTTGTTGTTGTTATCTTCCTTTTCTGTCCTACTAAACTGTCTTTATCTCAACCCATGAGTATTACTTTTTTTTCCCCAATTGTCTCCCCCATCCCACTGGGGGGAAAGAGTTAGCAAATGTTTTAGCTGCCTGCCAGGACAAACCACAACAACATATTATTAGTCAAAAATTCTCCCATTTCTCTTGTTACTTATGGCTCCTTGGCTGCTGCTGCTGCTGCAGGTGCCTCCTGCTGCCTCTAACAGGAAGGGCTGACACTCTGCCGGGAGCTCCGAGAACCTGCAGCATGACGTTTTGCTGGAATTTATTCATTTATGAATGCCCGAGTCTGAGCGGATGCGTACCCTAACAGAAGGTTATAAATGCGCTGGGCTGAGGATGCAGACATCACCTTCAAAGGCTGGACAGTTTGCTCTCTCGCTCTCTCTGGCAAGTTAATCAGCAGAGGTGGCGGCAGAGGATGCCCCGCAAGAAACGCCTGACGCTAAGCCCTCAATGCTGTCACCAAGAGTCTGCCCTGGGCACCCCCGAGGATGGGACGACATAGGTGGGGATCCTGCTCCGCCACGCAGGAGGAGGTCGGAGATGGATGCCAGAAGATAACGTCAATGAACAGCTCACTCCTTCTGTTGCTGTACAAATAAAAGAGGTGTGTATGCACACACTGCAGCAAAATATGAGATTTCACTTTCAAAGTGGGGGGAATTGATTCTGTTACAATGATCTATTACAGCGGCTTCATCCCCATTATTCCAAGTAACAGCTACAGCTCACATCATTTTAATCGGCTGGATGTTGGCAGAGAACTGTGGTAAGTTGCTCGCTGTACCATCCTTCGCCTGCGACATCCCGGCTGACTTTGATAACAGGCCTCTGACAAGCCCCGGCTAAAGACGAGACCCGTGGACCACAATATTAGAGCTCTTTTTCCTGATGCTTTGCGAGCAAATGCTTCCCCACTGGCTGAATTTGTATTGTTTAGCACTTAGGCATAAATTGCAGTAGCCACCTCTCCGCAAACAACTGGATTAGCTGGCACAAATTCTGCTTGGAAAAGCTGATAATAAGCGACTGGATTTTAAAATGTCCTGTCCTAGAAAATAAACTGCTTTATTCTAAGTACTTTTCAGCAAATCCATGGAAGCAGCTAAACCATTTAAGGGAATACACGGTCTTTAACCAGCACCGAACAGCAATGGCTATGACTTACGCTCCTTTCTGGCAGTTTACTTCTGCTTACATCTACCGTGTGAATATTAAAATGGGTCAACCAAAAGCACGCCCTAGTTAGGAACACATTTCTTATCTTGCAAAGGCACAGAGAGGTGGGGTGCAGCCACCCTCCCTCCTCCCAAGAGCACCTGGACCATAAAGGCACCTCGGAAGGAAGGTATGACCTGGACACCGTGGAGATTGCCGCTCCATCCATGGGTACCAGCTGGCTTGGCACGGCTTGTGTCCGTGGCAGGGGAACTCTTACCCTTCAAAACTTGTCCCTGGTCCATGCTAATCCAGAAGGTGCTTGTAGGAATTGCTTGGGGAGTACTATTTGACATTGGCCAACACCATGCCAGGGACCTTTCTAACACTGTAACAGTACGTGCAATTGAAGAACGGTGCCCTGGGCAGTGCTCTGGCACTGTTTTGTTTACTAGCCTGTATGTAAAGTCAAATGCAGAGCTCCAGTGCTCCATGTGTCTCACTGGGGAGCAGTCTCTGAACTAGCCTTGACTACACCTAGCCACAACATTGACAGGCTGGAACAGAGAGGAACAGGAAGGATGAAAGGAACATGATGAAGAATGGGTTGAACGCAGGGACAGCTCATCTGGACCCTGTGCTCTTAAAAGTAAACTTTTAAAATTAATATTGCCTCTTGTTTTTTACTAGTGTTAGATCCATAGTACTGTGTTAGTAGGATAGTTTTGCAGATGGCAAACACAGTATTTCAGTGCATATTTAAATAACACTTTCTTGTCTTTGCTTGTATTACAACAGTGCACAGAGACTTCGCCTAAGATCTGCGGCCATCGTGCTAAGCACAGGTTACAAACATCCTACAGTGCTTGGAACCAGGCTTAAGGATCGACAACCACTGGGCAAGACAGTTAAGAGATGGAGAAATAAAAACATTTCAGTCATCTCACAGATCGAGGGACAAAGGCAAAGAGAAATGAGTGCTCAACGTCGTACAGGAAAACTGTAGCCAAACTATGTACTAGTCCACTACTTTTACTGCAGGTTTATCATCCCTGTCGCTGGGAGAATGAGGCACTGAGGACATCTCGAAGGCGTCCGCCTGGAAAAGCACTGGGAGAGCAGGGTACAGCTCTTCGCTTGGCTGCCATCCCCACGTACACTGTAAATTTAGATTCAATCTCATAGGAAAGAGGTAGCATTTGTTCCAAGTAGAGCAACAGTCTCAGCAGCCACATTATCACAGTGGGAGAAGATTAGATTAAAGTGTGAACAACATGACATATTGCTCTTAAACAGTAAATACAAAATTCCTACCTTAGAGCTTTGGTATTTATGTGCATAACCGTATTAGAATTGATGGAAGTTACAGTCACAACATGCTGTAGTTCAACATGAGAACGTAACTCTGAGCGCACAGATTTTTGACGGGGCATTTATTGGGCACCTAGTCATGCAACTTCATTCTCATACTGACACTTAAAACCTCCTGCCTCTTAACGAGAAATGACAGACCTATAAAATCAAATTGATTGGATGAAGAGCTCCAGGCAAATGTATTAGTTTTAAAATCAATGACATTCTGAAACGAGTTGCTTTGCTTCCTTTGGTAAATAGCATTCATTTGTGATTAGAGATTGTTCTAGTAAACACATTTGACAATTAAATGTACATAACATATAGACATAAAATTATATGTAACCATCCTTAGTTGAATCCAAACTTTTGAGATTAACTTGAAATGAACTGCAGTATTGAGTGTTTTTACTGTTCAAGCTCAGCTGGCAATATCTGACATTTACATATCCTGGGATGAGAGGCGTGTATAGCATACGATAGCAAACGTGGCAATCAGCCCCTGCCTTAAATGGGGAAATGCAATATAAAGTTCATTTTGCCTTGTGATAGCTAATGATGAATGGTAAAACATTAACTTCTTACTTCTCCAGTAGTTGCTACAAATTTCAAATTCCTTTTTATATATCATTACAGAATTTCTGCAGCGAGGGTTTTTATGTGTGTCATTAGACAGCTGAGAATTACAAACCCTGTTGTAATTCCTCCCTAACTGCTCTCCAGATGTGCTGTGTTCCTACAGTACCCACCTTCTATCACGCTCCTCTCTCATGATGCTGCTCCCAGTACACAAAAGGATCACTCTAAAAAGCACTTAAGCAAACGCTCATGGATTGCCACTGAACCTTCGCTTAGCGTTTCTCTTCAATCAGTGGTTGTATTGTGCATTGGAAAGAAGAATTAATTCCGTCATCTAATTTTTTTTCCCTATTGCTAAACCCTAGGATTGTTTTAATAATACCTGAGGTATTATTATATTGTTAATCAGGAAAGTACTTAAGCACTTGTTTCACTAAATCCTAAATCAGGGTCCTACTCTTCAGTCCAAATAATAAAAAGCATTTTTGCGTATGCCTAATTTTGAGCACAGAACTTTAACAAGACTAATCACATAATTACAGTTATGCTGAAGCTTAAGTGCTTTGCTTGATCAGAGCATTGGCTTGCAATCCTTTTTAAGTGTTCTGTGCTGTAAAGTAATGATTATCTCTTAAGCAACTATTGTCACGTCATCCATCACATTCTCATCTTCCGATTTCTTTCTTTTTTTAAAAACACCCGGCTCAAGTGTTAATCACACTGACATCAGTGACAGTTTTGCTGTCGATGGCACTGTGATCAGAAACTTCCTCCACAGGTTTCCACTGGACTCGGGGGCCTGGGAAAAGGTTTGAATATTCAATAAAACATGTTAACGCTCGTTTTAACAACTGCAGTGGGTGATGCAGGTATTATTTCAAAGATGCATATCAAAATTCCCAGAAGCTGCCTGCACTGGTTAAGAAAACAGACTTTCCAAGCGTTATAGCGTTTTCTGGTAGTTCGAATACCCAGCACAGACATCTGCTGCTGTCACTCTACATGTCTTTTTTCTTAAATAACGATGAGAGACAAGGGCACTTATGAAAGGTGGCTGCAAGAGGAGAGGGCGTGAATTTCGTACGCACATTATTTTTAAAGGCATCGGGTTGTTTCTTTGAAGCTGCCCCACGCCATCATGACGACCAGGTGTTACTGGCCCCCGTTGCCTTTACGTTCTACCCATCAGCCATGGCCTCGGCGCACGCCATGGGCCAGCTCACGACTGCGCCCCTCCCGGCCCCGTAGCCCGTGGCATCGCACATCTCCCGGAGTCCGTATTCTACCAAGACCTCCCCTGCCAAGGGCAGCACCCTGATAGACCACGGACGACGTACCAGCTGCCTCTGGCTGCTCTCGCCAATACCTCACGCGCCGCTAACCAGCCCTCTGGTTAGGGTTGTTCCCTTCACCAGCCCCTCTTGCCCCTCCTGTGGCAGCCCTGTCCTGGCACGGGACTCTCACCCCCACCCGCCCATCAGCGTAAACAAGTCCGTGCAGTTTTTATACACGCTGAACGACGCGTGATCCTACGTAGTAAGCGTGCTTATGAGCCGCGTAAGTCTTCGACTACTTTTGAACGAAGTGCATGTGTTCATCTGATTTTAAATGATGGAAGGCATCGTGAAATGGAATTTATCTTGCTCCACCTTGAAGACAACGAGGCAACGGCTAACGACTTCAGTGGAGAAGTCACAACAGTAAAATGTACATGCTTGATTTAACTAACACTTTTCATGTCTGCTGATTTTAGTAGCTCTGTTGACCAAAAATAAATCAACAAAAAGAACAAGTTCCATCTTTGATATACTTGGTGAAATAAATCGTTTGTGCTGCTTGGATCTATTTTGGCCAAAATTTACATTTATGATATTCAAATTAATCCTGCCTCTATCTAACTCTTAGAAGAAGAAAGTAATTTAATGTCCTAGTTATTTAAACCCAAATACAATTTCAAAAATGCAATGCAATAAATCGGTTTATGCCATAATAGTCTGAATTATCTCAAAGTAAACTTCTACCATGACTTTAAACTTCTGCAGTCCATGCGTATTTGATTTTCCTACTTGAATCATGCACACGTCATAAAATATCATTGTTTAAAATGCCCAGTTAGCAGGAGCAGTGGAATTGGAAATTCATCATATTTTCCTAGTAAAATATTACAGAAAGCAGTATTAAGTGGGCAGCTTTAATAAATAGTTACAAACAGTTTACTTATACTGGAGGTTGCTTCTTCTCTCTGCATCAATTTGTGACTAGTAAAAAGGTGAAATGTATTAGCTTTTCTTCTTCAGATTTCTTTATGTCCCTTTCAACACATGCATGCGTGCACACACACAACCTCTCACGGTATAAATTCAGCTGACACATGGGGATTATGGGTGGGATGGATGGGAAGCTAAAGTATGTATCAGATAAGACACAGTGAAATGGACTCCAGTCTTTTGTGCTTTGTGGTGAGACACACGGACATGGTACACGGACGAGTGAGAAGAACTGACGCTGGTGAACTGCTTTAAGAAAACCGACTTACCTTCTTGTAGGCACACAGGTTTATCACTTGGTTTCCAGCTCAGGGAGCCATTAAAGTGTCTCACGCAAAGTTTTTTTGAAGTACCGTTAAGCCTGTATCCTTCTTGGCAATGAAACCGGACTACCACACTTTCAAAGAAAACACCTGCACTGGGTGTCTTGTATCCATGTTCAGGAGCTCCAGGATCAGCACAAGCATGTAGGTCATCAAACCCTATGTCAGACAAAGATACAAACTGTGTTCATTTACTTCTCACGCAGCTGTCGTCGTGCTTTTTCTAAGTTTTTCCATTTGACATTTAATTTTCATGGGGGCCTTACGTCATCCACTAATGACCACCAGCAACCCTACTTGGGTACCGGGTACTACAGACTCAGGAGAGGACCAGCGGAAATACTCAGGTGACAGAAATACTCCTCTCTTGTCGTGCAGCTGCTGAAGAAGCAAAGTCAACCACACTCCTCAGTAGCTGACCTGTATAAAAATAAAGCACTTGACCCAACCTACCTGTGGGGATTGCACAGTAACGTATCGGTAATTACTCTTGGGGACTATGGGATTTTGGAGGTCTGCTACAGTCACTGGAAGGAATAATAATGTGTCAGAAGCTGAGAGGAAGAAGAAATAAAGAAAAGGGCATGAAGTCTAACTGCCATCCAAACACGTAGTAACTGAAAAAGAAGACGGGCTGCTAGGTACAGGAAGATTAAGAGCAGGGAGGGAGCTCCACCACAGGGAAAAGGGACACTAGATGTGTCCCTTTCGGATGCATGCGATCCCCCTATCACATTGGCTTGGTGCTCCTACCAAATTCTTAAAACGCTGTTATGGGAGCGCTGTATTACTGCATTGACGCCAGAAGGGAGTTTGTAAAGCCCTTTACTTCACAAAATTAACCGTAAAATAACAAACAAAACCCAACAGTTGCAATCATAAAATGTGACTGTTTATCACTTTATCAAACTCATTTCAATGTCATTTGCATAAACGGAAGCTTTTTTTTACTGCAAAGCAACAAAGGTTTAGTGCAGCACTTAACAAGTGCTGCATACTGACAGAGCAAATGGCTTTGCAACAGGAACAGCAGGGGGGCAATTAATGCTGGTGGGAGGGACGCCTGGAAAATTTGAAAACCATTGCATTGTAGCTTTAATGTTTTGAGTTTAAAAGAATAGTATCAGAGAGCCTTAGCTACTTCCTGCATAAGTATGAAGTGCCTCCGCGGTACAGTCAGAGAGAAGGAAGATATTACAGTAGAAGACTTTCCAAAATAAATCTCCATTTCCCGAGGCCCAATCGTTCCCTCCACCGAAGGGCTCGCTGTGACGCTGTGGCAGCCAAATGGAGAGCGCTGAAGGTGGTAAGGGGCTCTCGCATTTGAACACTGAATTCCTCCCTTCAGTCCCCTGGCTGAAGGCTGCCAGTGGAGAAGAGAAGAAGCACACGCCGAGCCACCGCGTTGTATGTCCAACTACCCGCTCCTGCTAGCAGAGGCAGGGCATGCTGTGGGGTCACCAGAGAAAATTGCATTTTCCTGACTCCATACACGGCTGATTTTATGTGAGTCCAGGTCACCGCGCTGAACTCCCCCACCAAGCTACAATTTCCAGGAGGTGACCCCACGGCCGGAACCCAGCCCGAATAACTATGTGACATGCGTGCTGGAGAGAGCTGTCACCGACACCCAGGCTCTGCCGCTCTGCAGTGCTCCGACACCTGAGATTTCACCAGTGCCCCCTCCCTTTGCACTGCTGAAGCAGCACAGAAGCAGCAGAGCATCTTGCTCTTTGGTGGTTTTACTCCTCTGTCCAGTGAAGTTTATCGTGGGAACTGAAGGGTCAGTGCAGTAGCGAAGTCAAACAAACCTCTGAACTTCACGGGTGCTCGTCTGCCACATTGCCCAAGACTCTCTATCATTTGCTAACACGACGAATGAGGAGAAGTACACTCATTATGTTCACGGGATTACACACTGCAGGCAATACTTAATAATAGAGAAGGGCTGTCCATTTTTACTGGAGATTAAAAAGAAGCTTCTTATGCTTCAGGCAACAAACCCACACCCTTCAATAAATTCAGTGATGATCGTAATTATTTTCCATTAAACCAATGGTTAACATGACATTTAGCTCAATTTGTTACTTTGGTAATCTCAGAATTTGCAGTCAAGCAAGGAATATTATAACCTACCTTGAAATATGTGTCCTTTCTTACTAGCTGCATCAGGGAAAAGTACACAACTGCCTACTACTACAACAGAAAAAAGAAAGGTGCTGAGGTCACATACAATTTTCCCGGTAAAAAAATGAGCCAAGGTCATTTCTCAGTTTTCATTAAGTCAAATATGCAAAGTTAAGAGATTTTTGGGCGCGTCAGCATAAAACCCAACACAGAAGGCAAGAATGTTTTTTTTTCCCTAGTGCAGCCTAATTCTGTGACCCTACCACCACTTTTCTGGTGACCTTTCACAAGCAAGGATTTTCGTTCCTCCTAGGGACTGTTTTGCTGTAGGTTGATCTCTTAGATTCTTTTTCTCGAGCGCAGTTTGTGAGCACACAAATCCATCCCCAAGGGAAATTCCCAAGAAGGAACTGGAACACCAGTGGAAAAACTGAATTATGTACCCTCTAGTTTCTACAAAGCCAGCAGCCAACTGTTATTCAGCTACTGAATAAGAGATGAGACATGGAATCAGCACAGGATCACTGCTTCCATGCAGCATTTCCATTGCTGGTTCCTGAAGCAAGGAAGAAGGAACAAGCCTCAGGGAACAGCCAGTCAGGTGGATTACAGATGCAGTATGGTAACTTCTCATGGTAAGATCATAAAGGCAAAGCAAACACACCCCCAGTCCCGTCTTTTCTCCATAGACATCAACAGTAGACTTGACCCAAATCTTAGTCCTACTAAAATCAGTGGAAGTCACTTGCGTGGCAAGCTTCTTCTAGAAAATGTGTATGAACCAGGCAGCAAGCAGTGAAGCCAGCGCTGTGCCACCTCTTCCTGTGCTTTGGCAAGAGAAGGAGGCAAGGACGCGTGTGAAGGAGGTACAGCGAGGCTGGCCACTGCGCTGAGGATCTCCCCGTGCGCAGAGGGCACCGCAGGTGTTTTGAAGGGGCCAATACAACCTAGAGAAGCCAGGAACTGCTCTGATTTTCACCAGGGTTGCTCCTCTCTTGCACAAAGAGGTGTGCCGAGTATTTCAACAGCTTATTTAGCTGAGAGCAAAGCCCACCAGTCTTTTCCAATTTAAGTATGAAACTTCTGGCACAATATTCAACAACAGTAATGCTGAAACATCCCTGAGAATTGCCATCTTCTAGTTGTCCTTAATGATATCAGACTCAGACCCTTTTCGTAGCCTTTTCATATAATCTCATCTAATTAGGCTCCGCTCTATCAGAAATGAGTAAATGCATGTCTTCAGTGAAATACAGCTTGGTAAGTTAAATCTTTTTTTCTCACAATTTTTAGTTTCTCTCCTTTTTCAAAGCTATGCATTTAAGAGCAGCTACTCAGAGTTGTGATACGGTATTTTCATAATGGCAGCAGTAATCTCAAGTTATAGATGGGGCATCTTTTGCTTTGGTCTCTTTAGAACCTGATGAAACCAGCTTTCAGCCAGAGCCGCAAGATAAATCTTTGGAAAAAACCATAAAAGTTACATAAATGGGAAAGCAAATCTTTTGGTTATAATAGAAAGGTGTTATCCTGCAGGAAAGAGTATATCAAATGAGATAAAAATAACTTAGAACTACAATGGATTCTGTTTCTTTATAAACCCTTCAATGAGTCTTTGGGGAAAAGAATGAAATTTTACTTTGACTTTTTCTGATGGTTACAAAGAGGGAAGGGGCAATCATTAGCACCTACTAGTAAAAACTATACAACATCCTTGTCAAATAAAGCAGTAAATTGTCATGTAATCTATATAGTAAAAATTTAGTAAGGTCAGCAGCCATCATCTTAACACTGTATCACTAGCAACAACTTTATGGGACGTTATTGTATGGCTTTAAATCCCTAAAGACTACACAATTAATGCTGGAACTGACTATTTCAGTAATCAAAATATCTTAATATTTAGTCTAAGTTGCAGACGTCCTGTATCCTGGCACCTTCAAGGGATGTTGTGTAAAATATAATGAGCAATAATACCTTCTGATAAGGTTAATGAGTGTATAAGGTCATCATCACCAATAAAACATGCAGTTGATACAGAATATATTTTGGTTGTAGTATTTACCATATTTCTACTGTTGGACCAACAGGATGCCATCAGAAAATAGCAATGATCTTAACCTGGATAAAACACAAGCAGGTTATATGGGTTCCTATCTTACCTAAGTTGCTTTGTATTGTCAGTCAGATAAAAATGATGTCAAATTAATCGGAAGACTGAAAAACAAGCAATGCCGTCCTTGGGGTATAAAATGAACCATTATAATTCATTTGAACAGACTGTATTTCTAGAATTCTGCATTACATGTTCTCAAACATACAATGATTCAGCTCGTCCCCGATGAAAAGCTTGAAATATTGGAAGCCAGGGGAAGATTACCCATTTGTGATAACAAGAAATCATGATAGCCACAACTGAACTTCAGCCATGCCTGAAAAAAGGCAGGAGGAAGAATCCCTCAGCTCTTCCCGTCATCCTCTATCTCTCCGCACCTTTTTCTCAGTTCCCTCTCTTGTTTCCCTCCTCCCTCACCTCCGTATCTTACAGCTCCTTGTAAATTCATGGTGCTGGCAAGGTGATTTCTAATCTAGATTTGATGGACTACTTTGCCTCTAAAACCGCTACATAGCATTTCACTGACACACCACTGATGCATGTTAGCTCAGAAATGGCTGCACTCGTTCTTAACAGAGACATCACTCTCGGTTCAGTTTGTTACATACACACAGTGAAGGAAAAGCGACATATAATGCGTAAAAAGCAACATATAATGCGTAATAATATTCAAGAGAGAGAGTATTTTCAGTGTTTGTCTTCAGCACGACAGAGAACGGGCTTCTCGTACCGCAACGCCTGTGTTTGGCTTCACTAAATCAGCAAGTCCTTTCTGTCTCAGTCGGGGGTAGAGGGAGGCAGAAGCTTTGCAGCCTGTGGCGGGACCAGACTGCCTGCATGCACATTTTATAGGGAGTCTGTAAACACTGCAGGAGCAGGTTATCTTAGGCCAGCTCTCAGTAAAAAGCCGTATTAGGACTAAAGCAGAAGGGCCACAAGTGCAAACGCGCCGAGGGCTTGCTCGTCTTCTACAAAGGAAAAATCCCTTAAGAGTTTCTGCCCTGTTTCTGTGAAAGCCAGGCAGGCACAGCATTTTGTGCCTTCGGCTGTTTATGCTTCCTCGCTGCTGATGACGTTAATTGAACTATCCGCGTACCCCTGTAACAAGAAAAGGAAGGATGTGCTTCGATTAGCATCTAGGCTTGGAAGTGAAATGAAATTATAAACCTGTGATTTCATTAGTGAAATGCCTGCTAAAATCTAAACTCTCTTTAATCCCTTAAGGGTCACTAATGCTTAAGCTTCCCTGAGACTTCAGCAGCTTTGTAAAAACCCTGCCCTGTTTAAGATGTGAATCACAACCTCCCTTGCCATCCTTGCAGAACGTACTCCCAACTCCCAGCGCTGTTGGATATCCCTCCTCACTCGGCTGAGCCTTAGCCAGGGCAGCCTAACAAGCCACTGGAAGAAAGGGAGAAGTTCAAATTACTTTGTAGGAGAAACAAAACAGCAAATAAGACCTCCAGGGGGTGGGTACTTAAGCCACAAGCTGATCTATAAAATCAAGAACATTAAGCTCCATTCTCCTTCATATAACCCAGGAGCGTCATAGCAGAAAAATAAGACAATCAGCGTGCAATGCGGTTCACGAGCACCAAAACCACCCATCTGCAATAAAAAAATGAACATGCAAGCCCTGCACGAAGGGCAACGGGCTCCAAGACAGGCAACTGATCATTCAAAAGGCTGAAAGGTTGCCTCATTTGCAATTCCCCATTTTTTCTTACCTTTCTTATATTTCGTGTCCCCTTCTCCTCCAACCCAAACCCCCCAAGCCAACTCACCGCCCGCCCTTGCACCCTCCCATTAAGACCTCCATGCTCCCAAATCTTGCCCACCACCGTGCTCACCACCTCGCTTTCTCCTCTTCTCAGTGCACGCTTGGAAAGGAGCAGTCACTCAGAGATGCTCCTAAGAGCGATGGTCAGCTCAGCCTTGAAATCCCTACTCAGGCATGACAAGTCCCTGGGCACTTTGGCGCTAAATCAAACCGACATCTCCCCGGAGAGCTTAAGGATTGCTGCTCCCCCCTCCCAGAGCAGGCACAGGGGAGGGAACGTGAGGAGCCGTAAGCAGGACAAAGCCACGGTGGGCAAAAGGGACCTTCCAGGAGCCACGCTGGAGCTGCTTCTGCCTGGGAACCTCACCAGGGAGAAAGGGAGAAAAGCCGCAGCATCAGCAGGGCAGGTTCAAGGGCCCTGCATCGGTGGCTGCAGATGTAACATCAGCACCTTTACTGCAAGGGTCACGTCTCCAGGTAGTGACTCCCCCCACCACTCAGGGCTGACAGCACGCCCCGGCTGGTGCTCCACCAGTGTCATGCAGCAGGGAACAAGCTCAATTTTGTACCCAGAGAGGTGATCACCATTTTAAATTTTGAACGTGAACCTTCATACGGGACTCTTATTACCCCGACATCAGGCTAGCGCATAAGAAAAACACTTAAAATTGCTGGAAAAGGAAGATGGTTTAGCATACAATCAGCGGAGCACTTCGGTAAACTCACAGCAAACTAAAAAGACGCATTCGTTTGTTCTTGAAAACAAGTTTCTTATAATTAACTTCTTAAACAGCACAGGCCTGTCCCTTTAATCGTAACTTCTCACACTTAATACAGCTTTGTCTTCTTTGTAAATAAGCCATTTCATTTATAATGCAAGAAGCACTTGTTGCTTCCCGACTTTTGTAATCCAACAATTCTGGCTGCATAATTTATGAAACTTTATCAAATGTCATGTGCGACTGTGTGATCCTCTGAACCCACCGTCCCTTACATGAACAACAAAAGCAGAAAGTGAATCTGCTGGTGGTTCTGCTGACAGAGCTCAGTTCTTCCATGGTTTTATCACCAAAAGTTACCATGGCTATCTTGGGGTATGATTCAGGGTGAACAAAAGCCAATTTATCACACAAGAAATCCCGCAACCTCCTCCCAGTTCCTAAACGTTTAAACGGGATATTTAGTTTTTGAACAAAGGCATTGGAAATGATAATACTTGCACGCTGGGGCCTAAACTGAGGCCAGTTCAAATCAAGCATAAAGGCAGAAATAACTAAAAACCTAAAGCCAGAGTTTGTTCAGCTTTCTGCAAATATAAGGGGAATATTTCCTTCATTTCCATTTATTCAGCTAATTCAGTTTAATGACTAGTTCTAGTCAAGCTGCAAACTACCAGGAATTAAAACAGTATAAAACAATGGGTGGTTTTTTTTTTCTATTCTGTGAAAAAGAAGCAGGTAAGAATAAATGACTTCTTCAATTTCCTCGTTACAGATAATACTTCACATTTCTAAGTGAATTTAAAATATAAAATGTGCTTAGATTTATTTTTATGCATATTTTTTTATACTTAAGGTAATTCTAACTACTTAAAACCAGTTCTTCTTTAACATGGTAGTTCCACTCTTCTTATCTGTGAATTCTAGTTGCAGACACATGCACTTTGACATAGATGACGAGTTTTTGAAACAAGCTAATTAAAAAAAAAAAAAATCAAATGACATCTTTTACCATAACAAAAACAAGGATGCAGTAAATGCACATGAAGCTTTATATATGCGTCAATAAATGGGCACATACCTAACACATCCTCCTATACCTTATGCTTATACGGCACTGTAATAAAGATATTTGCTAACATGTGCTTGTTGACTGGTGACCCGTAAGAGTCATCGTAAGTAATTAAATATGTACAAATCCAAAATATAAAATATTAATATATCATTTATGAAAAGATATCCTTTTTTACTGATTTAAATAAGTAAGCTCATTACTTTAAATCAACCAACCCTACTTATATTTTCATTCTCATATGTAACATTTTATATATTATATGTCTAAGGATTTCATTAGAGTTGCAATATTGTCAATGTGGGAATCCAGCCTTAGGTCACTAAACAGGATTAATAACAACACAGAAAGCTACTAATAAAAAAGTGCCAAATAAAATAAAACTATACTCCCATAATTTCAAGAATGTTACGGGCCTGCTGTGTTTTTAAAAAGCAATATCTAAGTATTGTTGTCTATCTGTCCCATATTTTTAGCACTCTGGAAAAAATTAATTACCATTACCAAGAGTTAGTTTAAACATTTTTAGTCTAGACAGGCATCCCTTAGGAAATATAGCAAAAAAAAAAAACCCCATAAAAAATGAATCATGAGCTAGTTACTATAGTAATATTTCTTCTAGGCCAATAGCATATAATATTATTCATCATAGCAAATCCAAAGTAATGAAATGTCACACTGTTCAGCAGAGATCCTTGTTTCTATAAGATGCAGGAATCAAATACTCAGAGGTATGAGTTGGGGGTTTGGTATTTATGCTCTACTCAACTACAGACTTCCCTAGATAATGTTATATTTTTATTGCACACAACAGTATGGTAATCCAACAATTTTGGCTTTTCAGGTGTGCTATAGAAATTGATTTTATACTTTCCCAAGAACAGGCAGAATTGGATATAGGGACAATCAGGATTAATGTGTGGATATTATAATATTAAACTTTTAAATAAAGTGCACACTAGAGAAGAGTGAGAGACAAGGGATTTAAAAAGCTGGTACATACTTAAAGCAGGAGAGCAGACAGACACTGTTTCCAGCTTTTGCACTTGATTCCTTATCACAAATCCTCTGATGCTTCTGGATACTCTGACAGCTCTTATGCCCTACAGTGATTTTTCTCTCTATCCACCTACCCATGAAACCATGACATTTCCTCTTAGATGGGGACCTCATCGCAGCCATCCACCTCAGTTTTCTCTCAGGTGGCACTGATAACGAAGCATTATTATCATACCACAATGCTTTTTACTTAAATTACTCATTTAAAATGCTCTGTCCTGTGAGTTATTCTGCCCATAATGAAAAGATTGGGAAAACCAGTAGGAGGCTAAGATGAAGAGGAAGCATATTTTTTTCCTTTCTTTTTGATCCCTAATTGTGTGCAATTTAATCCCTCAATACAGAGCAAAAGCTCCCCTAAAATTTGTTCTGTTTAAACAGCTGGTCAGGAGTGGGGCTGTAACAGCAGATAATCCAGTTGCGGGGTTGTCTCCACTAAAAATCCTCGTGTGCCCACTGCCCTGATGCAGTCCTACCCGAGGACCTCCCAACGGCTGAAAAAACGATGGCAGGCTGCTCGCAGCACCAGAACAAGCAACGCAAGGAGCAAAGTCATGGAAGAGCTAGTGAGCGAGATGGAAAGATTTGTAATTAAAACATTGTGCCGCTACAGAGCCATCATTTTTAACCCCCTAAAAAAAAAAAAAAAAAAAAAATCCAGAAAAGTGTCACTGGCAAATGTCACTGGCACACTCTTAAATTTTTGTGGCATCATAAAAAAATAATTGGTGCATAAAGTCCCCTCTGGCCCAGTATTTCCCCTTTCAACGCAATCTGTTTCCTCTCTAGCCAGTTTCCTATCAATTCTGCAATTCTTCTATTAATCCAAATCTTCACCTATACTTTCCCTGGTGGCAGTTTACGAAAGTCAAGATAGACGATACCTGCTGCATTTCCCTTCCCTGGGAAACCAGCTGTTGTCTCAGGAGATTAACAGATTAGTCTGACACAATCTTTCTTTAATACATCTAAGCTTTATTTTATATCATACCTCCAAGACTTTTAATCTCTCTACCTTAAAAAAATTCTAAAATCTTGTGAATTATTGAAGTGAGAGAACCAAGTCCCTGATTGCCCAGATCATGGGGTTTTCTTTTCTTTTTTTCCTTTAATCCGTGGGTTTTACAGATAGTGTCTTAGGGCGCTACTGGAAGCCGCTCCCTTTCAGTTACGGATATGGCGGTGAACTTACGCAGAAGAGGAGAAAGCTGAGGACAGAAGAGAAGCCGGAGCGGGAACAGCAGGAGCGACTTGGCAACGGTACAGAGATGGGATGTAGCGACATACGAAAATACGTTAGCCTGGGAGCTGACTGGCAGCTGTTTGGATGGCTGATAAGATGGAAGATAAGAGAGAAGGAGACGGGAACACAAGAAGGAGCCCTACAGGGTTGGCGGTAGGCTAAAACGGGGAGCTGGAGAGGGACGAGAGGGAAGAGGGGGGAAACCCTCAGTCACAGGCAGCAGAGCTGAGAGGATGGGCAGTGCCCGAAACAAGAACAGGGCATCACTGCCAGGAAGATGCCTGGGAGGACAGTTTTGGATGCTGGCAATACACTGTGAGAGCCTTCCCAAGGGTTAATGGCTTATCCTTTTGGACCAGAAGAACCTGATTTTTTTATTTCTTTTTTTTCTGCTGACACCTCTAAAAACTACAGACTCCGTAATGTACTCTGCATTGACAACACTGAAGTTGAGACTGTCAGATAAGATCTAATACACTTTATATAATATATACACATCGCTATTAGTCAGTTGAAAGATTGAGAGTTATGGCATTCATGTGCACAGATAATAGGTAATGCTGAGCTACCTGATGCTCAAAATATTTTCATAAAAGCCAATCTGAATATCACATATACTGGTTAAATTTAAAGACTATGGGCTTTTGTTCTTCAGAAAGTACTCACATCCCTACCTATCATGAAAATAGATTCTCGTCATTTTGGAGGACTACAGGAAGAATAAGCTGTTACTAAATTTTTTCTGGTACTGTAAGTTGATTAGCTGGGAGCTAGGAAAGGTCTAGAACTAGCAAAGGGACAGTTCTTTGTTCTTACTCAAGGGACAAGAGTTTTAACCACATAAACAAGCAATTTATTTAAAATTTATTTTTCTTAATAGGTATTAATTTGAGGATTTTTGCAGCTTCTCTTTCCCCAGAGTGTTAAATGGTTCTTTTTCAGAGCAACAGCTGCAGCAAACCTAGTTAAAATAAAAAGCAGGCGGTACACAGATCCATACATATGCTTTGCGAGAAACACGCAGCATATCCAGATTTATATGTGTGCCAGTCCCCTAGGATGTCATAATTGTGTTTGTTCTTTTAATAACTTTAGGCTCCAGTGATCAGAATAAAAATTCTATGCTGAAGCTAATGCTTCATCCTTAGTTCACCTCGCCACCCCAAATTGTATAGTAAGCAGACTTAAATAAATGCAGGAGTCTGGCTCCCTCCTTACACCATAGACTCCAGCCACGCACATAATGGGTTGCCTGATTTAATTCAGGGTCTCTCTTTTCAAATCTTACTTTGTTTTTACAAAATATTTGGCTCAGCCATTTCTTTTTATAACTGCACAGATTTTCGAGCCTGCCTTCCAGTGTTCAGTGAATTGCAGACTCCACTGATACAAGCAACACATCAAGCTTCCTGAGTTGCAAGAACAGTTGGGTTATTTAGACAATTATGTTCTTCCTAATTATTATATCTACAATTTACATCTACAGCCTCTTTCTATAAATGTAGCCCAAAATACTGAGTTAATTAAGCAGCTTATTAAGTAGGCATGGCCTTTCAGTAGCTATTGTAACTACAGCATGCCAGTACTAATCTTATGATTATAAATGATTTTTTACTCCTGTAACTCGACTATAGATTACCTTATAATGAAGACAGGCATATATATTACAGTTCACACGAGGGGCACTGAGACAACGGAAGTAGGTCGTAACAGCATGGGCTAATGACATAGTGGTGAGTAGAAAGCCAAACCCCAATCTGCCAGTACCCGGGTGCCTAAATACACTGCCACTTTCCATTTCTGACCACCTTAGACTTTTTTTCATCATCTGACACCATCTTGAACCTCATTTGAGACTAGAGATGAACTGCTTTAGGAAGGCCAGGCAATTCTTACAGGCCTTGGTGGATTAGGCAAGACTAATAGCCTTGTTTTGTTATACACAAAATTCATGCGTATTTTTCGCCTCCAATAACTCAAATCCAGTGTCACAATAAAACTCAGAACTTGGCTGTTGATAATGCTGGTGAAAAAAGAACATTGATATGGTGCCTGCACCAGTTCCCTGACCATTACACTATCTCACCCCTTTGCTCTTCATCACTACAAGTTTTACTGTCCTCCCGAGAACAATAATGACCCTCTCTTTCCCTATCTCCTCTATCCTCACTCAGCTTTCTTCTGTGGCTCTGTTGGGTGCCACTTTCCAAAAATCTCTCTTAAAATCTTTTCTTTTCTTCCTTCCCATTCTGCCTGATGGGAGTCACCCACCATGGCTTGGCATCTAGTGTTTGGTGCCAAAACTGCCTTTCTAGAGATACCTCGAATCCCATGTCTCCTCGCTATTCCCAGTAATGTCTCTGCTCTTGCGTAAGTCTCTGCCAGGACTCTGAGGACATTGATAGGCCTTAACGGCACTGATTGGCCTCACCTGGAACCCCTACTCACACCCTCTGCCCATGGCCTAGGAGCTCCAGGTAGCTCAGCCCTGAGCTATGCTGTAGGTGTGCCTGTCTCCAGCCCCGTCTCTGGCCCCGTCTTCTGGGTGGACCTTGGACCTATGTTGTAGCCTTACCTCCTGCTGCTCTGACTGGGTGGGCCCTGGACCTGGTTCATCCCATGGCTGTGCCTGGGGCTGTTGATGGACCTCATTACCAGTGCTACATTCTCCCCAGGATATATACTTTTGGCTGCTTCCCCCCCCCGCCCCCAGGCTTGAATTTATCTTTTTATGACATCTCCCTATCCTCCCATTTTTCCCCATTCATGTCCAGTAGTCTTTTAAACCTGTTCTCAAAACCCCACTTATTTCATTTATTCTTTGCCAGGCTGAGCTGCTTTCCACTTTGAGAGTTGTTCTCCATGAGGCCTTTGAGTTTAGGCTATAAAATCCAAAGACAAGAAAGCATTTTACCACACTTGGTGGTCTCTTACATAGTCTGCCCTAACCGTGGCATGAAAATTTTCATCTTTTAATTAATTTTTTGCATTCCTGGAAAAACTCCACAGGTACCTTCTGGAATTTCTTCACCTGCGATTGATTTTCTGTGAATATGTTGCCGTACTTAAAAACAGAGGGACTGCCGTTGATCCGATCTGTCTTATTGTTAAGAAATACTTGTTCCCAGTATGAAAAGAAGTATCTCTGCTCCTGATTTCTGACTCAAGCCATTTCGTAGCCCACCTACTGCTCACCAAAGATGCTTCAGTCATCACACACCAGGCAGGAGTGACCTCCACAGGCAGTTATGAGTTCCCACACTGAGGTATTGCTGTATGGTGTGAAGTATATGGCTTGACCTAAAGATCTTTCCCACTCACAAAGCATGCCTGTCCTCCACGCGTTTAGACCTACTGCGCTCATAAAATGCAGCATCTTGTGCCCTACCAGCATCATGTTGAAACTAGGCGAGGTTATAGGAATGATAACTTCATATTGTTTTGTTAAAGTTAAGATTAAATGAAAGGCTAAAGGATATATATACATTAGTGTAAAGGGATAAATGCCAACCTCATGTTTAGTAGCTCTCTTAACATGGGACAGGCAACTTCCCCCTTAGCCCAGATATTACTCAGCCTTGAAGAGAAGGACCAATGTCACTTATTATCCCTTGTCAAAGCAGTCTCCCGGAGGAGCAACCTGAATGTTTTGCTATGCTAGGATTAGGCTTGACGCAATCAGCACAACTCCGGGTACCCCGTGTGCCACTCAGAAAGAAGCTGTGACGAAGGACAGGGCTTACACACCACATGCACACATATACATTCACATACATAAACGTACCCTTTAGCTTTAGCTTCACTCGAAACAGAGGGTTGAAGGATTCTTCTAGGGACTTCACCCTTCTTCCTGCCTAGCTAATTCATTTATATTGCAAGCTTAAACTCAGTTAAAAAGGGACTTTATTGGAAAAAATGCCAACTAGGTAATGTTGTCCATTGTGCCTGATTCTCCGAGGGAAATACAAGAGCTAAGTTCTTCTTGCACATCCAGCACTTCATAAAACAATCCACTCTATAGCTTACTTGATGCCTTACTAGACATAATGCCTATATTAATGCAAATAACTACATATCCATATGTCCTTGTGCATGTTATGCATACAGTACACCACATACATAAGCCTAATTGGAAACAGAGTGAAGATGGAGGTAAAATGACTGTATCTCACGGAAAAATCGAGGAAACTGCTCTTCTTAAAGCCTCTGTAGGCATTTCTGGCTTAAAACACCTCAGCTTTCTCTTAGGTGGCAAGGGATGCTGTCTCAGCTTTATCAGCTGTTCTACGTGGTATGGAGGAAGTATAAGAACAGATACTCTAAACTGGGATGAATTCAGCATTTTTTAAAATTCATTTAATTGGTAATCATGTAAACTTAATCTGATGCCAAAACCCACACCTTGTTACACTTGTTTTTGAAATACATACCCAAACGAGGGAGGAAATTGGTTTAGTGTGATTTATAACAGTAATGAAGAGTGATATTCTTTTTTGGTAATGACATTGTGCGACACATTTTCTCTTTTGGGAGTAAGCTTCTGAAGTATTTTAATCTGTCTCATCCACTGTTACAGACTTCAGCAAAACTGTGAAATCCTCATGAGAATCAGGACTGTATATAAATCCAGTAATAACCCACAGTTCTCTCTCCATTTTGGTTGTATTTACATTGTAGATACTAGGCTTCTTCAAACTTCCACCAGCCAGTGGAAATATGCCAAATATATAACCCAGTGGGCCATTTGAAGGGATTTTGCTGTAAAATATGACTATGTGGACAGCTCTCAGTACCAGAGAGTGGAAAGGGAGAGGCAGCAAGTGAAGAGTGAGGAGCATGGTATTCAACCTGAAACCTCCCGAGCGTTTGTTCCTGACCTACAGAAAATGGATGAACTGGACAGCATAAGCTCTCTGTGTACTAACGGGAACGGCGCCACTTAAAACCAGTCCGTGCTTTGGCAACTGGGAGAGATGTCAATCCTGTCTCTTAGGCTGGCAGAGGCTGTCTGGAGCCTTGTTTAAGCTGGTGTCCTACAATCAAGCTATCGTGGCTTACCCAGGTAGTGTGTGGCAGCTGAGCTGCAGCAACAGACTGTGCACGCTCTTTGCCCATGAGATGAAATGCATTAGCTTTAACTTCTTGCATCCAGACTATTTGCCAGATGGATTCCTAACAAACAGCAGAACTAAACTGCTGAATTATTTTACATATGCTTGGAAAGCCTGGGAAAAAATAAACACAATAGAAGTAACTAATGGGAACTGATTGATGTGGTTTTGAGCGCAACAGACTCCATCATTATTTCAGAAAACCTCTGTACATTACAATTCTATTTAAAAAAAAAAGTCAAAAGTCAAAGCAGTTTCCCATGCTAAGACAGATAACAGGTCTAATTTTTCGGATAATCAAAAAGAGAGGCTGTGTTTTCACTCAGTGGATAGAATCACAGAATGGTTTGGGTTGGAAGGGACCTCAAAGACCATCTAGTTCCACCTCCCCTGCCATGGGCAGGGACACCCTCCACTAGACCACGTTGCCCAAAGCCCCATCCAACCTGGCCTTGAACACTTCCAGGGAGGGGGCATCCACAACTTCTCTGGGCAACCTGTTCCAGTGCCTCACCACGCTCACAGTAAAGAATTTCTTCCTAACACCTAATCTAAATCGACCCTCCTTCAGCTTAAACCCATTACCCCTTGTCCTCTCACTACACTCCCTGATAAACAGTCCCTCTCCAGCTTTCCTGTAGGCCCACTTCAGGTACTGGTAAGCCGCAATTAGATCTCCCCGGAGCCTTCTCTTCTCCAGGCTCATGTCGTGTTCCTATCTGAGCATACTACTCAATAGCAACAGTGTACAGATGTGTTGAATTAAAGCTCGTATTGTGCTGCAAATCCTTCAGCTCTACCTGCAAGGAATTACTTTTTCCCTCTTCAGTATGAATCTACATTGCTGCTCCTATACGACACCTGTGTTATTATTATCATTATTGTTTCTTTTGGTTTGAGCTTTCAATCTTATGCGCTACTCCGCTTTTTTCATCTTTCTTTTTTAAAAAAACAAAAGCCAAATTAAGTTAATGTAGCCACCAGAGGGAGCCTCTAATATCTTTCTAGAGAAGAAAAAGCTATTGAAAGTGACAGAGAAATTAATGAAAATAATTATAGTTGAGAAATTGAGTTCCAAGAAGCAGCAGCTTTGCCTTAAGACCAAATTCTATTTCAGTGTAAGGTTCTGTAAAAAGATGTAATTTATGGCATAGCCATCTCCTTTTAATATGGAAAGCATGCAGAGGAAGGACAAGAATCAGACTGGGATGAGAACAATTTTGATTAACAGTTGCCTCACCTAAAAATGCAGCAACTCTTCAGTCTCGGTGAGTAGCTAGAAGCAATTCAGATTACTCAAGAGGGCTAGCCTTTTGCAACCAGATATTAATATATAAATACACTTAGGTAGTAGAATAGTATCAAATTTTCACTGCCTTGACATAAACTTTTTAACAGGTTTTGCAAAAGAAAATATATAGCTTGTTTCCTATGTATGAAGCCTGCGTGTACATGGTTTTTATATGCATCGCGGCTGCCTTGCCGAGCGGATGGATGAAAGCAGGGTTCTTCAGAAGAGACAGCACAGCTTTCTCAAACCTCTCAACATCTTGCAAAATCCCCCTCATGTTCCCTAGACAGCTGACCTTCAAAATGTCATTAAAAATATGAAATATTAAAAATATGCCACTACAGAGTAGCATCTGTGTTTTATATCCTATTCCTTCCATGGCTCTTCAGAAGAAATCTGCCTTAAAGCATATATTGGTTAGAGGATGAAAAAGGATACAGTATGTTTGTATCTGGTATCTCCAACAGTACATTTATTGAAATATTCATCACTTGTTCTAGTCCCTGAACTACTTCTGAATTGCTTATGCCAGTTTTGAGAAGATGCTCACCATATAAAGACTTTATATGTTGTTATTCTTAACTATCATCCTTCTAACCAAGAAATTTTGCCAGAGGGGCTTTACTTCCCAATGACAAGAACTTATATTTTAGTTTACTTAGGCTGGAACTGGGACATTTCCCTTTCTCTTCCTACTAATGGAATAAAGCGTTGCCAAGCAAATACCAGACTGATTGCTAGGTGATGTATGGTACTTACCGTACTCTATCTAAAAACACTTCTCTTGTATGCTAGGGGACTTCAGTTCTGGATTTTTCTTCTCCATAACGGAAGTAAATATCCTACTGGAACTCATACTGGTAACACACATACCTGAAATAACTCTACACAGGCAATCTGGTTAAAATAAGTGATAGTCTTGAGAAAGATCACAAATGTCTGTAACAGGCTCAGATGTAAGAGGAGTGGAAGAATGGCCATATAAGCAAGCCTAATTTCAGGATTTTGTAACCTGAGGGGTTTTGCAGCCCTCTAGTATGTCCAACCTCTTCTAGTATGCCTTTACCTGAATATGACATTAGAAGGCAAACTGATGCTTTCCCTTATGTAGCTCTGTTTTGACCAACACTTCCGTGTGAAAGGGTAGCTCCTGCCTCAGACTCGAGCCCGGTTACTCCTTCCCTGGGGTTACAAAGGGGAGGCTGCACCTCTCTCCTGCAACCTGAAGGTCCAAATGCGCGGGACGGGATAACATGCGGCATAGGAATACTGAGATACTTTCACAAGCATCTAAATGCCTTTTGGGTATTTGCAACCTCTGATAATTAATTAATGCAAAAAGTAACACACTGGGCACAATTAGGTATTTTAAAAATCTTGTTCTAACATTTCCTGAAATCCAAAGCTATGAAGCCAGAGATAAGACAAGCATGGAAAATTTCAGCTAAATGGTTACAAAGTCGTAGGACACTGAAAACAAGGATTCCTACTGAAGCAACTTTAGCTACAGGCATCGCTACCAGCTCCACCTTCCCCAACGCAGCGCAGCCCCTCTCGACTACACAGCTGCTCATCACACCTAATATAATCACGCTTATATAACCAGCTCCAGCACAAGGCACTTGATATAAATGTTGATGTCATGGTGATTTCTGAAAACAACATTTCTATTAACATTCTGTCTCCAGCTTTCCCAGCTGGCTGACTGCAGACCATTTCCCAAGATGTTCCAGTTCCTCCCTGCAGAGCTTTCTCGTGTATCTTAATAATAATGCATAACATTTCTACTGCACCTTTTACTTTGACTCCCACTGACATACTCAGCTGTGACTTTCCGAGCAGCAGTAATACTGCTGTAGCTGTGATTGCCTTCAGGATACACCAAGGCAACATTTGTAGGGAAAAGAAATGTATTTTGCTAGACCAATTAAGATAATTACAAAAAATGGACCATCTCGCAGTCACACAAGGCCTTCCTCACAAAGTCTGCTGTATTGTCTGTACTACAATTATGAACTGGAAAATGTCCATTTAATGACATGCTGGCCATGAGAGTCAATGGATTTGGAATATAACCTAACAAGGTAGCAGGAGTTAAAAGTTTGCAGATTTTATATTTAGAACCAGGAGCAAAACCTAATCAAACTAGAAATATATTTTCAGAAGCACCTTTCCTCTCCCTCTCATCATTGCTCTCTTCACTGACCTCTTTCCCCTCTTGATATATATATGGATCAGTAACTGCTTAAGTTTTATGCAGAAAATTAAGAAACCAAGAAATACATGTCAGAACAAAGAAAAGAATGTAGATCAATCTAATGCAAAAGCAATAAAGGAGAAAATGAGACCAAGACGCTTTGCAGACCTGTTCCTAACATTCCCCCCATCCCCGCCCCAGTTTCCGGAACAAGTACAGCAAGCAACCACATGCCGAAATAAATTAGCCTACATCTAGTAGCATACATACAAGGCCAAAATACAGTGAGCAAACATCAATGAATATAGTATAAAAAGCATAAAAAGGGTTTTCCTTTTGGCATGGAAGTGCTAGAAAGTAAAATAACAGCACGTTTACTGGAGGGGGATTGCAGGTTTCTTCCATGGCCCCAGCAGCACCTCTCCAGCCCTAAGTAGTTAACTTTGGCAACCAAGCACGGTTTGACTTGCAAGATCGCATCCAAAACTGGCATCTCTGCTGAGACCGTGAAAGGTCATGAGGAGAGCATGTGTGATGCAAACACCTGAGCAACCTAAAAATCCATTTTACATTTGTGAGGTCATTTAATACCTATTTAGATGGCAGCAATCTTTTGTCACTGTTGAACTAAGGTCACTGAATCAGGAGCTTAAAATATAACTGTTTCTTTATCCCTCTGTCCAGATTCAAGCTTTCAAGGCCATGGTGGCTTTTATGTAAGCAACCATGAGATGCTGCCAACAGAGCAGTCATTTTATTGCTATACAACGAAAATGTTGTCTCTACATGTTCAGAATCAGATATGGGAAGAAATGTCTCCAAATGCATACATGTCTATGAAATCAGTCATTTTGCATCTTACTTCTTAAAACCATCCAATTAATTTCTCTGTTGCATATGCTTCCTGCACTTGGGAGACTTTTGATCCTATCTGTTCGACGGAGGAGTAGTACATCTAGGACTGATTGTTAAAAACCAACTAACTGTAATAGCCAGCATATTCCAATAAAAGCCAGTTCATATGACCTTCTGCATCTTTGTTTTAACCAAGCCGGGAACACTCCTGCTAAGCCATCTGTTCCTGCGATGAAAGCAGCAACACAAGGACATTGAAGAATGTGAGCTGTGCCGTAGCAGTTTGGTCCTGCTTGCGCCAAGGCAGCATACGGTCATGTTATGTGTTCATAAAGATACCAGTGCAACAAACTGTTCCTAATTTCAGCTGAGGGTAGTAGCTAGACTACGTTAAAAACAACTGTGTCCGTCATAACAGCAATAACAGTGATGATAATAGTAGTAACAGACAATAGCACTGCCATACATAATGTCTCTATGTATTTTATTTTCTAATGGTCATTCCCTTTACTTACATTGCACTATAGACCTTTAACTCTCTATTGAAAGGGTTGCTAAATTGCTTCACCTTGATCAAGTACTACATTCACTCTGGACTAAAGTTACAAGAGATACGAAAGAAAGGGGAGGAAAGGTAGATTTCATGCTGCCAGAAGTATTTCTTAGGCCATATTTTCAGGCTGGAATTATTCAGGCTCTTGAACATGAGCAAAAATGTCCACATGTGTATGATACATACAAATCTTGTTAGATACACTTAAAAATTCAAATAGCAGGTCTCAGAGCTTCAGCTGCTTCTTTATGTTAGGGACACGCCTCAGCCTTGCACCCAATTTGCTGCAAGTCCATGTGCTTTGGACATGACCTGCACATCATATCCAGTCATTCCACAACCACATAACGTCTGCATAATGGAGTGTGTATCACACACTTCCCATGTCCTTGACAGCACTGATGGACAAGTCTGATAGGGAGGCTTCCTCTGATGTGTGTTGATATGTGGTATATCACAGAATAACAGAACCGTTGAGGTTGGAAGAGACCTTCTGATCATCTAATCCAACACTCCTGCTCAAGCAGGGTCAGTTAAATCGGGCTGCCCAGGACTGTATCCAGTCAGGTTTTGAGTACCTCCACAGATGGAGATTCCACCACCCCTCTGGGCAACCAGTGCTCAGTCACCCTCACAGTGAAAAAGTGTTTCTGTTGTTCAGAGGGAACCTCCCGTGTTTCATTTGGTGCCCACAGCCTCTTGTGCTGCCACTGGGCTCCACTGAGAAGAGCCTGGCTCAGTCTTCTTTGCACTCTCCCTTCAGGTATTTCTATACATCAGTACGACCTCTCCTGAACCTTCTCTTCTCCAGGCTGAACCGTCTCAGCTCTCTCCATCTCTCCTCACATGAAACATGCCTCTCTCTCCCTCTTCCTAATGCAGCCCAGGATGCTGTTGGCTTTCTTTGCTTCAAGGGCACATTGCTGCCTCATGGTCAGCTTGTTGTCCACCAGGACCCCAAGCTCCTTCTCTGCAGAGCTGCCTTCCATTTGGTCAGCCCAAGCTGACTAATAGCATTCGTAAGCATCTGAAAATAACTCCCTTTTAAAATGTCTGCCTGCATAACACCAGACTTGGATGTAGATGCACAGAGAGCAAAAAAAGCTACTTCAGACTAGGCCAGGCAGTGGAATTTGTTACAGCTGACTATGAAGTGTTGATGAGTCAAACGTGAGACTTGAAGTGGAATGCTCAGCTTGCACTACCCTGACTTAAAACATTCCTCTCAGACATTCACATAGGATCAGAACAGACAGCTAGTCTTCTGCTTTGAAAACATCTCCCTGGTGTAGCTTGATAAGATTCAATTCTCTCCTGTACAACAACAGAAGATAAATTTCCAGTGAGTGCTGCAAGGTTTTATGTCTCCTATGAAACACAACCAGTCCTCTACTTTGTACATCCATCGTTTCAGATACATAGATGAAACTTTCACTGAGCTATCTTGATTCCCAGATCTGGCCAAGGAAGCAGTGAATCCTTGAAAAGGAAAATATTTTGAAGAATTTGCTACATTGCGAAGATTGCTTTCAATCAAAGGCAAGTGGTAGGTAGTCTGCTGCAGCCTGGAGTGTCTTCTGGATTCTTTACTTGATATCCACATGGCTTCTGTAATTCTAAAAACTTCTTCCACTGTTAAGTCACTTATGACTTGAAGTCATGGCCAAAGCACACTACATCTTTCTCATCTTCTGGCTCAACCACTATATCACACTACACATGGAGACAGACAAGGAAGCTACAGAGATAAGGGAAAGAAGAACACATTCCAAATCACCCAGCATACCACATTTGTTTCAGGACCCAAAATGAAATTGACCTTCCAAATCTTGAAGTGAGAAGGTTCCACCCTCTCCTGCAACTGCCCCTTTAGGGCCACAGCAGCTGCAACCTCTCAGCGTTCCTAGGACCCAGATGTCAAAAACAAGACCTGCAACTACAACAGATGCGGGTGACAAAGGGTGTCAGAATTTCACCTCTTCTGCAGAGCTCTCATGTATGGAATATGATTGTGATCTCAAAACTTACTGCTAGCAGAATGAAACGAAAGACTTATGTCACAATCTAGGTTTTTCTATAGGAATTTTCCCAATGAGAACAAGTGGAAAAAGCATCACGAAAAAAAATTAGCTATATGTTTCACTCTTGCTTAATGCACTGCAGAGGAAAGGGGGACTATATATGGTCAATGATTGCTTTTTTGCCTTTTTTTTTTGCACAGAAAGTTCTAGTATCGGACATACTTACAGATTAGATAGATGCACAAGGACAAACAGGCTGCAGTTTGAGACTGGAAGCTACAAGTGATCAGATCCTCCTTCCAGGAGATTTAGAAAACAGTGATATAAAGAGGGTTAGTCTTCAAGAGGCACTCAAAGAATAGCTTAAGTCTTAAGTTTTGAGGATGTTTCTAAAGAAAAACATGCTTTTTTCAGACATTTCAGAATTTAAATGTTTAACCTTAATATCTCATCAACTCCAGACCCATTATACAAAGCAGAACTTTCCAGAGTCAGAAATAGAACAGAAAGAAACCAGATGTGTGAATGGTCATTTATAAAACCAAAACGTATAAAATACATACAGGGCATTAAGGAAACTGAGGCAGGAGACCAGCTCCACTAATTTCTTCAGCCTACACAGACACATCCCCAAAAGATGAAACTATCATCTTCTACACGTTATATCAAGTCTGTATCATCATAATTTTGAAACAGTCAGATCTTTTGCCTAAGGAGTCTTCCCATCTGGCAATGCTAACACATCACTGAAAAATCATATATCCATTTCAAAACTGAATAGAAATACAATTTGGTAACAATCACTTCAGCTATTTATTCCTCCAGATTTCAAATATGAAGCCACAGCTTTCCACCCTTGACATAACTTCACCCTGCAGGCAGGATATAGTTGGGATTCTCACCCTTGTGAACCGAGGTGCACAGAGACGTCTCAGCTGCTGCTGTGTGACAAGTCCAACACGCAGTGGAATTGCAGTGGCTCAGCTCATTTGAGGTAGAATACGGACAGACATTGCCTTTACTTCACACAGCAGCTTTTCGATTTGGTCATGCAAGCTGTAGAAGAAGACAAAGCCAACACTATGGCTACTGCTTCCAAGGGTACCTGTAGGCACAAGCAATGCCTGCAGAAGCCACATGGTGAGGCCACAGCAAGGACAGTATCTGTGAGCAAGAGTGGTGACCACTTCAGAATGAGAGGAATGCGTTCCTGCACGTACAGAAGACACACTCACGTAGGCTTTGAATAAGGGAGAGGTGTTCATCCTGAATAATCAGTCTTAGGAACTGTCACCTGCTCTGGTGGAGTGGATAGAAGATCCATGCTTAAATAAATATAACTTGTTTGATTTAAGAAATCACTGCCTCCAGCAAATGCTTGACTACATATCTACACAAAGAATGAAGAACAAGTAGGTAGAATACAATATTCCACTCCATTCCAGAAGTACCTTGCATGAAAACCCCACAAACCCAAGCCTGGAGCAATGTTAAGATTATTTCACTGCCTACTAAAACCCTGCAATTTTGCTGTTAAACTTGACATTTGGAGCAAGATTCATTAGCGGTCTAACAAGAGGTGAACCCACTCATATGGCACATTTGTTTCGGTAGCAAGGGGTACACGACCTCACCCAGAGGCTGTGGTAGAGGTTCTCAGTTCAGAGTCAGCACCCACAGCACAAAGCCAAGAGTCAAGAGCTGGAATCAAAAGCAAGAGGACAACGTTAAGAGCCAGTGCTGTTAAAAGAGCAAGACGATACGGGCATGGCCCTTGTTTAGCAGGCACCCAAGTCTGTGAGTGGTTCTGCAGAGTGAGCAGAACTGAACAGCGTGGCTGGAGAGAAGACGAGTCCTCTCATGGACTTGGTTAAGGGGATCAGACTGTAGCCCTGATGTGTAGTTCCAGTTCTTAAAATTCATCCATTTAGATACTTTTTTGTCTTAGTTCATTCAACTCATAGCACATACAGCATTATCTATTGACAAATAACCTTTATAACATATAGGCATAAGAGAACATTTACAAACAAACAGTCAGATTTAATATTTTCCTGGTTGTAGCTGACTCATTATGCAACTGGAACTTTATATTTAAATACGGTGCGTGCGCACAGTATGTCTCTTGGTATTTGCTTTGTTTTTTTTAATATTTTAAGCGAAAAATGTTCTGCTGTACAAACCAAAGATGTTGAACACAGTAAGCTACTGTCGGTCTTAAAATACATACTAACTTTTCTAACTGCTACATTGCATAAATATATATTTAGAGTCTGTTTAAAAGCAGATTATTTATATAACAGTTCATAATAAAGCCTGTAGCAACAGTACCATTTTTATGCAAATTTGTACTGAACGTCTTTTTAAAATATACTCCTTTTGTCTAATATTCTTATACAAAGGTAAAACAGTTCAGAAAACAACACGCTATTTAGCTATGTAGGTTTTCATCTACATAAATTCTAATCAACATCAATTCTGTAAATATAATGAGCCAAATTCAGCCATGTTATAAATCTGGATCTGTCAGAATATTCTGTAATTAATATTTCCTGCCTTTGCAGAACACTGGGCCGATGGTCACGTTTTAAAGAGATTTCGGTACAGTGGCCAGAAGTCACTCCACACTAATGGTGCCATACGATGAAGGTGTATTAGGTCAGGATCCCGTTTCAAAAGATGGTACAAAATCACAACTTTCATGGACTTTTACTAGAAATTTGGGGTAGATCACCTCTGAAAATGAAGTCCTTTGATTAAACCCGTGGTTAATAACATTTGATCTTGGAATACCACCTCATGTGTCAGGGCTCAACCCCAGGCAAAGGTTTTACATTAAATGAGAAAATAAATGCTTAGAGGACAAACTCTGGAACCTAAAAGAAACATAAGCCATCAGTTGTCCAAATAAGCTGCAGTCACAATACGGCCTTCAGAGAGACCAAGGGTCTCTCCCCTGCTCAGTTTTATAAGTAACAGGGTCAGGTAGGGCAAGAAAAAATTCGCTGTGTAGGCATTAGCCTACAAGTCTATTGAACAGAAATATCAATTTCTAAATTGGCATTAAGATTAAGGTAAAGAAAACTGAAAAGTGAGCTAAATTTTATGTTTTAAAATGCTTTCAATAACTATACAGTATCTCTAGAAGTATGATCCTACAAGGAAAAATTTGGAAACTAAAGTCCTATACTTAATTGTGATATTTTACTTCTGATGCAATCCAAAGCCTAACAACTCCTGTGGTCTTCACTGAAGCAGGTAACATTCAGAAAATACACAGGAGAGGCCACAGCAGCATGCCTTGTGTGACAACTGGCTGCTAAATGTAAAACTTCCAAGGACAGGAGAACAATACATTCTCTTTGACTGTTCAGTTCTGGCTTTTCCTTCAAAACTGACAGCAATTATTAGGAATTAGTGTCAAGTGACCTGGGGCTATGAGACAGATAGGTATCCCATAAAAGTACAGTAAGAGAAGGCCTTCAAGTGAAAGCAACTTCAGATCTGGAGGTAACAAGTGATGACATTGAAGGAAGAAGGATTGATGATCAAGTACAAATCCCTGTTGTACTCTGCTCTCTTGAATATACAACCATTCAATATTCCTTTTCAATTTTTTTACACGTCAACTTTTCAACCCCCTGCTCCTATTTCTGGCCGCATAACTTTGCATTCTGTATTACACATGTATAAAGAACAGGATTATTGTGTACAAGTACATTTTTTCCTCAAGCAATGCATAAAGGAGTGGGCGTTGACATATGTGTAAGGCGTATGTGTGAGCATTCATCCATATTAACATTTTTGGTTTGTCAGTGGCTAGGTCTGCGTGCAAGTAATCAAAAGACAGGTTGAGACACAACAAGGAAATCTGTCCCATCTGCAAAAATTGAATCAATCATCTGCTGTCAACAGAGATTTAGCTCACAAAGAGCTTGAGTCTTACAACATGTTATTGCCTTAAAGGCCACGCTGTTAAAGAAAATTATATAAATTAAGCCATTCTCACCACAGTATTACATCCTTTATTTAAATGTCTAACAGAGGAACAAACAAACAAAAACCGCAGCTGCCCAAAAATGTTAGCAGCCAGGTCTGTAACTCCATGACCACTGCTAAACCCAAGGTGGCTGGGAGCCTTTCTGCAACCAGCCTTACACATGTCAGGGATACTATCTGGGTTTTTTTCCTGCCAGCTCAGGTTTTTTGCGCCCAAGCAGAGTATTGCAGTTGACACAATTTCTTTTCTCTGAAGAGCAGAGAGAACAGAAGTCTTCTGAGTTTTTCTTCTCTGCCTGCTCAGGGGATCTGAGAAAGCAGGGAGAACAGATGGGCAAAGTAGTATGTGCAAAAGTATCTCTGAACCCAGCAAGTCACTCAACAGAAGACCTAGAAGGGACACTTCAGCTGTCACATTCCCTAAAGTATAAGATAACATTTTTGGTGCTGGTTTTTTATTTTGTGTTGTTTTGTGGTTTGTTTGTTTTTTTAAATCACAGACCTTTTAATATATTAAGCCTAAAATGAGAATATCTGGGGGACTTTTGGCATTGACATCATTCTTTTAGTCCAAGAAACCAAAAGACTCTGTCCACTGGGTCACAATTTATGACCTTCTAGACAAGAACTCGGATTATGGTGTGACTCCAGAGCTGTCCAAATTTGCTAATAGAACCACTACAATTAGCATGGGGAGGGTACAACCGAGCTCTGTTCCCACCATGGCACTTTATTTCCCGAGTCTGGGTAGCTCCTCACAAGAAAAAGGATTTACATCCTAGCAGCATTTAACACCCACGGACCCTGACAGATTTAGCAAGAGGTGCAGTGATTCAGTACACAGAGGATGGATTAAAAATAGTGACGTTGTGGCTAAATTGCCTCCACTGTGTCTCTAAACACCGACAACCTCAAAGCAGCCACGTATGATACTTGAAAACTACCTGTGCAATTGCAATGGCGTGTCCACAAGCAAAGGTCGTGAAGCACCCCCTGGACATGAACGCAACAAGGCCAGGAAAAGGACAACCCAGCAAAAAAGCCTGATTGTGCACTGAACAAACCCAGTATTTCCTATTCCGTGCATTGCCACTTTAAAAGGGAATGAGTCAAAAAAACAAGGAGAGAGAAGCATAGCGTAAGCTCAGTGGCACCACTGTGCCCCAGGATATCATATAATGGATCCAGGAGAGCTCAAATACACAGACACTGATTCTACTTCCACTGTCTGCAATCAGTATGTTTGTTCTGGGATAAAACAAACATCCATAATCAATACTGAAGGAATACTGGACTGTGCTTCATATACTTGAGCAACTGATCAAGAAATAATTCATCCCTGTGCAAAGCTTACCCTTGTAAGTCCACCAAGGTCAGTGTCACTTTAGGTTATCAGCTGCTGGAAGTGCTGGCTAAGTTCAAACTGCCTAGAGCAAGCTTTAAACTTACATACCCGACTTCTTTGACAAAATGTCTGTGTCTTACTTTATCTGAGTTTGCAATCCCTTGATAATGCAAGGCACATTCTTCGCCTGTATTCCTTATTCTCTGCCCTGACTTCCCTTTTTGGCTCAGATAAATCTTCCATATGCAGCAGAACGAGGCTTGATTACAGAGAACATACTAGTATCGCTCAGTTGACATTCACCATCATATGTCCTTCTTAATAATTCAAAATTAGATTTAAATACTGGTAAGTTTTTTTTTTCCAGGAAAAGGTTTCTGTATGTGCAGTTTCCCCCGTGATTAAAAAAAAATAAAAATCTTTTCTTCAACTTAACATACAAACAGTAATCTCCTTAACGAATATGCTGTATCACCATTATAAGGTACAGTCTAAGACCTAAACCCCATGCAATCTGAATGCGGGTTTTTGCTTTGGTCATACTCTTAGCAAGTATCCCAAAGGCAGCAGCACCTCTCTGGACTGTCCTGTACCTTCACAGTAGCTCAGGGCTTTTGTTTCACTGAAAGTTTATGGACTTTCAGTTTACCTCAGTGCCTAAGCCAATTCTAAAGCAGTTCTTAATATCCAAAGTCACTTACCTGCTTTTTTAAGACGTAAGCCCCTTTTTTTTTTCTTCCGAATCTGACAGTACCACCACTCATCTTTACTTAGAAATTCAATGTTAGAATCTGGAACTGCTCGGGTGCCGCGGGGGTTTTAATGAGCAGTTAATTTCCCAGGGAACCCTGGCAGGAAGGCAGAGGCCATGCAACCTGCTGGGCTTTGCAGCACTCTACAGGACTAGGAGCAAAAGCTTTCAGAAATCAGTGTAATTTTTCCAAACTGAATCTGGATCAGTTATCCCACAGGAACATGTGATTCTTCCTTTATTGTATCTGTATTACCAAACGTTTCACCTCTGAAAATTATTCTTTAAACATAAAACAATTAGCATTCTGAAGGGAAATGGAGAAAATATTTACGCTTTAACCAGCACAAACCCAATCCAAAGACTTCTATGTTGCTGTTTCAGTTAAATCAGTCAACTTTTCTACTTCAGCTGTTTCTAGCAACAGTTCAAGTTGCAAAGTTTCTGTCCTTAGAAATACTGAGCAAGGACCCGTACTGTACAAGAAGAGCAGAGAGCCATTCTCTCAAGGAGTGAAGCTATTGTGAAAAGAAACCAAACAGATACATAACATCATGCAGAAGTCTGATTAAAAACAGAAACATGAAGGTTAAACCTCTCCGCAATATCAGATGGTTCAACAAAAGATGCAGCTGGTATGGAAAGACGAACCTTTGCTCCACTGTCTCCCCTTCAGAGCTAAAAATAATAGTGAGTCATGCCAGTAGCAGTGTTGCTATTTAGCTTTACAAATTCAGGTCATTAGACTTACATGTACAGAATCATTCCTTCATGAAATGATAGTAACGACGTGAGCGCTCAGGAATTGGGCACCGACCAGCCTTTGGTTTCAAAACTTGGTAGGATAGTTCAGGAATAAACAAAATTAATACAGTCAAATTCAATAAGACAGTCAAGTCTGAAATTACCACTGCAACTAGGAAGAAAAGGGAAGCTATACATAAACCTCTGAATGGTACAGCCCTCGATCCCTTTTTTCCCTATCTAGTACAGCCTTGTCTTTTTCCCTCTCTTTTTTTGGTATTTCAGATGAAGGCAAATGGTTAAAAAGTGTTTGTGAAGAATTTTTTAAAAAGCTAGCTGATCTAGACAGACCGACCAGATGATCTGTAGAAGGCTGCACAGGACCCAAATTACAAAAGAAACATATTAAACATTTTTTAAGTGCCTTGTAGCTTCCCAGAGAATCTCCCAGAAAAGGCATCAGTCATAGAATCACAGAATCACAGAATGGTTTGGGTTGGAAGGGACCTCAAAGATCATCTAGTTCCAACCCCCCTGCCATGGGCAGGGACACCCTCCACTAGACCACGTTGCCCAAAGCCCCATCCAACCTGGCCTTGAACACTTCCAGGGAGGGGGCATCCACAGCTTCTCTGGGCAACCTGTTCCAGTGCCTCACCACACTCACAGTGAAGAATTTCTTCCTAATATCTAAATCGACCCTCCTTCAGCTTAAGGCCATTACCCCTTGTCCTGTCACTACACTCCCTGATACAGTCCCTCTCCATCCTTCCTGTAGGTCCCTTCAGGTACTGGAAGGCCGCAATTAGATCTCCCCGGAGCCTTCTCTTCTCCAGGCTGAACAACCCCAACTCTCTCAGCCTGTCCTCATAGGAGAGGTGCTCCAGCCCTCCGATCAGCTTTGTGGCCTCCTCTGGACTCGCTCCAACAGCTCCATGTCTCTCCTGTACTGGAGTCCACCTGTTTTGTTTTATTTTCAGGTAAGTACTTTTGAAAATAGGTCAGAGGAGGAGATAAGCATGGACTGGCAAGGCTGTAAGGGAGCACGAATGAGTGAGTGGTCTTCAGATGCTGAAAGGTGAGGCTGTATATCCAACACCAGCCATCCTGGGTTCCAGAAATACAAGATGTTCTTCATCCCTGCATGTAAACTGTGGTGAGGCGCTGTTTTAGGATCATTTCATAAGGCCAAATCTCTTCATCTCGTACAACTTCCATTCATCCCTACCTCCTTCATTCCCAAGGTCAAGTGTAGGGGATAAAACAGAGGTTCCAAATTTGCTCTTGTAGGAAATTTGGCAGAGCTGCTGGCGATCAGAGCCCCCATGGCCTGAGCGACTGCCTTGGAGCAAGAAAGGAAATTCACAGGAGAAGTGGAAAGCTGATGAATAGGAAAATCCCTACATCATCATGTTTCCAAAGAAGTTCGGATCAGGGAAAAAACAACAAATGTTATTTCCAAGCTAACAAATAGCAGTATTGCGTTAAGACTCACAGTAAGCTGCCAGTCTCACTGGCTCCTGAAACGCTGCTGCAGCAACCCATGCTGCTTTGGTTTTGTACTTCAGAGGAGATTTTATGATAACAGAATCACTTGACTGCGAAGACAGAAAAAATGGGCGTATGGAAGATAATTTTTTCTAACAATGTACGTGCAGATACATGGTCAAAGGACTTTTTCCTCAACATCAAAACAACTGAAGAATTAAACTGAGATTAAGTATATGCCAAAAAGTGACCATAAACAGCAAATACAAGGATGACTACACAGTTGCAACTGGGAGCTGTTACATTGTTTCCTTGGAAAAAATAATGACCAGACTTCAGATCAGATTTATAACTATTCCCTCTGAAAGTCGGCATTTTTAAATCACAGCTTTAAGCAGGCCAGAATGGCAAATGTAATGAATCATTTACCTGCGATACTAATGCACTGCCGCAAAATCTCTTTAGCTGACATAATCCTGAGCTACTTTAAATGAGTGCCCCCTTATATGTTTTTATATTCTAATAATGACAGCATTTTAAAAAAAATACGTTTTAAATACAATTTTTTTCAGTCTGCTTTATCAAGTTAGAACCCCATAAACTTGGCCTGGCTGATATACTAACTTTCTGAACTGCATATATCTGCTTGCTCTAAGTACGAGGTTTCTCAACCAGCCTGTTGGAAGAACCAAGAAAACTCTACCACATGCAGAACCCAGAGTTGAAAAATGCACCCATTGGTAGCATCCAGGAAACACACCTCCCATCACATCAAGGCTACTGCAAAAAGGCATCTTTCATCCTGGTTTTGACAAAATCCCTCTCCCCACAGTGAATGCAATTTATCTGATGGATTTCTCTTTGAAATGAGGAATGAAGTCCTTCTCTGTAATGTTGCTGTATATGAAATAAAAATGAAATAGAATCTAAATATACCCAACACTATTCTGTTCTCCATCCCTCACATGAATCCAATATCATTCTTGCACCCAAAGAGAAGCATTAGAGGCATCACTCATCCATTTTCCAGTGTAAAAAGCAACCTTGCAAATGTTAAGAACAAGCATAAGAACCTTGAAATGACTGTCAATGAGAGCAGTATATTTTTTACAATTTCATTGCTGGGTTTTGGTTGGTTTTGGGGGGTTTTTTTCAGTTTCTTACTCTTATCCAGCATATATGCACACATCTCTCTCTCCCTCTCTCCACGTAAGATTAATAAGGGCACGCTTAAGTGCATTAGAGCACGGGTGCATGCAAAAGCAGTTATACACCCCTCCTTCATCCCTCCTCTATAACCAGATGCCCCTGCTAGTCCACGTGCCCTTTCCTGCAATTTCTTCCGCTGCAGCTTACAGCTGGCGTGCAGTGGCGTGTCCCATCACCACCCAATTTCAAAGAGATCGTGGGCATAATGGAGTTGGGCTTCATCTACACGTATTTTGCAATAATTTGCATATTTTGTTCGGTGAATATTTTCACTGGGGTTTTCACTTTGGATTAAAATACCCTAGCCTCTGCAAATCAACCTGGTCTTGACAAACTCAGTCCTGGACTGTACCTTCCTCGTGCTGGTCTCTAAGCCAGACGCACTGGGTAAGGGCAACAGCGACAGATGACGCGCAGGCTATCAGCAGTGAATGGCTCTGCTAGATTTGAAAGACGGATTCTTCCATCTGGGCAACCATTTCTGAGCGTCATTCTTCAAAACGAGAAGGGGCTAAGGCCTGAAACAACGACCCCGCTCTTTGGGACACGAATCATATAGCAAAGAGAGAGGAAGAGTTTTAAAATTTGGGTACTGCGCTGGCAGAGGTATCTGAATGCTGTCAAAAGACCAGACTACAGCAGTATAATTTTCATAGGGGCAAACAAGACATAAAAGAGGGGTGCAATCATGATAAAGTGTGTAAATTGATTGTGTTGCTCCTGATAAATCTACCCCATTGATGCTTCTAGGCAGAAGTAGGGCTTCTTTGTTTTGTTCCTTGCTTGCTGCTATGACTGAAGGGCTTGCTGAGGAGCTCAAAGGGAGGTGGGACAGCAGCCGACTGCAGCTGGGCTTGCTACAGCCACGGGGGGTGAGAGGGCTGCGCTGCCACAACCACGCCACACACTCCAGCTCACCCGTGTAACTCCAGGTGGTGTGAACCCGGACTTACATTTAATGACAAGAGAGGCTGCATCCTCCACGCTTCTTCCCTGGCCTCATGGAAGAACTTCAGGTCTCAGAGAAGAGAGGAAAAAAGGAGCGCAAAAATGAGAGCGTGTGCTTGTACGAGTCAGCGATGGGAAGAAGTGCCCGGGATGGTCCTCTCTGACGCTAAGGAAGGATAGAGCGGGAGTCAGCGTTGCAGCCGCAGCAGTGTGGTACTCCCGCAGAATGGCTGCGACTGTATTTTTTAAGGGTCACGGTCCCCCTTCGGAGGAGAGAAGGACGTTCTGCATTTTACAAGACCAAGACAAATGTCTGTGTATTCTCATTTTTGCTATTGCTCATGATAATGCCATTTTATCTCAATTCCTTCAAGATTACTGCAAAGCTGGTAATTGCAATCAAGCTATTTTATAAGTCCAATTTACAGGAGACCAAATTATTTATTATTTATTTTCGGTTTTAAGTGGATCATTTGTGTTTTCTCTGAGTAATATGATGTGTACAAAATATCCCTAAAAATGTCAACTAAGTGGAAAGATACAGAAAAATGACTATCTGTCTCATAAGTACCCATGGCTTTCAGAATACAAATCATTATTACACAAACACAGGAATAGCATGGTAGGCTTACAGAGTATTAGAAATAGATAAAAGACATACTCTATGCCGTGAAGTTCCTATAGCTAAAAGATTTACTCAAGCAACTAGTCCCATTGACTTCAATCCCCACACTACTGCAGTCCTCTTCTTGCTAATTCAGCTCTCAGCGTTGCTCTAAATCTCTCTTTTAGCCTAAAAACGCAACTCCTCCCCACACACTCTCTAATATCCCCCACGTTTCCCTGTGCCACTCCAGATTCCTGAATGACACAATCCTTCCGGATACCCACCATCAGCACCCATTTCACTGGGACTGGGAACTCAGGTACTGGAGCTGACAGCTGCAAGTAGCTGTTTCTAAAAATTCCAGTTAAAATTGTTTATTTGCAAACACACATGGAAGTCTTAAGTTATTGACTGGCTTTTGTGTGGATCTAGTCTATTATCACAGGGTTAATCAGTATATACAACTTCACTCAGTCTACAGAAGTAAAATACAAATTAACTTGGGTGCAATTTAGTGCCAGAATAACCATACTGTTTACATCATGATCACGTACAAAGAGTTGGCCTAATATCCTCAAGGAGATCAGACTGTGTGAATAAGCATCTTTTATAGGAGGGCTCTGAGATTTATTCCTGATTCTTTCCAATTGTGACTTTGGAAAATCCTTGCAAGCCGTTCCAGACTAGCAAGGCAAAGCTGACCTTTTTGATAGCTGCTGGTAAGATATGTGATCTCATGTTAAACACAAACTTAGCTGCGACCTTAGCTAAACTAGAAAAACACAAGTTCCACCATGAGGAATCACAATGGCTCCTTCTGCATTGGCAGAACGTAGGGCAGCTACAGCTAAACCTTAGCTTGCAGACTGTTAACTAATATCTAACTTTTCAGAGATGCTTTGTTGGGTTGGAGCAGTCAGGATTCCACCCACCCTGACCCAGGGAACTGGTAGCAGCAGTCAGGATGGCCAAAGAGACAGCACTGGTGGAGTTGCACCTACAGGCAGCACCGCAGAGGAAGTAACGCTTGGGAATCCCACACTAGATGTGGAAATCCTTAGAGAGTCCTATGTTACAGCGAGGAAGATTCAAATTAGACATCAGAAAAACCCTTTTAATGGTTGAGTGAAGCACTGAAACAGATACTCAGGGAGGTTGTAGAGTTTCCAACATAGAGTCTTGAACGACAACTTCCCCGAGTTATGCATGTGGGTCCCGTTCTGGGCAGGAGGATGAACTACAGGTGCTTCGGAGGTCTTTTCCAGTCCTATTTCTGTGACTCTGCTCTCAAGTCTCTTGTCCCACCTCCAGAAAGATGGAAATGAATTTTTTTGTTCCATAGTTTTTTTTAGTGTACACATTCACTGCTGCTAATGACAGAAGTGAGAACAAGATGCCACATTTACAGGCTTCCCCTTCTGAGCATCCTCTCCTCCCTCCCAGCACGTATGGGAGCTTTTCTTCTGAATCTGTACGGTGCTCTCCTGTCTCCTGACAGATCAACAACTGTGCGTGCTGCTGCCTTTCTGCAGTACCAAAAAAGAAGATCTGAAGGCTTTGCATTTTCAAAGACAACCTCTTCTTTTTAGCGTATTCTCTAGGTCTCCGGAATGGGAGTCCAGTGATATAACAATTCCCCCGATTCATGTGTGTGCTGTATCCCGCTTTTTCTTTAGCAGGGTACAAGAGAGTTTATTTTTAGGACACTACCTCGCAATACCCTTGATAACCCAACTTCTACATATTCTAACCCTTAGTAACCTAACCTATTTTCTTCTTCAATCTATTGTAAGCCCCGTCTCCTCTTTTCAGTTTCCAAGCAAACTTTTTCCCCCCAGATTTTGTAAATTTTTACTAAGTGCAGAATTTGGCTTTACACAGAAAACCTGCTGCACCCTAAGCCCTGGCAGGCTTCCCAGCTCCGCATTTTGCACAGCTTCACCACCTGCAGTAAGCAAATGAAACAGGGAGGGACCAGGTGCTATAGCTATTTCACCCTTCTATGTCCTTTACATTACAGCTTATGTTTTCATGAGCAAACAGTTGTACGCTGAACTAATTTTTTACAGGAGTACATTATATATATCCACTGATTTCTAAAATGCGATGGGCGGTATAAGGCAATGCAACTCATGTCACGGTCTGCATGGAGCTACCTGTCGTGCAATGCGCTTCTCCTCTCTAACTGCTCAAGTATGTTAGAATTATTTAAAAATCACATGCAATGCTTTTCTAATGTTGCCCTTTCCTGTAAACTATGAGCACGAGCCACATGACTGAGCAAGGCAGAAATATCATTCCTATTAATATGTGCTTTGCACTACGAGAAACTGTATGATGTTGTTTTTAAGTGCTCAAACCTAACTTATAACATTTTCTTATTTTTTTTTATTATTCAGAAGAAGATGTTCTCAGTGTCTGGAAAAATGCCATGTGCTATCTATCTCAGACATAAAGGAGTCAGGCAAATAAACCACACTAGAAAAACTCCCTCTGTGATTTGCTTAAGTAGCAATTTCTGTGAATAGGAAATCTGCTGCTCACTTCAGTTAGAAGAGAGTCACAGCCAAAAAATCCTATTATAAAGCCTGTATCATACAAACATGGATTAGGAATTTCCCTAAATTCTGTTTACAGAAGAAACTGCTGGACGAAAATCCAGAGGATCTCGTCCCAGTCTATGGCAAGATCTGTTTCTTATATGAAGCGTGTCTTTAAGTCATTTAATTTTTCTATAGTCACTTCCCCACCTATGAAGGGACATAATAAAACTTATTTTCCGTTATAAAGTGCTATGAACTCTATGGATGAGAAGGGCTATATTAAAAAAAGTCATTTTTTATCACTATTGTAACTATTAACCTAACACAAGCAAGAATGTTCGTCAAATTTTTGTTTTCTTTTAATGCGATATGCTCAGCAAAGGTAAGTAGTGGCACTGGCAGAAAAGCCCCATATATTACATTCTAAAGTTGGTCATACCGACAAGAATAAGGCTTGTTTAACATAGAAATGCTCCCGATAAATTCTGGAACTTCCCTACAGAGCAAAAGCTTTGTATAATCCCTTAATAATGAGCAACCCAGGATGGCCGCTATCCAATTTAACAATTGATATGATTCAGGGGTCACCCACCACGGGCATGAAAACACGTCCGACACATTTTCCCCGCAGGAGCTCAGTGAGCACAGATGGCACCAACAACCTCTTCGACTGTTTTAAGTACGCGGAGAAAGAAACACCCCGGTTCGGATAAATCCCATCGGCAGCCCAGCTGTTCAGGAAAAGCCATCGGGAAAAGCCCCTCCGAAAAACAGGCGGCCAAACTCGGCATCGACAGAAGCAATGCGGTAAGACAGTCAGAAGGTAAGCGCGGATGTTAAAAACTTGCTACAAACCGCTCCACTGTGAAATTCAGTAGATGCACAGCCTGTAATTGGTTTCATAATGCTACGCTTGCGCCACGTCGAAGAAAGTAGCCGAGAAGATGCAAACCCAAGTGAGGAGATGTTGGTTTCACAGTTAAATTGCTGAATTTGGTAAGACACGTGCATCTTCAGTCCCCTTAATATGTTAACAAAGCAAATTTTTACACTTGCTGAATCAAATTGTACACACTACACCGCTTTATCCCGTCAGTTCATTTTCTAAGTTAGGTTCACCACTAAGTGCAGCCCAGCTTTTCATTCACGTTTGCGCTGGCATATAGCAAATATGAATTTGGGCCACACTTTGTTGTCCTTTTCGTGCCTAAAACCTCATTGAAATGCACAGCATGAATGCAAGGTTTTCTACTTTTAATAACGTGTATTTTGTTGTAAAAAAAAAATGAATCGCAATCAGAAGTAGACAATATTTGGAAAAAACGGGAGTACATGATCAACGCTGTAGAAAAAACCCATAAGAAGCTGTAAAAGTTAAAAAAGATAACACCTTCCTAATTCTGGTAAGAATATTTAATTATTAATCCACACAACAACAACAAAAGTCACCCATGTTAAAGAACCTTCTACTTTGGTAAATTTTCGTTTATACTTTGTTCAAATCCCTATTTCTCACTCCTGTAACATTTTCTTTGGGAGGTTCTCAAACTACCTCATAACATGCCCGTGAAATACATCGCTTATCTACTTTACAAATGAGAAAATCAAGCAAAGCGTAATTAATTCATTCTTCTAAAATTGTAATCATCCCTAATACAGAGATCAAAGATACCCCACTGCAATTCTGGGAGTAAGGCAGCAAAACAGAGAAGCGAAGTTAACCTCAGTCTCTGAACCCCATGGTAAATCAGGGATAAACTTCCTTATTGCAGGGCACTAAGAAACCGACTTAAGATTAATCTATCAAATACGCCCACCTCTTGCAAGGCTGTAGGCAGAAGGATGTGCCACTAAGACAAACGACGAGCTGCCGTCCTATGATGTCGCTGCCTTTGCCACTTGCAATCAGAACGGGTAGAAGATAGCACTTAACTGCTAACTTAAGTGTGCAGAGAGGGGACGGAGGTTCTATGAGGCAGATCTAGGATTGAGAATAAGATCGTGTGACAGTGGGAAAAATCTGTTCCTTCCGAAATACTGAGCTTCTCTAATAAGCTGGAGGTTAAAAACAATCCTGCAAAATAACTGATGATTTCATCAAATGTACAGAGAACTCGAGGCTGAAATGTCTGTTTTACTTGACAAGCGAAGCAGACACACTGAGAGGGAGTGAGTAAAATACATTAACTATGGATTTAGCGGGAGAATATCAGAAAACATTCTGATTTTTTTTAGAAAACGCTCTTTATAATGTCAAAAGTTTAGGCAAGGCAGTTAGGAGGAATCTTTGGCTGGCTTCTCTTGCCAAAAACGACTGCAGGCAGACAAAAAAGTAAACCCTATGGTGGGCCTGCATCATCAGCACACACAAAATTTTGTATTATCTCAAGGAAACAAGCCCACCATCCTCAGAAACCTGAGGGATGTGTTTTGGTAACCACTGCATCCAAAGGCAGTGATTAGATATCCTAACAATGGCATAACCAAGACTTCATTCATATGCAATAAAACCACGGAGCAGTAAAAATTCAGCTTTGGTCTAGAAACACCCCCCCCACACTATTCTGCATGGCGTCACTACCGTTCAATGTAATGTTGAAGGCATCACAACATGCCAGGTATCTTTGCCATCATGCATGATGCATAGTACTTCCCATCTTAAAAGCACCCACCGATGTGAAGGGATGCTGCCTGCAGAGCATGCAACCAGGGTATTCCACGGGGATGTTGCTTCATGGGACAGGACACAGTGGTCTCGATGACCAGTAAGCTAGGAAGTATCATGTAGACTTAGGAAAAGTTTGGAGGAACTGGAGCTGTCCAGTCTACGGCTGAAGACCAAAGAGACGGAACAGTACACAAAAGGCAGCCACAGAGCTGAGGAGCAGCAGCTCTGCTGGACGTCTGCTGTGAACGGGATGGAAATAGCAGGCTTCAACAGCAGCAAGGATGCTTCGGGTTAGACCTTAGGAAAAACTTTCTAGTGTAAAGGCTGATGAAGCACTGACAGAGGGTGCTTAAAAGAGAGGTGAAAACTTTTTAAGAAGATTAAACAAACATCTTGCAAGAAGAACACGAATACACCTGACCCTGCTTGAGGCCAGCAGGCAAGACAAGGTGACAGCCCACAGCCCCATCCAAGCCTAAGGAGATGCGTGTCGCGAGCCCTGAGCCTCTCCACGGGGCCACGCAGAAGACACTGCAGAAGAACAGAGCTCACCCAACTGATGTAGGACAATAAAGCAGGCACACGCCAGGAGACATACGGGTACAATGACAAAATTCTAATGCCACACAAACCTCAGAAACCAGAAGTTTACTGAACTTTTTTCTCTCCCTTTATTTTGACTTCGCCCCCGCAATTTTAATATAATTCCAGGAATTTGAAATATATGTAAAAATATATTTTTACAGCTATTACCTCCATACTACAGGTTTAACAGTGAACTCTGCAATACCTTAAACTCTGAAATAACTTGTCATTGGCTCCATCCATTAGCACATTTCATTTTTCTTCTTACTAGCTTTCCCACCCTGCTCCTACTTTCTTATTTGTTTATTTATTTATTTTTCCCCTACACTGTGGAATTACAGCAAAAAGCAAGATAAACAAAGATGATTAGATGAAAGCCACAAGCTGAAGTATGAGATATTTATCCTTGGTAGCAGCAGAGTTACATACATCAGGGAGGAATGAGGTATATCGATAGCTGAAAGGTTTGTTCATTTGAGTTCACTTCTACAGCAAATTTTCTGCTAGATCCACTTTTGAGAAAGTCAGAAGGTAATAAACAGAGTTATTCTCTGTAGGGCTATTGACAAGAAAAAAAAAGAGTTATAAGTAGTATTGATTTGGGGTGAAATGGTAGAACGTGACAATCAATAGAGCTTAGTCAGAAATAAAATAGAAGGAGTCACACAAGTCATGACAGGATTATTACAGGAGCCAAACTCTGGTATCAGCTAAGGAAGGGAGGAAGCTATAAATAGGATCCAAAATGTAAGCTGCGGATTGCTTTATAGAAAAAATAACCCTAAACTATTCATTTTCAGTTTTTAATATGTGAGATAGCTTTTATTTCAGCATATTGTCACTGCTGTTTTTCTAAAGCTTTTGAAACAAATTCTTTCCACCTCCATAGTATTTTCATTAAATGTCATCAAAGTTCTTTTCAAATCTCTCAGAGAAGTATGATTATCCTTATTTAACAGATAATGAGAAGATAGAAAGAGATTGGGGCTACATTCTCCAAAGCAGTCAGTAATGCCGAGTGCCTTCTGTCTGGATACACAAATCCGTAAAACGAGAGTCCTGCAGACACAGGATTTTCACAAGTCCCAGGAAACCACAACTTTGGTCAACGTCAACGGCTTCTCACACGTTCTCAAACTCTGGGTCACAGGCGGGGGACCCAAAAGCTGAGCCTTCACAGGAAGCTGTGTAACCACTGTAAGCTCGCTCTCAGACACAACAGAGCCTAAAATAGGAGGGATCCTAATCTACAGTCCTCTGTTCTAATTACAAAACTCATTATTTTTACCACTCGAATGACTCAGGGTGAAAAAAAAACAACCAACAACCATATATTCTACCACATGAAAGGATCTGTACATTTACCAATATTTATATAGTACCTAACTTCCGAGCACAGCCACACTGGGAAATAATAGCAATAATAACTTAGAAACAGCAATGAATATTTTTCACTGGTTATTTTAACCATGCGCAATCATTCAGTGCATTGCCTTTTCCACACTCTGGACCAAAAAAAAAAAATAATTTTGAAAGATCCTAAAATGCTTTACAAATGGAATTTGATATAGAATTAGTTACAGTACCAAGGTGAAAGGCAGCAGCGTTAGTAACGATCAACATCACACAAGAATTTATTGCAGGCTGTGATGAAAACTACTACATTCAAGGGAGACATAAACCATATTTTGAAGAACCTCTTGCACTAATCAGCTAAATAAATGCCAACAATCAAACTGTGGGATATACATGGCCTCGGGGAGGAGGGGGCCTTGGATCAGTCTTATTTTTATGAATGGAGGCATAAGAAGGAGGTTAGAGAAGGACAGGAGCTCACACAACTCCAGTCGCAAGGAAGGCACAGGACAGGCAGAATGGCATCACCATGCTGAAACGCGAGCTGGCGAGGAAACCAAGGGTAACACAGTTGCAGGGAAAAAAAAAAAAGGCATTGATTTCTAAAGAGGGATTTGTAGAGACTGCAACAGTTTAAAAGCTTGTTTAGCTGGAATCACATTTGCAGTCATGGGATTTCTATTGGAAAATGGCATTATAGCCTCGAGATAGAAAATTAGGACCGAATCACATCAGGAGGATGGACAAGACGACCTCTTGAGGTCCTCTTCAGCTGTATTTCTGTAAGTCTATGTTCAGTGACAGAAAACGCATCTGGATCGGAGCTGCTTGGGCTTAGGCATTCAAGTTAGAAAATTTTGGCATAAGTCTTTGGCATGAGAAGAAGCCCGGGCAATTTTTATATTGGACTCTGTCTGCCATTAGTGATGCGATTCAATCATAAAATGGCTTATTCCCCCAACACAAATATATAATTCCATGCTGGAGTAGAAATGTGAAGCGGCTCTCATTATCACAGCTAAGTTCATTTTACAGCAAGGCAGTTTACTTTAAGACTTTTCCAGCAATCCAAGTCTAATTATGGAATCAATTTAAAGCAATTTTGTAATTAAATGTACCTGCTGAAAATATCTCACAGGCTCAATAATTTAAAACGATAGTGTAAAAATGTAATTAAAATGAAAAAGGCCAAATAAGGCTGGGTCGTTCCTCCACGAGGAGAGTGCTGAAGGACGTTCCAATCGTTCTGTTCTCAGACCCAAATCGCCTGCCTCCTCCCCAAATTTCTGCTTTCCCCAGCTGCACGGGGATTTAGCACCAAGAGTCATCTGAGCGATGTCTGAGTGGACCGCGGCGCGGGGGGGGGAAGGCTTTTTTTTTTTTAAATAATAAATCAATACGCTGTTTCAAAATCATGCTGTACTTACATGGAGCTACTGCTCCCTAGCAGGGGCCGGGGGGACGCTCCCTCCTTCCAGGGGGTCCCCACGCGGGGTGCCAGAGGCTGCGCGCCCCCGCGGCGGGCAGGGGTGGGCGGGAGCGGGGTGGGGGGGGAAAGGACGGAGCGGCGCTTCGCTCCCCTCGGAGGGCGCCGGGCGTAGGGGGAGGAAGTTTCCCCGCTCCCCACTCCCCGGGGCCGGGGCTGCGGGGCGGCAGGGGAGGGGGTGGCTCCGCCGGGGTGCCGGGCGGAGGAGGGGGCCGGGGCCGGGGCCGGGGCCGCTCACTCACCGCCCGCCGCCGGCCCCGGGCCGAGGCTCAGCGCCAGCTGCAGCCACAGCGCCGCGGCCAGCGCCCGCCGCCGCGCCGCCGGGAGGGCACCGCCGCCGCTCGCCTGCTTCCCATGACACATCTTCTGCCCGCCAAAGGCATCCGGTTCGCCGCCGCCTGCAACGAGAGAACCGCTCCGCCTCGCCGCTGCTCGGGGCTCAGCGCCGGCTCCGCAGGTCGCCCCCGCCGCCCCGCAACCCGCGGCGCGGCTTCCCCCGCACCGCCTCTCCCCCTCCCTCCGTCCCCCCCGTCGCCCCCGTCCCCCGCCCCGGGGCACGCACCCGCCCGCCCCGCCGCCCTCCCGGCCCCGCAGCTCCCCCGGCCGTGCGTCCCGCGCTGCCCCGCCGCGCCCCTCGCACCCGCCGCCGCTACCTGCGCCCCCCCCCCGGCCCCGCCAGCGCCGGCGGGCACCTCCGCGGCTGCTGCCGCCGCCTCCGCCGCTGCGGCTCGGCAGCCTGCCGGGGCCAGGCGGGCGCACACACACACAGAGACACGCACACGCACACACACGCAGGCACGGCTGGCCCTACCTGGGGGGGGGGCAGCGGGGAGCCGCAACGCGCACCTGCCCGGCCCGCCCGTCCGCGGCCGCGGAGCGCCGCCGCGGGGAGCCCTGCGCTGCGGGACCGCCGGCGCCCAGCGGCAGCGCGGGCAGCCCCGCCGCGGCGCACACGCATGGCAGCCGCGGGCAGGGCTGCGGCGCCCCTCCGCGCTCGGCGCAGCGCGGCACGGCACGGCACGGCACGGCGCGGGTGTCCCGCCGGGTGGCAGCCGGGGCGGGGGGGTGGAGGGGGCTGCCGGCGGGGAGCCCGGGCAGGAGGAGGGGGGCTTTCACTGCCCCGCTCCGGGGGCGCCGGAACGCTTCCAAGGGCGGAGAAATGCGAAGTTAAGGCTTGCGCTCCTGGAAGTTTCTCGTCGTTTTTACTTCAAAAGGGGGGTTCGTGGTGGGCAGCTCTGAGGGAGCATCTTTAAGATGCCCTGTGCTTCATCAAGTAGGATGGGTAACGTTGGATATGAGACATGGTTTATCAATGCCTGCCGCATCATTCACAGTTCGTGGGAGTGAGAAGGTATATTACAGGGCGCTCTCGCCCGTCAGCTGCCGTTGGGGAAAGGCAGTATGCCCAGGCCTGCCAGCTGAAGCAATTCGCCTGTTGGAAAGCAGCACCCAGCTGGATTTAGTCAATCTGTGAAATTCACCGCCACGAATCACTGAATCGGACACTGTTTCGTGGCTTAAACAGCTGTGCTATAACTCTGCGTTTCCTGGTGCCATCTACAGTGCACTGAGTTAGGGGTGTTGCCCCTTTACCCTCACTCAGCTGGGCATTGCAGGCCTTCCCTTGTTCAGAGGTAGCGAAGGGTGTCCTTTAACTGAGGAGGCTGCAGAGATGGTGTGTGTGAAGCAAGGTATGCGGAACACTCCTGGGACACAGCGAGGGGAAGAAAACCGGGGACAAGAGAAGACACATTTGTGACAAAACATACCTGGCCTCAATGCAAACCCGTACCCAAAGGTATATGGGCATGTGGAAATAGCACATCCTGATGCTTCAAAGGTAATAGTCACTATTGGTAAATGTATACATACAGCTGGAGTTGCTTTCGAATGTCTCAGCTACCAGATGCTGTCTCCTCCGAGTTAAAACTTAAGGCTATTCAAGAGGGATTTTAGCTCAAATCAGTGTATCATGTATCAGTTCGAAGAGCAACGTAAGAAGTGTAGTTCTTTATCTCTTTACTCTCCCCTGGAGAAAATGGGCGTCTCATAGTGAAATACAGGTCTTCCGTTAAGAAAGGAGAAGTATGTGGCCAATTTTCAGCTAAAAGAGTGTTTTATCTCTGAGATACCTTTGCTGTTCCTTTTAAACAGGAAAATTTGGAAACTATAGAGCCTTTTCACCCAAACATCATTTCCTGACCAGGTGAGTTTTCACCTCCCCAGTCCAGCCCAAAGAGAGGGTTCAGGTTAGTAATAGCTCTTTTAAGCCAAGCAAATACAACACAGGCACAATTACGTGATAGAGATGGTTCTTCTGAGGCTATAAGCTGTTGGCTACTACAAGTGGCAGTACAGAGCAATAATGCAGCAATTCCTGTTATCTGTAATAGGAGGATCTTCATTTTTCTGTCACTGGTTTGATAGCTTTAATTTTTGAAATCAAAATAGCAAAAGATACTGTCCCTAGAGAGCTAGCGCTATTCCTGTTCTGCACCGACTGAAATGCGAAGTGCTGGCTGCGAAGTTTGTGTTCAACACGGATGGGAGCATTACACCCAGGTACATGCTGGCCTTCTGAGGAGGAAGAGACGGATGAAACAATGTCCATCAGTGTTGGCGGGTGACCCTCGTTACTGCAGTTTGCTCCTTTCCCCACACGTGTGTGGCTGTGCTCCTGACGCCATTCAGCCTGAGGAAGGAGAAGCGAGTGCTCTGGGCATCCATCAGCCACTCCAGGTGAGTGGGAGTACCACCGCTCCAAACAGCACCAGGAAATCAATGTTCGCTTGTGCAGCAGCTCTTCTTCAAAATCTTAATGAATTGTAAAAATTCACCTCTGGCTGAGCAGCGCGTGGATGTAGGATGTAAGATGGAGATGACAGCTGAAGGGCTTGGGGGCTGGCCCCCAGGATGTGAAGAGATTTGGCGGGCATCCTTGTCAGCCAAGAGCAGGGAAGGACTCCTGCAGCCCAGGAAAGCTCAAACTGAGTCAGGAGCAGTAAGAGGTGGAGGAGGATGGAGCCTGAGGCAAGCCTGACTGCAGAGAGGCAGAGGGGAAGGAGCTGCTCCACTTTGGTTTGGGCTTTGTTTCTGGAAGGGGTATTTTGCCTGAAGGGCTACAACAGCTCGGTGACCAGAACTGACATCTGTAATCAATTTTAGTGCATCCCTCTGAGCTGAAGCGGGGCCAGAGCAGTGATCAACGGGCTGGACCTGAAGCTCTGAGCTGCTGTTACACAGCACAGGCTGTAAATACAGGAGGATTTGTCCCCTGACGATCCCCCCCAGTGTTTCACAGTCACAGATTTTGTGATTTTGTGCCTTCCCACACTTGGTCGCCCCTCCGCTATTTATTTTAAGCAAATTTACAGCTGTGCCTCAAACCTGTAGGGACTAACCCTGAATTGCCGCCGGCGGGGATAACCCCTTACCAGCACTGGCGCAGCGGGCTGGAAACAAGGCAGAGAGATGGCGTGATGGTTTTCTTCTCCCTGTGTGCACCGCCACTGTGGCTAAAATTGCCTCTTGTTAGCAGCCATCCCCTAGAACGAAGACAAAAAGCGTCAGTGCTTATCTGCACCCACCAAAGCAGGTTCCTGTTGTTCAGGCACATAAACATGGAGGCGGTGGCGGTAGCGGGGGAAGATCTCCGCTTCCTCGTGGCAGGTCGTGGGTGCTGCCATGTGGTGAGAGGCGTTTCTGGACGGCTTCGCCCTCGTCCGAGGGAGAGGGCTTCAGCTCCCCTCCAGCTGGTGTGCACAGCAGGCTCCTGGCTGCTTCTAGCAAGCGTAGGATGGGCATCCCAGCTAGATTTTGGCTGTTTGCAGGCTTATGGCTTAGCTTCTCCTGGAGCTTCATAATCTTCTTCATGCGTATAACATGGTGTGCAAACTTGAAGTTACAGGATTTTATTTTTATCTTGCTATACACAGTCATCTATTTAATTATCTTATTTTTATCTTCCCATGCACGCTCATTTATTTGATTATCTTATTCTGAGATCCATGCTAGATATAAAAGGCTAGATTAAAAAATGCAGCTAAATGCATCCAACCCAAAATGTGGTCCCTCGCTCCAGGCCAAGTGACAAGAGCAGTCACATCGACTCTGCTAGGGACTAGAGAATGTAAAGACCATGCCCACCCTGCACAGCATTTGGCCCTGAATCCTTAATACAATATAATCGTTTTGTGTGTGTGTGCAAAGGTGTAGGAAGCGCTGTTCAAAGCATCTGAGGCAATGCAAGAGCCTGTGCCATCGCCAGTCCGTGTGGTGCTTCTGCAGTGTGAACCTGATGGTCGGTGCTGCACGGCTGGTGCCACAGCACAGGAACGTCCTTGAGGATGCTCGAGGATGCAAAGCGAGGACAAAAAAGGGACAGCAGGAGCCAAATCTGGTGTAGTCTTGCTCACGCTGCTTATTGGGAAAGTCTCTGGACTGAATTATTTCCAGAACTGCAGACAGGTATTATTTCAAAGGGAACAAATTCATTCATTCAAAAAAAGAGGTAGGGAACGCATTAACATGAGTGCGGTGTGGACAGTCTGGGACCAAGACCTGTCGGTGAGGAGACACACCCAAATTGCTGCTCAGTATCTGAGGTAGGAATGGGATGGAAGTGAGGCTCTTAAGTCCGAATTTGCAATATGGCTCTCCTCCCGTAACTGAAACAGCTATTCCTCAGCCTGCGATACGCCAAAATTCATTTGGTTCTTTCCTTTTTACCTGAAGCTTGTGGACACCCACTACTGCAGTTATTCCAGCCGTGTCCCATGCCCAGCAGCTCTAGAGCCTGACCCTGCCCAGGACCAGGAGACATACGTGGGACTGCGTGTGACCCGCACCATCAGGCACTCTGATGCCAGCCAGCTCGGACTTTCCACGGAGCAAACTGCGTGCAAACTAGGTCAGGGTAATGTGGTTCTGCCCACGTTTGCTGGACAACGTAACAGAGCTTTCATCCAGGAGCTGAGAAACCAAATTCCTTGCTCTGAAGGAGCTCAAACCTGTATCGCTTGGCTTTTGTCAGTGTACAGACACTATAGACACTGACGCTACATCTACGTGAGTACATTAAACAGTTCTGGGACACCAGATCTCATTTCTCTGTACTGGTAGATTGTTGTCACAGCATTAGCTTGGGCTAGCTAATACTCTTCCAAGCCTGGTTCAGGAGATGCTACGGGCCAGACACTATTTCTGATAGGCGGTTTGTGTACAGCTTCTCAGCTTCAGAAAGTAAAGAACTTTAATGATATGGACATCAACCTTCTTGTGCCAGTTGGCCTCACTGCATGAGAGTGGTCATGGGCACCTTTAATTTGCTAGCAAAAATCTAACCCTAAATGTTAGGCACTGTATCTTTGTGTGATTAAGTATCTCTCAATTTTATTTTACCTATTAAGATTCTCTTTCTCCATATATTACCTGCTCAAAAACAAGGTCAGAAGGAATTGTCCTAGTGATGTGACTGTTGGGTAGATAAGTTTTGTCCTATAGTTAGATTCCAGCAAGGGTGAAAAGGGTGTAGTGGTGACTGGAACTGAGGGTAATGAGAGAATTTATTTGTGGCGGTGTGAGACTGTAAAAAAGACATCAGGGCAGGTTAGCTGCAGCTGGATGAGTATAGGGGTGGTCAGTCCGTGGGGAAAAGAACAGCTTAACACACAAGTCTGCAATTAATTATTTTAAAATATAAAATGGCAATGATTAGCACTGAGATTTGGCTGGCAGAACATCCTTCCAGGCTGTAAGTACATATTGTTGCAATACATCCTCCAGACCTCCTGGCCACAGATCAGCTTCCTTTTTCATTGGCCACAAGGAAGAACTATTGCTTCCCTGCCCCCCAGCCCATAGGTATCATGTCGATAAACACAATTCTGCGTGCACAAGTAAGTAAAATAATTCAAGCATCAACCAGTGAAATGTAGGATGGTGCTAAAGGGAGTTCTGCGTGACTTGTAAGGCATAAAACTGTTAAGGGTTAAGATTTAATAATGACCTTGTCATGTCCTTATGGCAGATAATAGTCTAAGATATGTGGCATTTCCTGTATTAAGAGGCTCAAGTTTTCAAACATTTTCAAACGTGATTCTGGTGATTTTACCCCTCTATAAATGAGATAAGTCATTCAGGCAATTTCTTCATACCTAGAGTATGCTATATTTCTGTTTTAACTTAGAAATATTAATGAGCTGAGATTTCACAAATTAAGGGGTGCATGGGTGACCTGGGGAGGCGTACATTATTGAACCATGTAAGAATCCACAGATGCTTTTCAAAGAAAGGTTTTATTTTCTTGATTTTGTTGATGTCTTACTGTTAATATTCAGGAGTGAATGAGTTCCTGAGTATTTTCCAATCTATTTCCAAGTGTGCTTTGGTCCCTCCTAGAACATGCCCGGAGACCCTCTTCTTCACCGTGACATTGCCTTTGCTTGACTCTGCAAGAGGCTAGCCTTCCACCCCATTCTGGGTAGATTTGTATTGGAAATCTTGATTTCATCACTTCATTTCATCCCTGTCAAAAAAGGCCAGCTTTCTCACCTACGTCTGCCTGAAGAAGGTGATTGCCGTCCATTCAGTAATTGCAGGGATTGCAGGAAAGCAATTATTCTAAACAGAATACTTTAAGGTGATTGCTTAGAAGAGAGGCTTGCCTCATAAGTGTGCTTTCAAGAACAGGTATGCAATTAGGGGGATAATTATTTTGATAAATTCTGAACCACTAACAATTATGATGGCTCAAGAAAAGCAGCCCTAAAGTAGTTGAGTCCTGATTCTGCAGGTGCTAAGTGCTGGCTGCATTCAACTCCTACCAAATTCAAATGAGAGTTGAAAGCATTCAGTTTCTCACAAAATCAGGATTTAAGAAGAGGCTTTCCCTTCCCTAAACATAGTAACTCTTGTTGTAAGCAGGGAGGGGGGCACCCTGAAGAAAATGACAGGAATAAGAAGGGATAATTCTTTTTCCTTCACTGTGCCATTAGCACTGACAGCCATAAAACCACATCTGGGACCAATACACAAACATTAATAACCAGCCGTCGGTGTAGTTTTACCAATTAGTGCTAATTACATTTCATTAGAAAAACTGGCAGCATAGGGAGGGTGGAGTTTGAACTACTTTTTTGTTTCCTACTGACCTACATAACTAATGAAAAGTTTTAATTAACAGAAAACTATACTTCATTTTTATTTCCATCAAAATAGTTTACAGGAGATTACAGAAAAAAAAATGATGCCTGGCTAAGGGGAGAACTGGACTACCTAGGACTTACTGCTTATAGCCAGACTGTACTTGCCACTGGTTCTTTGACTAAATTTGGCCCTTGCTTTCCATTAGATAGTAATTTCCAGCAGAAGAATGTGAAGTGAAACAATTCCAGGACCTGACACAATTTAAATCGGTTATGAGTGTTTTTCTTTTCATCCCACTGGACAAGAAGAGGCTAGCAAATACAAAATGCAATATACAGTGTTTGATTTGCAACACCATTCTAAACATAAATAGTATTCATCACCCTTAAGTATAAACTCATGATTAATTTTTCTATGCACACTTGACACAGTTCATTTTCTTCGTATTATGACACCTGAAGTTGTGAATAAGAGGACCCCATGTCTTTCGCCTCCATCTCACAAATTTATTACTCACTGAAGGGTGGTCTGTGTAAACTAAGATGCCCAGCCCCATCCGTTTTCCCACTGGAAAAGTTGCCAAATCACACTTTCCGGCCCTTTTCACCAGTTTGGCAGAGGCAGCCAAGAGCAGAATGAAGACGCAGACATTCAATTTGCACCGCACCTTTGGGGTGGGCAGCACAGCCCATTGCAGAGGAAACCGCACGGGAACAGCAAGACACAAATTCCTTCCTACCACTGCCCGAACCTGCGGCTACAACCAAGTCCCTTGCACTCAGCTCCCCAAAGGGCACTTAAAATCGCAATCTTCAGCCCCCTGCTCAGCTACGATTGAGCTGAAAGGCGCTTCATTATCTCTTAGCAAAATTTCCCCGAGGTTTGGGGATGCGTGTCAGGGTGTGGGCTCAGCCTCGGCAGCAGGGTCTTGTGCTTGCCTAGGAAGTGGTGTACCTCCGTGTGCTGCACTGACAGGAGCGCGTAAGCTAGCACGATGCTTCCAATTAGAAGGGTCTCTTTCCAACCAGAAGGGATGTGCCTTCCCTTCTCCAAACCGAGCAGCTGAGCTTTCCACCCAGGTGCAGAAGAAATCTGCTTCCATAGCCCAGGAGGATTCAGGCCCTTGTGTCTCACGTCTCTGCAGGGTTTGTGTAGGCACAGTGTGTTTGCCTAGAAGTATTTAATTAACCATGTAGAAAAGTAAAAAAAAGAAAAGTGTGCTACCTTCTTCCTCACAGAAAAAGCAGCTTTATATATTCCTTCAGGACACAAGGAAAGAAGGAGGAACTGGAGTGGAGTTCCCATGAGAGAGGAGAATGGAAGAGCTGAATCAGATGTGTTCACATAGATTCTTTGAAAGGCTATGGCACGAATAGAGTTGCTGTTTGAGAACTCTTCCAGTGCAAATACCTGTACCTTTACAATTCTGAAAGTGGAAAAACAGAAAAAGGTAAAATGTCACAATTTTATAGCACTACATAATGGCTAAGTTGTTGAGATTTTTTATATTGGGTCCTAACCAAATGCCATGCAAAACCTTAACTTCATAACACATGGTCAAATATGAATTCAGTAAGAACAGATTTACATGCATTTATATATTCCATAACCGTGTGTTTCTGTGTTTCTTGATAGAGATACAGCAGTTTGTGTTAACTTAATTTCATAGCAAAGTCATGCAAAAACTACAAAAGGATAGTCGTGTCATTGTTACACTAGAATTATTGTAACTTTCTTCAGCATCTGTTCTGATGCACATATTAAAACCCACAGTATCACATTGCAAAACTTAGAAAAATCCACAGTGTAAACCAACAGCCATATAGTGTGAATTAGCGCAGCCGGAAGGAAGGGACCAGACAGACAAACCTACTAGACGGTGCTCAGCATTAGCACGCTTTGAAGAAGCAGAAATTTGTATCTGCCCTGTTCTCATCTCTAATTTCCATGTTGATTTTCTACTTTTTTCATGTACCCACAGAAAATAACTCAATTCAGCTATAACTACGTTACCACTGAGTTGTGCCAGTTGTGTCAGCTGTTCACTCGGCTCTCGGTACTGGCCACAGTTCAGGTTCATTCTGGTTTTTCCCTGCATGTGATCCTTTTTTCCTTTTTGGGGCTGCATTTTTGTAGTTGAATATCTGTCAGCTCTTATCAGGTGAGATGATAACAAATCTAAAGCTGTCTAGAAAAATCGTGATCACCATTACTGCATACTGCTGCCACCTTGAAATTCATAGCAACAACGAGATTAGCTTGGACTGAAGACTAAACTAGATTAGGTTGGATTTGCTATTCTCCTTTAGAAAAAAACCCCATAAACGAAACAAACAAAAAAACACACACCCCCCCTTTCTTAAAAGGGGGGGTGCAAGAAGGTCAGGCTAAGTCCACGCCAGACCTGCTGGCATGTGTCAGGGTGTGTGACTTTGGCGGCAGTCCCTCCCCTCCGTAGTCCATGGAGGGGAAGCCATGGGTCAAGAGCCACTGGGCAACTGAAGGCAGGAGAGGGAGGTGAGAAGAAGGCACATGGCTGGAGTTGGGGTGAGTTACCCTGTGACAATCTGTTCGGGAACAGAAGATACGAGAGAGGGAGCGAGCCCTCTATAGCCTGGAGAAGAAGGCAGCAGTCCGCCAATGACACTTCGCAGATAGCAACAGCATGGAGCGGAAAAGCCTCAGAAACGATGCTGCCTTACGCTTTTCTTCATGTTCCTGCCTTCTCCACACGAGGTCTACTGCACCCTCCGGGGACAACAGCTCCCCTGTGCAAGGGCTGAAACCCTACTTCGCTGCACAGTGGAAGGAGTTCTGTCTTTTTCTGAGCAAGATGACTTTCAGGTATTTGGGTCCCCACGGGAGTCATCTAGTTCTTCGTGCTTGCTAATGAAAAGCGAATCCATCCAGGTCTAGTCTTCATCAACAGGTTAATTGTCATAATATTAATTATTCCTTTTTATTAAGTTTAATGCCATTTAAAAACTTTGCCCTTCTTTGTAATTAGGTGTTAAGGTTATATTATTTATATGAGGTGCTAGCTTTCTTTAAAGTGTAGAACACAAACTGAAACATAAACTAGTTTCTCTGGTATAGCAATGTCAACACATTTTTGGTGCATAAAGCATCACGTATCATATACACAGATGGGACAATGTATGGCAGTGATGATGGCAAGAGCTTCAGATGACAGGCTTTCAAAATCTGATGCTAATTAGATCTTCATCTGATCAGACCTTCTCTGTGTCCCTGACCATTACATTTCATTCAGTTGCCCCAGTATATTCTGTATGCTGAAGTTTAGTAGTGTTTGGTTAAACCTCAGTTTCCAGAAGAGCATCCAGTTGTCTTGTGGCACTTTGTTCAGTTAGTTACTTTCCATGTGAAAATAAGATCCCCAACTAGCCAACTTGAATTTGTCAACTTCAGCTCCCAAACAAGGATTCCTCAGAGCCTTTTTTGTCTGGACTAAAGAGTCCCTTCAAACTGTACTTTTTCCTGTGAAAATACTTCAATACCACATTTGAACCACTTCACGAGATTCTTTAAGGTAAGCTCAGCAGACTGAGCTCTTTACATTTCTCAGTCCAAGAGTGTTAAACAGAAGCTTGTTGGAGCAGCTCCAGGGCCACCTGGCACATGGGGAGGCTGAGCAGGGGCAGGACCCCCAGAGGACAGGGACGTGCCAGGCTGCCTGGTCCCAGCTGCCTGAGCCGGTGGTCCATGGGATGTGGACCTGCTCGAGCCATCGCTGTGCTCCCCACTACTGTGGCAGTAAGGGAAAAGCACTGCTTGGCAGAGATGGCCTCGGCTGAGCTTGCTCCTGTCCTGCAAGCAGCAAGGAGATGGGGGCTTTTGATTCCCCACCTTTGCTAGCCACTGCCACTGGCTCGGCTCTGCTGAGCTCCTGTGCAATGGAGGGAGAAGCCTGAGCTGGGTTGGAAAAGGCTTTGCTCAGTGCTGGGAGAAAGAGCAGGGAGAAATGGGCAGGCCTCTCTTGCAAGGTGGTTCCTTTTCTTCTTTGGAGCAACGACCTTAAGGCTTGCTCTCACTGTTGAGAAGCTCGTAGTAGCCCATGACCCTTTTCAAAGGGATTACTCCATGCTGGGTGATGACAGACACCACCCCCAACGCTGGCTTTGTAGGGAGCTCCTACTGTCCTGCACAGTGGTACCTCCCTACAAAGCTCCTAATGAAGATCTCAAACTGCCTTGTGCCCAGCCAGAGAGGAACTGAAACAATTCACTGTCGTGACTTTTTGTCCCCTCTCCATTCCCCACACTTCACAACTTCTCACCTATAATTGATTGCTATATGTTACCCTTTTTTATTGATTGTACATCACTGCTTATTCCTAATTGCTGCTTTCATTTTTCCACAGAGTCTGCGTGGCCTTTCAGGCAACGCTGTCATCTTTCTTGGCACTGGAATCACAGCTTTTTGGCTACTTAACGAGCTCTTCTTGAAAGAGCCCACAGTTCTCCATCACATTTGCTCCTTCTGATTTTTTTTTCCTCACTATCAGTCTGACCATTTTTTCTTCATCTTTGGGAAACTAGTCCTTCTGAAAAACTAAAAAAATGTGTAAAAGTCTGTTCTCCTTTTGCCCATTTTGAATATTAGCAAGCGGTGAATACTGTTCCCTCATTGACCACTTAGCTTTACCTGTCACAGAAGGGTCCAGAATAGATTTTGTGTAGGGTGGGTGTTCTAGGTCAGGAAGTTACCCTTGTAACTTTTAGAAAAAATGTCTTCAAAATAGTCTCAGAGGATATTGCAGTTCTTTCCATACACAAAGCTTGTGAAGAAAAGAGGAATTGTATATATGAAATTTTGTTGCAACTGATTTGAATCCAGGAGTTCTTGTTTGGTCCATCATAGTCAAGGCAGAAATTATTTTCATAACATTTGAGACTGTTTGGGTAGCAGGTTGTATTTCAGCTGATGATTTATTTATGAATCTGAGGAAAAAGATTGTTTATGACTGCAAATGTGGGATAAATTGTGAAATTTTACCTATCCCCAAAACTGAATCACAAAACTTCAGCCTATATTTTATTCACAAGCTTCCTTCCTAATATATTATTTAGCAAACATAAAATTATCTCATTATATGTGGTCTTTGCCCCAAAGAGTTTGCAGTCTCATTCAGGCACCAAAGATTTTTTAGCAGAGGAAAGCATAATGAAGTAATTAGTTTTGAAATAAACAGACATCATTTCAGATTAGAGAGGATGCACTTTAATTAAGGCATCATCCAGAAACCTTCATCTGCAAGGCACACATTCTGCACCAGCGATGCCAAAAGATGTTATGCGAAGGACTTCACTGAAAGCAGAAACCGGTCCTCTTACACTATGACAGTGAAATAATTTTACCTATGCCTAGGTCACAGGTCCATCAACAAAACACAAAGGATAGTGATTTCAAAAGCCATACATTATGTTCAATACTCCTTACAATGTACTGAGCGCACTTCCCCGCGGTTTGATTTTGCTGGGAACTGAAACCATTAAGGTGCGCGGTCCTCAGGCAGAGTTACAGCGCTGAATTACTCCACCACAGTTCAGTGCAATTTACCACGTCTCATAATGCCTGAATACAGGCAGCCCATGAATGCAAATGGGAAGAATAATTTCATTAAATTATTTTTATAACTGCATAATTTCAGTAATTAAAACCTTTACTTATACCGATTCAGGAGCGAGCAGAATATTATACTAATGAACTGCACTTATTAAATTTTTAAGGTTGACTAGTAAATTTGTGGGCGATGCAAGCCGTAGTTAAAAAGCTTTGAGGAGAAAAATGGTCAAACAGCATTTTGATTAGTACAAATATGTTTATGGGAATTGTCTCCCCAAATTCAGTTTGGTGGGAACAGATGGGCTTTTTCACGTACCTGATTCTGTGGCTATTTTGCTGTGCTTCAAATGTTTCAGAGGCACAGGTGTTTCTAGGCAACATTTACTGAATTCCCCAAGGAAAAATATCAGCATAGGAAAAGCAAAACTAAAAGCTGCCTGCCTGAGGAGCGGCACTGAGTTAGCCTGTTGTCTAGTCCTTCAAGGCCAAAGAAATATGCTTATTTATTTCTTTGGGCTTTGGGTCAAGCTTTTAGGTTATGATCTGCAAAAAAAAGAGTGAGAAACGCAAACTGAGCAAAGCCCGAGAGATATGTAAGGGAGCATTGAAAGTGAGTTGCTCATCAGATACTGATAATCAGTCATCTCCATAAGCATGCACAGGACATGGAAAGCAAATGCAACAAAGCACCTGCATTACATGAAAATCCTGATTTTACATATATTTTATCCTGCTACAACACCTGCATATCCCACAAAAAATACATGCCAGGTAGCAAGGCTCTGTAAAGATTTCATCACAGTGTCTGGTCCCAGGTTAGCTTAAAAGAAAAAAGAGAGAAGTCATCTCACCTTTCATAATTCATCAGAAACATAAGTGAGACACTACAATTGATTCAGAAGAGTACATGACACTTTTTTCATTGCCTCTTCTCTGTTTCTCTGCCAGAAAGCTCTTATATCTCAGCTTCTTACAAGATTGTTAAATTACTACTCAGAAGAACAAACCTTTCAAAAGATTTAGAGGTTTTTACCTTCTGGATTATATACCATGGTGATTTAACGCTAACATGCCGCGGTGCTGACTAGGGCAATTTCATTCATAAGAATTTATGGGCTACTCAGAATATATCCCAAACGATGATTATAATTATCTGACAAACTGTTCTGTGAGCAGGGGGACTGATGCCGCATCCGTGTCCCTCAAGCCCCCTCCCATCCCAGGCATCCCCCCCCTCTGCCTCCTTCGGCAGCCCCTGGCTGTGCCTGGGGCAGAGCTGCAAACGTCCCAGCCATTGCCGCTGGCGCCACGCAAAACCTGCCATGGGTTCTACCCGTAAAACCAGCATGGACAAAAGAAGAAACCACTGGTTAATTGTCCTGGTAGAGAGGGGTTTTCTTCTCCTGATGCCTTCAGAAGTCTGTTTATTCTCACTGCTATCCAAGCAAAGGCAGGTTTGCCACGACAGCTTTGGGCACCTGCTGGAAACCAAGATCACAGGTCTCTTGTAATCCATGGGGATTTGCCTTTGACCTCAGTAGTTAAAGGATCGTTATTGAAATCTTTAGGCTCTCTGATTGCTCCTGTTTGTACTCAGGCAGGTCATGTTGATGATTATACCTCCTATGCCTGATCACATGTAAGTACACATACCAGCATTACAAACAGAAAAGTCCTGGCTGAGAATATACAATTTACAGTTTCACCTTATCTGTGCTCTGCTGTGACTACAAGGTAAATTGTAAAGAAAAAGACACAGCCACAAAAAAGGGAGTACAGTGGGGCGAAATGTTGTTTTCTCACCCTGGAATCACTCTCTGGAGTTATGCAGCTGAAGTAAGAGGATTTACACTCAAGTAGATTAGAGCAGATTTAGTTCCTAGACTGTCACCCATATCTGCCTCTTATCTCATCATTGGCATGGTTGTGCTATACTGTTTAAAACTGTTGAGGAATGATACCTCCATTTAACACTGCCACAGATCTGTAATTTCAACTGTACAACAGCGAGGTTCTAGCTGCTGTTGAATTTGGCCTCTACTTTGGTTCTTTAAGAAAAAAAGATGGTCATAGCCCTAGCATTTTCCTAAGCAGCATCCATAGAGCTGTTCATTCACATTAGCACTAATTTCACTTCAACTCTGATCAAGCAACGTCTTGAATGGCTTTAAAGAAGGAGAAATACAAAGTTGCTTCTGGTCTTCCAAGTAGCAGAGCAAATCAGGAACCTCCCCATAAATGATCAGAGTTACTCCAGTGGAAAACTACCATCAAGCCAACTCCTAAGAGGGGAAATAGTGGCTAATTACACACTACTGATGGGAAAGAGGATGATCTCATATGCCTGCATGTTGCTTCTAGCAATCATAGAAAATAGGGCTGGAAAGAACCCCAAGAGGTCCTCTGTGACATTTCTGCATCATATGTGATTCTGTGATTTCCCGCAGAAGCTCGTACCATTCACTGTGAGTGTGGAAAACATTATTCCCACCATCATTACAGCTGCTCTGTACGTGGTAACTGAAGACTGTTACGATGTCTTACTTCAGTCTTCTCCAGAATACATCCCCGTTTCCTTCAGTATTTTCTTATATGTAATTTTTTTCTAGATCTTTGATCATTGTCTTTGCCCTCTTCTAAGCTCTCACCAGTTGGTTTAGCTCTGTTTGAACTATGATGCGAGAAGCTGAACACAGAAACTTGAAAGCAAAATGCCAGTGTACCCTGCTAGGTGTGGGTGCCTTTGAAAGGAACATGGTCCCAGGCATGCGTCTGGAAGACAGCATCATAGGTCTTCTGATCTATGCAACTTTCTTTTCAGCCTCTGTGGTTTCTGTATCACCTCTGGCTCTTACATTATATATCCACCTGTGATAATCATTCTGGAGCCATCGTAAGCTCTTATTTCTTGGTTCTCCGGTGCAATTTTTGTCAATAATTCTAAATTAGAAGAGTTCCTGCACTCTGAGAAGTTAAACTGGTCAATGCCTTGAGACTGTATTTCCTTCTGGCTGAATTCTCTTGATATTTAGAAAGGCCCTGCTCTCCACTGGAAAGTTTGCTGCTAGCTTTGTTTATCAGAGACTGCAATAATTAATTTCCTATTACTTTCCCGTGACAATGGATTAACCTATTTAAGGATCTGAGGGAAGACTCCAGCTGTGAAGAGAAAAGCAGAACCACAGTGGGCATTGCCATCACGGGCACCAAGAAAGTCTGAGAGTCTGCTGCCTGCTCGCAGAATCCATGAGTGGGCATTTCCAGGTAAAGTGCATCTGAAAACCAAGGCTTCTCGCCACACTCAGTTGCCTAGAATTACAGACTGGAAAGTTAAAGGATGTGCACAGACACCAGTAAAATAAAAGCTTCTATGCATAACAGAAGAAATACTTGACCACTGTACAGTATTTGTAGGAGAAATAATCTGCAATCCCATTAAAACCACAGAAGGAGGAGATCCATTAAAAACAAATCACATTATAGTGTTTATGCTTATGTCTTGCATAAATGTCTTGCTCTCTATGAAGTTTGACTCTGATGCGAAGGAAAGCTGTGGGAGGAATGATTATGTGCTTATTTTCATAGAAATGATCCACCAGTTTCTGATGAAAACAACACAGAAGCGTGCTTGAAAGATACCAGCTCTGACATCAGCTCGCTACACTCATTTTTCTTCTACAAATACCAAAGTCTTGAGATAAATCTGAAAGTGCTTTAATCTCTTAGGAAAATGAACAAACTCAGTTGTGGAGTGGTAAGTTTGATACTGAAAACTCAACAAGCTACACAACGGCATCCTTTTGTGGCAATATTGGGGTTTATGTCTTGTTTGGGGTGCAGTCACTGAAGAATCTGGTCTATCACAGCAAAGTGGATGCATCATCCTCTACGAAGCAGCCTGACGCGCATTCGTCGTGAGAAGAGAAGCCGGCAAGCTGCTGATTCTCTCTCTTCACTCTCTACCTGCTGTCTAAAACACGTAATAGCAAAAGAGCCCAACCCAAGCCCCAAAACTAAACAAAATACACACATAGTTCTACATTTAACTTAAATAAAGATTTGTTTAAAGCTTTACAAGCTGTCATATCCCGCAGCACTAAAAAGCCTAAAGGAGAAAACACATAAAAAAGAAATCACAACTCCCATTCAGGTACAAAAGGATGCCGTTATGCATACGCAGTTCACCAACACTTACTCACAACTTCTGAAAATGCTGCCCCACATTCTACTGTGAATCCCAGCACAAAGAGTAAAAAGGTTACTTTGTGTACATCTCAACAATGTCATCTAGTTGGGCTTGAAGAGAATAAGGTATTTTCTAGGTATCTTGGACAGAATATCCAAAATTTAAATCCATTCAGGGTCATTAAGGATCTTGGAACATTTTAACTTTTTCCCTATTCATCTTCAATATTTTGTTGACCGAAAATAATTAAGATCTCATCCTCCCTAGTGCTGAGATCTTGGTCTTCTCATAGATAATGCCCTGCAGATTTGCTGGACTGGGAGATAAGTGTCCAGTTCATGCTGGTGTGTATCACTGTTCCCACTGCATGAGGATATTCACTGTGTGCATGAATGTTTTTCTGTGTTGTAGCAGGGAATCTGAATAGCTCAGTACTCAGACCATTTATGTCCTTTCAAAATCTGTATAGCTGAATTATATGGCACGGAACAAATCTTTTATATCTAAATAGAATAAACAGGGAATGCCACAGTGGTATGGTGAAATGAATTTGTTTTTATAACAGGAACATTGTTTGTTACAACCATTTCAATAGAAAGATAACTGGATGAGCTTGCATGTTATTAATTCATTTTCATTGTGGAAAAGCCTAGTGTATCAATTGATAATGTATTTTACTTTGCTTTTATATAATGAGCTTGAGTCGTCTTTAGTTGAATCCCTAAACAACAGGGGAACTCAGTTCAGCTGAACTGGCCATGCTGAGTCATAACAATTCAAAAGTTGAGCAGGCAGAAATCTAACTATCCCCTGGCCCTTGCCATAGATCAAGTTTTTCTGGGCAAAGGTTGGTGGGTATGACTAAATAACAGGGAAAATCATATTTCAGGATTCAGATCCTTCTAGCTAGTTACCATTCTAGGGATCAAGTAATGGTCCCGAACTCCAGTTTTCACATTGCCTCCTGCAATTTCAAAGTGACTAGATGTAATCTGAATAGGTATCCTTTTTACATCATGGCATTGTGCAGATTGCGTCTGCTTTATCCGGGAAATTTGCAGACAAGAAGAATCATGTACTTAAAACTATCAAAATAGTGTGGTTGCTTCTTCAAAGGCCACATAGCTAACATGCAAGGCAAATTACATCAGTGGAGCAGTTCACTGTAAACCAGATACACTTCACAGTGCACATGGCTCCTCATGGGTGTTTAACAGGTGGGATCAGGCTCGTTTGCAGAAATCCTCTTTCCTCTCTCTTTGACATTGATCACCAGACCTGGCATGCAACCCAGCACTTATAGCAAGACTGATGTACTCCCAGTGGCTTCCTTGTGGTCTGGACACTTCTATAAGCAAAACCCTAAGAAAAAGAACCACTGACCTTGAGAAACTTCAGACCGTGTGGTTGACACGTCTGGAAGCTGTGGAGTAAGAGGCAGCTTTGAATAGAGTCTGGGAATAGAATCGAGTAAAGCACCCTCTGAGTTGCTCTTTATTATGTTGGTCTACTCAAGAGGACACACTGCTGTTTCTAAAAGGTGGGAGTCTTGGGTCACGTCACACAGCCCAGCAGCTTAGATGCTGCCTCTGTTACACAAAAGAGCAGAGTGGAGCACCAGCAGCTATGGAAAATGCCCTGGGGTACTGAAGAGGTCTGTACAGTACATCTTTGCAGTCCTTGCTGCAGGTAGGAGTGAATCCACTCTTCTCATGCTCCAAGCTATCATAGAGACATGGTGTTATCTCTCAGCAGAATTTGGTAATACAGGCCTACTTCTTAAACCCAAGCTTCCAGACAGGTCTGAACACCAGACAAGTTATCTCATACCCACCCACACAAGAACAAGTAGACATACTCTGGCCACATCAAACATGAGGAAAATGCTAACTCCCTCTGAACAAGGACCTTAAGCCAACCCACTTATTTACCACAGAAACTAATGGTAGTTTCCTGGGCATCTGGGGTTTCACTAGGAGTCTGACTCAAGTAGTAGCCAAGAACTGCTATTCTCTTCACTTGGACATGTAATGACATGAGATCATGACAAAATGTTATAAACATCTTCAGGAGAGGAGCTGAAGGTGTTGCTAACTAACTTTGCAAAGTGGTTTTGTGCTCATATCCAAGACACACAGGTACATGGAAACAACAGAGTATTAGCAAGATCATCATTCAAACCTAATGGCGTCATGAATCTCAGTGCAGAAGAGTTGTTTTTGTGACTGAGATCTTAGATGATACAAAATAGAAGAATGTGAGCAAGAAAAGAAAAACATAAGATTAAAAACCTCTTCCCCCTTAGCTATCCCCTCAGATTCCTCTCTGTTTAACCTTAATTAGTTGATTAATTTCTCATGGATGTCCTGGAATAAGTAAGGCTAGGGGACAGATTTGTAGACTCTGATCAATCTACATTGGGGGACCATCCAAGCATCCTGATGTGGTCTGCTGAAGGCCTGAGAAGGTGTTAAGGTCCTTGAGAGAAAATCATATAAACAAGATTTCGGATCTGAAGTAGATGGCTGAATGTCCCACCTCAGAGTGTTTTCCAACACTCCAGCAGTTTCCTAAGATATCTATGATGTCTGGCATAGTACATAGATTGTTATGCCTCACTCCTAAAGGTCAGTGACCATTAATTAAAATTTCACTGTACACCCATCTTTTGAAGGATGTCTCCTCAGCTTGCCATCTGGAAGGTTAATAACAGACAGATTTGCAGGATGTGCCGCAACACTCAGATCCAAAGATGAATTTCAAACACTTCTTATTGCAGCAGTTGTTCAGATCTGCATTTTGGGATGGTTCACAGAGAATGGGCCCTTTCTGAAGGTTTGGGTTCAGTGTCAAGGCTTTAACAGGGACTGATTCCAGTGCTGGAGACACTAATGTTGACAACTCTAATGCTGGGCACATAAATAATATGGATGGACACCACCTAATCCCATTTTGGCAATCAAACAGCTTCAGCCAATATTTTCTACCATCTTCCCTTACGTGATTTTGAGCCTCAGGCTTGGAATTCAGGTACAAGTAATAACACAGGCAGGTTACAGCTTCTTTTTTAGCATGGGAGAGAGAAAGATTAGCAAAAGCTTCCTGGACAATGAACTTCTACATCTTCTCTGTGACTCTTTTGAATGTTTTGGGGAAATGCTGGTGATACTTTCACAGCTATGACACTGGAAATATATAACCCCTGGGATGGTGTTCATGAGCATGCTTAACCCAAACTCCTTCAATGGTCTCAGCTCTCTCTTTTCCAAAGAACATCCCACTTCATTATATCTTTTAGCATCAAATAACATGTTTGCTTGTGCCTGGCATTTGTAAAGGTCTCAGAACCAACAAATCCTGTGCTTTAATATTGGTGTGTGGCTTTGGCTTCCTCTTACGACCTCAACTAATGTAACCATTCCTTGCATCCAATCCATTGCCTAAGAGATGCAGAGGAGCGCAATAACATATAACCCAGGGATGCTGTTCATGCTTGGAAAGTGATGTTGCATTCTGCACCCTATAACCCATGTAGGGCTGTAGCCTTTTACCACACAGAGATCACCAGCCACTGAAGGGCAAAGATGCTTGATCAAGCTGAGCTGTCCCATGTGCATGGAGTCGTGTTTCCTGGTAATGTGTTGTAGCCTGTATAATAGAAAAACAGCATTCAGAACTGTAGGCAGTGTCCCCTGGAGAGGAAGAATTTGCAGCTAGAGAAAAGGCTGTTATTTGGTACAATATTCTGGCACTGCTTAGCATTTTGATTGAGTTCTGTTTGGGAAGACATCTCCTGATGGAGAATGTCTCACCTTATCAGCGATGGACAGCAGCTGCTGCACAGGGACAGGAGCTCTTTAGGTGATCAGCTGCACTGGGAATAATTTGAAGAGATGAGAATTAATTAGTTCAGGGTAAACCAAGAAGGGATCTGATTAGTTAGAGTACTAAAAGCCAATTACTTCCAGAACACAGCTAAATGGCTTTACAAAGCAAAGCAAAGCCACCATCTGATATCTTTTCCAACACATGAGCTCTGATCACTAAAAAAAGACCTCTTCTTGCCCCCTCCCCCAGAAAATTTAGTTCTGGATGAGGGCAGATTTGGGAGGGGTTTTACTTCTTTTTTTTTTTAAATAAATAATTTCTTCAAGAGCTTGTAAGATACCCAGCTACTCAGGAGCAGGCTTTAATGTGGAGAAAAACTCATCACCACGAAGCAGGATTTTTTTGAGAACAACTATTACAAGCAAACTGGTCTTCCTTGCAAAGTCAGGTTGTCCCTTCTTCAAGTGGAGTTTGCTCTCAGGCAGTCTGGCCACCCTGGGAACAGCATCAGGTCAGCCTCCCACCAGCTGGTCCCCTCTTCTCTGACAAGAAGAAACTGTCCTGTATATAACTGATGATTTCCTTCCCATGGGTTGCACATTAACATATTTAAGAACTCTGCTTGTGGTCTTAGCCCATAGCAGAAACATTAAGTGCACTTCTGGACATTCAAACACATTCAATAGCTTGCCTAACATATATAAAAAAACAAAAGAATGCTCAAGGCGGGCAGAGCTAAGAATGCGAGAAAGAAGTAGACCATCTGTGGGCTGGTGTGTGGCTGCCTCTGTGGCTGCTAACACTCAATTCCAGCTGGACCTGTCAGCTCCTTTCTTGTAAGCATGCTGTCAATGCAAATTGACAGGAATCCCCGCGATTCGAGCCTCAGAACGTATTCCCTTATGCAACACTAATTGTTCACAACAGGACAGACATCGCAGGAGAGGATGTTTGACTAATTGCATATCAAATTGCACCCAAGCCAAAAACCTGTCGCAGAAGAGGCTGTATGTAATTTCAGATAGGGTGAAATGGGATCATGTGAATGCATGAACTCAGCCACTTAGGTTCTGCTTAAATTCTCACTGTAAATATTCAGCAGAATTTGCAAGGCCATAAGCCAATGCTCTGCATGAATGTGAATTGTATCCGTAGCATGTATGGAACTGAGTCTTGTATAATTCATGAGAATAGCCACACGGGGTCATACCAAAGGTTCGTTTAGCTCAGCATCCTGTCTCTGAGTCTGAACAGTGAAAGATGTGTAGGAAAAAAGCATAAGAAATGGGATGAGCGTAGCATGCTCCCTCCTCCGCTGTACCCTCTATCTACTGACAGTCACTAGTTCAGGGATTTCTGGAGGCTGTTCCTGCATCCCAGAGCTTAATGGCCCATGAGAGACCTTTCTTCCTGGATTCTATCTAATTGCTTCTTCAGCCCATTCATACTTGCGATATACAAAACATCCAGTGGCAAGGAGGTGCACAATTTAATTATGTATTGTGTGCAGATGTTCTTCCTTTCATTTATTATGATTAATAATTTCATGCACTGCTTGCTAATTCCTGTATTATAAGAAAGAGGGAACAATCTTTCCTTACTCATTTTTGCAATTTTTCTCTTCCTCCCATAGATTGCTGTATATTATTTGGAGAAAATTAAACCTTGAACTATCTCATCTCAAATATTAAGGTGATAAGAGATCACAGCTATCTGTTAGCTTCCAGCTGTACCTTTATAATAGGCCTGATCTGAATTCCAGGTACAAGAAATGGTCTCTCTGTAATGTTCAGGCTAATTAATAATACAAATTACAGCATGAACCCACCTCTACACTATTATCCATTGGGCTACCAGGGTTTAGAAAATCTTTGTATATCTCACCTGGTTACCACGGCCATTCTCAAAGTCTGTTATTTCTATGCTTTATACCAGATCTGTAAGTACAGGCTATGCTTTGGGTTACCTTCAAAGGTATACATCATTTCAATGAAAATCTCTCCATGTTCAGACATGGAGGTTTCAGCAGACACCCAGGCGGGAAGACCAAAAAGAACCCAAAAACCTTGGATCTAACAGAAAAACAACCCTGTCCCCACTTTCTCCTTGTCTTCACATGTAACACTGCACAAAATGCTGCTATGATGGTCTCCCTCTGCAACTGCTCCACCCATCACTGGCTTCTCCATCCTATTCAAAGTCTCACATACATCTAGTCTCATTTTATCCCATGTACCCTTTTCCCAGTAATGAACCAGATGCATCCTCCTAAATGCTTGCCATGGGCAACAGTCATTTTTTCTTTCTCAAGGGAAAACCTTATTCATACATCAATTCTCCACCTTCATGCCAGAAACTCTCTCCCTTGCTTCTTGTATTCGAAGCCCCTCATACAAAATGCACAATGGGTAAGAAATGACAAAAGCAGAGCACCAGTATTTTGTATTCACCTGGCAATAGCTTGAGCAGCTATGTCAAAGAACAAGCCTGGAGTTTTGGGGTCCCCCAGCTCCCAGCACCCTCATACCTCTATTATGTACATTTTTCCCATTGCCATGTCTGAATTTGACAGTAAGTACTCAAAAGCAAGAAAGGAGTGATATTTACACTGCTTTGTTTCTTATTGTCAGTGTCTGGACTAAGTGCACCCTGACAGAGGTTGAATACAAGTATTGAGCATTACCATTCTCATCAAGTGGAAAGAACCTAGTAAACTTCCCAAGACCTCAGGTTCTTTAAGCTCCTTTTTAAAATGACATCTTTGTAGACAACAGAACATTTAGTTGAGTCATTCAGTGCAAACTGAAAGAAATTTTCATGTTGCAGCTCTGTGTGACAAATAGGGGGTGTATGATTTGAGGGGAGTATTTCGACCGCCCACTAATTTTGGCTTATACCATTTCCATGAATGAGAGGATTGTGAAGAAACTGCCTGACTACCAGTACGCAAGGATGACAGCCCCAGGGGACAGCAAGCTGCAGGTGACAGTGGCTGCATAAGGACCTTTAGCCCTTCCTGGCCACTGTGCTCTGCCTATGTCTGGCCCTCGTTCTGCACTGACGCTCGCTGGAAAGGATGCTGGGACAAGGGACGATCCCAAGCTCCTCCCCCCCGAGGACTCAGCACAAAACAACAGCTCCCCACTCCACAACAGCCTATGGCAGACACAGTCAGGAGGGAGAAGAGATCATTTTATTGTGGACGTCAGCTCGGGGGGGCCAGGAGTCACAGCGGTTCAGCCAGTGAAAATGAATCGGCACCTGCAACGACAGAGTCCGAGAGCTCCGATAAATCCACAAAGGCAGGAAGAGGCAGGACTTTGGTCCCCTCTCTTTGGGGAACACCACTTTTCACGAGGAATCGTTCACGGCCCAGAAGAGAGAGCTATGGCTGGCATTGACTACGGGCTGGCTCTGGCACCTTCTCCCCACGGCTAATGCCCTCAGAGACCCGTGCGCGTGCAGAGATGCGCAGCGCCCCTGTGCCAGGCAGCGGGGCTCCATCGGGAGCCCCTGGGGAGCTGCCAGGGAGTTATTGCCAAACCCCGCGCAGCGCCGGCCCTCGCCGGCCCTTGCCAGCCCGTTGGACTGCCTTGGAGCAGCGCTGAGAGTCGTGAACGATGGGGGCAGCAGAGCCTGGTACACACCTGGGCTTCCTGACCTGCTGCGCCTTCCCGCACCTTTTCTGCTTTCCATGCCCCAAAACGTTTCCTCTCTTCTTCCTCCTCTTCTTTGCTGGCTGGCCTTTGCTCTCCTCTCCCCAGGCCTCTTTTCTCTTCTCGTTTCTGCTCGTGTTCTCCTTGTCCCGGGGAGAGCCTGCAAACCTTTCCATCCCACAGCAGTATTAGTGAGGGAGAGCCGCCATCCACCGCCGTCCGTTCTGATTTTAACCAAAGCGAGCTCATTTTACCTTCTGTCCCCTGGAAGGCTCGCCAGTGCTTCTGGGCGCCCCGGGGAGTCTGCCGCGCTCTCGGGGGCAGTTGGAGGCAAAGCTGGAGGTGCCTACAACAGAGGTGTGCGAGTTGGCAGGTGGCAAGAGACGACCTGGAGCCGTAAGCGACTGTTTGCCAAATCGCCGCCTTGGCTCTCCAGAGGAGATCCCTTTGGCTGGTATGCATCAGCCACGTTTCGCACAGCCCCCCCCAAAATAGTCTTGACGAAGCTCTGACGAAGTAGGACCTGAGCAAAACCCTTCTGAAGTTGACAGCTACTCCCCTCTGCCTTTTTGCAGGTATTTGGCGGGCATCTTGTTGGACCAAGCGCGTGCCCAGCGCGTTGGAGAAACAAGCGTTTGCCAGTTTTCCTTACTATGTATCATCCCGGAGCGCGGAGGAAGAACCCAAACACACCCCGGCTCTGCTGCCAGCAAGAGGCACCGCGGCCGCTTGGCCTCCTCAGAAACTCCCCTCCTCCACCAGACACGCCTTCACAGTGTCTGGGGAGCTGACGTACCTCTGCCGTTTCAGCCTCCAGCACCGTGTCTCCCCCAGCTCCTCTGAGGACACCGAGCAGAGAGCGGGGTGCACGCGGCAAGGCTGCTGCCTGACGCTCGGTGTCCGCTGTGACTGCGGGGACACTTTGCTCCTCCAAACGCAGCTCTAGAAAGCAAAAGCACGTGCGGCAAAGCGCCGCCTTGGAAGTAAGCGGCAGCTAAAGCAAAGCCCGCCTGAAGCCCCACACCGCCTATGGTTTCAGCCCTGTCCGCAGGCTTCGGCTCATCTTGCAGAGCAAACCCTTCATGCCCCGAGCGGCAGTGGCCAAACAGAGGCCAGGGGACAGGCCGGGCTGAGAGGACCGTGCCCGATGCCCAGCCCCGCCAGAAACGGTGCCGAGGTTTCTGGCATCCCAAGCGCCAGCCTGTGACAACCCTCAGTCCCTCCTCTTACCTCTGGATCTCTCCGTGGGGGCTGGCGACTCCTCGGCTGGCGGGCTGGAAAGCTCCCTTGCCTCCTCCCCAAAGAGTTCCCTGCAGTTCTCCATCATGAACTGCACCAGCCGTTTCACCTGCACACATCACAGCCCCGGTCTCAACCCGGCTGCCTGAAAACGGACCAGGCAGCCTCTCCCACTCCCGAGCCTTGCCTCTGCACAGCAGGCTGTGCCTGTGGGGCTGCTCTTGCAGGCAGCCACCCCACCGGCCCTTGCTCGGGCAGGAGGCAGCCAGGGACCTCTGAGCAGCCAAGCCCCGATGGGCCGGGAAGGCCACAGCCGGCTGCTCCGTGGAGCGTACCTTCTCAGTCACCTCCAGCATGGCCTCCAGCGGGAGCAGGTCCTCGTTGGGTGGGCTCAGCAGGCTTGGCCCGACGCAGATGGCCAGGTTGCTGGAGGTCATCCTGCTGGTGCCTGCGTTGCGGCCGATGTGCTGGAGCAGGGACAGCAGCGGCTTGAGCAGGAGGAGGTTGGCCGCAGGCAACTTCTCGGCCACCCTGAGGGAACAGGAACACGAGGGTCATAAAGCAGATGTTGCCCGCAGCCGTCCCCCAGACTTGCCCAAGGCAGGTGGGAGCCAGCGGCTGTGTTGCGCAGCTCTCCAGGGCTCTCAGCCAGCGCTCGGGGCTCCTGCTCAACAGGCAGGCTGCTGCCCACGCTTACACTTTCAGCTCCGAGATCTTCTCCTCCTTGCTGCTCTGCTGCATCGCTGCCATCCAGTCCTCGTAGAGGTTGTTCACGAGGAGCTTGGAGGGGATGCTTCGGAGGAAGTCCTGCAATGCCAAGGGCTGCAGGTGAGCCTTTGGACACTCCAGGCCAGCCAGCAGCTCCTCCAGCTGCAGGTCAGAAGCCCTCACCTTCAAGACGACGGCCAGCAGCAGCGCGGGCTGGCTTCCCATGTCGACGTCCGCACCACGGTCCAGGGCCTCCCGCAGCTCCCGGCAGGCTGCCCCGCTCTCAGCTCTGCGGAAGATGCCCTCCGTCGAAGGCCCTTCCTGCTGCAGGACAGCCAGCAGCTCCTGCAGGAGAGGCAGGAGGACGGTGGCTTGGCTGTGGAGTTGCCTTCCAATGGCGCTGGCCAGGGCCAGAGCTCTGGCCCAGACCTGGCTCCTTGCTGGGGCTGGAGAGCCCAATCCCCTGTCCCTGGAGCTCCTGGGGACACCCACCACCTCTCCGGAGCAGCCGGCGGGAGGGCTGGGGACCCCCTGTCCAGGCTGCCTTACCTGGATGGGCCGGGGCAGCGTGCCGTCCTCCCCGCAGAGGGCTGCCAGGGGCTGGCCAAAGAGCGCCCTGCTGCAGCCGCAGCCCACCTGGGCAGCAGCCGGGGTCCGCCGCAGAGCAAAGGGCCAGGGCAGCCATGTCCTCCTCCTCCTCCTGCTGCTGCTGCTCCGTCCTGCTGCAAAGGAAAAGAGAGCCCGAGCCCGTCAATGGAGACCGCCCGGCCAGCGCTTCCCGCAGCCTGCCCTGCCCTGCCCTGCCTGCAGCGCGGTGCTGAGCGGTGCGGCAGGACGGGCAGGGAGCCAGCGGCTGGAACCACGGCCTCGGCTCAGCGGCTCCGGCTCGGAGGCTCCTGCGAGCCGGCGGGACAGTGGGACAGCCTGGCCCAGCCCTCGCCCTGCCCTGCTCCAAGCTGTGGGCAGCAGCAGCAGCAGAGGCTGCGTGTCCCTGCAGAACCACGTCCAGCGGCCGCTGCCCAGCGGGTGTCCTTCCTCCTCCGGCTGACGTCCTGCCTTGGGGTGCCCAACCTGCATGGCGACACTCAAGGGACAAGTGAGCGCAGCTCAGGCGCTTGCAGGAGGAGCTTGCCTTTCTTTCCAAAACTCACCTGGTGAGACCATCCCTTCGTTGTTAGACGGGACCGTCGTTGGCCTTTGCTTGGGCTCAGCCTGCAAGAACCAGGCTGCGCTTAGAGAGCAGCCCCGCAGCAGAAAGGGCCACCGGCCAGCTGCCACGCGGCACAGGCAGCCTGAGCGCGGCAGAGCTGGGACCCTCTGCCCGCACGGGCTCTCTGCCCCGCACGGCAGGTTTCCTCCCAGCGCCGCCGGCCAGGACGTGCCGGCGTTCCTGGGGGCTCGCCAGCCCTCTCCGCTGCCCGAGCGGCACCGCGGGACCCTCCCTCCCGCACAAGCTCCCCCCACTCGCCGCACATCCCTGGCACAGCCGGGGCAGGGGAAAGGCAACCCTTCTCACCTCTGCCTGGCCCTCCAGCAGCCTCTCCAGGCTCCTGGTGCTGAATGTCCTCCACTGGGCAAGAGAGGAGGAGTGGAAGAAGGTGAGCAGCGATGCCTCTGCTGCTGGGCTGCAGGACCAGCGCTCGGGAACAAGCCCCGACCAGAGAGACACTCACGGCGTGGCGGCGGCTCAGCTCCTTCTGCAGGAGTTTGAGCGATGGGAGACGGCTCACGCGGGCTCTCTTGGCTCCTTCGGGTGTCCTGTGCGCCGGCAAGGGACAGGCAGGGAGCTGGGTGAGCCCCAAGCCGCCTCTTCTCTCTTGGCAGGCAGCTCTGCCCGAGAGCTGCCCGCAGGTGCCCGCGGGGGCACCTGTCCCCAGCTGGGGAGCCGTGTTCCCCTGCCCGGCTGCGCCTGGAGCATCCCCCCCACCGGCTCACCTCAGCAGTGTGCCCAGCCACAGCTCCTTCAGCGCCCGGGAGCTGCCGAAAGAGAGGAGAAGCAGCGTCAGGCCCCGCTGCCCCCCCAGCCCGTGGGCAGAGGCGGGCGCCTGCACAGCCCTGCCCCGTGGGGAAGGACACGGGGGCAGGAGGAAGCCCCGTGGGGCAGGACAGAGGCGCTGCCCAAGCCCTGGCTCCCTCTCTCCTGCCCCAGCAGCTGCTTTTGCCCTTCCCTTGCCTTGCCTTGCCTTGCCTTGCCTTGCCTTGCCTTGCCTTCCGGGGACCCAACGGGGATGCTGACTGTGGAAACGCCCCCATCCCTCCCTGCCGGCGTGCTGCCTGCTCCCTGCCCAGGCTCCGCACGGAGAGCAGAGGCCGTTCACACCATGGCGTGGGCATGGTTGGGAGCCTCTCCTGCCCGGCCAGGGGACGTGGCACACCAGGACTCACCCGAAACTGGCAACGCAGGAGCCGGTGGGCCAGATGAAGACGAGGGAGGTGCTGTCCTCATTGCTGCCTTCTTCCTCCTCCAGTCCTTCTTCCTCCCACGCCACCTTCTTCCTGCCGCTCAGCACCCACAGCTGGTCCAGGGGCAGGCGGAGCTGTGGGCGCACGCTGGTGCCACGTCTGCAGAGAGGAGAGGCGGGCGGTGAGATGGAGGTGGCCTCCCTGGGGTGCCCCCGCACAGAGCCCTGTCCCCCACCTGCCCTTGGGCCGGACACCGGTGCATCCAGCAGCAAGGTCCCGGGGCCTGGGGCTGGTGCCCGGCTGTCCCTGCCCCGCTCCCAGGGCCAGGGACGGGGGAAAGGCAGCGGGGCTCCGAGGGTCTTACTGCAACTTGGCCACCACCAGTTCCTCCTGGAGGAGGAGAAGGCGCCTCTCGCTCCTCCTGCGGCCCCGGCTCAGCCGCACGTCCGCGCTCAGCACCGCCTCGGCCTCGCTGAGAGCCTCCCTGCCCAGGGCAGAGCAGAGAGTGGCGGGCATGAGCACGGCGGCTGCCGCGGGGGCCGGCCGTGCCCGCGCGTCCCTGAGCCACGGGGGGAGCCCACCTGGAGCCGCGGCAGCAGTTGGCCTGGCCCATCCCGCCCGCGACTGGAGGACCCTCGCCGGGCACCAAGGACGCGGCACAGGCGGCGAGGGCGAGGATGGGAAGCGGGGTGCCGGTGCCGGCAGTGGGTCAGAGCTGCTCGGCCAGAGCCTGCCTCCTCCCAGCGCTGCTGCGTGCCAGCACAGCTCCGTCCTGCTGTCTCTGCGGGCCGTTGGCTCCAACTGACCAACGCTCCGAGCCCAACGGAAAGTGGGAGGGGCACTGGGGGGGGCACTGGGCTGGGGGTTCTCTCCAGGATGGCCATGGCTGCCTCGCACTGGGGAGCCCAGAGCAGGACACAGCCCAGGGGAAGGACCACCTGCCTCCACCTGCTGGCAATGCCGATGCCCCCTGCCTTGGGCTTCGCCGCGGGTTCCTGGCCTCCAACGCGACTTGGTGCCGCTGCTCACCAGCCTCTGGCCCCGGCCCCTCAGCCACTTTTCCAGCCACGGCACTGCTCAGCAGCCCACGGGCTCTTTGCTTTCTTCCAGCCCTCGGGCACATCTCCCCTCTGGAGCGGCCTCGCAAGCCCGTCGGCCAGCTCCCGCAGCCCTCCAGGGTGCACCCCAGCAGGGCCCACCAGGGACTGGGGCATCCCCACTTTGCTTCAGCGTTGCCCCATCTCACCCTCTGCCACCTGATCCTACCGCAGCCTCTTGCACTCAGGGTACCTCTTCTTCGCTCCAGCCTTTCCCCCAGCTCTCCAGGGCCTGGGCTTGCTGGAGGCTGGTCTTGCCAGGACCGTCATGCCCCAGGACGACTGGCAGAACCCAGAGCAGCCCAAAGGGCTGCCGCGGCCTCGGGAAGGCCGGGAGGGTCTGAAGACGGAGCAACGTACATCCCCAAATGGGACCCTATGATGAGCTTGATCGTGCTATGATTACCTTTCTTCACAGGAGCTTGTACGGGGCTATGTTTTGCATCGTTGCCGAAACGGCCTTGGGACCCCAGGGATGCGCTACTTACTGCTGAGCAGAGCTTGCACAGCGCCAAGGGCTTTTCTGCTCCTCAGGCTGCCCTGCCAGCGAGCAGGCTGGGGCTGCACCAGACGCTGGCAGGGGACATCTGATCCCAGCTGACCAAAGGGATATCCCACGTTGCCATACGACGCCGTGCTCAGCAGTGAAGCTGGGGGGGAGATGGAGGTTGGTGGGGGCTGCCCTTGCTCAGGGACGGGCTGGGCATCGCTCCCTTGGGGGTCAGCAATCGCTTTCGTTTGCATCACTTGTTTCTCTTGGGCTTCATTTTCCTCTCTCTTTCTTCTTTGTTGCTGGTTTTCCTTACCGCTTCTTCTTTTTTGTAATTCTAAAACTAACTTTACCTGAGTTTACCAGTTTTCTCCCTTTGCCCTTCCCATTCTCCCCCTGCACCCCACTGTGGAGGAGCGAGCGAGTGAGCGAGCGAGCGGCTGTGTGGTGCTGAGCTGCCGGCCGGGGTTAAACCGCAGCAACCTGTGGCCAAACTGGTTACCTACCGAGGGTGAGCGTGCTCACCCTTCCTCCTGCGTCGGGGCGCGGGCGGCCCCTGTATCGCACCGGGATGCACCAAAGCCTCAGCAGTCCGGCTGCTGCTGGAGCCGCTTCCAAAGCTTTTTGGGTGAGCCGAGGCATTTAGGGCGCCCAGCGTGGAAGTTAATCTCTACCAGTGCCATCCGTGAGGGGGGGTCTGAGGAAACTGCCCGACGGTCAGCATGCAGGGAGGATGGCTGCAGGGGACAGCAAGCTGCGGGTGACGGTGGCTGCATAGGGACCTTTAGCCCTTCCTGGCCGCCGTGCCCTGCCTACGTCTTGCCCTCGCTCTGCCCTCATGGCGCTGCTCCTAGGAGATACCCAAAACTCACCAGGACCATGTCCTGGGCAACGTGCTCTAGGCCAGCCTGCTTCAGCAGGTGTCGGGCCAGAGGACCTCCACAGGTCCCTTCCAACCTCCGCCCTCCTGCGTGACTCGGTGCTTTGCTTTTGCTCCTAAAGCGCCTCAGCTCAGCCCTGACGCCCGCTGGAAAGGATGCTGGGACAAGGGGCGATCCCAAGCTCCTCCCCCCCGAGGACTCAGCACAAAACAACAGCTCCCCACTCCACAACAGCCTATGGCAGACACAGTCAGGAGGGAGAAGAGATCATTTTATTGTGGACGTCAGCTCGGGGGGGCCAGGAGTCACAGCGGTTCAGCCGGTGAAAATGAATCGGCACCTGCAACGACAGAGTCCGAGAGCTCCGATAAATCCACAAAGGCAGGAAGAGGCAGGACTTTGGTCCCCTCTCTTTGGGGAACACCACTTTTCACGAGGAATCGTTCACGGCCCAGAAGAGAGAGCTATGGCTGGCATTGACTGCGGGCTGGCTCTGGCGCCTTCTCCCCACGGCTAATGCCCTCAGAGACCCGTGCGCGTGCAGAGATGCGCAGCGCCCCTGTGCCAGGCAGCGGGGCTCCATCGGGAGCCCCTGGGGAGCTGCCAGGGAGTTATTGCCAAACCCCGCGCAGCGCCGGCCCTCGCCGGCCCTTGCCAGCCCGTTGGACTGCCTTGGAGCAGCGCTGAGAGTCGTGAACGATGGGGGCAGCAGAGCCTGGTACACACCTGGGCTTCCTGACCTGCTGCGCCTTCCCGCACCTTTTCTGCTTTCCATGCCCCAAAACGTTTCCTCTCTTCTTCCTCCTCTTCTTTGCTGGCTGGCCTTTGCTCTCCTCTCCCCAGGCCTCTTTTCTCTTCTCGTTTCTGCTCGTGTTCTCCTTGTCCCGGGGAGAGCCTGCAAACCTTTCCATCCCACAGCAGTATTAGTGAGGGAGAGCCGCCATCCACCGCCGTCCGTTCTGATTTTAACCAAAGCGAGCTCATTTTACCTTCTGTCCCCTGGAAGGCTCGCCAGTGCTTCTGGGCGCCCCAGGGAGTCTGCCGTGCTCTCGGGGGCAGTTGGAGGCAAAGCTGGAGGTGCCTACAACAGAGGTGTGCGAGTTGGCAGGTGGCAAGAGACGACCTGGAGCCGTAAGCGACTGTTTGCCAAATCGCCGCCTTGGCTCTCCAGAGGAGATCCCTTTGGCTGGTATGCATCAGCCACGTTTCGCACAGCCCCCCCAAAATAGTCTTGACGAAGCTCTGACGAAGTAGGACCTGAGCAAAACCCTTCTGAAGTTGACAGCTACTCCCCTCTGCCTTTTTGCAGGTATTTGGCGGGCATCTTGTTGGACCAAGCGCGTGCCCAGCGCGTTGGAGAAACAAGCGTTTGCCAGTTTTCCTTACTATGTATCATCCCGGAGCGCGGAGGAAGAACCCAAACACACCCCGGCTCTGCTGCCAGCAAGAGGCACCGCGGCCGCTTGGCCTCCTCAGAAACTCCCCTCCTCCACCAGACACGCCTTCACAGTGTCTGGGGAGCTGACGTACCTCTGCCGTTTCAGCCTCCAGCACCGTGTCTCCCCCAGCTCCTCTGAGGACACCGAGCAGAGAGCGGGGTGCACGCGGCAAGGCTGCTGCCTGACGCTCGGTGTCCGCTGTGACTGCGGGGACACTTTGCTCCTCCAAACGCAGCTCTAGAAAGCAAAAGCACGTGCGGCAAAGCGCCGCCTTGGAAGTAAGCGGCAGCTAAAGCAAAGCCCGCCTGAAGCCCCACACCGCCTATGGTTTCAGCCCTGTCCGCAGGCTTCGGCTCATCTTGCAGAGCAAACCCTTCATGCCCCGAGCGGCAGTGGCCAAACAGAGGCCAGGGGACAGGCCGGGCTGAGAGGACCGTGCCCGATGCCCAGCCCCGCCAGAAACGGTGCCGAGGTTTCTGGCATCCCAAGCGCCAGCCTGTGACAACCCTCAGTCCCTCCTCTTACCTCTGGATCTCTCCGTGGGGGCTGGCGACTCCTCGGCTGGCGGGCTGGAAAGCTCCCTTGCCTCCTCCCCAAAGAGTTCCCTGCAGTTCTCCATCATGAACTGCACCAGCCGTTTCACCTGCACACATCACAGCCCCGGTCTCAACCCGGCTGCCTGAAAACGGACCAGGCAGCCTCTCCCACTCCCGAGCCTTGCCTCTGCACAGCAGGCTGTGCCTGTGGGGCTGCTCTTGCAGGCAGCCACCCCACCGGCCCTTGCTCGAGGCAGGAGGCAGCCAGGGACCTCTGAGCAGCCAAGCCCCGATGGGCCGGGAAGGCCACAGCCGGCTGCTCCGTGGAGCGTACCTTCTCAGTCACCTCCAGCATGGCCTCCAGCGGGAGCAGGTCCTCGTTGGGTGGGCTCAGCAGGCTTGGCCCGACGCAGATGGCCAGGTTGCTGGAGGTCATCCTGCTGGTGCCTGCGTTGCGGCCGATGTGCTGGAGCAGGGACAGCAGCGGCTTGAGCAGGAGGAGGTTGGCCGCAGGCAACTTCTCGGCCACCCTGAGGGAACAGGAACACGAGGGTCATAAAGCAGATGTTGCCCGCAGCCGTCCCCCAGACTTGCCCAAGGCAGGTGGGAGCCAGCGGCTGTGTTGCGCAGCTCTCCAGGGCTCTCAGCCAGCGCTCGGGGCTCCTGCTCAACAGGCAGGCTGCTGCCCACGCTTACACTTTCAGCTCCGAGATCTTCTCCTCCTTGCTGCTCTGCTGCATCGCTGCCATCCAGTCCTCGTAGAGGTTGTTCACGAGGAGCTTGGAGGGGATGCTTCGGAGGAAGTCCTGCAATGCCAAGGGCTGCGGGTGAGCCTTTGGACACTCCAGGCCAGCCAGCAGCTCCTCCAGCTGCAGGTCAGAAGCCCTCACCTTCAAGACGACGGCCAGCAGCAGCGCGGGCTGGCTTCCCATGTCGACGTCCGCACCACGGTCCAGGGCCTCCCGCAGCTCCCGGCAGGCTGCCCCGCTCTCAGCTCTGCGGAAGATGCCCTCCGTCGAAGGCCCTTCCTGCTGCAGGACAGCCAGCAGCTCCTGCAGGAGAGGCAGGAGGACGGTGGCTTGGCTGTGGAGTTGCCTTCCAATGGCGCTGGCCAGGGCCAGAGCTCTGGCCCAGACCTGGCTCCTTGCTGGGGCTGGAGAGCCCAATCCCCTGTCCCTGGAGCTCCTGGGGACACCCACCACCTCTCCGGAGCAGCCGGCGGGAGGGCTGGGGACCCCCTGTCCAGGCTGCCTTACCTGGATGGGCCGGGGCAGCGTGCCGTCCTCCCCGCAGAGGGCTGCCAGGGGCTGGCCAAAGAGCGCCCTGCTGCAGCCGCAGCCCACCTGGGCAGCAGCCGGGGTCCGCCGCAGAGCAAAGGGCCAGGGCAGCCATGTCCTCCTCCTCCTCCTGCTGCTGCTGCTCCGTCCTGCTGCAAAGGAAAAGAGAGCCCGAGCCCGTCAATGGAGACCGCCCGGCCAGCGCTTCCCGCAGCCTGCCCTGCCCTGCCCTGCCTGCAGCGCGGTGCTGAGCGGTGCGGCAGGACGGGCAGGGAGCCAGCGGCTGGAACCACGGCCTCGGCTCAGCGGCTCCGGCTCGGAGGCTCCTGCGAGCCGGCGGGACAGTGGGACAGCCTGGCCCAGCCCTCGCCCTGCCCTGCTCCAAGCTGTGGGCAGCAGCAGCAGCAGCAGCAGCAGCAGCAGCAGCAGCAGCAGCAGCAGCAGCAGAGGCTGCGTGTCCCTGCAGAACCACGTCCAGCGGCCGCTGCCCAGCGGGTGTCCTTCCTCCTCCGGCTGACGTCCTGCCTTGGGGTGCCCAACCTGCATGGCGACACTCAAGGGACAAGTGAGCGCAGCTCAGGCGCTTGCAGGAGGAGCTTGCCTTTCTTTCCAAAACTCACCTGGTGAGACCATCCCTTCGTTGTTAGACGGGACCGTCGTTGGCCTTTGCTTGGGCTCAGCCTGCAAGAACCAGGCTGCGCTTAGAGAGCAGCCCCGCAGCAGAAAGGGCCACCGGCCAGCTGCCACGCGGCACAGGCAGCCTGAGCGCGGCAGAGCTGGGACCCTCTGCCCGCACGGGCTCTCTGCCCCGCACGGCAGGTTTCCTCCCAGCGCCGCCGGCCAGGACGTGCCGGCGTTCCTGGGGGCTCGCCAGCCCTCTCCGCTGCCCGAGCGGCACCGCGGGACCCTCCCTCCCGCACAAGCTCCCCCCACTCGCCGCACATCCCTGGCACAGCCGGGGCAGGGGAAAGGCAACCCTTCTCACCTCTGCCTGGCCCTCCAGCAGCCTCTCCAGGCTCCTGGCGCTGAATGTCCTCCACTGGGCAAGAGAGGAGGAGTGGAAGAAGGTGAGCAGCGATGCCTCTGCTGCTGGGCTGCAGGACCAGCGCTCGGGAACAAGCCCCGACCAGAGAGACACTCACGGCGTGGCGGCGGCTCAGCTCCTTCTGCAGGAGTTTGAGCGATGGGAGACGGCTCACGCGGGCTCTCTTGGCTCCTTCGGGTGTCCTGTGCGCCGGCAAGGGACAGGCAGGGAGCTGGGTGAGCCCCAAGCCGCCTCTTCTCTCTTGGCAGGCAGCTCTGCCCGAGAGCTGCCCGCAGGTGCCCGCGGGGGCACCTGTCCCCAGCTGGGGAGCCGTGTTCCCCTGCCTGGCTGCGCCTGGAGCATCCCCCCCACCGGCTCACCTCAGCAGTGTGCCCAGCCACAGCTCCTTCAGCGCCCGGGAGCTGCCGAAAGAGAGGAGAAGCAGCGTCAGGGCCCGCTGCCCCCCCAGCCCGTGGGCAGAGGCGGGCGCCTGCACAGCCCTGCCCCGTGGGGAAGGACACGGGGGCAGGAGGAAGCCCCGTGGGGCAGGACAGAGGCGCTGCCCAAGCCCTGGCTCCCTCTCTCCTGCCCCAGCAGCTGCTTTTGCCCTTCCCTTGCCTTGCCTTGCCTTGCCTTGCCTTGCCTTCCGGGGACCCAACGGGGATGCTGACTGTGGAAACGCCCCCATCCCTCCCTGCCGGCGTGCTGCCTGCTCCCTGCCCAGGCTCCGCACGGAGAGCAGAGGCCGTTCACACCATGGCGTGGGCATGGTTGGGAGCCTCTCCTGCCCGGCCAGGGGACGTGGCACACCAGGACTCACCCGAAACTGGCAACGCAGGAGCCGGTGGGCCAGATGAAGACGAGGGAGGTGCTGTCCTCATTGCTGCCTTCTTCCTCCTCCAGTCCTTCTTCCTCCCACGCCACCTTCTTCCTGCCGCTCAGCACCCACAGCTGGTCCAGGGGCAGGCGGAGCTGTGGGCGCACGCTGGTGCCACGTCTGCAGAGAGGAGAGGCGGGCGGCGAGATGGAGGTGGCCTCCCTGGGGTGCCCCCGCACAGAGCCCTGTCCCCCACCTGCCCTTGGGCCGGACACCGGTGCATCCAGCAGCAAGGTCCCGGGGCCTGGGGCTGGTGCCCGGCTGTCCCTGCCCCGCTCCCAGGGCCAGGGACGGGGGAAAGGCAGCGGGGCTCCGAGGGTCTTACTGCAACTTGGCCACCACCAGTTCCTCCTGGAGGAGGAGAAGGCGCCTCTCGCTCCTCCTGCGGCCCCGGCTCAGCCGCACGTCCGCGCTCAGCACCGCCTCGGCCTCGCTGAGAGCCTCCCTGCCCAGGGCAGAGCAGAGAGTGGCGGGCATGAGCACGGCGGCTGCCGCGGGGGCCGGCCGTGCCCGCGCGTCCCTGAGCCACGGGGGGAGCCCACCTGGAGCCGCGGCAGCAGTTGGCCTGGCCCATCCCGCCCGCGACTGGAGGACCCTCGCCGGGCACCAAGGACGCGGCACAGGCGGCGAGGGCGAGGATGGGAAGCGGGGTGCCGGTGCCGGCAGTGGGTCAGAGCTGCTCGGCCAGAGCCTGCCTCCTCCCAGCGCTGCTGCGTGCCAGCACAGCTCCGTCCTGCTGTCTCTGCGGGCCGTTGGCTCCAACTGACCAACGCTCCGAGCCCAACGGAAAGTGGGAGGGGCACTGGGGGGGGCACTGGGCTGGGGGTTCTCTCCAGGATGGCCATGGCTGCCTCGCACTGGGGAGCCCAGAGCAGGACACAGCCCAGGGGAAGGACCACCTGCCTCCACCTGCTGGCAATGCCGATGCCCCCTGCCTTGGGCTTCGCCGCGGGTTCCTGGCCTCCAACGCGACTTGGTGCCGCTGCTCACCAGCCTCTGGCCCCGGCCCCTCAGCCACTTTTCCAGCCACGGCACTGCTCAGCAGCCCACGGGCTCTTTGCTTTCTTCCAGCCCTCGGGCACATCTCCCCTCTGGAGCGGCCTCGCAAGCCCGTCGGCCAGCTCCCGCAGCCCTCCAGGGTGCACCCCAGCAGGGCCCACCAGGGACTGGGGCATCCCCACTTTGCTTCAGCGTTGCCCCATCTCACCCTCTGCCACCTGATCCTACCGCAGCCTCTTGCACTCAGGGTACCTCTTCTTCGCTCCAGCCTTTCCCCCAGCTCTCCAGGGCCTGGGCTTGCTGGAGGCTGGTCTTGCCAGGACCGTCATGCCCCAGGACGACTGGCAGAACCCAGAGCAGCCCAAAGGGCTGCCGCGGCCTCGGGAAGGCCGGGAGGGTCTGAAGACGGAGCAACGTACATCCCCAAATGGGACCCTATGATGAGCTTGATCGTGCTATGATTACCTTTCTTCACAGGAGCTTGTACGGGGCTATGTTTTGCATCGTTGCCGAAACGGCCTTGGGACCCCAGGGATGCGCTACTTACTGCTGAGCAGAGCTTGCACAGCGCCAAGGGCTTTTCTGCTCCTCAGGCTGCCCTGCCAGCGAGCAGGCTGGGGCTGCACCAGACGCTGGCAGGGGACATCTGATCCCAGCTGACCAAAGGGATATCCCACGTTGCCATACGACGCCGTGCTCAGCAGTGAAGCTGGGGGGGAGATGGAGGTTGGTGGGGGCTGCCCTTGCTCAGGGACGGGCTGGGCATCGCTCCCTTGGGGGTCAGCAATCGCTTTCGTTTGCATCACTTGTTTCTCTTGGGCTTCATTTTCCTCTCTCTTTCTTCTTTGTTGCTGGTTTTCCTTACCGCTTCTTCTTTTTTGTAATTCTAAAACTAACTTTACCTGAGTTTACCAGTTTTCTCCCTTTGCCCTTCCCATTCTCCCCCTGCACCCCACTGTGGAGGAGCGAGCGAGTGAGCGAGCGAGCGGCTGTGTGGTGCTGAGCTGCCGGCCGGGGTTAAACCGCAGCAACCTGTGGCCAAACTGGTTACCTACCGAGGGTGAGCGTGCTCACCCTTCCTCCTGCGTCGGGGCGCGGGCGGCCCCTGTATCGCACCGGGATGCACCAAAGCCTCAGCAGTCCGGCTGCTGCTGGAGCCGCTTCCAAAGCTTTTTGGGTGAGCCGAGGCATTTAGGGCGCCCAGCGTGGAAGTTAATCTCTACCAGTGCCATCCGTGAGGGGGGGTCTGAGGAAACTGCCCGACGGTCAGCATGCAGGGAGGATGGCTGCAGGGGACAGCAAGCTGCGGGTGACGGTGGCTGCATAGGGACCTTTAGCCCTTCCTGGCCGCCGTGCCCTGCCTACGTCTTGCCCTCGCTCTGCCCTCATGGCGCTGCTCCTAGGAGATACCCAAAACTCACCAGGACCATGTCCTGGGCAACGTGCTCTAGGCCAGCCTGCTTCAGCAGGTGTCGGGCCAGAGGACCTCCACAGGTCCCTTCCAACCTCCGCCCTCCTGCGTGACTCGGTGCTTTGCTTTTGCTCCTAAAGCGCCTCAGCTCAGCCCTGACGCCCGCTGGAAAGGATGCTGGGACAAGGGGCGATCCCAAGCTCCTCCCCCCCGAGGACTCAGCACAAAACAACAGCTCCCCACTCCACAACAGCCTATGGCAGACACAGTCAGGAGGGAGAAGAGATCATTTTATTGTGGACGTCAGCTCGGGGGGGCCAGGAGTCACAGCGGTTCAGCCGGTGAAAATGAATCGGCACCTGCAACGACAGAGTCCGAGAGCTCCGATAAATCCACAAAGGCAGGAAGAGGCAGGACTTTGGTCCCCTCTCTTTGGGGAACACCACTTTTCACGAGGAATCGTTCACGGCCCAGAAGAGAGAGCTATGGCTGGCATTGACTACGGGCTGGCTCTGGCACCTTCTCCCCACGGCTAATGCCCTCAGAGACCCGTGCGCGTGCAGAGATGCGCAGCGCCCCTGTGCCAGGCAGCGGGGCTCCATCGGGAGCCCCTGGGGAGCTGCCAGGGAGTTATTGCCAAACCCCGCGCAGCGCCGGCCCTCGCCGGCCCTTGCCAGCCCGTTGGACTGCCTTGGAGCAGCGCTGAGAGTCGTGAACGATGGGGGCAGCAGAGCCTGGTACACACCTGGGCTTCCTGACCTGCTGCGCCTTCCCGCACCTTTTCTGCTTTCCATGCCCCAAAACGTTTCCTCTCTTCTTCCTCCTCTTCTTTGCTGGCTGGCCTTTGCTCTCCTCTCCCCAGGCCTCTTTTCTCTTCTCGTTTCTGCTCGTGTTCTCCTTGTCCCGGGGAGAGCCTGCAAACCTTTCCATCCCACAGCAGTATTAGTGAGGGAGAGCCGCCATCCACCGCCGTCCGTTCTGATTTTAACCAAAGCGAGCTCATTTTACCTTCTGTCCCCTGGAAGGCTCGCCAGTGCTTCTGGGCGCCCCAGGGAGTCTGCCGTGCTCTCGGGGGCAGTTGGAGGCAAAGCTGGAGGTGCCTACAACAGAGGTGTGCGAGTTGGCAGGTGGCAAGAGACGACCTGGAGCCGTAAGCGACTGTTTGCCAAATCGCCGCCTTGGCTCTCCAGAGGAGATCCCTTTGGCTGGTATGCATCAGCCACGTTTCGCACAGCCCCCCCCCAAAATAGTCTTGACGAAGCTCTGACGAAGTAGGACCTGAGCAAAACCCTTCTGAAGTTGACAGCTACTCCCCTCTGCCTTTTTGCAGGTATTTGGCGGGCATCTTGTTGGACCAAGCGCGTGCCCAGCGCGTTGGAGAAACAAGCGTTTGCCAGTTTTCCTTACTATGTATCATCCCGGGGCGCGGAGGAAGAACCCAAACACACCCCGGCTCTGCTGCCAGCAAGAGGCACCGCGGCCGCTTGGCCTCCTCAGAAACTCCCCTCCTCCACCAGCCACGCCTTCACAGTGTCTGGGGAGCTGACGTACCTCTGCCGTTTCAGCCTCCAGCACCGTGTCTCCCCCAGCTCCTCTGAGGACACCGAGCAGAGAGCGGGGTGCACGCGGCAAGGCTGCTGCCTGACGCTCGGTGTCCGCTGTGACTGCGGGGACACTTTGCTCCTCCAAACGCAGCTCTAGAAAGCAAAAGCACGTGCGGCAAAGCGCCGCCTTGGAAGTAAGCGGCAGCTAAAGCAAAGCCCGCCTGAAGCCCCACACCGCCTATGGTTTCAGCCCTGTCCGCAGGCTTCGGCTCATCTTGCAGAGCAAACCCTTCATGCCCCGAGAGGCAGTGGCCAAACAGAGGCCAGGGGACAGGCCGGGCTGAGAGGACCGTGCCCGATGCCCAGCCCCGCCAGAAACGGTGCCGAGGTTTCTGGCATCCCAAGCGCCAGCCTGTGACAACCCTCAGTCCCTCCTCTTACCTCTGGATCTCTCCGTGGGGGCTGGCGACTCCTCGGCTGGCAGGCTGGAAAGCTCCCTTGCCTCCTCCCCAAAGAGTTCCCTGCAGTTCTCCATCATGAACTGCACCAGCCGTTTCACCTGCACACATCACAGCCCCGGTCTCAACCCGGCTGCCTGAAAACGGACCAGGCAGCCTCTCCCACTCCCGAGCCTTGCCTCTGCACGGCAGGCTGTGCCTGTGGGGCTGCTCTTGCAGGCAGCCACCCCACCGGCCCTTGCTCGAGGCAGGAGGCAGCCAGGGACCTCTGAGCAGCCAAGCCCCGATGGGCCGGGAAGGCCACAGCCGGCTGCTCCGTGGAGCGTACCTTCTCAGTCACCTCCAGCATGGCCTCCAGCGGGAGCAGGTCCTCGTTGGGTGGGCTCAGCAGGCTTGGCCCGACGCAGATGGCCAGGTTGCTGGAGGTCATCCTGCTGGTGCCTGCGTTGCGGCCGATGTGCTGGAGCAGGGACAGCAGCGGCTTGAGCAGGAGGAGGTTGGCCGCAGGCAACTTCTCGGCCACCCTGAGGGAACAGGAACACGAGGGTCATAAAGCAGATGTTGCCCGCAGCCGTCCCCCAGACTTGCCCAAGGCAGGTGGGAGCCAGCGGCTGTGTTGCGCAGCTCTCCAGGGCTCTCAGCCAGCGCTCGGGGCTCCTGCTCAACAGGCAGGCTGCTGCCCACGCTTACACTTTCAGCTCCGAGATCTTCTCCTCCTTGCTGCTCTGCTGCATCGCTGCCATCCAGTCCTCGTAGAGGTTGTTCACGAGGAGCTTGGAGGGGATGCTTCGGAGGAAGTCCTGCAATGCCAAGGGCTGCGGGTGAGCCTTTGGACACTCCAGGCCAGCCAGCAGCTCCTCCAGCTGCAGGTCAGAAGCCCTCACCTTCAAGACGACGGCCAGCAGCAGCGCGGGCTGGCTTCCCATGTCGACGTCCGCACCACGGTCCAGGGCCTCCCGCAGCTCCCGGCAGGCTGCCCCGCTCTCAGCTCTGCGGAAGATGCCCTCCGTCGAAGGCCCTTCCTGCTGCAGGACAGCCAGCAGCTCCTGCAGGAGAGGCAGGAGGACGGTGGCTTGGCTGTGGAGTTGCCTTCCAACGGCGCTGGCCAGGGCCAGAGCTCTGGCCCAGACCTGGCTCCTTGCTGGGGCTGGAGAGCCCAATCCCCTGTCCCTGGAGCTCCTGGGGACACCCACCACCTCTCCGGAGCAGCCGGCGGGAGGGCTGGGGACCCCCTGTCCAGGCTGCCTTACCTGGATGGGCCGGGGCAGCGTGCCGTCCTCCCCGCAGAGGGCTGCCAGGGGCTGGCCAAAGAGCGCCCTGCTGCAGCCGCAGCCCACCTGGGCAGCAGCCGGGGTCCGCCGCAGAGCAAAGGGCCAGGGCAGCCATGTCCTCCTCCTCCTCCTGCTGCTGCTGCTCCGTCCTGCTGCAAAGGAAAAGAGAGCCCGAGCCCGTCAATGGAGACCGCCCGGCCAGCGCTTCCCGCAGCCTGCCCTGCCCTGCCCTGCCTGCAGCGCGGTGCTGAGCGGTGCGGCAGGACGGGCAGGGAGCCAGCGGCTGGAACCACGGCCTCGGCTCAGCGGCTCCGGCTCGGAGGCTCCTGCGAGCCGGCGGGACAGTGGGACAGCCTGGCCCAGCCCTCGCCCTGCCCTGCTCCAAGCTGTGGGCAGCAGCAGCAGCAGCAGCAGCAGCAGCAGCAGCAGCAGCAGCAGCAGCAGCAGAGGCTGCGTGTCCCTGCAGAACCACGTCCAGCGGCCGCTGCCCAGCGGGTGTCCTTCCTCCTCCGGCTGACGTCCTGCCTTGGGGTGCCCAACCTGCATGGCGACACTCAAGGGACAAGTGAGCGCAGCTCAGGCGCTTGCAGGAGGAGCTTGCCTTTCTTTCCAAAACTCACCTGGTGAGACCATCCCTTCGTTGTTAGACGGGACCGTCGTTGGCCTTTGCTTGGGCTCAGCCTGCAAGAACCAGGCTGCGCTTAGAGAGCAGCCCCGCAGCAGAAAGGGCCACCGGCCAGCTGCCACGCGGCACAGGCAGCCTGAGCGCGGCAGAGCTGGGACCCTCTGCCCGCACGGGCTCTCTGCCCCGCACGGCAGGTTTCCTCCCAGCGCCGCCGGCCAGGACGTGCCGGCGTTCCTGGGGGCTCGCCAGCCCTCTCCGCTGCCCGAGCGGCACCGCGGGACCCTCCCTCCCGCACCAGCTCCCCCCACTCGCCGCACATCCCTGGCACAGCCGGGGCAGGGGAAAGGCAACCCTTCTCACCTCTGCCTGGCCCTCCAGCAGCCTCTCCAGGCTCCTGGTGCTGAATGTCCTCCACTGGGCAAGAGAGGAGGAGTGGAAGAAGGTGAGCAGCGATGCCTCTGCTGCTGGGCTGCAGGACCAGCGCTCGGGAACAAGCCCCGACCAGAGAGACACTCACGGCGTGGCGGCGGCTCAGCTCCTTCTGCAGGAGTTTGAGCGATGGGAGACGGCTCACGCGGGCTCTCTTGGCTCCTTCGGGTGTCCTGTGCGCCGGCAAGGGACAGGCAGGGAGCTGGGTGAGCCCCAAGCCGCCTCTTCTCTCTTGGCAGGCAGCTCTGCCCGAGAGCTGCCCGCAGGTGCCCGCGGGGGCACCTGTCCCCAGCTGGGGAGCCGTGTTCCCCTGCCTGGCTGCGCCTGGAGCATCCCCCCCACCGGCTCACCTCAGCAGTGTGCCCAGCCACAGCTCCTTCAGCGCCCGGGAGCTGCCGAAAGAGAGGAGAAGCAGCGTCAGGCCCCGCTGCCCCCCCAGCCCGTGGGCAGAGGCGGGCGCCTGCACAGCCCTGCCCCGTGGGGAAGGACACGGGGGCAGGAGGAAGCCCCGTGGGGCAGGACAGAGGCGCTGCCCAAGCCCTGGCTCCCTCTCTCCTGCCCCAGCAGCTGCTTTTGCCCTTCCCTTGCCTTGCCTTGCCTTGCCTTGCCTTGCCTTCCGGGGACCCAATGGGGATGCTGACTGTGGAAACGCCCCCATCCCTCCCTGCCGGCGTGCTGCCTGCTCCCTGCCCAGGCTCCGCACGGAGAGCAGAGGCCGTTCACACCATGGCGTGGGCATGGTTGGGAGCCTCTCCTGCCCGGCCAGGGGACGTGGCACACCAGGACTCACCCGAAACTGGCAACGCAGGAGCCGGTGGGCCAGATGAAGACGAGGGAGGTGCTGTCCTCATTGCTGCCTTCTTCCTCCTCCAGTCCTTCTTCCTCCCACGCCACCTTCTTCCTGCCGCTCAGCACCCACAGCTGGTCCAGGGGCAGGCGGAGCTGTGGGCGCACGCTGGTGCCACGTCTGCAGAGAGGAGAGGCGGGCGGCGAGATGGAGGTGGCCTCCCTGGGGTGCCCCCGCACAGAGCCCTGTCCCCCACCTGCCCTTGGGCCGGACACCGGTGCATCCAGCAGCAAGGTCCCGGGGCCTGGGGCTGGTGCCCGGCTGTCCCTGCCCCGCTCCCAGGGCCAGGGACGGGGGAAAGGCAGCGGGGCTCCGAGGGTCTTACTGCAACTTGGCCACCACCAGTTCCTCCTGGAGGAGGAGAAGGCGCCTCTCGCTCCTCCTGCGGCCCCGGCTCAGCCGCACGTCCGCGCTCAGCACCGCCTCGGCCTCGCTGAGAGCCTCCCTGCCCAGGGCAGAGCAGAGAGTGGCGGGCATGAGCACGGCGGCTGCCGCGGGGGCCGGCCGTGCCCGCGCGTCCCTGAGCCACGGGGGGAGCCCACCTGGAGCCGCGGCAGCAGTTGGCCTGGCCCATCCCGCCCGCGACTGGAGGACCCTCGCCGGGCACCAAGGACGCGGCACAGGCGGCGAGGGCGAGGATGGGAAGCGGGGTGCCGGTGCCGGCAGTGGGTCAGAGCTGCTCGGCCAGAGCCTGCCTCCTCCCAGCGCTGCTGCGTGCCAGCACAGCTCCGTCCTGCTGTCTCTGCGGGCCGTTGGCTCCAACTGACCAACGCTCCGAGCCCAACGGAAAGTGGGAGGGGCACTGGGGGGGGCACTGGGCTGGGGGTTCTCTCCAGGATGGCCATGGCTGCCTCGCACTGGGGAGCCCAGAGCAGGACACAGCCCAGGGGAAGGACCACCTGCCTCCACCTGCTGGCAATGCCGATGCCCCCTGCCTTGGGCTTCGCCGCGGGTTCCTGGCCTCCAACGCGACTTGGTGCCGCTGCTCACCAGCCTCTGGCCCCGGCCCCTCAGCCACTTTTCCAGCCACGGCACTGCTCAGCAGCCCACGGGCTCTTTGCTTTCTTCCAGCCCTCGGGCACATCTCCCCTCTGGAGCGGCCTCGCAAGCCCGTCGGCCAGCTCCCGCAGCCCTCCAGGGTGCACCCCAGCAGGGCCCACCAGGGACTGGGGCATCCCCACTTTGCTTCAGCGTTGCCCCATCTCACCCTCTGCCACCTGATCCTACCGCAGCCTCTTGCACTCAGGGTACCTCTTCTTCGCTCCAGCCTTTCCCCCAGCTCTCCAGGGCCTGGGCTTGCTGGAGGCTGGTCTTGCCAGGACCGTCATGCCCCAGGACGACTGGCAGAACCCAGAGCAGCCCAAAGGGCTGCCGCGGCCTCGGGAAGGCCGGGAGGGTCTGAAGACGGAGCAACGTACATCCCCAAATGGGACCCTATGATGAGCTTGATCGTGCTATGATTACCTTTCTTCACAGGAGCTTGTACGGGGCTATGTTTTGCATCGTTGCCGAAACGGCCTTGGGACCCCAGGGATGCGCTACTTACTGCTGAGCAGAGCTTGCACAGCGCCAAGGGCTTTTCTGCTCCTCAGGCTGCCCTGCCAGCGAGCAGGCTGGGGCTGCACCAGACGCTGGCAGGGGACATCTGATCCCAGCTGACCAAAGGGATATCCCACGTTGCCATACAACGCCGTGCTCAGCAGTGAAGCTGGGGGGGAGATGGAGGTTGGTGGGGGCTGCCCTTGCTCAGGGACGGGCTGTCACGGCACTTCTGCTCAGCCAGCCCATTCTTCTTCAGCTTCTTCATGAGGTTATTTTGGCAGACAGTGCAGAAAGCCTTCCTGAAGTCTAGGTGGGTAATGGGCAATGCACTCCCCTCATCACCCAAGCCAGTCTTGTAACCATAGTATGTTATTGCGTTGGGCAAGTAGAGTTTCCCATACTGAATCCAGGCTGACTCCTAGTTCTAATCAGTTCCGTGTCCTTTATTTTTCCAGGATAATTGTGGCATTCTCAGCACTTGCATAAAAATATCAAATATAATAATAACTTCACAGTATCTTGTCATATCTAAAACTGTTATGGAAATGCTTGTGTGCTTGGCCTTAATTTTGGGTGGTTTTTTTTATCAAGCCTCTCCAAGAATGTGATTGTGGACATTACAGCAATCATTTAACAAGATGTGCGGGGTCTGTCCTCATTAGTCTAAACAAGAGAGGAGAAGCAGCAGATGCACGGAGAGCAGGCATTGCTGAATGACATGAAGTTAATTTGAGCTTGGATGAAGGGAGCCTTTGACAGGCAGCCAGCCCTACATACTAAAGGGCACTGATGTGAACCAGCACGTGTGAGCCCTCAGACACAGTGCATTGCATATTGCTGCAGTGTCCTTCATTGGAATCTGATTTTGAATCATCCCAAAAAGTCAAGGGCAACTGGAACAGAAATTTTAGATCAACCTGTCATTGTGGCCATTTTAAACCTGAATTCACCTTGTGTTTGAAGGCATATTTATTTAAGCTATGTTCACAGCGCCCACTATGCTTATGTTCATCCAGGCCTGCTGTACTATCACCCATATTCTACAGAAAGGGAACAGATATACAGGGGGACACTTGTTCAAGGTCAGAGTAGGCTGGTGTGGTGGAAATGGCAAAAACACAGAAACAATGTGGAAAAAGTGGGTCTGGTCTGAACAGGAGGGACTTGAATGACAGTGGTATTCTGAGTATTTATACCAAGACTGAAATGAAAACACAGTGTCAAGACCACTTACATTATCTCTTCTTTTTATTCTTAATACTGGCAATGATGGGGCTTGAAAATAAAATTACTCTGACCTTAAACACTGCACTGTACTTCAGATACACTATAGTTGATATTTTCCTTAGGGATTTTTAACTTCCAATTATTATTCCTTACACTTTCTCATGTCCTCTTTCTCCTTCTCAATTTAACTGCCATTTATTTATGACACTGCCCACCTCTGAGCAGCCAGGATGTCTCCTCTGAGCAATACTCCCGAAGTAAATTCCACTGAGGTTTAGGAGCACACCTCTTCCTTAACCTAGCCACAACTGCCTCTCTTTATTACAAGAAGATCCAAATACAGTCACTATTTTCAGAGAAGCTCATGAATCCTAAGAGGTTCTATGAAGTGTTTTGTCTGAAACCATTAAAACAGACAGCCTCGTCCACCTGCATGTTGTTTAGCTTGGGGGTAGGTTGAAGTCTGAAAAGAAACAAAGATAAAGGCATCAACCGTGAGGTACTTTGAGTCCCCCTGCGAGGTGCTACATCGTGCCACCGGCGACAGCCCAGAGCCAACAGTGGTGCACGTCTTACCCTCAGACCCTTCGTAAGACCATGGAGATTTGAATACAGACTCCAGATCCAAGCTGCAAAACTGAAACGCTCTCTGCTTGCTTGGGTAGATCTGTCTCAGCCAAGGATGATATAGCAAAAATCCCATATGAAAAAAACCAAAAGCACATGAAAACTATGTGGCCCAGGGAGGAGAAGAATGAGAAAGGCCCTCCATAATGCTGCAGACAAGACCACTGTGCCTGTGTGGTGCAGCTGAGAAAAAACATGCATTTTAAATTAGTCCCTTGGTAAATGTATGGTTCTTGTTCAGTCCTACTGCACAGGACACAAAGCATCAGCCTGGACCCTGTAGTTCCTCAATGCCCTCTGTAAAATAGCCATTTGGCAAATGTCCTAAACGTATGTTAGCAGCTAGAGAGAAGTCAGAGCTGAGGCTCACAGCATTTCTCTGTTTCAGTTCTTTTCCTGATGCAGAAAGCCTGTGGGATTATATGAGCTGGAACACAAGTTAGAGCAGCTCCTAGCACTGTTTCAGTTTCCAATTTGGACTGTTCAGGCCTCCTGTAAACTCAAAAATCAATGTGATATAAGTGTTCAGAGTTTGTTGATTTGCCTAACTTCAGGGGCTTTGGTAAAAGCATGTTATCTTGAAAATCTTTCCCCAACCTTGAAGAAAAGTAGTCTTTATTACAGTGTAAGCTTAGTCAACCATGCATTGCCTCTGTGGATGTGTCTCTTAACTGAGGCAATACACAGAGGTGAAATAAGTGCAAAGTGACCTTGCATGGAGAAAGTCAGTCTTATTAAAAAGAAACCTGAAAGCAAACCCTTCCTTTTGCTAATACTACTTTGTCATGGGACAACATATGTGACTCTATTATGTCTGCATAAGACACAGAGTTTTCATACTTGGTCTAGGCAACAAAGATAGCAATTTAATTCTGATGTTAAATAACCATTTGCCCTCCCGGAAGTCATCTTTGCTCTCATCAACTGTTACACTGCCCTGTTCACATTAATCATAACCAAATTCCTTCTGGGGACATACTGAAACCCATTTCCTTCGACTAGAAACTCAAGTCTGTAATTCACTCCTGCTACTATCAACCTTGAATTCAGAACAAACTTTTTGAGAACATCTAATAGCAGATGCCAATTAAATCATTAGGATCAGTTATCTTAAATAGACGCAAATTTTACTGGGAAAACTATAAAGTAAACAGGTGTTGAGAGAGGAGATCTCTTATACTACAAGTGACAAAATATTGCTAATTGGGCAATGTTTCATTTTCCTAGGGTGAAAATATGACTGCTGGGACGATACTAATCCCGAGGAACTTGGGTGTGATTCCTGCAGTTCCTTCTGAACTGCTGTGTCTCTTGAGCTTTGCCACTCTCTCTCTTCAAAGAAAAACATCTGCAAAAAGAGGCAACATTAGTTAACCTTGTGTTTCCCTTAGAGCCCATCAGCAAGAGTGATTAATGGTCTGAAGGGAGAAAATCCTTTTTAGCATGAGCCCAAAGAATGACCCAAAGGATTGGTGTAACTTAGTGTCTTATACACAGTTTGTGATGGCATCTGCTTACCCCTATTTGTACTTACAGGTATAGTTTCAAAACTAGCTTAAGAGTGGTGTTTTGGGGTTTTGTTTGTTTGGGTTTTTTTCCAAATAGCATACTTCAGCTCCTCACAGAGCATTTAGGGATTGCCTTTTCTTCTTGACTGTATGCAGGGCACACTGCCTTAGACAACACCGTATACTGGGGGAGAAAATCCTGCATACTGTGTCTGTTGGTGAGTGGCACTCGATAATTCCCCAGAGAAGGCAAGTGCTGGTCTAGCTCAGGAGGCTTAGCTGTGGCAGCCTGGTTAGACCACTTGTGGGAATATCACCTGCTGTTATGCATGTTCCTCAGCTGGGAATGCAGAAACACTCTGCACCTCCATTCCCTCTTCCTTTCCTTCACCCTGGACATCTGAATTGTAGTGCTTCATCCTAGAAAACAGAGCAGAGATGAACAAGGCTGCAGAAGGTCACATGCGTTTGGCTCAGTGGTCTCTGAAGGCTGGACCTTTCATGGACCAGAAGGATCTCTATGGTGAATATTCAACTAGACTATTGAAACTAGTTCCAAAATTGAAATTTGTGTCCAGTTTGTAGCATGCCAAACAATAATTGGTGGGGAATTTTTTGCTGCCCCAAGAGAATTACCATTACGTAGAATATCCCTACTTCTCCTTTATTCTAAATCAAGGTTTAAAAGCCAAAACCATGAAGGTTTTTTGCTTTAAGATGATATTACAATCATGTCAGTGTTTTGATTGCAAACATTTTTCCTGTAAATTAAAATTTTGAGAAAAAAAATTTAAATCAATTCATTGATATTCCCATCCTGCTTCAGCTCTACTCTGACACTGAAAATGCAGTAGACCTGATTTGTTTCCACACAGATGCACTTTCTGACAAAAAGAGCATTTTGAAGAAACGTTTCTCAAGTAGCTGTTACAGAGGCAGGCTGAGAGCTTTCCAAGATCTCCCTCTGCCCACTCTGCTGCCTGCCTACTACTCCAACCCTCCTCTCTGCAGCTTCTCAGTGCCATTCGTATCATTGCAATATCGAAATAAAGGAGCTACTTTATCAACTTGCAAACTCTGGGGCTATCAAAATGGTAGAGGGAGCTGCTTTGGAGCATAGTTACATGTAGGAGAGCTGAATCGCAAGCTCCAGGCGTGCGTTTGGATTGCAGTCCTTGATGCCTTGAGATAAACTGGCGTAGCCGAGGTGACCGTAACAACCTCAATGGGAGGCGTGCGCAGCTGCACAATGGCATCGTGCAGTGCTAAATGAGAAGGGAAATTTCTCTGGCTTTCCCTGCTCACTGAGTCTTAGAATCACAGAATGGTTTGAGTTGGAAGGGACCTCAAAGATCATCTAGTTCCAACGCCCCTGCTATGGGCATCCTGATCTTGTTTGTCAGGATTTCAGGAGGTCAGAGAGATGCAGATAGTAGGTGACACAGAAAGACACTCAGCATCAGCTGGTGTGCAAGCACACACAGCTTTATCTGTAAAACTAATATATTCAGTCCTGACAAAGTAATCCAAGATAAGCAAAGAGTCAACCAGAGCTGGTCTTATTAGGATGCGATATAATTAATTTTAAATTACTTATTTAGTGAAATTGTGATGATCAGTGTTGTGTTATCTCTCCAGATGACAGGGTTATTAGCTTCAGGCTGCCTGAGGGTATGAAGGAGGAATGAACTGTACTTAAATAGCAGGCATGTACATGCCACATGTAACACATTTATACTCCCCCCTTATTTTCTCCCCATCATGCCCCCTGGCCATACCTCCTTGGTCTTTTACTTGTTTGACCTCTGGCATGTGTTAAAATCTACTGACAATAAAAGGTCAGTATAGTCACTTACTACCGGTTGTGAACAATATTATTCAGAATTTAATTTCAGCTGCTGCAGCACAGTGTGAAATACAAGCACTTTCTTCAAACACCTCCTGATTTTCTCTCCCAACGTCCCAGGTTTCATTAAAATTACCCAACTGAACTTTATCTTCTGGTGTTCAGGTCACATACACAAAATGTTTATCAAATAAGCAAAAAAATGCCCCAAACCAACCCAAAATAAAAACAGACTAAGAAATGAATATAATAAGGACATGAAATGTCAGCCTTGGGGCACTGGAAAGGCATAGAGAGGGATTCAAATCAGCAATAAAAAAGATTCTGTTTATTCTTCAAAATGTAAACATTTTTCATAGTGACATTCAGCTCCTCATAAAAAACAATACAATACTCCTAAGAGTTGGTCTAATGATACTCCTTGGCACTCCCTCACCCTGAATTTCTGAATTTCTAGTGGCTCATCTGTCTCCACGCCCCACGGTACCTTGCCCCATAGGATGACAGGTTCTTCCAAGAAGACTCTGGCTCCCTGCGACGGGGTGCAGAGCTGGAGGACCCAGCTGGGGGACAGGCTCAGTCCTTGCTTCCTCTCCCCCAGCCACGCACCAGGGCTCCCCCAAAGCCTGTGCCTGGGCACAGGTTTGCATCAAAGCAGTTGATGCGATTTGGGACTGGGCCTAAGCTTGGGATCAGTCCCACGCTGACAGTTTCATTCTGCACTGAAGCATCTCTGTAAGACTGTTCCAGTGGGCAAGCATGGGTGGAAGTCACTGGCAGCGTGGCTGTATTGAATACGAAGTTAGGGGTTCCCCTTTCTAGCTGGAAATAAAGGATACATCCACCTGGAAAGCCAGGGGCAATGCTTTATTCTAACTGACTTTTTAGGTATCGTTGATCCCTCTGTAATTTTTTTTTATTTTTAAAATTTTTTTTAGAAAAAGCTATCCATCTCTATAATGTTCAAATTTGGTTATCATAAGGTTTATGTTATTATTTTAAATGGTACCTACCAATTTTAATATGTTTCAGTGAAGTTCTTTTTTTAAAATGAATTCACAACATTCTTTACACATGCTCAGAAATTAGCTCTACTTTAAAGTTCAGTGTCAACAAAATAAATACCTAGTAGCTTTTGCAATCTGTCCATGTCTTTTCAGAGATGGAAAATATTCAGGATAGAAATGGACATAATAAATTCCACATGTAAAAAAGAAATAGACATAATTAGAATTTCAACAACCAAAACGAGACCATTTCAGCAAGGATAGATCAGACTGAATGACTCAGAAATCTCTCTGGGAGAGGAGATACTTGTAACACCTCTCCATCATTCATATATCTTTGGCTCATTCTGGCCATGTTTCTTAAACAGGTTTCTCAGCAGAGGGACCTTAAAAATGGGTTGCACATTCCTGTAAGGGTCTTTCACCTTGATTGTCCTCTGATACAGCTTGTTCTGAACTCCAGGGCAGCCCGCATCTCTCCAATGCCACCGTGCTCCAGCCAGCTGCGTTTTCCAGCAGCACGTTACAGCAGAGCCCAAGGGAAGCTGAAGTTCTCCTCTGCTTGTGAGCAACTGAGCTGGAAATAAAACTTCCAGAAAAGCTCTGCTTAAAAATGTCCAGGCCCTGCCAAAAGGAGCTGGCACATTATCATTTCAATAGTCCTGCCATGTGCAAGTACTCTGCAGTTAACTGCAGAATCTCTGCGGTTATACAGTTCCAGCCTTGAAATTGCTTTGGAAAACAAGTGATACATCGGAGTATGAACTGGTGATATCCCCTTGACTCTTCCCCATGTAGTGAGTCATGATCCTCATAGTTCAACTCATGTCCCAAACTGAAATGAATCATGCTTATTATTTTTAGAGCTAGCCACGGGCACTGGCATATGTGAGTATATTCAACAAGGATGTTTTGAGGATTAAAGCACACTCCTAATCTGAAGTGGAAAGAATGAACTGTTTTATTAGCTGATCTGACCTTTGCTTGTATTGGAGTCAAACTGGTGACTTCAGTGATAACTCATGTTTTATTGCCTTTTATTCCTGTTACTCCTATAAACCCTGAAAACTGTGGTCCAGATTTTATTTCCCTTCTATATTACCAGGGGAATCGTGTACTGAGTTCCCAAACATTTACACTTTGCAAATTCACTTAAAGCAAAGATGCCACTCAGGGTCCAGGCTGAAAAAAATATCAGGGCCTATTTTGTTTGGTGGAACCCATATTCATCAGGATAGTCTGGGACATCTGCCCAGGTTGATGGGTGTCACTGAGAAAGTTAACAACTCTTTTGCTTGGAAACTGAGCATATAATTTTGTATGGATATCGTGGGTGACAGAAGTCACAGAGGTCTGCCAGCCTGCTTGCAGAGGAGCTTTCACTTTTAAAAGAGGACTTGCATGGTTGGCATAGTGTTGCATTTCCAGTATAGCAGACTGGTACACACAGAGAGAGATCCCGAGCACGGTGCTAGTGCAGAAATGTGGGCTGAGCAGCAGTTTAGGTCTAGTTCATGTAGGTTGGAGAGCCAACCTGTTGAAGAAAGGACAGCAAATATGGGAAATGGAGACCCCGAGAGAGATGAAATCACTTTCTCAAAAGCACGCAAGTCATTTGCGACACAATTGAGAGTCCAACCCAAATCTCCCAAGTCCCAGTCTTATAGCAACCGCATAGCCATCCTTTGCTTTCACAGCCTGCCATACTCCATTTATACCCTTAGAAAGCACGATGGTGAGAAAGCCACCGGCAGCGCAGTCTGAAGTGCATTGCAGAGGGCAAGCAGTAAGACGGATCCTGAGGCTCAGGCAGCCCTTGCTGCTGTTTCTAATCAGGCTGTGCTGAAAGGCAATTTTTGGGTTTCATTGTTTGTGCAGTGCTCATGGATGCGGCACCTGGTACATGTCTTATCCAATTTCAGAGCAGATCTGTCTCACAGATCTCGGTTGCTGGAATGGATGTCAGGGAAAAACTCGGGCTGAAGCCGTGTGTTGCTGTGATCATGTAAAAGCGCTAGATGAAAAGGAAGCATTACAGCTTGTATATCACCATCACCACTAAGAACCATATTTGCAGACAGAAATATTTGTCCCTTTGGGTACCCATATGCTTCCCCTTTGGGGACTGATCTCTGTCAGGATGGCTATTTAAAATTCTAGCAGGTTTTTATTCAGTCCCACAAGTAATTTTCTAGAGCTGTTAGAAAACAGGAAATATGACGGGATGTTTTCAGGTGATCTGGGGACTATAGTCACCATTATCATCAGATCTGGAAATCAGAGCTGTGGGTTGTCCCCATGCTGTGCTTCCTGAGGGAGCCCTAGGGACCCAGAGAGGTTTTTCACAATTGGCAGAGACCGGGATTATGTAAAATATTTTTAATACATGTCTACAGTGCCCTCAAGCCCACACATTGTAAGTTATTTTTATAGAAAAAGACAATTACACTTTTATAGATTGTCCCCTGCTTTAGAGTAATTGTTACTGGTCAAACATATTTCAGCCAATTCAATAATTGGCCAGAACAGTGCTTTGCAAATACCTTTCACAGTCTCCATTGCCTTATAAGTCTAGAAATAAAGAATAAACATATAACTTAGCACTCAGCTGCATTTATTTATGATGCAATAAAAGCAGCAGAAGAAGGAGGGGGAGAAGTGAAATCTTTCTGAGACAACAGAAGTTCCTTCTGTTCTGTGACATGTCAACCCCTCTCTGCTCAGCGAAGGAGAAACTGACATTAGGCTCCTGGCAGTGCAGAGGGGTGAAGTACAAAGTGCAGGTGGTAACTGCACAGCAAATCATAGAATCATACCGTAGAATCACAGAATGGTTTGGGTTGAAAGGGACCTCAAAGACCATCTAGTTCCAACCCCCCCACCATGGGCAGGGACACCCTCCACTAGACCAGGCTGCCCAAAGCCCCATCCAGCCTGGCTTTGAACACTTCAGGGCAGGGGCATCCACAGCTTCTCTGGGCAACCTGTTCCAGTGCCTCACCACCCTCACAGGGAAGAATTTCTTCCTAATATCTAATCTAAATCTGCCTTCCTCCAGTTTACAATTGTTACCCCTTGTCCTATCACTCCAAGACCTTGTAAACAGTCCCTCTCCAGATTTCTTGTAGGTCCCTTCAGGTACTGGAAGGCCACAATAAGGTCTCCCCAGAGCCTTCTCTTCTCCAGGCTGAACAAGACCAACTTTCTCAGCCTGTCCTCATAGGAGAGATGCCCCAGCCCTCTGATCATCTTTGTGGCCCTCCTCTGGACTCGCTCCAGCAGGTCCATGTCTCTCCTGTACTGGGGCCCCCAGAGCCAGATGCAGTACTCCAGGTGGGGTCCCACGAGAGTGGAGTAGAGGGGGAGAGTCACCTCTCTCGACCTGCCGGTCACGCTTCTTTTGATGCAGCCCAGGACACGGTTGGCTTTCTGGGCTGCAAGCGCACATTGCTGGCTCATGTTGAGCTTCTCATTCACCAACACCCCCAAGTCCTTTTCCTCAGGGCTGCACTCAAGCCATTCTCCACCCAGTCCGTAGTTGTGCTTGGGACTGCCCCAACCCACGTGCAGGACCTTGCACTTGGCCTTGTCGAACTTCATGAGGTTCACACAGGCCCATCTCTCCAGCCTGTCAAGGTCCTTCTGGATGGCATCCCTTCCCTCCAGCGTGTCGACCACACCACACAGCTTGGTGTCATCAGCAAACTCGATGAGGGTGCACTTAATCTCACCATCCATGTCACTGACAAAGACGTTAAACAGCGCTGGTCCCAATACCAACACTTAGATGGTCTTGAACCTGATCTTCTCTTACAGAGGGCGGTTCTTCATTCTCCCAGTCTCTGCCTTTGCCTTCAGTGTCTTGGGTGGTGTGGCTAGAGCACTTGCCAGTGAAGACTGAGGCAAAAAAAGTTGTTGAGTACCTCAGCCTCCCAGGTAACCAGGACTCCTGTTTCCTTCCAGAGAGGGCCCACATTTTCCCTAGTCTTCCTTTGATCACTGACATACCTATACATACATACAAGAAGCTTTTCTTGCTGCCCTTGATGTCCCTGGCCAGATTTAATTCTATCGGGGCTTTGGTTTTCCTAACCTGATCCCTGGCCGCGTGGACAATTTCTCTATGTTCCTCCCAGGCTACCTGCCCTTGCTTCCACCCTCTGTAGGCTTCCTTTTTGTGTTTGAGTTTGTCAAGAGTACACATCTATTTGATATAACATGAAGCAAACACTGGTCTCCTGGAAGGGATCTGTGGTCTATCCAGTGGACCATCCTCTCTCAAAGTGTCCAAGATTTAGTGTTTCAGAGTAGCCACACAGGTGTAGGGATATTTAAAACTTCACAGCAGGTTTGCTCTTAATCTCTAATATTAGATGTCAGCTCAAAGCCTGAAATCATGAGATTTCATAGTTTTCCAAAAGGTGTTTTAGCAATAATTATTAAAACACTGATTACCCTTTTTTATCCATATGGATGTCTGATCCCTTTTCTCATTTTTCAAAATGCTGTAGACCAACAACATCCAGTTTAGTTAGCATTTTGTAGAACATATTTCCTTTGATCAGGTTTAAATGTATTACTTCGATATTATATTGAACATCTTCTTCTCATGGAGATGTTTTTTGGGCGAGCTCCTGGTAAGTCCATTGGCTAAGAAGTCAGGTTTTACAAAATTTGGAAACAAAAGAGGAAAACAGGTACAAAATCTACCAAGCGTTATTATGAAATTTATGGTTGGTTTCAGCAAAATATGGGGATAAGGCAAAAAGGATCCAGACTCTAGCTACTTCCCAGTAGTGGTGGAAACCCAGACGCACCAACACAGTGTTAAAGCACATCGGTACCATTGAAAAATGCAGAATACATTTCAGGTATTTAACCTCAGTCACATGCGTAGCTGAGTGAAACAAAAAGTGCACTACTGCCTGGCAGAGGTATTTGGCAGCACTGGGATGTGCATTCCTTCAAAACCAGACTCCTCACACTGGGATTTTGGTTTGCCTGTCTTCTTACTGCTTGATTGTAGTTATTCCTGCATGGGTTTATTACATACCTGCCTATACCATTGTGCATGCCAGTTTTACAATTATGGGATAAATGGAGGTATCTGGGGGTATGGGTTCCTCAATTCTGTCAATATCAATTGAAAATGGTTAATTTGGGGACTGATTGTGCTCCCTGTTTCCGGAGCATGCCATCTGTTGATAAGGACTTTGTAAGTTCCTAAACTAAATGGCACTCAAGAACACGCAGTCTAGCTCCTGGGTATGATAGAACCAATAAAACTGTGGATGTGCACTGCACATGGTTGTTTATAGGAGCTCTTAACAAAACCCTTACATCAAGCAGTAAGTGCCTCCACAGTAGTCTCACTGATTTCAATGGCACTACTCAAGTAGTAACTCAGTGTGAATAAGGGTATCCATCTGGTCCTCGGAGATGTAGCTGCATCAGTTGAAAGATCTGTCAAGCATTCCCCAAGCAGTCTGTGCTCGTAGACATACGGGCTAGCACAAAATTAAGCCAGGGAGTATGCTGATAGAGTGACAGCCAGAATAATCTGAGCAATAGCTAAATACCCTGTTAAAATCCAAGAGTGGTTCCCCAGTGTAATTAGGAAGTGCACTGTTATGCAATTAAGAAAATTAATTAGAAGTAAACGTTTAGGGAGTGCAGGTTGAAGACGTATTGCCACACAGTCTTGTCTAGTTCTGTGGTATGTTTGCGTTCTACTGGTGGTATGATTGGTTTTACAGTGTCTCTGAACGAGCTATATTCCCAGACTTCTCTATTGACCACTCCAGTGGCATGGAACATATGTTACTACATCCATCACAATACTTCAACCTACCAAACCCAATATCGAAACATGCTGTTCACTTTTTGCTCAATGCAATGAATATCTTTGGTCCAGCCAGGTTCATTCATCTTCTAGCTAAGTTCTGATTTAGCTGTCTCCATCCATCCATACAATGATCCTGAATTTAGGGATGGAAACATTTCCTCACCAAGTATCCTCAAGCCAATTATCACTGTGTTGCCAGCTACTTTTTTAATGAAATTAAGGAGACCTGGTCAACAGTATTTTACCTTAGGTTTTTTTCCCAGTAATCCCAAAACAGAAGTTTTCATTCAGAGTAAAACAAAGTTGAAACATAAAAAAAAATCATACTCCTGGTATTTGAGGACATTTCATCTGTTCTATGTGTAGGAATTCAGAGAAGCGGTATCCTGATTTGACAAATACTGTGATTTTTTCAAGACATGCTCATGTATATGCTGTTCCCAAAATGCACCTTGCCTTAAAAAACCCATACATCCCTATTGACAATAGGACATCACCATTACATAGCTCCATTACATGACAGAATGGTGACAGGACATAGAATCATATCATAGAATGGTTTGGGTTGGAAGGGACCTCTAGTTCCAACCCCCCCATGGGCAGGGACACCCTCCACTAGACCACGTTGCCCACAGCCCCATCCAGCCTGGTCTTGAACACTTCAGGGCAGGGGCATCCACAGCTCCTCTGGGCAACCTGTTCCAGTGCCTCACCACCCTCTAAATTTATCCTCTTTCAGTTTAAAACTGTTACCCCTTTTTCCTATCGCAACAGGCCCTCATAAACAGTCCCTCTCCAGATTTCTTGTAGGTCCCTTCAGGTACTGGAAGGCCACAATAAGGTCTCCCCAGAGCCTTCTCTTCTCCAGGCTGAGCAACCCCCAGTCTCTCAGCTTGTCTTCATAGAAGAGATGCCCCAGCCCTCTGATCATCTTTGTGGCCCTCCTCTGGACTCGCTCCAGCAGGTCCATGTCTTTCTTGTACTGGGGACCCCAGAGCCAGATGCAGTACTCCAGGTAGGGTCCCACGAGAGCAGAGTAGAGGGGGAGAGTCACCTCTCTCGACCTGCTGGTCACGCTTCTTTTGATGCAGCCCAAGATCATCAGAGAGATACCCTTTAAATTAGAATAATATTGGCAGTCCTATGGACAGAGCTGGCTCAAGGATTCTTATGAGGACAGGCAAAATTAAGTCTGTCACTGCCAGAGTCACTGGTACCCCCTGGGATGCAGGAGTCATAGACCTTTGCTAATGTCTGTGTTGTGCTCCCACCCACGATCAGCATTTCTTTTGGGGGTCAGACCTCAGGCTACACTGCTCCATGGAGGTGATCTACCCCTCAGAGTGCTCCGTCTCACCCAGGTTTTCTGTATTCCTGGCATGTAAATATTTGAATTTATTTTGTTTAGTGGCATAACTTCCAGAGGAAGAATGGAGAGGCACCTCCCCTCCAACATCACCCCTGGGCTAGGTGGGTAGAGCCCCTCCTGGGGACAGGAGATGCTGACTTGCAACATCTAAAGAGAAGTGGGACTTGAAGCAGAGCTTCTCACATCCATCCTAGTTAAACACTTAAAGCCATTACACCACCACGTATGGGAGAAGAGTGAAAGTGTCAGGGAAAAAACTCCTCTGTAGACATATTTCAGATGAAAGCAGTGCTTTCACTGTGTTTCAAAAAGAACTGGATCCTCCTGAGATGCTTTAGGCATCCTCAGAGATGCCTCTTAGACTGAGTCTGTCAGAGGACTCTTTCCTAAAGAAACACCTAGTACCTGGAACCTGGTTAGCCTTGAGTCTGAGCTAGATGCCAAAAGCTGAAAACTGTCAAAACTTAAAATAATTCTGCACATTTAGAGAAACACAGCTATTAACTTGATACAACACACAGAAAATCCCTGATGTGACCCACATAATTTTTAAAGTCATAATTTTTTGTTGTTACTCATGTTACTGCTATCACCATACAATGCAAGGCATGAACTATGAAATTAATTTTATTTTCTCTCTACATAAAGCTTGTTCATTGTTGTTTGTGCTCTAGTCAGCTTGGACACTAAAATTTGGTTAGATAATTTCTCATTCAAGCTTTCATGCACCATACCAGCATGTCTGAAATTCAAACATTATCAGCATGTATAAAAGCATACACACAAAAAATCCCAACCCAAAACTGAGACGAGTTCAAATTAAATAAACATGTAGAAGGCTGGCACTCTCTGCTGGAATCAACTTCATTATTATTAAGTTCACAACTGCTGCTTCAGATAGCTCCTTCTCTCAGGATTTTGACTAAAGGTGCTTTACAAATTAGAGGTCAGACTGGTACTTTATCATTTTCTCATTTTTCCTTTAATCTCCTTTCTTCTGTTTAATTAATTCCATGCTGATTCTTTCTGAAACTGAAAATAGTTTCCTAGTTTTCCCTACTCATGTCTACCACCTCCCAGGCAAGGCTTCCCCGGCAGAAGATGCCACCCACAGCAGAGGGGAGCATCCTTCGTGTAACACAACCCGCATGCCAGAACAGCCCCCGGGGATGCTGCTGCCCTCCAGTGCGGAGACCCCCCAGGACACCTTGCTGCCTGCCGCAACACCGGCCACCGCCAGTAATCAATCCTGTGTTTGACGAGCACCGCGTTTCCTGAGCTCCGACTCTCTGCAAATTAAAGCACAAATATGATGAGCTTTTAAAACATAGCAAAAATTTACACAGCAGTCTAAGAGTATGATTACAGCTCAGGAAAACATATACAGTTTAACATGTGCAGTTCTAAGCTAACTAGCTTAGTGACTATGCCAGATATCTTACTGATATCAATTACCGAATAAATCCCTTCAAATAAAAGGAAAGATTTTCTTTTCCGGTCAAGCCTACATGGATGACATTAAAGATGGATGACATTAAGAGCCAGGTATCCAGAGAGCTGTGCCCAATAACTGGCTTAGGAGTGCTGGCTAATTAGGCAGTTAAGGTGTGCAGAGAAAATAAGACACACAAGGGAAAAATCTCTGGAAATCCCAAATCCTGTACTATCTGCAACTAAGCTGTGGCAAAAGGATTCCATTCATTATTAAAGAGAGTATTGATGATTTTATAATTAAAGCAATGTCACATTGCCCCCGTCTACTCTATTTTTCCTTTAAAAGCTTCAGCAGACAAAGAAGTAGCCTGACTTCTTTCTGAGGCAATGAGAGCAATAGGTACCTCGTAATAAATCGGTTTCTTTGCTTTTATGTCTAAATACAGGCCCTCAATGGCCTGGGGGTCGGTTGCTTATTTTCTCTTGATAGTCTCTGCTGCCGCTGCCAGGACAGCGTCATTCATGGCGGGAAGTTCAGTAGCGTCCCCATGGAGCTACAGGGTTGAGTAAAGACATAGAGGAAACATCCATATACAGTGAAATGCGTTTAATGTACTCATGCGTTTACGACACAATGAAGACACATCTTTGGAAAGATTTGCGGTGCTTTCTACGCAGATAGCCTAGCAGTTTTCTTGGGGACCCTGTGCCGCACGTACCTGTGTTATGTGTGCTGCTTCAAAGTGGTCCGTGGCCTCAGCAGAGCACCTGGGAGATATTCCACTTGCCAGGGACTGGAGCTGCTCCTGCTGCTGCACCTCAGGAAGTGACGGTGATGTACCAGGTCTGGAGCAGCAGCATAGACCCTGTTATCTGGGTACGGCTTGTGCCTTGGCTCACAGGGAGTGAACAACTCAGGAGGATAATGGAAATTCCCCTTCAAAACCAGCTTCACTGTTGTTTTACATATAACAGAGGAACACTGAAACATTTTACCATTATCACCTGACCAGAAGCAAACAGCAGAGGTAAAGACGTGTCCGTCTGTGCAGTTAGGAGAATAAAAGAGAGTATCAAAAAGGATGTGGGAACTTAGGGAAGCCTGAAATGCTTTAAGACATTGGAAGAAGTCCCTCACTGTTATCTTCAGTATAAGATCTAGATCAAGCTACTCCATTTAAACTAGCCTCGGCAAACCTAATTTAAGTGAGGGATCATATCAAGGAGAAGACCAGCTAAAGAACGCATCACTAGTTTTGGGCTTGGGCTTTTTTAATGAATAGGAGGTGGGTTAGAAGAAATATATGAATTACCCCTTAAACCAACAATGTAGTTTTTACATACTTAGACGTGAGCAAATATACAAAACCAGCAATGTTTTACAGAGTTTTCCAAATAAGAGAAGAGCATTTGTTTTTCTAAGTCAGCCCTGTGTATTATGAAGAGGGTGCACTTGCCTTCTTCCCTGAAAGCAGCAAGAATTAAAGAAGAAACCGTTTTCTCCAGTTGCTGACATTGTTCGGCTCCTGCATGGATGAAAAGCCAATTCATTCAGCTTCTTCCTGGCTGTTATCCCAGCGTTTCTTCAGGTGCTTCTTTAGTCCACCTCCCAGAACTGGACCTACTGATTATTTTCTGCTTCACGCTCTTTCTCTCCCAACACGACCCTCCCCAAGAACTGCAGCGGCCGAGGCCTCCCACCCACACAGGCAGGTGATGCTGCGCTGACGGGGGCCTGCACTTCAGGTGAGAGCTGCATCAAAGATTTCAAAGATGGAGGAAGGAGTTAATTAGCGGCCAACAGTAACAAGTGAAGTAATTTGCTCTATTAAAGAAAGAGGGGATTTTATGCTGTACGTGCCCGTTATACAGAGAGAGACAGACACCATGGCAACAAGCTTGTCAGGCAGTAGCAGGGCACTACTTTAAGATTAACTATCGCTGGGGACATCATTAGTGGTGGAGAAACTTCAAAAGCTTTGGAATTTGGGTTCCTTTCGCACCCAGAATCTCGCTTGCTTCTATGGACTTTATTTGAATCTCCAGTCTATAAACTTAGGCTGGGATAACAACAACAGCATGCTGAGATTTTGGATGCATCCTGAATAAGATGGAAAGGAAAAACATGTTCACGGTATCTCAGCGCTTCCAGGCCTGCCAGGTTGTCTGAGCTGTATGGAAATGAAGAACTAAAACATACCATTGAGTCAGGTTCAGTGGGATTGTCTGAAGTAAAGAACGAAAAGGAGTTTGAAAAGGACTGCTCTTTCTGTGCTTACTCGTAAGCCATGGATCTGATCATTAGCCTGCAGTGATGCAAAAGGAGAGATCCCTCTGTAAATCTCCCATTCTGGAAGGATGAGCAGGTGACAGATAATTGCATGTACTGGGTTGATTCTTTTCATCCTCCTAGCTCGTAGGCAGAATCCCAAATCTCAGTGATTGTCTTGCACCTCATGCAGACGCATACTCCGGTGCAAAGCCGGTGTCAGATGCTGATGTGGTAGGATTTATAACCACAGGAAGTTCCTCTATCGGTAACCACAAGACAATTAGTGCACAAGGAGTTTGGAACTCTGAACATGGTCTAATGTGAATCACATTTTACAGCAACAATGTTCAGAGTTCAACTTTTCAGTTCACGAGGCTGCAGTGCAAATGAAAACATTTCTATGGGAAAGTGGAGAGAGAAAGGAAAGATCTGACAAACCATCGCACAATTTCCATGGGGGTCTCTTTTGCTCTACCTTATTTATAAAGTGCTGAGAGCATGCCGTGCAGCATGGTTTTCATAGTGACAGGCAACTTATCACAAATTCATGAACCTTTGTGACTTGCCTGCATTATAATTACCCATAACTGAGCTACTCAAATCAAACAGGAGCTAGCAGTGCTTCACAGCTCTGAAAATGAAGCATGGCCAACACGCAAAGGTATAAGAGTGCAAGGAGTCCAGATGTCCAAGCCCTGGCTCAGCCCACCATGCCCCATTGCTTCTACAGGAGCTGCTGACATTTGCTCAGTTTGCAGCACAAGGAAGAAAAATAAGGTGGACGTTAATCAACTTTTTGCAGCTGCGTCAAGTAAAAAAGAGAAGTGCATTCAATCCCATGAAAAGGCTTATTTTTGAGCGGTTGTTCTCTGATAGCCAAGTGCTGTGCTCAAAGAACAAATGAAAGAGGAGGTGGCTCCTCTGGAGCTGCCTGCTTCCCAAAGATAAAGGAAGATGGAGTGTAGCACTCTGCCCATCCTGTACAGGAGGGTGAGAGTCATTGAGATAACTGTGAGAATTACTGTGGTAGGGGCATCTTGCTTGATGTAAAGGGAGAAGAACTGAGAGCATGCAATGGATTTCTGTGTATATTTGAGTTTTTCCAGCCCTGTTGAGAGAGGTCTCTCTGTGACCATAATTGGAATGAACTCATGAATAGCACATGTGAGCAGAAAGCAAATCCAACCCTGCAAGCAGTTAGCTAACCCTGCTGCATGGTTAGTAAGGAGACGCGTTGCATACTCAAGATATAGGGCAGGGAAGGACACATTCATTTTACTGAACAGGCAGAGCATTCGCTAGAAAATTCTCAAGGTTTTGGAGACCTCAGCTTGCCTCAGGTAGCTCTGTCTTCCAGCCAGGTGGAGGTACGTAGATATTTATTGTTGGTCAGCAGGCAAATATCTACTATGAGAAACTGGTGGCAACTCATGACAGCTGCACGCATGGCATGACCAGTGATAGGTGCACAGGGACAGCACGGGAAAGCCTACGGTTGCCCCACTAGCTGTTTTTATCCCGCAATCCGAACTAAAAAGTACTTATTTCTCTTTTACTGGGAAAGGTTCTCTAAATCAGAGCAGCAAACACCATTTATTAGAAGGGCAGAGCCACACACTGAAACGGGTCATACATCCCTTTTAGTCAGACAGCTTTAGCCGGCACCAACAAGAAATGCTGGGAAGATGTCAAGTGGAGGCCTGGGGGCTGTCAGGAGGCATTTTGTGTTCGGAGATGGGAAGCGAACAACAGCTTTCTTCTTGCTTGAAGAGCGAGCTTAGGAACAAGCAGGCACGGAGAAAGATCCCTCTCAAACACCGCACTGAAGAGAGGGGGAGACAGACCCCTGGTCCCACATCTGCCTTGGGGACACAGATCTCTGCCTGCACTCCTTCTGCTCCGGGGAGAAGTGTCAAAGATGTCATCTTGTCAGATCATTACTGCGAGTTACAGAAACATTTTCTGATTGCTAAAAAAAATTATCTTGCCGGCATTGCTGTGCTATTACTCTTGATAATACTGTGAAATTAAACGCAGGGAGATAGTTTTTAAAGGACAAAAGTTTTGCAAGATCTTAGGAAAGCATAGCACTGTTAGCCAGTGACTATTAGCTTCAGTTTCTTCTTTAAATCGTGATCCACATGAGCACATTGCATGCATAATCAAGCTCCTGGACCCCCTACACACACACTTTATGTCCCTCCCCTCACACTTGCCTTCATGAGCTTCCGGGCTCCAATCACTCATATCCTAAAACTCCAAACCCCACTTTTGGGCACTGAAGTACGCATATGGACAAGCATTCATAGGAGAAAATCTCAGCTGAAGTAACTGCAGCAACTTGCCTGTGGCCTTCCATCCTCCCTCCTCTTCCTAGATGACTGAGCCAAAACTCACGGAGGAGTGCCATCATGTTTGCCTAATTCCCTGCTCAGGCTTGGGGCTGTGTTCGTGCCCGATTCCCCTGTGCTCTCAGCAGCTCATCATCTGCCTCCGAGCTCCTCACCCCCAGCTTCCGTGGGCGCTTGGCACAGCCAAAGCGGACAGTTGGCTGGGAAGGGAGGTAGCCAGAGCAGAGGCACAAATTTTGCCTGTGCTCAGAGCATGGGTTTCTCTCAGTGAAACACATGCTCGACGTTGCAGGCAATGGAGACCCCTTCCAAGATTTTGAACGCTGCTGAACTTTGATGCACAGTCAGAAGTCAAACCAAAGCCACCTGGGCCCATCTGTGGTAAGTCAAAATTTGTGATATTTCAGAGTGACACACAGAAATACTCTTTGGGCAGGAAAAGTAAAGGAGGTTGGGTTTGGGTTTGTTTATTTGTTTGTTTCTATTTTTTGGTTCAAGAGTGTTTATTTTATAACTGACAGGAGATCATTTTTAGTGGGTTTAAAATAATTTGCCAGTAATAAAAACAAATTTCTCTCTCTGCTTTCCATAACAAGGAGAAGCTGAACAAGTGGTTCTGTGTTCAGAAGAGTCTCAGAGGTCTCTGCTGAATTCGTTGGCCGTGGTTCAAACCAGTGTGCAGCACAGCCACTGAGGGAGAAACAGAACAAAGAGTCAGACCATCTGGAAGGTCCACAGGATGCCACCGGGGCACTCTACCACAGCTCTGGGAGAACAAGCTGAGAAAGGCTGGAGCTGTGTTTTAATCTGTTGTACGTGTAGGATCCATCTGCTCTGGAACTTCAGGGGAGTTTATTGGCAGGATCAGCCACAGACATTGCAAGTCAGGTCTCTTCCAGGAGCAGACCAGCTCTCCAGGGCAAGCTATGCGACCTCTGAAAAATTCTAGGGTCAGAGTATGCAATGTACAATTTCAGCAAGATTTGACTGACTGTGACTGAGGGTCACAGGGCTTCCCAGCCATCCTCCTCCATTTGAGCCAATCTTCAGCTGAGAGGACTAATTGGATGGACCTCTTGGGGCCCCTTCCAGCTGCTTCCTGAGATATATTTGTATTCTGCAAAGGGAAGACTCAAGCTGATTGCTTTTATTACAGCTTCAACAGGAGAAATTTGCATTAAAAACAATGTAGGGGGAAAAAAACCCTGGCATCTTAAAAGGTCTCTTCTAATTCTGGCAGATTGATCAGTACATTCTCTGCCAGACAAGAAAAGTTCCCCGCTGTGTGTTTTCTAATGAATTGACCACTGCCCTCTAAAAGTAGACAGTGAAACACACTGTGTAAGCATCTTCTCAAGCAACCTTAAGGGTTTTGAACATATCTTTACTTTTTTGCTAATTCAGATAGGCCTTCTGAGCTGAAGAACCTTTTCACATAAACAAACTTTATCTTTGAATCACTATTGAGTTTAACACTTGTAATAGTGATTTTAAATAAATGTATTTTAGTGCGGTCCATTGCTGTAGCTTAACCAGATGGTATTTCAATCTGACCAGCCTCACCTCAGCCAGAGAGAGCTGGATGACTCCACTCTTGTCTTTGTCCAGGAGATGGAACACTTCTGAAAAGCAGAAGAGGGGGAAAAAAAAAAAAAGTATATAAACCTCAGAGTTTGGCTTGTAGAGAATCACTGTCTGACAAAAGGTAGAGGTCTGGCTTTTTGCCATGATCTACTGGAAATCTAGACTGGTTCTGTAAGAGAATATTACAGCTGTTCTTCTTTCCTCTTACAAGTCATTTCTAAGCTACTTCATGGGGTGGAATAGTCAGATCTACAGCAGCAAACTGAGAGTTGGCAGCAGGACAACTATAAAATCTGATGCAGTACCATCTGGTATGGTCCGGGGACAAACCTGCAAATCAGGTCTGAGTAAGGGCTGTAAATGATAAATGGTACCATTTACAGGAGCTGGGACAACTTGGGGGCCAGAGCACTGACCATGAAGTGCAGATGACTGTAAAGCAGAAGAGCATGGTAGGTTATGAAAACGTGTCCCCCACTCTCCAGGGTCATTCAGACAGAAAGGCTTTTTCTATTTCTCTGCTGCTTTCTCCAACAGACACAATTTTGCTGGCACCCTCACATTTCCATGCAATTTGCTACATTCACAGTTAAAAGACACCAAATACTTAACGAAACCCCAAAGTTTTTCCAGGAATTCCCCTTGGCTGACGAATGGAGGCACTTACTGAACAGGGTCTCCAAGCGGATCATACAGGCCACAAAGCCATCGAAATCAATGGTCAGCTTACTGCAGGCGTAGCGGATGACAAAGCTGTGCTGCACCTGGTCATTGAGCATGAAACCTGAAGGCATGGGAAGCACACAGCAGGTTAATATGCTGCCTTTGATGTGACTTACCCACGGATTGCTGCAGCTGCAGGCAGACCTGGATGAAGGATTGAGGACTATTCCTCTCAGAAGGTCTGCTGGACTCCATCACCCACCTCTGCTGTGGGTCCTTTCCAAAGCCCACTGTGCTGGGTGAAGAGAGGCACAAAGTTCTCCCACAGCATTTTGTCAGACTGCATATTTCACATTGTTTCACGGCATAACCAGTCCTATGTTCCTCAGATAAACCCCTAATTAGTAAGTCTGGGTGCTGCAGCTGAATAGCAGTGATTGCAGTAGAGCCAATTGCTCACATAACTCATTGGGCTCTATTCAGGCCCATATTAGTGCTATTTCTGTCTCTGGATCTTTCACACAGACTCCACCGAACACGAGACAAATCAAAAAAACAGTGGTCCTCTAGATGCCCCTGCAAGCACTGCCAAAAGTGAATAGCATCTCTACATCAGAGAGGATATCGTTGGGGCATGCCTTGATCATGCTTGCACCTTGTCTCGTGTAGAGAATGGTGGTGAGAGAAAATGAAGGAAAAAGAGGATTTGGGCATAGCTCTGAAAGAGAACAATTAGATTAGGAAATAATGAGGCCAAAAATAGAGCAAGTAATAATCAGATGGATAAGCAATGGTCACAGCATGGACAAAAATATCAGTGGTTTATAATGCAGAACAGAGGATGGGTTTTGATGTATGTAACAGCAAAAGGATGTAGCGGTATGTGACTGTCAGGAAGGGAGAATGGCACTGGCAACGCTGTGATCTAGGAGACGGGAGGGAAGCAAAGCCATTAAAAGCTCCAGTGTTCTCCCAATGTTTGGTGGGGGAACGGCAGTGATCTGATGGTGTCCCAGAGCAGCGCACTCACCCGCCTCTCTGAGGGCATTTCGCATCTCATGGGAGTCGATGGTCCCGGAGTAGTCACTGTCCACTTTCCTATAGATCGCCTGTGGCAGAGGGGAACGAGGGAATGCGGAAACGGCTTTTCAACGTGTGCCCGCGCGGCAGTGCGATGGTGCGAGCGCAGCCAGGCTTTGGCTTTCATAGCTGGGCAACAACAGTCGTGAAGACATGGTAACACGAGGCTCACCAGGGGCTAGCAGCCAGCATGAAATAACCAGGGGTCCTCTAGGGTTTGACCTTGGTTTGCTAGTCCCCTCTGCAGCCCGCGCCCTGCCATCCTCCCTGCTCCTGTAGCCAGGCTAAAGACAGGACATTCCCGCCTACCTCTGCCGCGTGCACACCGTCACTCGGCTGCGCGGACACAGGTTTCTGATGGCTGGGACGGGGGGGCTGCCCCTACCAGCCCAAGCTCCTACTCTTTGAAATGTTAATGAGCAAGGGAAATGCTTCAAGTAGCTACTGGCAAGCCGGGCAGACTAGGAAACACGTTCCCGTGGGCTGGCAGCCTGCCTGCCTTCCCGTTACATGGTGGCAGACAGGCCATTGAGGAAAATATCCTATCATTTGGCAAACATTGCAACAGTCAAAGTCCATTTTGCTTAATATTTTAGACATGATGGCAGATGCTTCCTACTGCCAGCAGGTTTATTATCCAGAATTAGAAGCCACCCAGACCTACAGCTCAGACTGGAATTGGCTCTCAGGGTTTGCTCTGCTGGCCCCAGGACAGAGCCAGTGCCTCCAGCCGAGGAGAGCTGAACACCTCCTCGTGCACCTCCAGGACAGGTGCTCTGTGCTGACCACCATCGAGCATGGCAGCACAGGCTTGCCCAAAAGGGATGCTGTCAAACAAAGCAGGTCCAGTTTTGACCCTCCTTTAGACTACTCAAGTCTGGGTGAACTTCTTGGGGTATTAAATCCTCTGTCGGAAAAATAATTCAGCACTTCTAGAAGATTTAAAAAATACAAAGCTAGGTTTTTGTAAGTCCTAGAAATATATGTTTCTTGTGTTTTCTGGTGCTCAGCTGGCAATGTAACATATTGCAACAGCAGAGATATGTTCATATGAGCTTTAATACAGCAGGCAGTGGAGAGAGCCGTCTGCCAACAATGAAAGAGAGTTAATCTGGCTTTCCATAAGGTATTGCAAATTATGGAGACTGGTGGAGCCAAGGTGAAAGAGGATCTGCTTGTGCCCTTTTAAATCAGAGGTGTTTCTGAGCTCTGGAACAAACTCCAGCCATGAGAAGGAAGGCTTCCAAACATATATATCTGTGGTAGCTTAACCCTATCTCAGTTCTGGATCTGTACTTCAGAGCTGAGAGGGAAAGGGAGACAGTCAGAAATACTATGTTACCAAATACTTTTGAATCTTCATCCAAAGTGTCTTGAATTCCACAAGTCCCAAGGTGCCGGTCCCATTGGTCTGGGCATGTTAAGTCATGGTTCGAAAATCAGGATTCCTCTATCCTTAGCAAAACTAGAGAGCAATCAGTTCTGATAAAAACAAATCGCCCATCGCGGTGTAATCTTAATACCATATTAATACTCATTTGTAATGCATCTCCATTGCACACAGACATGCTTACAGGTTTACATTTCTTAGCTAAAGGCATGCCAAGAATTTCTAGGCTATCTGCACTCTCAAGGAATGATATATGGGATTGCTAAATATATAAGCATGATCATAGCCACTCGCATTTTGTACAGTTAACAGTAGATTAGAGTCCTTAGGGAAGCCAAGGACTGGCCTCGCAAGTGTTAGAAACCAGAGGCAGGAATTGCAAGTGGAGAGAGAGAGTCAAGAGTAGGCTACAGAGTCTTCCCCCGTGTCCTTCAGGGCCTGGAACATCCCTTCCCATAGCAAATTATGCAGAAATAGGGAGTTGGCCCCCATGATGCTGTACTTACTGAGTCGCCCTGTTTGGTTTGGGAGGCTGTGGAGTGTAGGGCAAAGGCATCACTCCTCCTAACAGCCGGTGATCCACAAGATCCACAGCTAATCCCTTCTGACCTCAACACGACCACCTCATGAGACCAACGTTAGTGTAACCCTGACAGCACAGCCATTGACTGTCCCAGCGCACTGGCTACCTTCCCAGCACGTCAACACTGGGCAGATGTGCTGACCTCTCCTTTTCCCTTGGCTACACAAACCTCCTTAGCTCCTGCATGTCCTACAAGCTATGCAGAAGGGAGGGAGGCACAGCACGTACTCGTAGCCTTCCCCCTCTGAACAGGCTCTCCAGCCTGCCCCTGCTGCTTCGATCTCCGTGCTCTATAAGCAGTGCCTGGCTTAGAGATGGAAGTTGAGGTGGTGTTTAAAACCTGCCTCCTGACAAACATGCTGCGTATGCATCCGAAACTGCACAGGTGCATCCAGGCAGAAGGTCCCTGCTTCTCCTCCCTGCTATTTTTAGGGAAAAGTTTAAGCACTGAGAGATGCAGAGCAGGTGAGAGAAGCAGCCGATGATTAAATGGTTCAGGTTTCTGCTACCTGAGCTGATAGAGATGCTCGGCTGAATTTTATGCCTCCAGCCACGTGCCTGGACAATGGAAGTGTAAACCTAGCCCACCTTGTCAGGAAGTTTTGCAAAGGAGATCCAGAAACTTTAAAGATGATGCAATGACATGCAAAGGATACATCTAAAAGGCTGATCATCTCCCTGCAAGTGGTAATGTTGAATCCATCACTTTTAATATCCTTTCCTGTACAAAAAGGAAGTAAAAATCCAAGTCAGAAATACTTTAGACAAATATTTTTCTGCAGACATCCTTGGAGATGTAAGCCACCTTAAAATCCTGTTAGCAAAGTAAACACTCTGCCATTTTTTCCACTATTTCTCTTCAGCTGAGTAACATGGGTTTTTTGGCACAGGAACAGGGGATGCTCTTGGTTTTGGGGGTGGTAAGCCTCTATCTGTCCACAGAAGTTATACAGCAGCATAATAATAACTTCCCATGGTGACCCTCCCAAGAAGGTACAGGGAATATAGTGTCTCTGCGGACCTTGGCTGGCAGCACTGGGAAGGGGAGCACCAGCTGGTATTTTTCCCCCCATATTAAAGGTTCAGCAAGACAGGAGAAACTCAACTTGGGGGCGAACACAAACTCAGTTTTTCATCACCCTTAGCTGATGGAGCTGGGTTTTGTTAGCACAGATCCCATCTGTTTGCTGACAGACCCAGGCACAGACGTTCACTCTGACCAAAGAGCAACTTCATGTCTCGCCATTTCAGCGCGTGCCTCTCGGCTCCATTCGGTGGGAACTACGTAACTTTACTTACTCTTTGCCAAAACCCGGTTTAAGATAGTTTGAAGTTCAATTGCAGTCACTTCACAGTCCTGGATGGAAAACATACTTCAGGTGTTAAGACACAAATTATTTGAAACAAGCTATATTCATATGCTGTCAGACATCTGGAGACTATTTTCCTTCCATATCTAAGACATGTAAACATTTTTATTTTTTTCCTAACAGTTTACATTTACCATCAGACATCACATGGAGGAGATCTTCAGAAACCATGAATATTTCCTAGCCTTTCAAATGGGAAATAAGTGACTGGTTGGGTGCCATGGTGACATGACCCATTAAATGTTAACTTTTAGTAGGTTTGACTGAATTGGGTGACTGCCTTCCTTAGCTAAAGAGGTTCAGGAAAGCATTTGAGATTTTCCAGCCTTATGGAAACTACAACCAAACAATACTAAAATTGCCCTCTCAAAACTCAAAAAGGTCTTTCTAACTAAGAAGATGTTTTCCCTCTCCGATGCCAGTGGCCACCTGTTCATTAAGAGGAAATCTGACGTGACAGCCCCAGGCTAGCGCAGCAGGGCTTTGTAGATGCTGAGGTTTGTCAAATACAATAAATAGAAAGTTCAGCCAACAGTTTTCCAATTTCTGAGGCTTCAAAATAAAAAGGAAGGAATTGGCCAACTAGGCAATTGTTAGAATTATACCCTAACTCCACAGGTAATTTATTTCACCATGGGATAATATTTTCACAGTCCTCACTTCCATCACCCTTATTTTCAAAGTTATTCCATGCCCTGCATTACCAAGGGAAAAAATCACATTTTGCACCAATAACAGGAACAATGTAGTAAAACTGTTCTATTGTAAAATAAATTGAACTGAAGCTGTGAGTTAATAAAAGAGAAGAACCGCTTGGTCTTTTGAAAGCCAGACAGTAAAAGGAACTGGCAAGTCAAATATTTGCATAATCATAGCAGAGAGGTCCTAGTCTTTTTCCTTCACTTTAATCCACTTACCTCTCCAGAGAGCTTTTGAAACAGAGTCTTGAACTCATCATCTATGTCTTTGTTATCGACATGAGGCTAGAGGAAAGAGATGACCGAGAGCGTGGTTTACAAGGCAGTTCTGGAAGGCGAGCTGTCAGGGGCTGGCTTCACCTGGGAGTAAATACTTTCTAGGATTGATTAAAAAGTTTTCTTCTGTTACCAAGATAGTTTTATAAAACAGCTGTCGCTGCATTTGGCCATAGCAATTCCTTGGAAGTCTGCTTTTGCAATTTCTCTCAGGCTTCCAGAGTACTGTTTGTTTATATGGAAAGGATCATTCTCCCTGCTTTCTCCTACCTGTACTAGATGAAAGAACAATTTAATGTGTTCCAGCCCAGTCTATAAGGGTGCAGCTTCTGTGCCACATGGACCCAGGTACATGAAAATGCACACAAAACTAAGCCATGGAGATATGTAAAGAATCCCCATAACCAAAAAATATTTTTCCTGAGCAGAAACATACCATGACCTCAGCTCAGGGGAGAAATAAAAATCTCACTCCTGTTTTGCCCCCACATTATAACGGAAAAGTCTGCTAGGGGGAAAAAACCAACAAACATCATCTGCCCAGTTAAGACATTTACCTCATATGGTTTTGCAGCCACCACATCACCAATCATTCTAAGGAAAAAAAGAGGGGGGAAAAAAGAAAAAAGAAAATTGGAAATTACAAGTCTACCATTTTCCCTTAAAATAATTAGCAAAGCAAGCTGTTTTAATATAAGCTGTTATCAAATGCACAGAACAAGTGCCCTGGTTCCCTGCTTCCCACGCTCTCTATCCCGCCTCTATCTGTCCCACCTCTTTGAAGATATTTATTTTCCCGGGAAATCCAGCCTTGTTGTTCTTGTCTTGTATCCAGACTCCTGTTTTTTCCACTCAATGGCTGCTATTGATACAATCCTTTTAAAAACCATGTCCTCATCATCATAAACCCAAATCTTGTACCCTTTAATTGTGGGAGCTTCTACTTCACAGACCTGAGGGATCTAGTTATCACTTCAGTGCTTGCTGGAGGACATCTGAAGAACCATGACTGTCTACCAGGGATGCACGTTTGTCACATATGGTAGACTACATAAGAAAACAGGTCCTAGAAATGGGCCTATTTTGCTGATTAATTGCTGGTTAAGGGAAAAATAGAGCATGGCGTCTGGGTGCAACACCTGACCTTTTCCTTTATGTGCCTCACCATCAGAAGAGGAGGCTTTACAGAGAAGATACGCACTGTGTTTTAGTCTGTTTCTCAGAAAAAACTCGCAGGCAGAACTCTCCGTTTTTGTAAGGCTCAAAAGTGGATGGCACAATGAGGTACTCTCCTCGGGGCAACTTCATGCGGCTGGAGACTTCACGCAGATTGACATAAGGATCAGACCGGGCTGCCGGTTGGTTCCTTGCGAAGAAAGCACGGTTCGCATGAATATCTGTGTTATTTTCCAGCTGTGGGAAATGTGGTTTTGTTAGAAACCATTTGACAATTCGCCAGTAAGCCAGCCACCCCATTTCAATTTCAATGTTTTAAAGCAATCTCAAGTTTTTCTTAGCATAAAATAATGAATCCACAAGTGATGGCATAAAAGATAACCACCAGGGTTCTGTCATGGGAAACAGTCAGGCAGATAATAAGAAGGGGAAAGGATCTTTATAAAGATTATCTTTTCACATGCCTCTTTACAGTCTGTGATATAAAATAAATAAAAAGATCATAATGTGTGCTCATACCTGGTCAAACTAGTACCTGCTCTACTTAAGTTGTCCACGTGTGGAGCACTTTTTGCTTTCACAGGCCGCTTGCGAACAAATTTACATTTCAGAATGTTTTTGAGCAATTTATGGTATGAGATAAATCTCCTAACTGCATAGGAATTGTAGTTTCTGATTGCTTTAAACAAACAGAAAAGAATAATAAACGGGAGAGAGCAGTAGTCACAAGGGTGAGACTTTTGGGGCCACATTAGCTGATTTACCCATTTTCTGTTAGTAACACTAAGGGTATTCCTTTGGATTACGTAGAAAATAGTACTTAACTTTTCCTTAATACCAATATGCTCTTAAGCAAGTGAAACATGACATAGCTCATAAAACAAAACACTGATGCAAGAAGAAACAATAGTGTAAGCATAACATCTCTGCTATAAACCTCCTATTCATGACTTTTGCTCGACAGGGATGTCTTTCAAGAAGTGTGATTCAATGATCCACGAAAAGTGCCGTGTGGTTGACACAGGGTGGGGAACATTGCATACGGATAAGGTTTCTGGCTGTCTAAGATCAGAGAGTACAAAGATGTTATCAAACATTTTATAATCATTCAGTTTTTCTGTTGTAAACTGTAGGAAAATATGGGGGGGGTTTCCTCTTTTGTTCTGAAGATAAAATTGGATTTGGTATTTATTCAACAGCCTCATCCTTTCTCCTCACTCAATCTTAAGCTAAGTGGGACTGCAAAGATTAAGAAGCCAGATCCATATCTTTTTCAATATATAAAGTTAATTTTCCCTTTGCATCTGCAAGGCTGTTAAAAGAATACAGTTAATTGCTACACGACCACACATTCATTTACTGAGAGAGAAGAAAAGGGCTGAAAAGCCAATGAAAAATTGGTAGCGCAGGCTGCTGGACCTCAGTAATGAGTATAGGCTATTCCTACTGCCAGGCACCCCTGGGGTCCCTTTCTTCAGGAACGAAAAGTCTCTTTACTTCAGTATCGACATCTGGGAGGATTAGGGAAGGTTGAGTGGGGTTTGTTCATTACCAAGAGCCCCAGCTCAGAACTATAAAAGGAATGGATCCACAGAGTCTGGCATTTCTTTGAAACGACATTAGCTACATTTTCTTGATTTTAGAGTGCAGAGACCCTGTTCTGGCTTCACTTGTACTAAATAGACAAATTCTGACCTCTGTTATACAAACTTAATGGAAGACAAATTTCAACAAGTATAAATGAAGTCAAGATTGAGACTCAGAGGTCTGTAATAAAGCCTTGTGCCTTAGTCCCTTGGAAAGGATTATTCAGAACTTGAGATATTTGTCCAGTGATCCAAGAACAAAGCTCCCCAGAAGAGCTGCCATTAGTAAGGAAGAAGTCTTCCTCGTAGCTAAATTCTCCAGTGTGACAGGAGGTGCCCATCTGGAGGCTAGAAGTCTTCAGCAGAGATTACATACCTCCTGAGGAATCTGAAAGGAAGAGAAAGAGCTGATGTTAAAGAGCTGCTACATACCTGCTTCTATCATTAGAAAAAAAAAATCAGATAAAGCCTCCTTCAGACACTTTTTTTTTCATTTTCATTTATAATCATATATTGTAGTAGCCGTTATACATGAAGTTCTAGCTTGTGCTAGAGCTGTTCCAAAGGAAAAACAGGATCTTCATCCAGAGGAATCTACACAACATTTAAATTGCTTTTCTCCTGATATGGTGTTGTGAATGATACTATTGGTTGGAAATATTTGGGTACGCATTGAACTGTTCAGTCAGAAAAGTCAACAGTTTAGCCCCACTTTGCTAACCAAAAACAAACTGAGAATTTATTACAGCAGACCTAAAATCTACTGATCTACTGTTACTGGAATATGATTAAAATAGGAGGCTACCATCACCAGCAATCAGCCTGAGGATGATGAGATTGTTGTAAGACAATTATAACAAGTAAAAAGTTTCAAGATTTGGCTCTTTCTAAATTAACTTAATTGCTATGTTAATTTGTACCTCCAAATAGATGGTAGCTTTTCCAAAACCAATTAGTTATCTTGAGAGCACAGATTCCAGTGAGAGCCAAAGAAATTGTCCTCCCAAGTCCCAGAAGAGCTTTGGAAAATATCACCCCTACAATGACTCTGGGGCCTCAGAGCATACTACAAGCAGGAGCTCAGTGATGGGCACACTTGCAGTTATTGTCGGTAGGCAGTTTGAGCTACATGACTTACAAAAGCTCTGCGGGGCAGGTAGGCTTGTGCACACACTTTTTTCACCTTCTCAGATCTGCTTTAGGTCAACATCCATGCTGACCTAACTGGACCTCCTCAGCCGCAGCATCAGCTGCACGGATGTAAATCCACAACAGTGCGTGACCCAAGGAAATTGGATCATAGCTGGGTGTCCACTGAGATGACCTAGCAGCCACTTCTTTCAAAAGAAAGACTTCATCTTTTTAAGCCACCAAGTCTACCCTACTATAGAAAAGATCATGGAGGAGGCAGAGTGAATGGAACGGATGTAAAGCAGAAGAGCTCTGCTAACGTCTTCAGGTTTGTACTCATTGGTATGACAAACATCCTTAAAACATCCTTAATGTGCAAATTCTAGGATTTGCCCCCAATAGGCCAGGATGCTTGGCACCACACAGATGGCAACTCAGAAACGTACTTGGTGAGAACCATTTGTGTATGCAGACACTTAGGCACTAGGGAAAACCCTTCCTAGTTTTGAACCATCCTGCACAAGATATATTAACAAAAGTCAGCCATTCCCATCTGCTCCCACCTGTGCTGGTTAATGATCTACATCCAGTGGAATCTATATAACATTTAATTGCTTTTCTCTGGATATGATATTGGGAATGATAATACTGGTTGGAAATTTTTGTAATTGCTTCTCTCCCCTCACATCACAGAAATTAGAGGTGATACTGTAGATTTTTTCCCTGCATTATATTTTTAGAGACAGAAACAACACTGGGAGAATCAGGGAAAAAAACAAAAACAAGAAAACCCAAAAACTACTGAACCAGAACAATAGCATGGTAGGCAATGAATAAAAACAATTTTCAAATGCAAGGGAAGAATAATAATAAAAAAAAAAAAGAATGTGACTACTGAGCACTAACGATAAGCTGTAATCAGAAACACTTATCTGGAATTGCCAGACACCCTGAGCCTGCCCCCATTCAGATTTTGTAAGAGAAGGCTCTCAATGAGACTGCTGCTAAATTATTGCCTCTAGTTTTACACTGCTCTCCTGTTAGTGGGACAAAAACTGAGCCTAAATTTATCTGAATCTTCCCATCTTATGTGGGTCAGGAAGAAATGAGAGAAGGATTTGAATCATCTTGCAAAATCCAGTTCTTATTGAAATGTAGTGCTGACTGCCAAGATGTAACACATTCCTAATTTTTTTCCAGGGTAATAGAACAGGGAATAAAGCCTTTAATCAGGAATAAACTTTACCTGATAGAGCGAATAACCAATACTAAGCAGAGCTTCTCCCATTTTCTTCTGTCTCCTGCGGTTCTTCTGCATCAAGCCCACCAGTACAGTACAGCATGGCTCATTCAAACTCCCTTCATGGTCATCATCTGGTTCATCCAACCGGATTTTAAACTGGGGATTGGTCCAGTATGTTGCTAAAAATTCCCAAGGCGAGACAAAAAGGAGGAGATTTTGCTGTCATTGTAACCAAGATGTCTGTCACTGGAATTACAAAGAATATCTCTTTGGAAGGACTTTTGCCTGTTGTTTTTCCAGTCCTTTCCATTACATTATATGGTTTTATGTTTTCACAGCTATGCTGAATATGAGTTGGAGCCATGGTGAATCAAAGCACCAAGGTATTTCCTGGGGAGTAATGACCAACAGGGAGGAGCTGATATCATTAATTCCAGGAATTTATCTCCAGGAAACGTCCTTGGCTAAGGCTGCTGTTGTTGCAAGAGGACCAAATGCCAGACAGCCTCTCCAGAGGTCTAACCTGAAAATGAATGGGAAACAACACTGCCACTGAACTGTGACACTTTCCTGGCCTACCCAACCCTTTGAGGATTACTCCAGTCAGTAGCAAAAGCCGTGTAAGCAGGAAAAGCAGACAGAGGAAAAAAAAAAAAAAGAATATAGCCATGAATTAACTGCTTAGTGGGCTAGTAATCCCCAACGAGGAAATAAGTGTGAATTAGATCTTGGTTTAGGCTGCCAAGCTTTTGTTTACTATCTAAACCCTGCAGAAGAGCTGCACCTCTAAGCCCTTCCCACCAAAGCCCCTCCTGGTTCACAAGCATTTATTTTGATTGTTTTGTTGGTATTTGATCGAGTGCCCACTTGGCTGGGTCTCCACCTTGGTAGTTCTGGCAGCCCCCAGCAGTCGAACCCCGTCTCCACTGTCCATTAAACAAGGTCAGGTCCCATTTATTGACTTCGTTGCTTGTCAGTGTGTCAGGAGTCAAGTTGCAGATCTCAAGGCGGGTGAATTGCCTTTGAAAATCCGAAAATGCCATCCTGGTGCACAAAAAGACCAGGGTTAGTCCATCAGCCTGCAACAGTCGAGGTGACTCCCAACAGGGCAGCAATGTCAGTACTACAGAGCTGCCCAAAGCCTGAATTAATTGAACTCTGAAGCTTGGAACTGGCTCTTAGGAAACAAAATTTCCCATTCCCTGAATAAGCTGTATCTCCTGGAGAGAGTTGTTCTCAATGGCTGTTACACATTATGGGCTCAGTCATACTATTTTCTGTCATCCCCAGCCATGGGCAATCCCTCATGGATCACGCTTCATAAATTCACTAAAACTGTTGGAACAAAACATGCAAGGAGATGCCATTTAATGGGGGTAAGAGCTGGCCCTTACGAAAGCGTCACTCTGTAGAAAAACAGTCTCAGTTCGGTGTTTTGCTTTAATTCTGTCACTGATGTTTGTTTTTACCATTTCTAGTAGGTTTGCATGAGTGACAGACCTTGATCACTTCATGCCGCAAGCAGAGATCTGTTCTCATTTCTCAGCGCCTTATGGCTTGTGTAGCTGATTGCACTGGAAGACGGTGGCCGTTTATCTTTCCAGCCTAGGTCAGAGTGACATGGGTTCGGTACTGATCCATATAATCATCTATCTGGGATGGGCTTTCCATCAGGTCTGGGTAAACAGACTCTTCCCAAGCTGGTAATCTAAACTTTTTCATTACTGTGTAGCATTTAGGCAAAAAAAACCCCCCAAACCTCAAAATGTAGAGCAGCTGAGGTTCATTCTTGCCACCTCATTAAGTTTATTACCATCTGGTCTCTATGTTTTGGATAAGCACTGAGTTATGCAAGCTCTAATAAAAGGTAATATTTGAATGGGAAGGGAGATAAACAAGAGGCTAACAATGCATGCATGTCATTATTAACCCCCTCAGTGCTAACAGTTTCTCTCCATCTAACCAAAAGGACTGCTTAAAGAGCATACATGCACATAAAATGTCCAAAAGATTAAGCTAAATGAACAATTCTCACCAAAACTCTCCGTCATCTACTTTCTTATCCAGAGCCTGTTTTTGTTTGGGATCAACATAATTCCATTCAGGAGCACTGCAGACAAAGCACAAAAGCAAGCTGTTCAGTTGTTGTATTTTATTCTATGACGAGATCAGAGAGTTAGGCTTTCTCTTCGGTTACAGCTAATAAAGGAGTATGTATTTCTTCAACAACTAGACCTTCTGTCCCTCCCAATGGCAGTACACACCGCAACCTGACTACACAGGACTGGAATCAGACTGCAACCATATTTGCAACAAATAAGCCTTAAATTGAATCATCATTGCCGGGTGCCAGAATGTACAAATATTGCAGACTGGCTGGATTAGGTAACACGCAGCCTGAAAGTCGGGCAGAGCATCTCCATCATAAAATCTGTTGGGATACCTGATAGTTTGCACAGGGAAATGATATAAGCTCTGCTGTTGGGGTCACAAAAGAACAAGAAAGCAAAAAGATGGAATTAGAAAATGTACTGCAGAAAACAGCACTGCTCCTCTCCCATTCTGATGTTAACGTGCAGCAAGCTGGATTCTGCTCTGATCTGCTCCCACGTGATGGTGCAGTTCTGCACCTGCCTCAGTAGGGTTGTCCCATGGTAAAACAGGCGTAACAAAATCAGGATATGGCATGTGTGCGCATGCGTGTGTCTGAGGCACCTTATGTTGGGGCTGAGCAACACAGATCTGGTAAAGGTAAGAATAATTTTAACGTTTATCTCTATTTTCTATCCTTAAGTATGATACAACATCAGCACCAGGACTGCAGTCAGTCAGGACAGGAAACTGAAATCTCAAAGTGTTGCATGAAAAACTATATTGTGGCCCAAATGAAAGTAAAATTTATGTCATTCTAAATATAAAAATAAAAGAGGTGGTGTCACTGCCATTCTTCTGAGATTCCACAATAGTTGAAGCCCAGAGAGTTTATGAGAGATTTTCAAACTTCTGGGTCCTTAGCTTAGTCAACATCCCCATTTTTTCTAGATTCTCTATTAGTAACCATCAGTAGGATCCATGGGAGAAAAGTTATCTTGCAAAATGATGTGGATATGGCTTGCACTGGGCTGCTCACAATTAAAACATAAGCTGTTCTCTCTTATTAAAAAGCTCTGCCTGAGGCAGGGAAGAATGTCCGCTGGGCAGAGCAGATCAATATCTAACCTTGCTAATAAATTAATAGTGTTTTATTCCAACTGATTTAGTATCTTTCCTAAATGTGCTTTGTGATTGGATTAACTGCATAGTCCCAATTTAATTTGTAAAAGATACCAAAATACACACAAGAGAGAGAGGCAGGGGTATATAAAAACCTACTTATCACTCCAAGCTCCAGTCCATTCCACTTCACCCCAGGGATTTCTAAGCCTCACTAGTTTCTCTGTCCGTCCTCGGTAATATACCTACAAGATCCACAACAAACAGAGCCTGAGCACTTCCATTATTACAATCATCATGGGGCAATTGCTTTTCAGGCAGGATAAAACACGATTTGTACTTGAGTGATGCACTCCATTACAATTTGCAATAGTTAAAAGACACCTAGATGCCTTCCACCCTTATTCTATATTATCCTGTGCCACCAAGTGAGCCATTAGCTGCAGCGCTCACCATTTCATATAATGACAGAAACCTGCAAGGAAAAACATCAGCTACAAAACAGCAGCATATCTACATCCTCAAAAGCAGGAGACATCGCACACAGCAAGGTTATTTGGCACGGACACCTCCGTAACGATTCCAGGTTCAGAGGAGCAGGAGTATCTAGGGTTCGCTGTGAAGGTGAGACTAACGGAGGCGTTCGTGAAAGAGGCTCTTACTCCTTTCCCGTTAGCATTGAATGGCAAAGTACACGCTCCCACCTCATGCGCTACAAACACGTGGGGAAACGGCTGCCGCCTCTCCCGTTTCTCCTTTCCATACCCTCCATTTCGGTAACAGCTTGGCCCACCTTTACCTTTCATGTTCCAGTCTGGTGGTAGAATGCAAGTTGCAGACTGCACAGTACTCTATACAACTACAAGTACAGAGCTTCCGACCTGGCTAAGTAATACAGGGACTTTCTTTTTCTGTAAGAGGCTGCATAAGTTTGCAACATTTTTACTTGGTCAGTCACAGAAAGACATGAGAAAGTCGAAGGCACCACAATATTGCAACCTCAAGCTGATTTGTGTGATGGCCCTGGAGAGGCTGGCTTACCTCTTCTGCTCCAGTGATAGAGTAAGCGTGTCCCTTTACCAGCTTCAGACTTGTGATTGCTTCTATTTCAGCTGCAGTAGTTATCTGGGGCAATAAAAGTATACACAATTAGGACTACATATTGTGTACAAACACAGCTTTCATGAGCAAATTAATATGGGGGAAGATATCCAAAGTGGTATGCACAATGAATATCAATATTCCTGGTGCAAAGTGTATTAAATAGAGGTGAGATCCACAGCAGAAGTTCACCTCCACAGCTTCATACCCCTAAATATGCAGTCCTAGCACAGCAGAGATTCAAGAATGTACAATGAAATCTAAATCTAAATCCAATTCCCAGCTCGGGTAACAGACCCAGACACCTGCAAAGACACGTTCACGTGAACTCAGCTCTAGCCTGCCTCCGTTGAGATCTGACATATCAAAATCTGAATTCTGGTAATCCGATATGCCATGAACCAGGATTTCAAACAAGATAATGAAACGGGATGTGCAAGGCATGGAGTTTCCAAAACATGTACAAACATCATCTGTAACTTGAGAGAGTTTGTATTACAGGTGTCAATAATCTTTAGGATTGAAAAACAAAGCCAGAATCAGAGTACAGGCAACAACAAAATGTCGCAAACAGTTTGTCTCTGGCAGCTGACTGTCTGGAACTGAAATTACACACAATTTGTATGAAAAATTCTCATTCACAGAACTCAAAAGAATGAAAACGGAATTCAGGAAGACCAGTCCCTAGTTCATGGCTTAAAGTATCATCACAGGCTGTCTTGTAAAAAGGAAGGCATGACAAGAGTTGGTTATTTAGAATCTCATCTGAAGTTTTTATAACTGAAATCAATAAAAGTCTCCCATTAATTGTAGTTTGTTTTTAATTCAGACCTTCCTACCTATGTCTAACATTGGTCTGAGCTTTTGTTACAGTATGGACGAGAGCCCTGAGGAGTGAGGAGAGCAAAGCAGCCGCAGTTTCTTACATCAATGGAACAGCCAAGCAGCGACCCAGCTCTCAGAGCCTTCTGGATGATCTGGTACAGGTTCGAAGGAGCCTTCCGCAGCTCATAGGACTCGGAGATGCCTCCAGTAAAATCCTCAAAGCCCTCCATAGTGGACCCTCCTGTGAGAGCTTCGTAAGAGCCATTCAACCTGTGGGGGAGATGACAAGAGAGGCCATCTCCACCTGCAAGCATTGGCACTACAGAAAGAAGGGTTTATAATTTAGCATCCCTCGGTCTGTGTGATCATCAGTGTGACCTGGGGCACCAGAAGTAAATACCATTGAAAACGGACAATTGACAATACCCTTTATGGACCTAGAGGAAACTGTAAAAGATGGGGGGAAGGGAGGCTACAGTTGAGTGAAGTGCATTGTGTCTAACACCACAACCACCCGCGCAGTCAACTTCTGCACACCCAGAAGCTTAGCCTGCTTAGCCACCGTACTTGGCGTAGGCCTTCTCCAGCAGCGCGCTCCAGAACTCATTGCCTTCCTCTGAGTGCACGAAGAGCAGCTTCCCGTTCTTGGTGGGCAACCTGTCATCCACCACGACGTCCACCCACTCCCCGTACTGCCAGAACTGATGAAAAGAAGAAAGGAAAAGGTGATGAGGGCTTGTGTACACATTATAGTGCTGGACTACCATCTTCCTACCCCTTCACCTGTCATCAGTTCTCCCTGGATAAGTCACTGTAAGGTTTCGTTGCCATGTTGGACTCCTCTCCCTTGTAGCAGAGGCAAACTCTTCCCATCCCTGTGAAGTGCTGAGCGGGCTTCTTAATGCTGTATTAAAGTTTTGCTGATAGGTAATAGTAGCAGCAACTTCTTGCACGTAACATCTGGAACATCTGTGCTCCATGCACAGCTTACATGGGGGAGAATCCAGAAAGCTAGCCCACAGATGGGACACTCTGAAGTCTTTTCTTGTCTACTCTTTTAAGACCCAATCCATTGGAAAAAAAAAAAAAGACCCTGTAAAAATGCTGCAAGGAGAGGTCACCCAAAGAGGAAGCACTCAACAGTGTTAATCCCTTCTGAAAATATTCGAAAATGTGTGAAACATTGCTAACACTTTTTTTTTTTGCCTGGGCACTTGAAACATTTAATCTAGAATTTGATGCAGTCCTGAAAGGAAAGGAAAAAAGATAATTTACATAATAACCCCTCTGCTGAGGCGAGCTGGTGAAAGGGATAGGTAATGTGCTCTATAATATCTCTCCTCACCTAAACACCTCCTTTAGCTTTGCAGGATGAATCCACACTGCTCACACCTGAGCTTGACTTCTAGTCGAAGCAGGCTGGTTCAGTCCCAACATGCCAGGTCTGCAGGCACCGAAGCCCAGACAAAGCGGTGGGGAGGGAAGGGAAGGGAAGGAGGAGGAACCACATCAGCCTGAATTCACTCCTGATATTTGGCAGCGACAGAGCTTGGCTTGACTCACGTGGCGTGATGGTTTGGCTCAGTTTACAAAACCTGTATAACTCACTAGAGCCCTGTCAGGTGTAAGACAGCAGAACTTCACCAGCGAGCAGGTGTTATTTAATGTTATTTAACTCTATTCTTTTTTTCTTCTCTCCTTACCCCCCACGAATTTCACTTACACACTGTAATTCTTGAATATTTAGCCTGTGCCAAACATAAAAAAAAATTTTAGCTAAATACTAGCATTTTCCTCTTTTATTCTCAATACTTTGATCATATAGGTACCTGGAAATGAAAGATCCCAGCATAGTCCTTCTGGAAACTCTGATCCTTGGGAACAACACGGTACAGAACATCTGGATTCAAAGTGAGAGATGCAATGGCAGCTAGGAGCCAGCAATCACCTAAAAACACATGTGTTGCAAGGCAGAAAAGCTCATTAACAAATAGTGTTTTGCCCAGCTGATCCTTACACCATTATGTCATGCTCCCACCTAGACTAAAATACCAGCATTAAGTGCTTTGCAAGGTCGTGCCAGACTCAGTATTGGTTCAGCAATCCATTCTTGGTTTGTGTTATTTATCTCTTTTGCTCATTTTCCATTCACCCAGACCACACAGGTATCCTAGGGCCTCTGAGGCCGATCATGGTGGCAATTTCAATGGTCTAGTTTGGACTTTGTTATTTTGATTTTTTAACGAAGCTGTGAAAGCAGGCTGCTTTATCTGAGCTTGTTAATGCCCTCAGGAGACCAAGAACATAGCCAGAGGGAGAAAGCATTTGAGGGTATGTGGGTTGCAAACCCTGGCTGGGCAGTACAGCAGTACTTTAACTAGGCCCAAGTCACCACACCTGGGAGTGACAAGGGCTTAAAAGGTGTTCAGAAGAAGGCAAAAGCTCTGGGTTGATAGAAGCGTGGTGGGACTTCCATGCCTACCTTTTGGAGAAGATTTGATGGATAGCAGGAACATTTGGGTGGCTGTTACTTTTTAGCCCTTTCTTTGAAGGTCTGAATTTGAACCAGCACTTTAGGGCTATTGCTACAGATTTGCCCATGAGTCTGACGGAAGCTGAAGTCTCCTGGGAACTCTGCAAGGAGGTGAGTCCTGTCTCTGGCCCACTCCTTATCCCAGAAAGGATGGGCATGCCCAGCCCTTGTTGGAGGCTGGGTGTCTTGCAGCTGGAGCTGTTTGCTGGGTTGGTTACCTGCGTGTCATGGTTTGGAGGTTGGGTAAGTGGAAGCCTCTATTGCACCAAAGGTAGTGCCCCTGGGAAACTCAATGACTCATGGGGATGTTACAGTATTTGCATACTGCAAACAGTAGGAAGAACTTTTGTGGTTCTGTGCTATTTCTGAGGTGTGCAGAAAGTCTAGGAAAACAAAGCTGCTCTGAAGGTACTAACACTTTCCTGGTTCCCTGTGGATTATCTGTGCCAAGACATAGTTTCTTTGTGCAGGTGCATATTCTGCAGAAGGAATCGGCATAACAGATCTTGCTTCAGTGGAAATAAGCTAACAGAGCAACCGAGGAAAGACTTTAATCTGTAGCATGATTTAGTATCTTAGAGCAGCAGTTAACGCTTTATTTTGACTTGGGCTTTATGATTTAGTGCCATGATGAATATAACTGTAAAGGTAAGATATGGGGACTTGCCTGTTGCTGTGTGCTCTCCGCTGCCTGTACCCCACTGGGAGGTACCCAGATGCCTCCTACGAGCTGAGCAAGAAACAGGTCTTCCCAGTGAGGCAAGCAGTGACTTGAGAAACACCTGTAAATAAGTGCTCCTGGTGTGATGACCTGTGACCACCTAAGCTGGCTGATTGCAAAAGTGTGATAAAACCCACGTGCCAGCCCAGGCATTTCCAACGAGGAGGCAAAACCTAGTATTAGTGTATGAGGTGCTGCTTGAGCCTTCCCCCAGGAGCATTCAAGCCGGAAGGGGGTAGAAAATGGCTGGATTACCCGCTTCTCCCCACCCACCTGCATTTCTTATGAGAAGAGGTTAAAAAAAATTGTACTGCTCATCCTGTATAAGTCAAGTTTGAAGAGGAAGTGTGAAGCAGGTTAAATGATACTTTGCATAAAAGCTGTTTAAGCCAAGAGCTCTTACTTGAAATGTAAGATTTCCTTTGCAGAAGAGAAGATAAATTAAAATAAAACTGGAAATAGGAAAAAGTTGCTGCTGTGCATATGGAAGAGAGTCCAAAAGCTTCAGCCTCTAGAACAACTATGAGCAAAAACCTTCTCAAGCTTATCTTCAACCTAATTATTTTACAAATTATTTTGCATACTGTGCTAGAGGGCTCAACTCGCTGGCCAGGAAGGTTCCTCCCAGCCTCAGGTACCTACGTATAAAATAAGCAAAATTACAAGAGCACAAGATGGGGAAAAAACGATTTTAAGAACCTTCTCTTCCCAGAAAATGTAGATGCAGGAAAAAATGAGGCTGAGAACACTCAGATCTGCTTTGTATATTTCTGAGGCTTTCCTTGGTACAGATGTATGCCTTATGTTGTTATAATTTCTGCTTTTGCTTGGAGAGGTAGAAATAATGGTGATAAGTCGGGAATGGCTCTTCAGAGGAAGAAGATGAAAAGCCTTACAAAGTTAGAACTGAAGCCCTCATTTTTTTCAACTACCCCAGATTTTGCTGCTGCCCTGGCTTTTCCTGGCATGTTGTGAAGCACAGAAGAGTATTTCTGAGAAGGTGGCAGGGTGGAAGGGGTCCTGGTGGACCTGTTGTGTCCCTCCACCCCTGATGAGACCACAGAAGGTCTGCAGCAGTGACAACTTTGTGCTCTCCTGATGTGCAATGTCTGGAAGGGTTTCCCCTTCCTGGTACAGGCCAGGTTTTTACAGGCAGTGAAGGGGAAACTACTCTGGGCTTTGCTGAGGATGCTGTATGTTTGATGCACAATTAGGCAGAAGAATCAGTGAAATGAGAGGGGTTTTCTTAAATACATTATTTACTTCCCTGACTCAGAACCAAACAATTTCAGAATCTCAACCCCATAAGATGCCAAATGCAGCGTGAAATCTTTTACAGCTGTCTTATGGTATGAATTAACTTCTTAGCATCTGGGAGAGTGACTGACATCGGCATTGGCGCTTCTGCCTCCCGCAAACACACCGTGCGCTCTAACCTCCCGGGGAAGCGCTAGGAGTGAGTCTGCCCAGAGCATGTGTGGAAAGAATTGTGTTGGAAGAATTGCAGTGGTGAACTTGGCCTTAAAAAAAGCCGTGCCCACCTTGAGCAATGCAGAGTCCTAGCTCTAAACCTTACTTTGGGGCCTAATATCTTTGGCTAAGCTTGTGGCTGGACAAATATCAACTGTGCCCTCCGAAAGGAACCAGCTGGGAATTGGCTGCTGCGCAGTAACTTGATAAAAAGGAAGGTTTGCATGGGGTGCCTAGATGCAGACAGTTTGGGGCCATCTTACATACAAGCGATGCATTACATTCAGGCTCCTGTGATATTGGCTCTAAGACAAATTAAAGAGGATGCAGGAACCTGTGTGTACCAAGGACCTTCCAGGATGAAGCCTAAACTGCACAGGTTGCCTCTTATCTTCTTGTACACCACAATGGGATCCCGGCCAGGTTTTGCAGCCCTACTGGATAATGTCTTACTAGTTTTAAAAAAGTAGAAATTGACGGTACATGTTCCTTTTTTGAAAGTTCAACATCGTTTTGCCGGCAGCAAATTTCAGTGTTTTGTTTGTGCCTACAGTATAGTGGAACAGCACAAGCTCCCTAGAGAGGTGGCGTATGCAGGACCACTCAAACTTGTCCTGATCAAGCTGCAGGTTATAAGTCATCTTTTAAAGTGTGAGGAAGCTATTTGATTCCCTTCCTAAAAAGTGAATTTTTGGAGGGAAAGGAAATGAGGCCAACTGGCCAATGAATTAAATATTTAATTAGAATGTATTTCCAATACAGTTATAGTCAGAAAAATGACAATATCAAAAAGCATTTCTGCTCACCATATACATTTGAAGTTGTAGCCTTTTAACTTATAAAAATAAATTTAAAAAAAAGTCTTCTCAGCATTAGCCCTGCAAGGCTAAATTACCTACGGGCACATGCACTGCTTTCTGCTCAATCTCATATTTCATGAACAAAAGTTTCAGACAAGTGCCAATTACAGTGTTTACCACTGCTGCTGAATGTGCTAAAAAGAAGCTAGCTTGATTCCGAGATCTGAAGTCATTTGTAATGTTGGTAAAGTGCAATTCCTTTTTTTTTGTTTTAATAAGCAATTCTGAGGAGTTTGTGGTGGAAAAGGTAAACATGAAGCCTAGCTGTGCCTAGCTCCCTAGGTATGTATACACACACACACACACACACACACGATCTTGGAAAATTACTTTGACTGTTAGTGTGCTTGAAATAAAATCACTTGCTGCTCACAGATGTACTGAGATGGCTTGTGTTCTCAGTGCTACGCGGGCACCTCCTGGTTTACAGAGATAATCGAATTGCTGCAGAGAATACTGAATCCTTGGTGACCTGGGAGCTGAGCGACTCCTCTATATTGATGATGTTTACCCAAGCACACCGCACTCGCAGAGGCCATAAAATAAATGAGAAATTTGATTAGTTTCAGTTGCTGTAGAGCCGTGCTCAGTTTCTGTTTAGCTACCATCAAAGTGTCTAGACACAGAGCATCTAAACTCTTCATTGACCTCGTGATGGTAAGTTTAAGCCAAAAGTCCAAGTGTCTGGTTCCAAGATCTAACTGGACAGTACAGAAGCATTTCTGTCCTGACTGTACTCTGGCTTATTGCTATTTCAGCAATGCCTGGAGTTCAGAAGGGATCCAAATACAATGCTGTGGCTCTTGCTTCCCGGTTTGTCAAGCAGACTGGACTCTCAGCTTTAGTCTCTGCTGGAAACTCTTCTTCAGAGCTCGTAGTACCTGGGGCATCCTACCAGACATCAGGGAAGCACTGACCCGCTAGCTTTACAATTTCTGGCTGTGCAGGCTGTTCCTGCTTTAAGATTTCTAAAGAAGGCTTCCTAAAGTTTTCTATGGAAATATATTAAACTCTGCAGCTGTGTACAGAAAGGCAAAGGAGCACCCAGAAAAGGAACAGGCTTTCTTCTCTTTGGGGTCTCTGAGTTGTCAGTGAATGTATTTTTTAGTTCTAGGGGATATATCTGCTAGAACAAGGATCTTCAATACCCCCGGACCCACAGGACTGAACATCAGAAGGGCCATATAGTAATATCTGTAGCAAAATAAGTGAACAAACCTAGGACTATTAAGCACTCTTCTGCCTACAGGAGGTCCAAAGGCTCCCTCAACAGGTATCAGGTCTATGCCAGAGCTGTCAGGCTTCAGCTTGTTCTCCAATCTACCCTTAATCTTCTCAAATCTGCCCGTAAGACAAGACACGCACAAAGCACGCGTGGGGTGGACTCCTCAACCCGTGTGAACTGGTGCATCTGTGTTGGCTTCAGGGAACTTCTCCAGCTGACAGCCCAGGCCAAGGGAGCTGCAGTGCCCGGAGTACCCTCCCAGCCTTCGGAAGAAAAGGCGCCCCATTGATAGAAACAGTGCAGATCTGGAAAGCTAATATTAAACTGAGAGGATTTGAGTATGTTTTATATTCTTTAAATTAAATTTATGCCACTTGCTTCTTAAGACCTTCTGCAATTCTGGGGTTAACTTACTCAGATAGCTGCAAGAAAACTTCATAAATCACCTTTAATAACTAAGACTATGTGACTGCGTTTCAAGTTGTTACTAGGCTATCAAAAAGATATGGTTCAAAGAACGTTTAAAATATTTCAAGTCTTTCAAGTTCCCATCAAACTTCCCAAGCTGATATTCATCTAGCTTACGCTTTTGTCAAAGAAATAAGTTTAATGGAGTGAGACTAACTCTGAGTTTTCTTGTTCCTTTTGTTCATATAAACCCAGACCTGCAGTGTTATTTTTAAAAGAAAAGAAACATGTCAGAGAAGATTATTAAAAATAGGCTCTGTTTCCCTAAAGGACTTGTTAACAGGTCACATACATGGCTTATGTAAATATGTAACCAGGGTCTGTTTCAACAGAAGTGTTTTACATGAGGGCTTTAGTAGCAAGGACTTTGATATTCAAGGTATTGGATCAAATACTAAAAAAGCATAATATGCCTCAGAGATGTAAAGCAAATACCTGAACGCTAAAAGGGAAGTCCCAGGCCTATATTCTGAAGTTTATTTTTGTGAAGGGTCACTGTGTGTAGAAGCAATTGTAAGCAACCTTGCAGAAACAAACTAGATTATCTTTGATTATTTTTTTTTTTTTTTTTTTTTTTGAGAGAGAGAGAGAGAGAGAGGGATAAAAGGAAGCTCCTAACAAAAGCAGAATTGGATTTTGGGGCTTTTCTTCTAGGTTTAGAGGTAGCTTTCAGGACTAGCACTTGGGGCACTGCCCAGTGAAGGCTGGCTTGGGAAAGCCCAGAGCCAGGCACCGTCCCCAGATTCACAAGAGCTTTTGGGTCCAGTTCTGCTGTTACTACTACTTGATAGATTTTGGCACTGCTCTCTAATGAAAGCCCATTTAGCACAAAGGACTGGGACTCCAGACAGACGTTCAGGAGGTGACAGAAATAAAAAGTGGCTCAGAGCATTTGCATTTGGTTTCTGGACTTAACACAAATAATGCATTGACCTCTTCTAGTTTAAGGGCAGGTAATATTCTTCAGTCCTTTAGCTTGTAAACTGTCAAGGAAAATGAGGTTTTACTTCAGGCATATGATCTTTATTTTTTTTGTTTGTCTTATAGAAACTTCCCAAATTGGAGGGGACAAGAAATGTTGCTTTTATTACTGATCTGAACCATTCTCTTAAAATACAGTAAGTGATTGCCCCATACTCTGTTCCAGCATCCACCGAATAAATATCCTGGAGCAAGTATATGATTGGGCATCTTATTTTTAGCATTTGGAGCACAGGCCCACACACCAGGGAATTTTTTAGCAATTGCTTTAATGGTGCTGTGTTTACAGGACCAGCATTCGTATTATTTATTGCCAATGACTTGCAGAAATTGTTTGAATCTCATTTGCACAATGGATGGGCTAGAAGACCAGTAAGGTCAGGAATACTGCGGTAAGCAGCGCAGGAGGGAGAAAGGCTGATTTCTCTGTGTCTAATCTATCAAATTCTCATTACAAGAGTTTCAGCCTCCTCGCCTCTATATGTAGTCAGGAGAGGTTGCTGCTGCTGTCTTCTGGAGCTGGATCTTATCAGCGAGGCAGACAGGGAAGGTGACTGCTGCAGCAGTTATTCGAAGCCACTTGCACAGGAGCTCTGTTTAGACAGCGGCAAGCATTGGAGAAAAATGGGTAAGAAAGTTATTCTATGATGGATGTCCAGGAGAGGATGAGTGCTATCTGAGGGACGTCTCATCAGCGTCAGGCCCTAATTTCGGGGAGCTGAGCAACACTGCCTTTTTTGGCTGCGTTTGCACAGCGTGGCCAGTGCCTGGTTGCTCCTGTCCCTGCTCGCAGCCCTACACCAAACGCTGTGCAAGCAGAAGGATCATTCATCAAGAAGGGCTTGGAAGAATTTGCTTGCTGTGGATGGTATTACAAAGTTTACGTGCTCCGTTCATTTTTTTACAACATGGTCCTTGTTTCTCACTTGTGCCTGCAAGCAGATGGGCCATCCTGCCTGGCATGAAACGGCACGTCATAGCCCCAGCCCCTGTACTAAAACAGTTCCTGCTCTGCTCCTACCTCCAGGAGACAGTTTGGTGTCTCCAAGGTTTGACGTAGCTCTTACAAGCCCGTATGTACTCTGTCTCATGCAGCAATGCTGGTGCGTGAGTTCCCTTCTTGGGCATCTGCCTCTCTCCATACTATGTCTGGGAGAAAGCCAACAAAATGGTCTGTGTATGAGGAATTTTTAAATGAAGCTGCTTTTTTTTTTTTTTTCCCTTCTTCCAAAACAAAATTCAGAAGCGCTATACGTACCCAGCTCTCCTTGGCAGACATCTGTTCGAGTAGCTCCTCCAATTATAAACTGAGGGTTGGCACATAACTCCTGAAAAGACACATTTTCAAAGTATACATCATCCTTTATGGTCTGAAAAGTTCCTGTTTCTTTTTCCTTGTTTCAATGTTCAAAAAATATTAAACACTTTCAACATTTCTTAAAAAATATATCCTTTGTCCTCTGTCTGATATAATGTGGTGTCAGAACAATGTTGCCTTATTAGATTGAAGACTGCATGTATTTTTTTTTTTTTTTTTGAGGCAAATCCTGAAGCCCTTTGCTACTTGAGACTGTCAGTAACATTGGTGAGAATTTTTGCTACTGTGGGGACAGAGGTGAAAATTCAACCTCAGCATTTACATCTTATTTTATCTTGCTGTGGGTTTGGCTCAAGCAGTGCAAATGAGTTTGTGTCTGTCGCTGCTGGCTCTGGCACTGGACCTCTGCTGAGTTTTTACTGTCATGGAGGATGTTCTCCCACCCCAACCTTGCTTCCTGGGAGGCCAACCACGCAAGCGCATTTATTAGCGACCCCCCCCCTTTCTTCCTGGCCCTTTGGGGCCAGCCAAGTAGGTTATGGCAATGACTGTCCCTCCTATCCCAACTCTGAGCCCTCCAACAATTCATGCCCTATGGTAGGAAGTTAATATTGTCTCTCTAGGGACAAAAGCCTTCCTTTTTTCCCCCGAGCATTTTCCATGAATCATAGAATCATTTAGGTTGGAAAAGACCCTTAAGATCATTGAGTCCAACCAACTGCCAGCTTCTGGCTGGCGTCAAGGGGCAGTTTATAGGAAGCCCAATTTGGCCACCAGTGTTGAGGAAGGCTTAGGCAGTCACCAGCTCTCCCAGACAGCAGCAGTTGTCAGCTTTGAGCCATGGAGGCAGGGAAAACCCAGGACTTGTGTGTGTGATGAACAGCCAGTTTGTGAATCTCCTCTCGCAATAGTTGTGATCTCAGCTACGTCCTTTTTGCTTCTGTTGTTATCCAGCTGGTCAGCTGCCTCGCAGCTGTCTCGGTGGACAGGAGACAGGAGTAGGTTACCCACCACACAGAAAAGATTTTGTATGTTTTTTTTTCTCCCCTCCCTCCAAAGCGGTGCACATGGTGGCAGTCGGCTGCGTATGACTTAATACTCACCTAGACACCCGTCCCTTCTGAGCCACTGCCAAGTGCCACATACACCTTTCGCACAACTGCATTTCCACCTTCTCTCTTTCTAGAAACCCACTGTTGAAATCGGAAGACAAGTCTGTGATGGCAGAGTGTCTAACGCTCACTGTCTGCAAACCAGCGGTCACAACCTGGGGGGGATGACCCTAGCAGTGGATATTTATTTTGCAGGGGGCGTTTCTCCAGCAGGTCTCCTCCAGATTGCCCGCTGAGTCCCGCTGCCTGTTTCAGATGCAGACGGGTAAGTGACAGCGATCCCATCAGCCTGCAATCGTGGGCAGAGTTTGCAGATGGAAACCTGTAGGCCAGCTGAAAAAGTCCAAGAAGGGCTAAGACTTCTGACAGGAGTCCTCTGCCACCCATAAAAGCAGGTCAGATCGAGGTTCCTCCACAGGAGAGCAGAGATTGTCCCCAGCACGTGTGCTTGTGCCACCTCGCAGCGGGGCTGGGCTCTGCCCCGTCCACAGGGATAAGCCAGTGGGTCCTGTTCCTTGTGGGTTACGTGTCCATAAACTGCTCGTGTCTCTGCTGAGCGCCGGGGGGGCAGAGGGGTCCCAGGTGGGCAGGTCTCTGGCAGGCAGGGCTGCGACATTTAACCCTGCTGGATTTCACCCCTCGGTCATTCCTGACCGCACTGTGCTTGTGACTCTGCCTGTGGTGGGGACAACGTTGGTCTTGCATGAGGAACCAAAGTATGATTTAATGAGGTTTCTAAGGCTGCTGTTCTCCTAGGGTAGGCAAACCCAAGAGATACATCCACGGTACTTGCTGCTGAAACATTCAGGTGCCAGAGTGAGGTGCTGAGGGACAAACAGGGTTGCCAGGGTAGAAACTTGGAGTTATTGAACCTGCAAGTTTCCATTTCTCACTTTTCAGGTGAAAAAATAATAAAAATCGAAGCCTTGAAATTTTCCCTTCTTCTCTCATTCTCCTTTCCCCTATCAGAAGAAGGGAAGTTGTTTGGGCGGTTTTCTGTCCTTCCCCTTTTTCAATTGTTCTTGATGTTGCAAGGAGGGGCAAAATGACAGAGGAGGAGCAAAGTAGGGACTGAAAAAAAAATGACTGAAAAATGAAAGTGCATAAAAATCTCTGAAACCCTGATTTTGTGGTTTAAAAAAATTCAGCATCTAATCTTTCCTGATGAAAATGACCATTTTTAAATGAAAGGCCATTTATAGGATATACGTATTTTGCTACTAACAGTTCCAGTCAGTTGCTCTTTAACTGTTATAGGTGGCTTGAAGCGACACAGAGGATTTTAATTAAGTATTAGCCTGATTTCCTGAGGTGCGCAGTGGCAGAACCATGGTGTGAGTACTGTTACAATCAATGGTCAATATCTCCTGGGGTGTCTCGCGCTCTGTCTGGATATACATGGGGCATTTGCATCCGCCTCTGGATTGTACCCTGGCCTTGTAGCTCCATGGAGCTGGGATGGACAGAGAGGACGCGGGTGACCGTGAATCATTTATAGGATTCCTTGCTTTACAAAGGGTTTAGAAGATATTGATTTATTTTTTTCCCACCTCCTTTTCAACCTTGCTTCTGCTAGCTATGGAGGTAAAGAAGAAAGCAAGACACAAGAAAAAACCAAAACATACAAGAATAGTTGATATTCAGGTTCACCGCTGATTTAGCATGGATGTTCAGGTGGGGTTTGATTAGATCTGAACCCAGTAAAGCAGGCAGATGTAAAGCACTCTTACCGTGGGGCGCTTCCAGATTATCCCCTGGGTTTTGAAGGAGTACGGTCCCAGGTCCCGGTAGCCCAGCGCAGAAGGACAGGCTGGGAACTCCTCATCCTTGAACAGGGTGTCAGCCTGCAGGCACTGCTGCTTCAGGGCTTCGTAGTCCTGCTTCAAATACTTGATGGCGTTCCTGTTGGATCCGAGCCCGTCCGCGGCCGCTCTTTCTTGGCACAGCCTCGCCGCGACCCTGGCCATGCCTGCCCACCAGCCTGCCCACCCGGCGTGGGGCACAGCTCTGTCCTCGCCTCCTGGGCGAGAAGAGGTGAATCTAGGCAGGCAGCGGGCTCGGGTGGAGCCGGGGGGCTGCCCTGCACGCTCCAACAGCCCTGGAGGGAGGAGGCACCAGAAGTGCAAATATGTACCCGAGATGCACCCGAGAGACGCCAGCAGGGAGCTGGCGGGGACCGCAGCCAGCGCTGCTGGGACTGTGGGCGCTGCCTTGTACTACTCCCCCATTATTTGCTTAAAAGCTTGTGAATTCCCTTCCCCTTTTTAAAATACACTTTTAACCAGGAGCAAGGGAAACCAATGTTGCTGCAGACACGCCTGTTTACACATGGAAAGTGACTGTGTGCGTTCAGTGGGCTGAATGTTAGGCTTGAGGACCGGTCCTTTTAAAAATCCAGATGAAGACGGTTTAAAACTCCTTTCCTTCCTTCTGAGATTGGGCTCTGTGCTGTTGGAGGGTAAAGCAGCCACAAAACCTGGTGCTCGATATCTACTGCTACAGCTGACGTGGCTATGGAGATGTCAGTGAGTTTTAAAGCCAGGAAGATGTTGAAAAGTTGAACCCACTTCTGGCATAAATGATCTTTTTTAAATAAAAAAAAAAAGATTACCCTCAAAGCAGTGTGATTTTTATGAATTAATTAATAAGCAATAAAAGGTGTGAACTTGACAGAGCTAGAGGTGGCCACTTTGGCCATTTGACGTGCAGGGTGCAAGGATACAATCCAGGAGCATGACCCAGGCCAAAAGTGGAACGTTATATCACCAAATAGGAGGCAAGCTGGTAACCCCTGCTCCCCATCTCCAGTGTGACCTTGGGCAAAAGTCACTGTACCTTCTCCATCTATAAAACCAGGATCTTATCTCAGCTAGTTAGCTATCATATTTAGCCTTTTAGTGGTGCCTCCTGCATATAAAGTATTTACAAGCAAAAAATGCAAACAAAACCAAAAAAAACACACACGCACAAAAAACCCCAAACCCCAAAAAGCAAGCCTTGGGTGCAGAAGGTTTTTTGGACCTTAAAAAACACTGATCCCTGTTCTTGTAGTAGAAAAACTCCAAGTTTCTTCCCATTTTGTAGTGACACAGGGGTGCAAGGTGGCCGCAAACGTCTGTACGTTCAGGAACTGAAGCGGGAGCAATTTTCCGTGGAGCACAGCTGCTCCCTGCTGTCTTCCCATTTAATGGCCAGGTTTCCCCAGCAAAGCCCGCTGCGTGTCCAGCTAAGAGCTGGGTAAACAGTAACTTTGTTTGCCAGAGAGCGTGTTTGCTGACTACCCCTGGGTAAGTTTAGACAGAAGGCGTGGGGAAGGGGAGAGACAGTTTTTCAGGACCGAAACCTGTGGAGATAAGGAGTCCAAATAGAGGCTAGCCGGGTTGCTTGTCTGCAAATATTTGAAGAGCGTGAATGCAAAAGAGGAAATGAAATGACTTGGTCGGTTCTAGGTGGGCACAGGGAGAGAAGCCTGGGCTGAGGGAATTACTATACTGGTTATCCCAAAATTAAATTTATACTGTTGAAATTGAGTAAAGGAGAAGGATGGCCAGAATTTAATCTCTTACATTTCGGCACTTCTAGGTGTGTCTGTGTATCGAACCAGAGTGAAGAGTGGAATAATAAAGGGTTGAGGAGAAGTTTTCTTCCTTTCCAGGATGGATTTTTTTCCTGACAAATAGACGCACTCAGAGGTACCCACTTTCTCTGCTCGTGAGGCAGAATACTGCTTTCTTTCCCTCCCTGCACCAGCCTCTTGAGCTAAAATTTCCTCCGTTCCTGTGGCCCAGAGGCACGCTCCCTTTTTCCTGGGCTTGCTGTAAGCTGCAGGCTTTGGCAACGTTGTTCATGGAAAAGCACGGTGCTGCGGCATTTGGGAAATGTCATTTTGATCAGGAATGTTTTGTTTCCCGTGTACTTTTTTAGACATACACTTGATATGCTGTGTGCTCTGTAACTCCAGTTGCCACCAGACACGAGTGGGCACAGAAAGGACGAACCCTTGTGCGTGACCAGTGTGTTAAGGTGTGATACAGAGGAAATACAATCAGATTTTAATTTTCATAAATTCCAGTAAAATGTACCATAGGAATTTTTTTCTGTCCTGTATCTCACATTTGGGAAAAGGCCAAGGACAACCATTTTCTCTGGCAGAGGCTTGGACCGGGTAACCACCCACCCAGTGTGTCCACCGCAACCCTCTGCTCCTACTGATCTGTAGTACAGGACTTCAATGTCCAAGCTTGATTACCTGCAACATGATTTATTTTGTATAGAAAGTGATACACAAGCACCATCTAGAGGATATAAAGAAGAGGAAAAGATGACGACTGTGTAGTTGACTACAGCAACAACTAACAGTTGTATTTGTGGGGGGAAGTTTTCAGGTTCCCCATGACTCTCAAAAACTGCTGCTAAAGTGGCATTAAACCCTAGGGAAACAGCAACCAGGAAAAAAAAAAGTTATAACAATTATTCTGATTTTTATTCCTTCTGGGATTTGGATATTTTTGCCTGGCTCTTCCTGCTTTCCTTCCCCTCTCCCCCTTTCTTGACAATAGCAACAGAGTGAGAAAAATGGGGAAGAACCAAATAAACCAGGAAAATGCATCATCTTGGTTTCAAAGAAGGGTCTGTAAATTCCATGAAATCAAGACTGTTCTGTATCTGTGGAAACCTGTAGAAGAAAATAACTGCCAATTACCTAGCAGTTCTAGATACATTTTTGCTGTAGTGCATTAGAGGGACATGAAATGGCTCTCCTGTACTGCAGCACTTTGCTAATGAGAATTAAAGCTGCTTAGCTGTATTGTAGGCCCTACAGCGTGAAAAAGGATTAGCTTGATTTAGAGAGCTTGCCTTCTCCCATTCTAGATGTATGGGCTCCTACCCGCCCTATTACTGTGAAAATGGCATGGCTATTAATAGGCAGACGAGTGCAAGCTATGAAAGGCCCTAAACGTTTGTCTACAAGCTTATTCTTTTAGAGGTTGCAATATTTTACCGAAATATTTTGGGAGGGAGGGTTGCTACAAACTGCAGCCTGGTGGGTTCCCTATGGAGAAACGCATCTGAAATTAGCCATGATCCTGCTCATTTGTTTTACGAAAGCCAGAAACGTGTTGGTGCCTGAGGAAGATGACATGCTGCAGCGGTAATGCCTGCACCCCAGGTGTGAAGCTCCGTGACACAACCAGGCTGATCCAGGGGTGGTGGTTCAGCACCATATGGAGCTGGGAAGGGTGGCTGCATTTTGCAGGATGACCCAGGTCTTTCTGCCACCTCTCGCTGCGTTGGCCGGGGCTGCAGCCAGTCTTGCGCTGACGAGGAAAGCTCAGTCCCTCTCCAGATCCCAGCTCCAGAGGGGAAAGCAATTCCTTTCCTTGCGAAACATCACCACTGCTGCTGCAAGCCTCTTCCTCCGGGAAGCCACCTTCATCCTGGTGAGGACAGGGCAGCTCCTGGGGAGGAGAGCAGGGGCCCAGCAGGTGTGTGGCCCCATTTCCCCCTTCCTGGGCAGTTGGCCAGTTGCTCCCCATTGTTCCCCCAATATCTGTGTATAGTGGGGGGCAGATGAGCGAGAGCAAGGAGGGATGCTGTGAGGCAAAGCAGCACTGAGCTGCTCACAGCTGCTGAGTGTGGGCAAAGGGAAGGAGAAACCCATCCTACCTGGGACTCCAGGCTGTGAGCGGCAGCTGGATGCTCCTTATCAGCAACCAGCATGAGCTGCTGCAGCAACAGCTGAAACCACTTTACTTGCGAACTGTGAGAGTTAGTGACTTTTTTGAAGAGCTGCAGGTGTGCAGAGAGCTCAAGAAAAAGTCAAATTTCTTTTTCTTTCTAAAGTTGCCTAGTTTTAAGGGGACAGTAGTGGATAGCTATTCTTGGGGCTGCTGTTTTACCTAAGAGCATTACACTGGTCTCACAGTCAAGTGGAAATCACTTCTTTCTTTAAAGAAAACGGGCATATCATGGGAGTATGTAGAAGATCAAGGGACTGGCTCATGTAGTGCTCAAAAGAACTTCCTTCTCTCTAACTGTGGACTCACATCCACATGTGCTGCTGGGCTGGAAGTGACTGACTTGTTGACTTACCTGGCTGCAGAGGACTTTGTGGGTAGGCTGTTCAGATGGCTGCCGGTACAGACAACTTCCCATTTAGTAAGAGAAGTCCTGTACACCAACATATCCTTGTCTATCATCAAACCACCTGGGACAGTACAGCCCCTATATGTTTGGGACCAGTCTAACAAGCCATGGTGGCAAATATACCTCTTCTCTGCGTTGCCCTGGGTACCTCTCCCACCGCCTACTCGAATCCTTGCAGGCTTAATTTCCTTCTGGCTTTGCTCCCTTCTGTTCCTCTTCTCTTTTTGGCTCTGTCTCAACCCCAGTCCCACCGCAGAGACTCTTAGAAAGCTCCGGTAGCTCTGACTGCACAAAGTAGCTGTGTACCATGCTTGTACACACCTGATCTTCTTGACGGTTGTCCAAGCGGAGGCTGTCGGCACACCGCCAGCAGACCCTAGAGTGGTCTGTGAATATCATCATCTGTGGGACGCGGGGGTGATAACTAAGAAAAGCAAAGTGATTTTATGACAAACTTCAACCTGGCTTAAATTTCTGCATCTACCGGAAAGTGGCTAGAGGAGTTCACAAACCAAAGCTGGTTTTATAGGCCAGTGAAAACCAGTGCTTTAAACTGACACCGGTCTCCTTTTACTGTGACTCTTGAAAAATCAGAGTGGTCTGATCTGTAACAGCTGTACAGATCTGAACCACTATGTGGAGCCAAACAAACGCTTTTTGAGCAGCTCTACAGCTCCCGGATCTGTCACGTTAGGATGCTAGCTGTGAGTTAAACCCCCAGGTGGGGAGCTGCTGTTGTCTCTTAGTCTCCTGGTTCAGTAGATGGCCTTCTTGTCTGTGAACTAATTCAGCAGTGCTTAATGCATCAGAACAGTCAAGCAAAACCATCCTCCAGTGTCATACTGTGTCCTGCTAGAGCTTCAGCACAGCCATGCTGGAGACCTTGGTTAATGCTGTACTGGTAATTGAGCACACACAGCACGTACCGGCTCTGTTCAGAGGGCACTTACGGCACATAACATTACTTGATCCACTTCCAGTTCTCCACGCGTGACTGATTTCCCACATGCCTCAATATTCAGCTAAAAATACCATTATTCTCTTCATTAAGAGAGCCCCTCTGACCTGCAAGGAAGAATTGATGCCTTCAAAGCAGAGCGAAGTTGGTCTGTGCCTGGTCAGGTTTGGATGACCTCACAGGCAGCATCAGGAGTGCTCCCTTGCATGGCCATGATCTACACACATGTTGCTGGCTGCTGTGGCTCACACCACTCTCATATCTAACTTCAAAAATATTTGGGGGGCCTCCTCTGCCATACCGTAAATTGAACGGGCAATGCTTACCTTGTTTTCCTATTTAATAGCAGTGGTTTCCCATGCAGCTGTGTAAGTAGGACCTGTGCTGAGTTGAAGCAGAGGGATCATAAGTGATTGAAGTTCAAAGCCACCAAGCAAATGGACAGTGTCTCCTGGCACATCGAGGCACCATGTATCAGCAATAAAGAAAAACTTCTGGTTTATAATTTTCAAGGGAAACTTCCCACCACACCTCAGTAAACAGCATAGCTGGGCATTTCATGATTCCTTGGACATATTTTAAACAATAATGTTAATTTTAGTCGGATAGGACGGCTCCAAACAAGTGTTTAGTGCATCCAGAGGTTGGCATACACTGCACAAAAGGAGGTGCCTCTCCTTCCGAGGCAGCTGGGCAGCCAGCGCAGGCGGTGGGTGCAGCGCTAAGGGCTATCAGCCTCTGCACCTCCGCCCGGGGAATGCTGCCTGGCGCCCAGCACGTCCTGACTCAGACCTAAAATATGAAACAAATGGTTTGAATTCTCCCTTGGAGGGATGCCGTACTACGCAAGTGCCAGCAACAGCATTTCAGCCGTCCTTGGCAGCAGCTCACCGCCAAAACAGGGACACTCCTTTCCCCCCACTGCACGGCAGAGGTGCTCATTTGGGGGAACCCGCTGCATGTGGTTTGGGATACACAGGGAGGTGTGGATGGATTTATGCCAGCAGTGACAGCAACACGTGCTTTGGTTGCCACCAGTAAATCAAGCTGTAAATGATTTCTGCTGTGGGCGGCATTCAAAATTGTGACAGGATGAAAATACAGGGTACGTGTGCACCATATTAGGCTTTGAGCCATGTTATTTTTTTCCCTTCGACTTTTTTCTAAGCTTACAGATTTGGACATGGATACTTCTGGTTTTTACACAGGAAATATCGATTTTTTTTTTTTTAATTGATGAATATGTGTGACAATACAGGAGCCAGGGCGGGCGCAGGTGCAGAGTCAATGAGGTGCCCGGCTGCTTAGGAGATGCACTTCCCTTCGGGTCAACAGGGACCAGCGACGGAGACCGCGGGGGGGTGTCTTCCTCGGTGACTCGGAGGGGGTGCGGGTGACTCCGGGACAAAGGGACCCGAGCAAACCGGGGGATGCTGGGGGCTGCGCACTTACGAAACTCGTGACACGCCCCCCGGGGGGTCAGACCGGGCCGGGCCGGGCGGGGCCGCGGCGGGGCGGGGCGGCAGCAGCAGCGGGGCGATGGCGGGGATGGCGGCGGCGGTGGCGAAGGAGCGGGCGGTGGCGGCGGGCGCGGGGCGGCACGGCCACGCCGTCCCCTACCTGGGCCAGGATTTCGGGGCGCTGCGGCAGGAGTGCCTGCAGGAGGGGCGGCTCTTCCAGGACCCCTCCTTCCCCGCCGGCCCCACCGCCCTCGGCTACCGAGAGCTGGGGCCCAGCTCCTGCAAGACGCAGGGCGTCGTCTGGCGCAGACCCACGGTAGGGCGGTGGCAGCGGTCCGGGTCCCGGTGGCGGTAGCATCTTCCCGCGGCACCACCGCGCCTTTTCACCCGGCTTTTCTCTTCCCCCTCCCCTTAAATTGGATTTGATTTAATTCAGCAGGGGTTGTGCGTCTGCTGTTTGCGCTCTCCCTTCTCTCTCTCGGCCCACCCGGAGGCTCGGTTCTCCCGCCGTTGCCCGGTACCGGCGGCGGGTCGGGGTGCGGCTGCTGCGGGCGGCCCCGGGCAGCACCCAGGCGGCTGCAAAATCCCGGTACCCCCGTTTTGTGAGGCTGCGGCCGCTCAGAGCGCTGGGGATGTCCCTTCGCCCAGGGTCCGGGCTGGCAGGGTGACGTGCTCCATCTGGAAAACAACCAACCAAAAAGCCGTTCCCCTCTCCGGCCTGAACTCTCTGTGCGGATAAACCACTTCCTTTGGGTAGCGCTCGGTGCTGTCGCTTTGGATAATTCTTTCCCTCAGCAGAGAGATGAGCTGACCGTGCGGAGGTTTCCTTTACAAGCCCTTGCTCAGCCTGTGCCTCTGGCTACCGAAGCAGCCCTGTCTGGCCACGGGAGCCATTGGGTCAGATGGACTCTGGGGTGCCCAGGTGTTTCTGAGAGACCCTGACGTAGTCAGTGGTGGGGAGGTAATGCTGGAGTGGTGCATGCACACGCGTAAAAATGTAGTGGACCTCTTGGCACATACTGTGAAGTGAGATGGCTGCCCACAAGCTTTGGTCACCAAATGCCTTTCTTATCGTGCTTAGCGTGTCTGGTGCCCGCACTCAGTCCTGACCTGCTCCATCTCTGTGGCGTTCATCTGCTGTGGACAATCGCTTGTTTAAATTTGCTGTGAGTGGGGCCTTGTTCCCTCCCGTACCTGTGGATGTAAGTAACGCGAGGCTTGTTTCCTTCTCAGGAGCTGTGTTCCAGTCCCCAGTTCATAGCTGGTGGAGCCACTCGCACGGACATCTGCCAAGGGGCCCTAGGTAAGGTGGAGGCAGAAAGCTGAGTTTCTAATGGAGGTGCTGCCCCAGGACACCACAGTTTACCCTAGGCTGTAACTCCCTCTGTAAATACATCTTTTTGCATCCTACTCCCTCTCTTCATAGCAAATCAGACCTTTCTTGCCTTTCCTCTGTGGCTGTAGGCAGGGACCACGTGTGTTTGGCCACCGAGCACAGCCTTGCTGTGTGCACCAAGCAGGGATGACACAGACTGGTTTCCTGATGGCTTTTCTGATCGGTACCGGTTCCTTTCATGTCCGCATCCATGTGCCTGAAAGCAGCCTGACTAATTTCTGCCTTTAACAGCCTGCTTAGGAGAGCAGTTGTGTGCGTAGCGGGGTGTTTCTTTCCCCGGTGGGAGAGTGCCGCCGAGCAGGAGGGACCCCCTGAAACCTGGAAAGATGTGGTATGGAGAAAACAAATTATATGGGGGGGATTCCCTGCTGCTCAACAGCTCTCAAGGAAAACAAAACTGGGATATTTCAGGAGGGATGGGCCAGCCTTTGAGCCCTCTGCTTTTGCAGTCGCTGCCATTTTGAGCAATGGCAATCCCTCAGTCAGCTGCTCCGCTCCGGAGAAGCCCCCAGTGCTGCAGGGAAGCCCCAGGGGACAGTGCGTGGCTTAACCTGGCTGTGTGTGCACGGCTATCCCGGTCTCCAAGGCTCTCTCCTGCCTTGCCTGCCAGAAGGGGTTTTTGGTGGGTGCCGGGTGCCTTGTGCCTCTCCTCCCAGAAGGCAGCATGGAGGCTGGTGAGGAGGACAGCTGTGGGGATGTGAGAGGAAAGAAGCTGAAGTGGAAGCAGTGAGGCTCCTATTTATTCCATAACTGTAGGGAGACAGTTTTAGATTAGACTGGTAGCGTGGTTGAGGGAGAGCCCTCAGTGTAGGGAAGCACAACTGATACGTTTCGCAGCCGGGTTGGCAAAGGAATGAAGTTCTGTTTGTTTGCTTTTCATCAGCATACTGTTAGCCATGTTGCGGCTTCTTAGTTTTTAGTCCGGCTGCTGCTATTTGTGTTTTCACGTCCAGAAATATAACTGATAGGGAAGCTTATTTCACAAATTTTGTGCTTATGTTTTCTTTCAGAAGTTATTTAGGTTAGTGTTTTTTAACTACTAGATACAATTTGTGTAAAAAGCCCTGACATTAAAAAAAATATTTAGATTGCGAATTTCTCCTGATGCCCCAGTATCATCTATGGCAGGGATTAGGCTCCATTGTGTAATTGGCGAAGTCCTTGGCATGTCACCAGTTTCCTTCCCGATATCATGTCTCCCACCATGACTATTTTGGCAAAAAGCATGTCCCAGTGCTTAACGCACATGCCAAACATCTGTCCTCTTTTTTGTTGTGAAACTGTACAGCTAGGGAGTTGTTCAACTTGAAATTAGAGTTTATTGTAATGCCATTTCAGCATTTTGTAGAGATGCTGGTTTCTGAAGGCACTTAGTTGCTTTCTGCCTTCTGCAGGCTTCCAGCTTTTCTATCCTGATGTTGTGGCAGCAAAAACACTGGAATGAAAGATTTTTAACTTCATTTTCAAGTTGTGGAGTTGCTGTTGCTAATGCCAAACCTTGTTTTGAATTGATGAAAACATTTGTTGCCTTAATAGTCTTTGGACCAGTCAGATGTTCTCATGAGGTTGTATGGTATCACCAAAGGATATAAACTGACTCACAGCTGGTATTATTTTACCTCCTGAAACAATGTTTGAATAGGAGGTTGGTTGCGGTTTTGGTTGTATTACTGTTTTCACCATGACTAAGTACTGCCATGACTCGCCACGCTATCTTCTTATGAATCTGGGCAGGATTTTGGTATCATGTGACAGTTTAGTGATTGATTAGAAATTAGATGCTATCGATCTTTTCTTTGTATTGCCATTGAGTTGCTAAGAGCCTGTATTGAATCTCTGCTTTTTCACACAATGAGACTAGCAGATATGCTGTACAAATGTGTGCGGGGGGGTTTGGTTGGTTTTTGCCACAGCTTCATCTGACGCCAGCATTTGCATCGATACATTTGCTTAAGCTTCCATTTACTTGAACTTTGTGTGCTGACACTGATGTCCCATCACATTTTAGGATGTTACAGAGAAGATTGCACTGGAGGATGCTCTTGGAAATCTGTACTTTTTATTATGTTGCTTTTTTCCATGGGAAACTTTTGTAGTCTTATTTATTCTCCAAAAAGCTCGATCACAAAGCAACAGACCTGTAGCCACGTGGAGTTTCACGGCTGTTGCGAAGCCATTCGGAACATCTTAGAGTACTGCAGGGACAGATGGGGCATCCAAAGCACACACACCCATCACTGCTGCAACAGGCTTCTTGGCAGGGGATGTGTAACTGAACAGCTCAGCTAATGAGCAGTGGTACGGATGTTCCTTTTAGCCCAAGAGTTTTTGGTTTGATACAACCTATAAATTTGTTTCATTGTTCTTGACCTGGACTATATGATACTGTGATACACAAAAGGCATAGCTGATCATCAATGCAGAAAAGGCTGTCCCCTCACCCAGGTGGCAGTTCGCTAGGTTCTCCAGACACCAAAATTCGGCCCCTTGGGCTTTGGATTATCCTTTATTCTGGTTTTGTTGCTTTTTAGAAGAAACTTTTAAAAGTGAGTAATTGGGAGTTAGTTTTGCAGTATCAGATCTGAAGTGGATAATGATATTTGGCTCAGAAAGGCAGCACATGGGATGTGGTGACTCATTAGAGCGGAGGGGAGGAACCAAAGTCACCAAGGAGAGGAAGCTTATTCACCCTTAACCGCCTTCTTTGGAGGGGATGTCACCATGGTATCACAACACTGGGGCACACACAGCACAGTATCTCTTGTCTGCTGTTCAGACACAGGTGTCTCCTCCTTAAATAAAAATGTGTGGAAAAATAATGAATTGGTTAGGATGAATTTAGAAAATTAGATGCATGGTTTTCCCACGCTGGCAACCGCTGTACTGTAAGTGGGTGGGCAAAACCTCATGTTTCTAACCAGAAAACTTCCTGGAGTCCCATAGTATTAATATAAATACATTCAGCTGTTGATGTAGTTGCTAATCTATAGCAATGAGTGTTTTAAAGTAAAGACGTGTCCGTGATTGGCTGAATGTACATTTTTTTATTTGACCCCATACTCTTACATGGGCTGTGCAGTGACCTGAGGAGCTGCTTTTCACTTACGCCCCTGCAGGTGCTTCCTGGGGATGCTTTGCTTGTCTCTGCTCTCCAGAATGGCCAATTCTAAGCCCTTATGGCTATTTATGCTTGCCTTGCAATTGCATTTTTTGTAACATTCTTGTTTATAGCTGGAGATTAGGTAGATGCAGAGATGGATGCATAGAAACTAGTAAAACATTGATAGCAACAAAAAGGAAGCATGACAGGGAAAAGTAGTACTTCTTGTTAATATAAATAAACTCACAGCCTGATAATATTCCCTTTTCTGATACCTTTGTTCTGCCTAATGTATTATGCATTTACAAAAATTCTCCATGATTAACCTAGCCTTCCTAACGCTCCTTTCAAATTCTTCATATAAGTAACCTGTGTGTTAGCCTCCTCTTGGACTTTCCTTCTCTATCAAGGGAAAGTCACTGTCAGGAGCTTTACAAAAGTACCAGTTCTTATAGTTAAGACTATTTGGTAAAGACCCTGCTCAGGCTTACATAGTGCAGGCTAAAACTCTAGGTATTATCACAAGATCTGTTCTTGTCCAGGCTTTGAATTAGCAGGTCTACTTTTAGTGATGCCTGCTCAGAAAGGGAAAGGTGATATCCTGGCTGCTGAGCGCTTTAAAATGTGGAAACCAAAGGGTGGTGTGTCTCCCGTATATGCTGCATCTGCCTTTTAACCTCGAGAAGACCTTGCCCAGAGTTAAGATCTATGTTTGTGTGACTCCAAATTCTCCTTAGAAACCAGTATAAAGCTCGACAGAGGTTTTACAACAACGTCTGCTGTTTCTTTCTCTTAATGCGTGCCTTGATGGGACAGCTAGGAAGTAAAGGAAATTCTTTATAAACTCTGCTTATGGGCTTAGAGGTCCTCTGGCGGGGGGGAGTTTCTCCTCCTCGAACTTCAGTGCTTCTAATCTATGGGGGAAACCTGACTCAAAGATATATTACAGCATTCAAGGGTGTATGCTCTTAGTCTAGGTGCCTCACCAGCTTCACGACCAAGGCTTCCTGAGCTACTGTGGTCATGTCAAGTTGTTCACTTGTTCTTTCTGTGCTGCTCTGCCTGCCCAGCCCCTGCCTTGTTTATGGAATAGAAATGCTAATATTTCTTTGGAAGAGTGGTGGGACAGCTGCTCTCTGACCCAGACTTGCTACTGATTTAAATCGGCACAGTTTTTGTGAGGGTTGTAACATCAATGTCAAATGCTCTGGGGGTCTCTTGGAATGGTCGAGTTTGCCTGGTCAAGTAAGGCTGTGCAATGTGAACTCTGGTTTATGCTGCGGGTTGAACAATTGAGAGGGAAAACACCTCCACAGCTGACCGCAAACAAGGGGCATAGGACATTTCTCAAGCTGTTTCCACCCACCTGATAGGGTGTGCACAAGGTGTCTTCAGCTCTGCCTCCAGCTTGGTTGTAGAGGCTGTGAGCTGCATGGTTTTACCCAGCTGTGCCTTAGGACTAGCACAGCTGTGCTGAATGAGTTGAGTTGCTGTCTTCCTGGGTTTATCTAATTTAGTCTGGATCTGCCTAACCACGTGAAGGCATCCTAGAAGTCTAGGTAAGCATACCTGTGCTGGCTTTAGCCTAACTAGTGTAGGTATGAGATGCCAGAGAGTCACTTCGCTTCTGAGTTGTGCATGCCTGTCTGTAAAAGCCTTGCAGAGCCTGGGATGTGTGCCAGGGTTGTTCTGCTGCTCAGACAGGCACCTCTCTGTGGGTTATCAGTTATTTGGCCTCTGTGCTGAGATGAGACCGCTTAACCTGTCGGTTTGTATTTTTGTGACTTGTCTCATGCCTCTTCCCAATGTTCAGGATGCTTGGAGATTGGGGTTAGTTAGAAGTTAAAAGTCTCACTAAGGCTTGCTCACTTTTCCCAGGAATGAATTATTGTTCTGCTGGAGGGACAGTGGCACAGCAGAGAGGATGAAGATCCCCACTCTTTTCCTTCTTCTAGGATTTTGTTGGTCTTAATAACACCAAGGAGCCTGTGGCTCCTGGGTGCTAGAAGAGGAATGTCTCGGGGGGAGGCCAAGGGTTATCCACCTGTGTGCAGTACCGGGGTGTTGATGGAGAGTGCTCAGCTCTTGTGCGATGTGTGCTGGTCCAGTGCACGTGTGTATTTACATATGATGTTTCTACTGCCAAATACAGACCTGCTCTCTTGAACCAGAAGAGCCTGTCACAAGCTGTTACCTCCTTTAACTCAGTAAGGTGACAGAAAGACTTTTTTGTCTGGGTTAATGAATTGACTTGCTGTGTGATGAGTGCCAGTGGGAGAAAAGCAAGTTAAGGAAGGAGTGGAGACAATATGATATTAATTCAGAGGTAGTATGGTATTAATTCAGCCTGACCCCACAAGAACCTCAGTCAAAGTGCCAGGGCTGTTCTCTAGCAGGGAGTTGCCCTTGGACTTGAAGAACCCCAACTCTTGTTCAGAAACTAGCTGTTTTGGACACTTAATAAAAATAGGGATCCTTAGTAGAGAAGGGATCTCTGAGCAGTCTCTCCCAAGCGATTACCATGTTGGGTTTGTTTGAAGACTCCTATGGTTGAAAAAATTACAAAAAACCCCTTTGTGCAGGCAGGCTGTGTATGGGAGATCACAGATCTAAGCCGAACCGAAGTTGAAGTCCTGTTGTTGCCTTTTGACCAAAAGGTTTGTTTGCAGAGCTCTTTAACATCCTCCTCTGTAAGGAGAACTGCTGTGAAGAGTCACTGCTAAAGCCCTTGTGTGGCTGGGGGACAGAGGATCATACTGTTAATTATAGATTAGCCCATCTAAAAATGTCTTTTAGTATCTTCTGACCCCAGTCTCTTTCCCAGCAAGCAGAGTTGCTGTGCTTGGCAGTGCCTCTGGAAGCACCCCCATACCAGAGGGTGCACGGCTCCCAGGGAAGAGTTTTATGTTCAGTTCTTCCCCTCTAGGTTATGAAATAGTAAGAGCATCTTGGGTTTGGGAATTATTCTGAAATTCCACATCTTCCACCTTTCTCGAGGTGTGAAAAGGGCCGTGGGACAACTGTAATTCATAGAAGTACTGCTGGGGATCAGCTGTGAAAAGCGGTGGGCAGCCAGGAGGGAGTTGCAGGTTGCCTGTGTTCCTCCTTGTGCTAGCTGAGTGGTGCTGGGTTTGAGGGTGACCAGGAGTTGCTTCTCCCTGAGACTTTCTCCCAACCACCCATTTCAACCCCAGCTTCTCACCTGCGAGCTTTTGACCCTTTTCCTATAGGAGAGAGCTGGCTGTATAGAAACTGCTGCTTTGCTGCTTCTGACTTGCAGCTGCGACTGGTTCATGCTTCTTGAACCTATAATCCTACACGCACTGCGGGATGACTCTGTAGGGTCTAGTGTGTAATACTGACTTTTCCGTGTTCACAAAGCAAGGCAAGAGCAGATCTGGTAATAGTAACGAGGCCTTTTGTGTTGGGTTGTGGGAGTCAGGGGATCAGCTGGGTCTTTAAATCTCTAACCACCGAGCTAACCAGCTGCAGAAAACCCATGGCTGAGCAGCAAGGTAACCACTCTGTTAAAGTAACACTGGTTTCTGAAAATAATTACAAAAAATAGAGGTAATGTTTATATAGTTGTGGTCTCCCCCTCCCTCTGTTTGGTGTGGAAAAATACTACCCAGACAGCCTGGGCCCTGGGGCTCTGGCGTGCAGGCCCGGTGTATGTTGGCTCCCTCCCAGGAAGGGTGAAGAGGTGTGTGGGCCTGGGGAACAGTGCCTGCCTTCAGACCTTTCCTGACTCCCTGGTGACTAGAGCCAGAGACGGGATGTAGGACTAAACAGAGAGGCCTCTAGCAGGAGCCTCCAGAGATGTGAAAGGAGCTCCTATTTGGTAGGAGTCTGGCAAGAGACCTTAAAGGGAGCTCGTCTGCAGGGTAGGCCTCTGGATGGCAAGTCAACAGGTGTTTATTAAACATGGAGAAGGGAAAGGAAAACAGCCTATGCCTGAGAAAACACTGGCCTTTTGAGAGGAAACTGCACCCCCGAGTACCTGTGTGTGTCTGCAGGCCCTGCTCTTCACCTTTCCCCCATGCTGCTTCCTAACATGTAGACGCTCAATTGAATATTAAGGTTTCTTTCAAATAGTCCCAGCATGGGTGATAACTGTGCTGGTAGATCATAAAAAGCCTGCTTTTACTTTTTTTTTTTTTTTAATTACTCTGGTCTTGAGGAAATGTGACACTTGCTTGGAAACGGCACATATTTGTGTATGTGCATCTGATCTGCCTTAGAGGTAAAGTGATGGGAGGGATCATCTCATTGCAGCTGAGGTGGTTATTAGTTACAATGTACGACCCCTGTGCAGTACAAAACCTAAAGAATAAAGTTTCAATAATGAACTTTTTTATTTTAACAGGAGACTGTTGGCTCTTGGCCGCTATTGCCTCTCTCACTCTGAATGAAGAAATACTGGCCCGTGTTGTTCCCAAAGACCAGAGCTTCCAGGATAACTATGCAGGCATTTTCCATTTCCAGGTAGGTAGAAAACTGTCTCTTGCCATCCCCCCAGTGCTGTTGGCCGGGAACTGCTGTGGCTGGTAATGTCCACGTGTGTGGTGTTTCCTGGAACATTTTGAGGGATGTCAAAGAGCCAGGCAGAGAAACAAAGACATCCAGAAAGGGTGATGGTGGTGGAAGGAAGAAGACTGCTAACCAGAGCTGGGAGCAGGGTCTGTCTTTGTGGTCCTTCCTCCATCAGCAGATCCAGCTGAGGACATGCATCCCTGAACAGGGTGGGTGAAGCTGGCTATGAGGGGGATTGCTTTTCCTCTAGGAAATTGGTGTTAACAGATAAACATCCTGGTGACCTGACTGCACAGTGTGGAGTGGTGACAAGGTGTCTGTGCTCTCTTTCCAGTTCTGGCAGTACGGGGAGTGGGTGGACGTCGTGGTGGACGACAGGCTGCCCACCAAGAACGGGGAGCTGCTCTTCGTGCATTCAGCGGAGGGCAGTGAGTTCTGGAGTGCACTGCTGGAGAAGGCCTACGCCAAGTGAGTCGAGGCCAGGGCAGCCAGTAGCATCCTTGCCTGCACGGATACTATGCATTTAAGATGTCAGCCTAATTGTTACCCTTTAAAACTTCTAGGGTATCCCTCAGTGGCTGCTTTAGTGAAGCTTTGCCGACAGGTGCTTAAGACAAGTAGCCAAAAGTACTGGCTTTGCTGTGAGCCAGAAAAAATAGCTCTTGCATCTCATGGCAAGGCTGTTCCTAGGGTGCTGTCTCCCATCACTGGGGCCTGGGAAGCTCAGTTTCATGTGCTCTATGCACCGGTGAGGGATTGCAGCAGTGGTGCTTCAGCGTGCAAAGCATGCCAGTCCACGTGCCCAGGTCTCTGTTCAAGGTGAAGATGCTCAAATCCGAATTTCATTTGGGGATGGCCAGGGAGAAATTCTGCTTTCTAACATTACTATTTTCAACTGACTTAGGAAATTGAGCTAATTTAGATCAGCTGAAAATCAGACCCATAATTGTTAAAGGGATTAAAAGACTGTGTGGAACTAGAGGGGCAAAGTTTGGTCTTGATTTCTTTTTTTCTTTTTTAATTTTTTTTCCCTTCAAATAGTGTTCATGATTTTGTCATTGATATGACTGAACCTGCAACCCGTATACATGATCGTATAAGATTTTATGCTGGGCTTTACAAGTACAGAGGTGTAAGAAGCAAAGCTACATGGGGGGGTGTGCGTTAACAGCTGCTGTGGTGCTGTTGAAAGCATAAATGGTGTGACAGTTGGCACAACTGCGTGCCTCTCTCCGAGAGGGGAGAATAGGGAACCTGATGGTTGTGTGTGTGAGAAGAGGAAAATAGGGAGTCTGATGGTTGCATGTGTGCGTCCCCTTTCGTGCAGGCTGAACGGATCGTACGAGTCTCTCTCTGGTGGCACCACCACTGAAGGTTTTGAGGACTTCACCGGTGGAATTGCAGAATGGTATGAGCTGCAGAAGGCACCACCCAACCTCTTCAAAATCATTCAGAAGGCTCTTCAGAAAGGCTCTCTCCTTGGCTGCTCCATTGACGTGAGTTAGCAGGCTCATTGCTGGACGCTCGGCTCTTGTTGTGCGTGCGGGCAGCTGGGGGATGGACCCATGCTCCAACCACAGGAGGTGCACAAAGGATGCTAGTCCCCTCTGCCTGTGGTTCTCTGCTCTGCATTTGACCCAAGAGTGTGACACAGGCACGTGCTTTTCTGGGGGCTTAGGTTGAAACGTAGACTTCGTTAGTTCATATGTAAAAGCTCGTTGCCTCCATTTTTTTTTCTTCCTTAAGCCCTTTGCTGTTTCATAGGTTTGTGGTAGCAAATTGTACAGGGAACTCATTACGGATCCCGACGTACATCTTTGTTCTTAAGAAAGCCTGTAGCTTGGCAGCAGGTTGGTACAGGCTGAGTGGGTTTGGACAGAAAGCTGCTGCTAATGGCTTCTGCAGTCAGATGCTCAGAGGTGGCAACATCCATCCTTGCCGTAGCAAGGATCCTTGTGTTTGTCACACAAATTGTACCAAAATGTTCCCAAAACATGTGGGCTCTGTTCTTGAAGCAGGGACGTTTGGACTGTTGCCAAGCTTTTAAAAAGCTTTATTGAAAAACACATGGCTAAAAACTGCACCTGAAGGAAGAGAGGAGCTTTGGCCCTGCCTGCAAGGATTCAGCATCGCTTTTAGCCTTACTGAAAAGAGTCTGAGTATGGTTATTGTGATAATCACCCTGCTCCCAAAGGAGATCACATCTTAGTTATGTCTAAAGGGGAGGTAAACTGTTTACAAGAATTTTGTTCATAATATAAACTCAAGTGTTTCCTCCCATTTTTTAAAATAAATCAGAGTTACAGGAGAGGGAAGCTTCGCAGCAGGAAAAGTACTTGGTTAATATCGGCATGCGACTTCGCAGCACTTTTGAGGCCCGTTTTACTCGTTTGCATTTAGATAAGAATCCAACATCTAGGTTTTTGCCCCAAAATGGTACAAATCTCTTCAGGGGCGGGGGAAGTAAATATATTCCTTTGTTGGTAAGTACTGACGCTTTCTATATTATAAACTAATTATTAGTGAGTTTAGCCTTTGAAAAATCCTGTAAAATCTTTTCTTCTCTTCTGTCAGAGAAATAGGGACACAAAGGTTAAGCATTACATGGAGAGCGCGCTGCGGGGCAGTAATAGGGCTTGAATTGACAGCAGGAATCCTGCCTGCTTGATTCCACCCTCTTTTTAAGCTTCAGGTATGCTTGTTTAAAGATCACACGCTTTCTAAAATGGTGAGAAGGCAATGGCAAACATGCGTTTCATAGATTTAAGCATCTTTAGAGCAAGATGTCAAGCAGTCATTTTTTAGCAAGAAGGGACTTTTCTCTGCAGTGTTTGTAGGCCAGACTGCCCGAGTATTGTAATGGCCGCAAAAAAGTGAGAGGGTGATATGCCTTCAAATATGAATGGCATCCAAAGTGCAGCCTTTTCCCTTGCTCCCCTGCATGGCAGGTCCTAGGTGGCGGTGCTGGGGAAAGGAGGGGGAACCTCCAACCCCGCTGTGGAGCCGAGGGCAATGTTTTGACCTAGAAGCAAAGCACTGGGGCTTGCTGGAGCTGGATGTGAGCCCCGGCAACGCCCAGGCAGCCTCAGGCTGGTCATTCCCTATGTTCCTCCTAGTCCCTTGAGAACATGGAGTTCATTGTGTGTATTTCCTTTGTACAGTGTTTGGAGATGCATGAGAGGGGATACACCACACCAAGCGTTTCGGAGCCAGGAGGGAGCTTTGCTGTGGTGCAGGGCTTCTGGCACATGCCCCGTGCCACGAACGTGCTCCAGCACAGTCACGTGTGCTGCTGTCCCATCTCCCCACTCTGTCACGTAGATCCCTCTCATTGCCTCCGAACCGCCCCTGCAGCCTCCCAGCAAGATTAAAGCTCTGTTAGAGAGGGAGGTTTTGCTCCGTTCGATCCCGGGCTCACAGGAAGCCACACTCACTGATTTTCTTTGCTCCTCCAGATCACCAGTGCAGCAGAGACGGAGGCAGTCACTTCCCAAAAGCTGGTGAAGGGACACGCGTACTCAGTCACTGGGGCAGAGGAGGTACGTGTGCTTCCCCAAAGGGGTGAAATGCAGCCAGCATTGTGCGTAGCCTTCCCCGGGCCACGGCAGCCACAGATTCACCTTCACCTTGGCAAATTCTTCAGTCTCATCTGTCTGCGAATCAGGTTTTGAGTCCATTCTTTCTGAAGAAATACTGAATTAAGTTGGTGTGTTTTGGATAAATGCAAACTTGACTTCGTGGGGGTTTGACCAAAAGGACCCCTTTTTTTCCATAAGCGCTGCTATTTCCCAGCGAGGGGAGCAGTGGGAAGCCCTGTGCAGAGGGCACACTACCCTCTGCTGGTGACCGTGCCCCTCGACACATTTCTGTATAGCAGGCAACGCTGTACCCTAAACACACAGCAAGATGTGCAAGAGACATTTGCCAAGCAAGGAAAAAAGCAAACAAACAAAAAACAAATAGTATTGTCCCTTAAATGCCTGCTGAACTGCGCCTTTCGGCAGGGCACAGTGTTCGAACTCAAGGTGCCTGTCCAAGAGCAAGTGACTGGCGAAGGCAAGGCAAGTTAAAACAAAAGAAGCAGGTCATGGCGTCCTTCCAGGTGTGTAATGGACTTTCGGTCACTTCGCCAGTAATTGTTTCTGAAATATCTCTGAAACTTCAGTGAGGTGTAGGGAGCCGCTGAGATGCTGCGCTGAGGTGGAGGCTGGTAACAGGCAGGTTTATGCGCGTGCATTTGGTCCTCCTCTCGCAGCAAAAGCAGCAAAGAGGGAGTTTGACCTTAATTCACAAACAGGCATGATTTAGCCAGGCTTTTCCTTTGGAGATAGGTGCAGGCTTTGTAAGGATAGTTTATCTTCAGCGCTGGAGCATCATTTCTGGACTCTGCTGATGTTCTGTGCAGTTTTTTTGGCTTCAGGCTCCAGAGGCGCACCAGCTCCTTCCTTAAATTTGTGCTGTGCGTTTCCCCTTAAAAACTGGGTATTCCCACTGAAACACATACAGCTTTGCTGGGCTGGACTCTGTGCACGCAGAGATCAGCAGATAACAAGCCAGGGCCTCGGCGCAGCATGAGCAGGTGCTGTTGTGGCAGGGCTGACGCTGCTGTGCCGTGGGGCGTTCGTGTTGTCAAAGGAGTTGCAGTCAGACTGAGTATTCCATCTCTTGTAATAGGTGCGGTTCAGAATACATAGAGGGAGGGGAAAAAGGTATTTGAATGTGAAAGGGCAGTTTATACATAGATGATAGCTTTAGAGAAATATCCCCTTGTACCTGCTTTGTGGCAGTCCTGTAGCAGCCTTACGTTTCCTTTGCTTGAAATCCTGTCAGAGGTAACTTTTTTTAGTGGCACAAACCAGAGATTTTGTTTATCATGAGCTTTGTACAAAAACCTTCCCTAGACAAGCTTGGGTACATGGAGCTCATTCAAAATCAGTTTGACTTCATGTATTTTAGACCAGGTGAGTGCGTGTTTTGTATATACACTGTAGTGGTTGTGTAGCACTGGGAGACTTACTCTGTCATGTCCTTTAATTCCCATAGAAAAGGTGGAATGGAGTGTGGTGCTGAGTCCCTGGGTAACTCCCCATACAATTCTGATCCCATCAGGTGAACTTCCGAGGAACGGTGCAGAAGCTGATCAGAATCCGAAATCCCTGGGGGGAAGTGGAGTGGACTGGAAAGTGGAACGACAAGTGAGTCGATGGCTTGTGCTTTGCCCGTAGGCTTTTACTGCAGGGGTATGATCGTGTTTCTGCTGTCGTCTGTCTTTTCCCTACGTCAGATTCCTCTAAGTAATATCTGCATGTGATGTTCTCTCTGAGCTGTTTAAAAGAAGCATCCCACCACTGTCACTGCCTTCTTCATACAAACACCTGCCTTTGTGTAAGGTGCAGTGGTTTGGTTGGTGGTTCCAACAAGCCTCTCTGTAGTTTCTGCTTCTTTAACAGCCAAGGCTCAGTGGTGAGCTTCTGAAAACTTACTTTCTAAAAGAGCTTTAAAAATCCATTTCTGTTGTTAGCAAGGAAAGCTGGAGTTTACTCGCTTCTGTGGCTGGACAGTATTTATTCTGAGTCTTGCTTTTTCTAAAATAAAGCTCTGTTTCAGTCAAGACATTAGCGCTTTCTGAAAATAAAACTCTGCTTCTTACCTTTACCTTGGATATTTAGGAAGTGAGGTATTTAATATCCCAGAGGTATTTAATATCCCAGGTCCCTGTGTTTTAATTCTGCCATGGTTTGAGAGCTCTGAAGCTGCTATCAGCTAGATATTGTGGAGTATTGCAGTCGCGTGGAGCTGTAAGAAAGTGAAATCATTGTGCCAGAACAGCTACCTTAGGGCTTAACCTTTACTGTGTCCTGTAGTTGATGTGGGGTTGCCTTTCAGCTGCCCAAACTGGAATGGTGTTGACCCTGAGGTGCGGGAGCAGCTGACAAGGAGGCATGAAGATGGGGAATTTTGGTAAGTACCACTAGGTTTCCATTCAGGCAGAAGGGAATGTCTTCTCCTCTGCTTTTTTCATACGAAGTAACCTCTCTCAGTAGACTCTCTAAGGTGAGTAAATCCACCCCAAATCCTAGTGCTAAATCACAGCAGGAGAGAGGGAGGATAGACAAAGTGGTTGTGTAGAAAACCTGTCCCTCCTAAGGAGATGTTTCCAGAGGCATTGACTCCCACAGGATGGCGTTCAACGACTTCTTGAGGCATTACTCCCGCCTGGAGATCTGCAACCTGACTCCAGACACTCTGGCAAGCGACAGGTACAAGAAATGGAGCCTGCTGAAGTTGGATGGGAACTGGAGGCGAGGAGCCACTGCAGGGGGCTGCAGGAATTACCCAAGTAAGAGAAACTGGAGAAACCCTTTACTCATCCACTTGTACTTTCTCTGGGAGCTGGTTTGGGGTGGCCTATGGAAGAGGAGGGTTGATGTCCAAAAAGCGCAAGTGTTTGGGAAATGTGGTTCCCTGATGAAGGTCTAGTGGTTGCAAAGGCTGGGGAGAGTATTAGATTTTCCTTCTCACAGCTGATTTTGGAAGTCAGAGCTGCATCTGTTCTAGCTGACATTATATGTGTGTGTATATATATATAGCAGTACAGTTGCTTTTAAAGAAGCCTCTGAGCAGTTTGCATAAATCCACTTCCCAGACACTTTCTGGATGAATCCACAGTATTTAATCAAGCTGGAGGAAGAAGATGAGGATCCTGATGATCCTGAGAGGGGCTGCACTTTCCTCATTGGCCTAATTCAGAAGCACCGGCGGAAGCAGAGGAAGATGGGAGAGGACATGCATACCATCGGCTTTGCAATTTATGAGGCAAGTAAGGCAGTAGAGGTGCAGGGGAGGAAAAGGAAAACTCACTCGCACTATAGATGGGGTAGTGCAGGTCTCAGACTGGGCAAGGAAAATTCCACTTAGATGTTTAGAAAATGATCCTCCACAAAAGCAGCAGTCGAGCACAGGGACAGGTACCCAGAGATATGATGGAATCTGCGTTCCTGGAGATATTCAAACCTAGGCTGGACAAGGTCCTGAGCAACGTTATTAACTTTGATATTGGCCTTGCTTTGAGAAGGTGGTTGGACCAGATGACCTACAGAGGCCCCTTCCCACCTGTAATATTCTGTGCTTCTAAATGGAGGAGCAGAACAAACTATTTAAAAAATGAAAATTAAAAGTGCAGATATGCAGTCTGCCCTTCACTTGTCAGGCTGTGGTGAAAAGCAGCAGAATGAGAGCAGCCGTGGTAGGGATGTGACCCTTGCTGGGACACCTGCGCTAGCTTGGGGAGTGTGAACCCAGCAGCAGAACCAGCCAAAACACCTGTAAAACTTCTTCTGCTGAATGATGGTATGGTAACTCCTGAAGCAGGATGTTTTGTACGGAGCTGTAAAGCAGCCGTGCTTAACTGGCAGTGAAAATAGGAATAATGGTCTGGCCTGCACATTGCTTTGTAACCGTAGGCAATATGTGCAGCTCCTTGCTTTCTCAGTATCCCAGCTTTGGAAAAGCTCGTCAAAGAGTCTGGTCCCTGTAAGCAAGTAAGGTTTAAAGCAAAGCTAGGTCCCCTGAACCCATAAGGAAACAGAAAACTGCGTTATTGTCTTGCTTAGCCCCTGCCTCCTCTCCTGGTGGTGGAGAGGTCAGAGGGGCAAGAGGGTGAAAGAGAAGGTGAGAAGAGATAGTAGAGAAACTGAGTCTACAAAAAAAAAAATCACAATGGGCTGCAGGGTAGAGGGTCAGCAGGAAACCACGACCAGCCTGGCTGCGTCCGTGCCAGGCTGTGCCCACACTGCCCCGGCTGAGCCTCCCCTGCCTCCAGGATGGAGCTGGGAGCTGAGCCAGCAGTCAGCGTTGGGTGATGTGGGCTTGGTGTTCACCTTCCCCCGCCAGCCAAGTCTTTTTTTTTTTTTTTTTTTTTTGAAGTGTGTGGATGTACCAGCTAACCAAGAGTGAAAAGCAGTAGCCCTGGAGCTGCCATTCAACAAGCAAATAACTCTCTCCTTTTCTCCTCGCAGGTGCCCCCCGAGGTACGTAGCATGCATTGGTGGTCAAGGTGCAGAGTCGGGGCTGAGTGGCTTGTGGGAAGAAACAGTTCAGAGGATCCTCCTTCACTGCAGGACAATGTTGACTGTCTAGAGTCTGAAGTTAGAGGCCATTTATTCTGGAAGGGGCCTTGAGCCCGTGTTGCATTTTCAGAGTGTCTTGGGTTGGGATAAGAGCTCCCTGTACTGCAGAAACTCACCAAAGCTGCTCTTCCACGGGTCGTCTCCCAGCCAAGACACACACCTTCTCCCCCAGAGCTCAGCTGCTTTTCTCAGGTTTGCACAGAGTTCATGTTTGACACAGAAGTAGTATTCCAAGGAGATGTTTATTTTCATTTCCCTAAGCATTGTCTTTATTGGTTTCTCTCTGTTTCTACCTGCAGGTAGCTAATAGCGTGCCCCGGGGATCAGAGAGGGGTGGCAACGCAGTGGGATGCCTATGCAATAGGAGGCAGGGCTGCAGGTGCCTGGGAGCTGTTGCTCCTCAGAGGAAGGAGTGAGGTTGAGCAAAACGCCCGTGTAATCTCACTACATGGCCTGCTGTACCTGTGAGGGCGCATGCAAAGCGGTTGGGGCACCTCACGGCTCCCGAGGCTACGCTCAAACCAGCCGCTGCTATGTAAAATGTGGTTTTGTCAGGAAGGAAATAGTGCTGCCAGTTAATTAAACTTCTTACCTACCTGACAGTACTCTGTCAGCCACTCAGCTCTCACCCTAGTGGTCCAGAAACCTGATTTCCATAAAATAGAGGCTCTAGCTACAGTCCCGTGACTTTTCTCCCCCCCCAAAAAGTGGAATTTTATCTCCCACCATGGCAGCAGGTCTGGCAGGTTTTGCATTCTTAAAAATCCAGGAGAACGGGAAGGGGGAGATTTCTGAACCATGCACGTTCCCAATGTTTGCTTCTAGAGCTGAGCTAGCCCACCTGTAAGACCCTGTGCAGAAGAATTTATTCTGGTAGATGTTACGCTCCAAATATACTTTTATGATGTTTAACATTTATTTTATTCTTGGAGCCCTCTGTAAGCAGGCTCTCTGCCTTAAGGCAGCCTGACCTCAGAGGCAGAGCAGAGCTGCAGTCCCTTGGTGGCATTGGCTCTGGGGACCGGAGGGACGTGGGTGATAAGCCATCTCGCTTTAGAGAAAAGTAGTTGGTGGAAGAAATAGCCAGATGTCTTCACACACCCATCATCATCTGCACAGTATAAGCATGACCTGAATGGTTTATTGAGATGATCTGCAAAATATGTTTGCAGCCACAGCTCAGGAGTGCTGTGGTGGGATGCACCCACCCCCTTTCTCTTCTCTCTTTCGGATCTGTTGAACAGACGTCTCTTGGATGGTTGGGTGTTTGTTTTTTTTTTTCATACGTAACTAATTGTCATATCTATTACAATTTTAATTTTTAAATGCAAATACATGCAAACTGTTGGGGTTTTTTTTCTTCCTTCTTTCTTTGCTTGTCATAAGTTTTCTGGCCAGACAAATATTCATCTGAGCAAAAACTTTTTCCTGACCAACAAAGCAAGAGAAAAATCGAACACCTTTATCAACCTCCGAGAAGTGCTGAACCGGTTCAAGCTCCCTGCAGGAGAATATATCATCGTGCCCTCGACCTTCGAACCCAACAAGAATGGGGATTTCTGTCTGCGTGTCTTCTCTGAAAAAAATGCAAACTCCACGTATGTAGCTTTTGTAACCGTGTAAGAGCGGTATGGGCACGCGGGCGATCTCTGGCCCCGCTCGCGGGTGTGGAAGGATGGAGTAGCCCAAGGCTGGGGTACCTCACCTTCCCGCAGGGAGCGGGAAGGGGATGCACCACCACCCTGCAGGGATGGGGTCACGGCAGTTCTTGTTTGTGCCCAGTTTCCCCATGTGTAACTGAGGAAAGTTTGAGTAAACTTAGCAGGAAGGAATGGTGGAATAATAATAGTATAGTATACTATAACAGGTTGTTGTTGTTATTACCAGCCCTACCTGGGCAGACATTTTTAGTTCGTTGGCTGTAGGCAGCTGGGTGCCACAGCACAGGTTGGTTTGTGGAGAAAAGAAAACCCCAGAGCGTGGCAGGCTGGGCTCTCCGCTTGGGAGACAGAAATGCGCGTGCTTTCGGCTGTTTGGGAGCACGCTGGTCGCAGCAATTGATGTCATGCCTTTGAGATCAGGCTGGAAAAAAATTCAAGATGGTTGCTTAACCAAATGACACCTTTGATAAAATTAAAGTGGGTTTTAATGGAACTGGCTCAAACCACACCATTAGCTGTGAAGCTGTGAAAGAAATTTAGACGTGTCACATCTTAAAGAGCAGCTGGGCTGAGGCCTTGGGAAGAAGTGTGGGATCTCTGGTATTGAGTTCCTTCATTCAAAGTATGCAAAAACCTTTCTACTGTTCTGTAATCTCTTGTTGCGTGTTTCTGTAGCAGTGAGAAAACTGTGATGTCAGTTGTGTGAAGGCACATTCAGCTTTGATGGGCCCTTAGCAGTGCTTATGGACCGTTTGTAGGTGTGATGCTCCCACAGCAGCAGGGGACATCGTGAAACACTTCTCCTCCCACTCTGTCACATCAGAATGACTTTGTCTTTCACTTTTGCTGTTTAAGAGGAGAAAAAAAAATTACTAGATAGAAGTTTGATTTGCACCCAAGAGCCTGGTCCTGGGCCGAGGTCTGTAGGCTGCGGCACTAAGCGACCCAAAGGGTTACTTATGTCTGACCCAAAATCCTGTCTGTGACTCTGCAGGATGTTGTGGAGTTTGTAATGTGTTTTGAAAGTCTTGTTGCCATAGTTAGCAAAACACTGCTTTCACTGGTGGCATGCAGTGTCTGTGGCTGATTTAATCCAGTAACCTCGGAGCTTTGAACATTCATTATTCCCATAATTTAAAAAATCCCTCTTTAACTGAAACGTGAAGCAAGGGCATCAGAAAAGTGACTTGATTTGTTTTTAATGTTGATTTCTTTATTTTTCTAGGGTTATAGATGATGAAATTGAGGCCAATTTTGACGAGGTATATCTTAAATGTTTTAAGCTGAGATGATTTTGTTGTAAATAAGTAGGCATGCCTGTTCGGGATGCAGGGCAGCGTTTTTCTATAGGCATCGTCTTGAGCTGTCATCCCACTTGGGAAACAGATCTTTCAATATCCATAGTTGAATGTCCAGCAAATGGAAATGTCATAGGCAGTAATGGAAACACGCGTTGTCCCTTATCCCAAGTGGTGAGCTTGGGCTTCCCAGGCAGAGGAGATCAGGTGTTCTCTGCGGAGGTAACTGGAGCCACAAGAAATTCCCTTTGCTCCCCAGGAATTGGGGATTGCAGCCCTTTAGCCATAAGGGTGTGTTTGCACGCGATGTTGTTTCCATGAGTAAGAAGAGATTCGCCATATGTTTAGTCTTGCTGGAGCTGGGGATGTTTTGCCTACTAATGCATCTACCACTCTCTGTGGGTTTGGTTTATTTTTGCAGGGTAAGAACTACATATTGCTTGTTTTTCTTTAATGAAGACAGCTGGTCCAACAGTAGTAGTAGCAGCAGCAAGCAACAGTGAAGTTCTGAATTTGGTAGTGATTTTTTAAAAATAAAATAATTTTTAAATTTTTAATTTTACTTCTTTAAGTAACAGCCATTGCAAAAGTTCTTAATTCCTGCAGTGTTTGCAATGCCAGCATTTTGAGGCGCCCCTGAAAATAAAACCGATTAAAATCAAAGTAAAAGCACTTTGTACCTTCAACTTTCACATTTAAATTGTTTTTTACTTGGCGCAAGGGAATGCACTAAGTCCTTCTCGGGCAGAAAAGTTCCTCGTTTCCATATTCTCTGTTTCTCTCTCCTAGACTGAGATCAGTGAAGATGACATTGAGCCCAGCTTTAAAAAGCTTTTTGGACAGCTAGCAGGAAGTGTGAGTATTTTTCTGTTAACATCTTGCTGGTAACATGAGTGAGTGGGTAAGAGAGATGCCCCCCCCGGATGGAGTTGGATTCTTGTGCTGAGTCAGATCTTGAGCATATGCATAATTGTGCATGCAAAAATCTGTGTAGTTACCCGTCTGCTTACACAACGGATTTGTGAGTGCTCTGGGCAAACAATCTCTGCTCTCTCTGAACTGCAGGCTTGACTTTTATCTCTGCAGGTCCCTAATTTTGTCCTTCGGGCAGAGCATTTGGTGCAGACACATAGGTCCCTCCGGGAGATGATGAGGGCAGGGCTGTGCCTTCTCCCCAGGTTGCCCTCGCCTGCCCAAGGGCTCGGCCAGACCCCACAGCCCGATGTGCTAACGCCTGGGAATTTGGGGTGCTCCCGGGAATGGGTGGTGGGGAGAGCTTACCACTTGTATTTCCACCCAAGGGAAAGTTGGAACACCGGGCCAACTCTCCCAAAGGAGTCAGAGGCTGCTTATGAGATGGTGTCTGCAGCTCACAGTGAAGAACTTGTTTTCCTCTTTCCTGCAGGATGCAGAGATCTCCGCCTTCGAACTGCGCAACATCTTGAATAAAGTCATGGCTAAACGTAAGTACCTTCTTCTTCTAACTGTGTCTTCAGTTGGCCACCTGCAGGTTACTGGCATGGCTGTGAGAGCACAGAGCGCAGCACTGACCTGGGCAGAGTCAAACTCCTGGGCTCTGCCCCAGACCTGTGGCTTGGCTCTCCGTATGGCCATGGCCACATGCTATCTCCGCTTCTTCAGCGGGCTGTGGAAACGCTGGGGCTGTGCCTACGCTGAAGGTGTGTTTCACAGGATATGTGCTTTGCTAGGGTGCATGTGGGCGCATTTTATCCCAGTGTGGGCTACTGGGAATTGGCTCCCAGGAAGATGGACAGATTTGATTAATGCTTGATAATAATCACGAGAAGGTGTTGCTGCTATGTCAGTATTAAACCACTCAGGATTCAAACAGTAGCCCAGCCAATGGTCTGGGGTGTCCCTGAGGAGGAGGAGAAACTTTGAAACTCTGGGCTTTTTTTTCTGTGAAGTGATTCAGAGCTTGGCTTTGCATTATTTTCCTTTCCATTAAACACTGCTTGAGAAATAAGTGTCTCTAATTTCCAAAGTGAAATCTTGGCCAGGACTGTGTTGTATGTCTGTGCACCAGCCAGTTAGCAATGGTGTGTTGCTGGTTACCAGGCTTGATTTGATGTTTTTCCCTTGCATGAAGCTACCTACCACTGACCTCCGTAGGTCAGAAGTCCACATTGTCCACTGAAGTCCACCCTTGTCTTTGCAGGCAGACAATAAGTGCAGGAAAGCTTTATCTCTGTCTCTTGCGTCTCTGGCACACCTACAAACCAGACTAACTGGGCTGTTTGCTGGGGGAAGCATCGCAGCTAACTTTCACCCTAAGCCTCTTTGCCAGGAAATCAAAGTGGGCTGCTTATTAGCATCCATTTGCCTGCTTCAGTGCTGCGTCCCTCTCGTGCAAAACAAGGACCATCTTACGACCCTTTGCCAAGAGCCTTGTAATTCTTGCTCACATGTCCTCCCACCTGAAGCTCTCCCTTACCGGCAAGTCCTGACCCCGCTGACCACACCTCTAAGTGAGCGTTGCCTCCTGCTCTTCTGGATGCAAAGGAATTGTCAGAAGTCGTAGCTTACCTCAGAGGGCGCACCTAAGCAACATCAGGCAAGAGTTTCCCATCCAGCAACATCAGGCGAGGGTTTCCCATCCAGCACTTGAGGGCTATCTGTACGCGGGTATCCTGACTGTAGCTCTACAGGCACCGTGTCCTCCAGTCTGCATCCGCGCTAGGTACTTGCCAGATCCCAAAGGCTTCAGATGATAACTGCAGAGCAGGAGGCAGCATCCCCTGCTGCGCACTGCGCTCGTCTGGCCCAGGGATACAGCTGGACACCCATTCCCAGGGGAGGATTTGGAAGCAGGCAGGGGATTGCCATCGAGTAACTAGCAGGTGTAGATCACAAACAACATACAGCACTATGCACGCATTACGTAGAAGAAAAAAAACACACGGAAATGAAAGTGTCATCTTGCCAGTTGCAAAGGAAGCCACTGATGACACAGAAGCAAATAAGGGCTGAGGTGTATACGCTGGTTACAGAGCTCATGAGCTATTTAGGAAGGTGCTGTGGTGCAGCATGCAATTGATAATCCTGTCTTTTGCTCTTTCTTTACAGGCCAAGATATTAAATCTGATGGCTTTAGTATCGAGACATGCAAAATAATGGTTGACCTGTTAGATGTATCCTTTATGGCTGTTCCTAGATGATACTCTTCTGCCTGTGCTGGAGTAGGTGAGCTGCTGCCTTTGCAGTGGCGGGTCCGTACTGATGTACTGCTGAGGCGGAGAAGCTGGTTTTACTGTGGTTCCCCTGAATAAAAATGGTAGCCCTTGCTGCTGACCATGGCACATGCATTCTCCCAGGCAGCAGGGAAAATCCATTTTCAGACAGGAGGATCTGCTTTGAAGTCTTCCCAGCTGTTGCACGTTCGGTTTAGCTGGGAACAAAGGGATGTTTGTGCTGGGAAAAGGCACCAGGCTCTCAGCAAGGTGTGGGCAGCCTTGACTGTAGTGTTTGAACATTGCATTTCTCTGCTTTGTTATCTGGCTGGAGTTCGTAGGGGCATTGTAAAGCAAATAATAGAAAATGAAGGAAACAAACACAGGAGCCGGAGGGTATGCTGGATTTAGGAGGCCCTAAGAATAAGGGCAAAGGCGTAGGATAAAGGATTCATATCTAAGTATAGTTGTGTTCAGCTTCTCTGTGCAGTGGGAGTTGAATTGCATAGTCAGAAAAAGGAAAATTACCAAAACAAAATGATGCTTTGCTATAATTTAGTGTACAATTTGGCAGTCTGTATGGACTCCTTAGTATTTTTTTTTTGGGAGCAGTGCAATGACCAGGTTCTTTTGTTAGCTGTTCGTGCAAGAACTTAAGTTGTCCAAATAGCAGGCTGGGTTGTGGCTTTTCCTGTTTATAATCCAGACTTGGGACTCATGCTCCTGTAACTGCAGGTGTTGAACCAACAATGCAGAACAAAATGGCATCACTGCGGCTGTTTTATACATGTATTGAAAAGAGAGAGCTGACAAAGGAGGAGCAGAAAGAGCTTGTGAACTGATCCCGGTTTAAGTGAATCGATCACCCTGTTGATTTAGAAAGACAAGAAATCTTGGACAACAGCTGTGTATTCAATAGGCTGAGTCCTTCAGAGAGGACTTGCATCCTTTTCTTAATTGCAATTTTTATTTTTTAAGTAAACTCACCACAGGAAGGGGAAAACCCTTCTCTCTAAAGAGATTACCTTAACTCAAAGAAGAATGATGGGAGTGGTAAACTGGGACTGAAGGAATTCCACACCCTCTGGACAAAGATTCAGAAATACCAGGTAAGATGCACCATTTTTGCTTGGAACGTGCAATCAGATGTAGAGGTGGCCACAGACTGATTTGCCTCGCACAATGTATACAGTCACGCTTCCCAAAGCAGGGACTCTCGCTTCAGCTCACGATGCGTTTATGTCCTCGGTCCCCCGGGTTTTGTCCCTTGGATTCCAGGGGTGTGACTGCTGGTCCCTCAGGCGCTGGGCTGAAGGAGCTTACCTCTCTCCCTGCCTTGCTCTCGGAGGGGTTTCTGTTGTGTTTTAACTTGCGTCCAAGTACATTTAGCTTTTGCACTTAACAGTGTGAGTTTGGTGTTGGTCTTGCCGCTTGCTTTGGTAACGATAGTGCCATTTTGCACAGTCATTCAAGGAGTTCCCTGGAGTCTTTATCCACTCTGGCTGCTGCAATAAAAAGACTTTACTTTCTAAAGCTGCTTTTAGGCAAACTCGGGGAAAAAGTACCTAGTCCTTCAGACCAACATTGCAAATGCTCCTAAGCAGTGTGCAGATGTCATTTCAAAACATTTGACTTCCAACTAAAGCCAAAACACACTCTGAATTATTAACAAGTTTTGACTTTGGTTTTTATGTTCTTCAGAAAATTTATAGGGAAATTGATGTGGATCGATCCGGTACCATGAATTCATATGAGATGAGGAGAGCGCTGGAAACTGCAGGTATTTATATTGGTCTGTCTCTTTTTAGGATTATATCAGTTTCCAGCTGGGTTTATAGATGCTCACTAGTCTCTTGTAAATCACTTGTAAGCTGAAAAATCCTGTGTTCCTGGACCTGACAAAGGCCTCCGTTGAATCTAGATGCTCAGCCTGGGCTCTTGTCTTTGTGTAGCAGCATCTTGCCATGCAGGCACACTAAAAGCATGTCAAAGGGGTGACAGGTTTGCAGTTATTTTCTGTAGTGACCACAAATGGAGAAGCACAAATAACTGCAATAATCCGGTCTCGTAATAGCACGCTGTTGTCTTTCAGTGACTCTCTCTGGGTCTATGTGGGTTTGGCATAAGCCTGTACAACTGCGATACTATGACCTAGGGAAGGAAGGTGGCTTGACCAAGGGGGGGGACCGAAGAGTCAGTTTGCTACTGCACCCACTGAAAAGCAAGTCAGAGTTATGACAGTGAGTAGGGGAGTATCACAGACTCATATGATCCCTAATTGATGTACTGATCTTCTGGGGCCATCTTAATGTCAGCGTTTGACCTCTGTGGAGCTTTCTCCTCCTGTCACCACATAAGATGTGACAGCGTTTCTTTTTGTCCCAAAGTTTAGATGCTCTTTGGAAACAGAGACCTATTTGCCCACAGGAAGCCGCTGCTTCATCTGGGGTCTCGGGGCCGAGCTTGGCAGGTGCCTCATCACCCAGGGAAGGACCATGAGCTGGAGCAATTGGCCTTGTGCCCTGGGAAAGGGGAGCACGTGCAGCAGGAACACCATGTGTGACCTAGTCACAACTTTAAATCACGCCATGTACAGAAGGGGTGGCTGGGTTTCCAAAATGGAGTAAATACTCCTAAAAGTTGAGAATTTAACCAAAACAAGCTAACTGAATTTCTGGCAGCCTGTAAGGTTGGGGTGCTTTTGTTGGTTGGAGCTTTTTGCATTTTTTTTTTTTTTCCCTTCTTTTTGAAATCCTTGACATGGTATTTTTAGGGTTCAAACTGAACTGCCAGTTACATCAAATCATTGTGGCTCGTTTTGCTGATGAAGACCTCATCATTGACTTTGATAACTTTGTCCGGTGTTTGATTCGGCTGGAAACCTTGTTCAGTGAGTACACACTTAATAACTAGACAGAATCTGTTGCTTTTGTTTTCAAGTCCAGGATAAGTTATTCAGAAAACTTTGTACTGTAACTAAGGCAACTTCAAGGCTGAGCTATAAACCCAGCAACTCAGTCTGCAGGCTGGTCTAAAGGGCTGAACCAGAGCCAGTCTTCCATGCAAACAACTAAATGTTGATTTTAAAAAAAAAAAAAAAAATCAAAATCTAAACACCTATAGGTTGAAAAATAGCATTAACATTAGGCTGAACTATTAAAAACGTTCAGTCTCATTCTTGCACATGAGCACACAATGACTTTAGAGTGGCACTTTCTGTTTTGGGGTGTAGACCATTGTCATAAATTTTAGACTGCGGGACTAAATTCCTTTTTGATGCTGAAGCACAAGGAAGAGTAAGGCCTTCCAATTAGTTCCTATATTCATCCTTGTCTGTCATCTCTCTCCTACCACAGAAATGTTTAGAAAACTGGATACTGAAAAAACTGGAACCATAGAATTGAATCTCGTTAATGTAAGTTCATTTAGCTCTAAAATGTTTGTCATTGGTGACTTTGGGGGGGTGGGTTGGGGTAGGGGGGCTAACAGTAAAGACTGCCCTGCTCTAGTCTGCCTGATTATATGTAGTCACATATAGGCTGGATTGATGTAGCTTGTGTATTTAGAAGCAGTCTTAAGATTACTGTTTTTTAAAATTACATCACATCGCATTCTCTAACAAACAGGCCAGGTTACTTGAACCTGATGCCGTTTATCACTGGCAGTAATTTTGGCTGCTAACTGTGCAGGCTGCTTCTGTGCCTCTTCTGTCAACAACAGGGTAATACGGAGGTGCAGTAGTGACTTGTGCTATTGGCTGTGTCTGCTGCTTTCTGCACCATAAGACCCTGTAGAAAGGACCAAGTTAGAAGAAAACTACCCTCCTACATGTTTGACTTGCTTATTACCTGAGCATAATTTATTTCTGGACCAAAATGAGGAATGGACAAATCATCCCCAAACTCTCCTGACTTAAATGGGATATAAATTTAAACCATTCAGGAAAGATCCTAAAATTACTTCTGTACCAACAGACTTTCTTCTTCATGCTAGAAATGGGAACATGCATACTTGCTACATGTATTTTTACTAAACTTAACTGTGGGCCATTTTCCTCTCTCTCTCTCGTTACAGTGGCTGTGCTTTACTGTCATTTGAGCTACTGCCATCAACTCAAGAGATCTCAAAAAAAGAGCAAGTTCAGAAGAAGATAATCAAGCAAACATACAAGTGCTATCCTAACATGAATGTGCCTTAACTTGTGCGTGGCAAACTTTGCACACAGCTATTAAGAAGGAAAGTGGTCTACTTCAACAACAGAAGAATTTGCAACCTCTTTTTTTTATGGTCTGACAGTTTTTATCTACTACTATATAGCCTCTGTACAAAAAAAATTCTAATTTAGTATAAATCCTCAGTGCAACTTTTGAAAATACTGCTTTGCTAATATCTTTGAATTTAAGGTATTTTATATGACTTTGGGAAGAAAGCTCAGTATAGCTTGACAGTCTGGTTTAATAAGTGTTTTTTGAATAGCTCTGTTCCATCCTGCATATCTGAAACTAGATAAGGGATAGCATTGCATATTTCTGAATATAGGTGTTTAGGTAAGATGGTGTAGGTCCCTTGTATGCTTTCTGTCAAGCCCCAGCATTATTCTGGTTAAATATTAAGCATTCAGGTAGCAAGTTTGACACACTTGACCAAACTGGAGACAAGTCTTTCCCTCATGACCCTTGATGAGCCTGTAGCAGGAGGCTGTTGGCAACCAGACTCTTCCAAGAACAAGCCCATGCTCTCAGGTGGAATCTTGATTTTCTGTATCTTATTTTCCTCTGAAGTACAAGAAGTTATTTAAATAAAAACAGAGATAAAGTTTGCCAGACCCTTATTTCTTCTGTAACTAAGCATACTTTTTCTTAGAGAGATCATCACAGCACATACACTGAGCTTTTGTTAGGAATAGAGCATGTTGCCTTTTCCTACCTAATAGGAAAACATGAGCCTGAAGGGTGAAGCATTTCCTAAATACCCTTAGGGAAAGATTTGATCCTCTCTATTAAATAGTGTGTATTATTAAATGATTATTCCTAAAGAGATAGATATAAAGGATAGTTCTAGAGGAAAGGCTTTATTTGGAAAACACTTGTACCAAGTTTTTTTCTTATGTCCCTTAGCTTTTAAGGTTAACAAAGGCTATATGCAACTAACAGATCTGGCTTAATTTTAAATGCAGAAAAACTGTCTTGAACAAATGGGGATTTAATACAGAAAGTAGGTGAATATTAGCATAACATAGAACAGCAGTATGTCTTACCGGTAATGTTTTCAGAGGGTCTAATAAAAACTTGACACTAAAATACACAGAGTTAGAGCTTAAGAGGAAACAGAAGTTTAATGGTATCACAGTCAAGTAAAAACCAAGTTGTCAAGGACTACAGAAAGTTTCTACACTTAGTTTTCAAAGTACAAAATACAATAAATACATGAGACTTTGTAAAAAGAGGAACCTAAAACTACCTTGTTACAGCACATAATATTTTGAATACATGAAATTCCTAAGATGCTACAGCATTTTTAAGAGTTATTGCTTAATGGTCATGTGGTTATCACTGTTCAGATGCACTTCTGTTTTGCTTCTTTAACAAATGTTCTGCTTCCAGCAATAGGCATTTGGGTGCTGTGCACATACTTTAATTTCTCTCATCTGGAAAAAGCCTCAGGATAAATTTGGACAAAGCCAAGTTGTCTGTTTCACAGTGATTCCTTCAATGGTAAATTGAAAAGGTCCTTGTATTTAATGCAGAAAAATGTGAAATTCTTTTCTGCCATGTTTGAAGAAATCAGAGTGGGTACTTGAACATAATGGCTTGCTTAGACCAAGGCAGCAGAACTTCATTTGCTTGTAAGCATTATTTCATCTTGTCGAATGCCCTCATCCATTTGCTAATGCATCAATCCTTCATTTGTTTTCAAAGCACATTCTTCATAGCTTTCAAATTACATTGTCATTGAAATAAGTCTCATGATATTGGAACCACCACAAAATGATTTTTTTTTGTAAGTCATCCATGATTAGTACTTCAAGAATCTGGCTTCTGTACTATTTCATGCCAAGCTTCTTTGTCTAGGTTTAATCCTTGGATACAGCTGAGGGTAAAACAGAAATGAGATTTAAAATTTTAATGCTTTAAAAGGTTACTTTAAAAAAAAAAAGGAAAGAAAAACCTCTTTGGTGCTACAATTCTAATGTAATTTCTAGTAGCAAAAGCATGGTTATAAGAAAAACACCCAGAGCACTAACAAAAATTTAGCATTCTTAGGCAAGCTTAAAAAATACTAGCCATGTCAGTACAAAAGGAAGCCATTGCACATGATTCAGCACCTTCAGCTCTACCCAGATGGGTGGGCTAGGAAAAGCATGTGGCTTTGTAAGCGAAGAGACTTTTGTGTTCAGTGAACTATAGGATTTTCCCGTTTTACAAATGGTAATAGAGAGGTAGTAAAGTCTGTTTTGCTTTCTCTCTCAATGCCTATCAGCCTTTACATATCCATAGCTTTGGGCAAGCTGGAAACATCTGGCTGCATACAGCCCACAGAACTGTAGGAGCTGTGCTTTAGTTAGTGGGTAGTAGGTGGCCAGTTATATTCATTTAACTGCCTGGCAGTACGTCAGTAGCTGCCACCCTGCGGCCCTTGAGCTCTGCGCTATTCGCTCAGGCTATGCACAGGGAGGTACAGAGACCCCCCCCTCAGCTGCAGGGTGACGATTGATGGGACACAGCTCAACACAGCAGTGCCAAGATGCTTGGGAAGCTCTTGGCTCCCACTTGCAAAGGGCTTTGGGAACAACTACTGTTCTGCAAAGCATGGCTACTCGCATATAAAAATAGAAGGATACACGTCATACAACTAGGAAAGATGAATCCTCCATGCTCTAAAAGGCAATGCATATCTACGTTACATCCTAGTTGGGTTGTTTTTTTTTTTCAGCTAAAGTTCTCCTTAAAGATGCCCTCCTCTCTCTTCAACCAGACTCTGGCTTTCTTCTTTTTCATAGTCAGCTAAGGATTAAGAGAAGACCAACAACTTCGCCCACAAGATTTGTCGCAGCCTGCTATGATTTCACCACTATCAGAGATGAAGTCAGTCAGACAGTCACAGTAGCAAAACACCTGATAATACCAAATGAAATCTTTTGAACACTAAGTAGTCAGTATTTTGACAGTATTATCTGCATTCAGTTTTAGAGCTCTCACACAGCTTAGGCAGCTAATGAGTCACTAAGAAGGGTAGTGTACCGATGCAGATAATTTCATCCTTGTTTTTATTCAGTGCACCTAACCGCAAAAGGCTAAAGCAGCTGTGATAAAAATATGACTTAATATAAGAATATATTAAACTACCAAACATTTTCCTCTGTGCTGAACATCTTAGCCTAGATTTCAACTGCTATATTAAGAGTCCAGCAATTGCTTTTGAGAATAACCACAGAATACTTTGGTAGCAGTACTAGAACAGCTGAACAGACACAAGAGTGGAAGCAGTTAACACTGGGCTTGGGAAGTTTTCCCCAAAGGTTGTGTTCAGATTGTGTTGTGCTTAGAAGGATGAGTCGCAGTCTGTGTGGCCTTGTGCTTTTTATTACAGAAGCACAGATGTTCCTCATGTTCTTATATACCTGTGCTCAGGCTGACTGTGCAAACTTATGAAGGAACAGCACAATTCACCCTGGGGCAGGAAAGAAGAAAAAAAAAGCTGCCTTTTCTGACCTTACCGTGCAGGGCTGATGGCTGCTCTCAATTTAGAAATTGTTACGTTCAGAGAGGAAAAAACTGAGCAGAAGTACTATGTCAGGGAGAATTTTACAGTACATTGTGGGTAGACCTGAAAGTGACACAGATATGACAACTGATTTTGCATTAGGTATAGTTGCTCTGCAAAATCTGACCAGTTTAAGAGTAAGGATTATCTGCATGAGGAAGGAGGTTCAGCCTCTTTCAAGCATCATAGATCAATCAGCTAAAATTCACAGTGGTTAATCTTTAGCATTAGAGGCAGAACCTCTTATCTCCAGCAGCAGGGCAACTGGATGTGTAGAAAAAAAGCTTAGTGGAATTTCTATACCGGACGGACACACATATAATTTTCTAGCAACTCAGTCATGAGGAGAAATATGGGGACATCACTGAAAGTATTATTTGTACACAGTTGTTTTTAATAAAAGAGGTAGTATACAGAAGGTGATGATGAAAGGAGAGGCCATTCATTTAAGGCCTTTGACATATGGTTAAATATTAGTTAAAGAGCACAGGAGAAAACAAAGATCTTCCTTTATGTGGCAACATGATCTCTTTTTCAACACTAGGGAAAGAAAATATAGCCATAGACTTTTGCAGTGTGTGTCTTAAAACTCTCTGTGAAACCATCGCAGATCACAAGGTGCACTGTGTACACCCAGACAAAGAAGGACTCGTGACTCATTCTTCATACAAGTTTCAGTTCTTAAGGCCCTTTGTGCCAGTATATCACTTTCTAAAAGAGGGGAAGCCCAGTTCTGTTCACATGCTCAGCAAAACCTTATGCACACGTCATGTTCAGATAAAAGGTGAGACCAGGTTAGTATTAGAACCTGCCATGTATAGCAGCATGGTGATACATGTTGTTCTTTTATGCACTCATTAATATAATCTGTGTTCCTTATCTAAATTGAGGTTGTTAACCCACTCTGCCAAGGTATTCAACTCCCCAAATGAATAAATGGAGAACGTTAACTCCTTCCTCTTGACTTTTGAAATCGCACCTAACCTAGATTCATGAGAATAATGCTTTGTGTACTCCACACAGGGGAAATATCAAGGACTCACCCCTAGCAGGTTGCGGGGAACATAGCCTTCCTTGTCATTCAGCCGTGCCCACCACCACTCAATTTCATCTTCATCTTCCCGGCGCAGGATTGTCATGCAGTCTCCCTCTTTCATTGAGAGCTCATCGTCATTCTGAGCCTCATAATCCCAGAGTCCATAAATCACTCCTTTGTTCATTATCCCCATTTTCTCCTGGACTCCTGCAACATTAAAACCAGAGTAGCTTAATAAAAAAGTTAAAAAATAAAAAAATTTAAAAAAGACAACAGTTGGAAAGATTGCTGTACTCTTACTAGAGAGCAGTCCAGGGGAAAAAAAAAAAAAAAAACAACCCACCAACCTCCCTCAATTCTTATCACACTTAGCACCTTGTTGTGATCCGCCTCCTGAAGGTCAGTCCTGGAACAGGTGGCACTGTGAAGTTAGCCCTTGCACACGGCAGACAGATTCCTGCCTTACACGTGTTCAAAAAGTACAAGGTAAATGGGGAGAGGAGCACTGATTGATAAAGGGTTTTATTTTTGTGCTAGCATTCACACTTCCAACACCTAAATGATGAGCAAGAAACACTTGTTTGTACTCTTAGTTCATCAGTAATTTCTTTCTGTCAAAGGGAGATAGCAATACTGGCTTATGTTGACCACCATTGTCATTTATATGCTAGAGGTGTCATTTGCCACCTGTGTCACTTCATTTCAGAATTTTAGAACAAGTTGCATCTCAGACCTATACGTGAAAGATTTGTCTCCTGCCTGCCAGCTGCTTTTGGTTTATTCAAACATTTTTATCTCAGCAGTTCTTTACTTCTGCCACTATTTTAATTACTTTTGAACACTGACTTCAGAAACACAATTCTGTTAAATTGCTTCTGGACCAAGATGGTTTGGAGTACGTGCATATGCCTTACAGATGTTATTTAGAACTTGCTCATTTTAGAGCCATAGCCAAAGATGAAATACTATTCTTTCTGTACACATTCCTCAGCTTCTAAGCAGCAAACCAGAAAAGGTATCTTAATCAACTGTTATAAAAACTTTCTCTTAGGTAATTATTCCATTTTAAAATATTGAATCCTACTGAGGTTTCTGTTTAGTTTTGGTATTGCCAGGAGCAAAGACTACATTGCACATCATATTGCAAAACTTGTCCTTTCCCTTTCCATCTCTTACCTGTTACAACCTATTGTATAGGGTTCTTACCTATGTCTGCTAAAGGAAGCATCTGCTCAAATCAAGTTCTTTATTTCTGCATACCAGCTCATCATGTAAAATTAAATTACTTCCACTGCATGCTTAATTCTGCTCTGAGAAACTCTTCCCTTGCTCTGCCTTTGGTATAATTAAAGGTTTGGCAAACGCCGTGCTCTGCACCCATGTGGAAGGTAAGACTGAGCACTGAACATCAAAACAGACAAAGAGAAAATTCACGCAACGGATCCAGTCCTCTAAAAAAAAAAAGTCTTAACAGTCACACCAGCGTAGCAGCGCAAACATGCTCTTGGAGACAGCACAGGCATTAAATCTTAGAAAGTGAAAAATGACACAATGAAGCAGCATCAGACTCATCATTTAATCAATGCTAAAGGACTAGCGGTTTTATTTGAACCTGCCTGTACTTGCTGTATTCAGTATTGTGCATCATTTACAAGAAAAAGGGATTAGGTGAATCAATGAAATACACGAAGGTTTCTCACCTTACAGATGAGTTTAGAGGGCTAGGATTTACTGCAGTATCTGTTCCGGAAACAGACACACGCACATCCCCAGATTTCTTTTACAGAAATAAACAGATTTAGCCAGTGAATTAATTTCTTACTATACCTATAGGCAATCAGAAACAGTCTTAGCAATAGGATTAATTCCTAATGGAACAATATGGAAATTTGATGGCTGAACAGCCAAAGTATCAAGAGATACCTTAGTTTCAAAGCTGGCAATAAGCCAAAGTCTTACTTTTCAATGGGTCCTGAAAGGAGTGTCTCTCATAACACATTAAAAAAATCCCAAACCCAAAATAAAACAAAGCATTAAGTGAGATTACCAGATGGTGGGTCCAAAAAAACCCGCCCAAACAACAACAAAAAAACAAAGTATTTCTTCATGCTGTATAGAATAAAGCCACGGATCCTCCTCCCCATAGGGCCTTGTGGGCTGTTTACCCAAATTTAAGAATTAGACGAATTCTTGAAAGAAATCTTTCAAGACCTATTCAACACAAAAATACCATCTCTTAACTCATATCAGAGTTAAAACCAGTAAGAAATATTGGACAAGTATTATTATTTTTAATATAGTCCTACAGACTTCCTTGGGCATTTGCTGTTGATGACCATCATTGGAGTCTGGATACAAAACTAAATGGAATTTTGCTTAGTCCACAGATTTCAATGCTAAATAGGCTCCCCTCCCTTCGTAGGGAAAACTATACATTTGGCACCAAGAGATACAGTTTTCAAGCTTAGCGAGGATAGCTGGACAGGCTGTTTTGAAATATGCCGGCTGAGCAGCTTATAGAAACTCAGATCTCATATGTTCCATGAAAACAGAGAGGCCGTATTACAGCTTTTTACGCAGCATTACATTGCTATTACTCTAACCTCTTACAGATAGGTGACACTCCAGCTGGTAAGTGCCTAGAGGACAAGAACTACATACAAAACGTACAGAAAAGTAATTAAAAACCTCATTGACTACTACTCATCACACCCTAGCAGGTATTCATCTTCTCCATTAAAAGATAGTTTCCCTGTCGTCTAACTATTTGAATAAAATCTAAATTTAATATGAGATTTCTTTTAAAGTGCAAGAGGAGAAAAAGGCCAGAAAGATAAAATCAAATTCAACACTTACTAACCTTCATTAAGGCAGAAACTTGGCAATACTTTTCTTGGTTCTAAAGTGCACATTAGGAAATATTCCTCATTTAAAGACACCAGGTAGCAAATATGAACTGCCTACTGAGATATCCGTACCACTTGTGGTTTTTTGTAAAAAAAAGTACTTACCTAATCACCACCTCACACTAATGTATTTGTCAATGCACGCTTTTAACTCATTTCAACGTTTTTAATGTAGGGGAATGTGTTGTTACTCAGATCTTCTCCATAGGTTCAATATTATAAAGTTAGTCTCAACGGACCTCATTTTGTGACAAGAAGCTGGAGGCATGGGCACACAACCTAAACACGCAACTTACCACTCCTCATCCAAAAACATACCAAAAAGTGCCAGGTGAGTCCCTAGCATGCTCCAGAACTGAGTTGTCACCACCTACCATATAAGAACTGGGAGCACTGTGTGTAGCCTTCCTCCATTTCCTCACACTTGTCTGCAGCCGTCTGCATGTCACTGTAGGTCATGGCAAATACAGCTGCCCCTGACTCCACCAGGAACTTGCACACCTGCACATTATTGCAAGATGCTGCGCAGTGTAATGGGGTCCTGCAAGCCAAGAAGAAAAAGATGATGCATTACTTTTATTGCTCATAGCAGTGCTTACACACTCCTAGGGTCAAAGCACTTTCATGCGTGACCTCCAGCAATCAGTTCTGCGCTGCTGAAGGCTTCCCACCAGAAGCACTTAACCCAGGACATTGAGAGCAATTGTTTTTTGCACATAACAGGAGTTACCAACAGCTGCTTAAGGCCTAAAGCTGGGTTTTCATATGGATCTCTAGTTATGCTACCTTTTTATAATCCATTAACATTTTAAGAACATTCAGTAAAAAATAAAAAAATAATATTAGAAAAAATAGTCAGAAATCCTCCTACAATCTAGACAATTACTTCAAGACTTGACTTGGTGACAACTGCAGGTAATTGGAATAACTACTGAGGTTGAGGGACCACAAGCATCTTTATTCAGTCTTGGACCTTAGACACTTTTGTTATAGCCAGAAATAACAGTAAAGTCACTGCCCCCTAGCCTTTTGTAAATAAACTCCCTAGCTACCCATAAGAAGGGTTTGTAATCCATTATCAGTTGCAAGCCTAATTTGTAGGTCGTGCTTTTCTGCTTTAAGTTGTTTGAGTATTGGACAGAGAACTGAGGAGAGTGTGCAGGGCTAGATACCACCCAGAGCGTGTGCAAGCTATAGGCTCTCTCATAGAGAGGACATTGGGAATTTCAGCAAATGGCTCATTATGCATAAGCTGTCTCCAATATCTCAAAGAAACAGAGCGATTTCCTGACAACTGCATCCCTCCCCTCCTGGGCCTCCAACACACACTTCTTTCACGTAGGGAATAATAGTATAATTTGCCTATTTTTCTACTCTGCACATTCTCATATGGTGCCCCACAGAGAACTGCTTGTTGCTCTACTGTGGAAGCGTCATTGCCAGCTCTATAGGAGCAAAGTGCAGGACCTCCTGAGGGACCTGTAGCAGCCCCCAAGCCATAGTTTTCTTGTGGAAAGCATCTGTAAGGTACCCCTTAAAGAAAGCCTTACCATCCATCACTATCTGCAGCATTCACGTTCACACCAAATTGCACCAGGAATTTCACGATTTCGGTGTGGCCAGCACACACAGCATTGTGCAGTGCAGTAATCCCCTCATCGTTGGGCATGCTAGGATCTTCAACCTATTCAGCCAGAAAAGGAGCCATTCACATTCTAGTGAAACTCTCTACAATAAACATCTCTTCACATATAAAAATGAGTTGTCTTACTCTGAAATATGATTTTGAGCCATATTTCTCAATGGACATGAGGAACAGACAGAAAACCACAGCAGTAACCAGTCTCGCAAGAAGACTCACATAAAAGCTTGCAGCCTTCTTTTAATAGTGAGAACCTAAAATGGTTCAGAGAAATAGTATCTTGATAACTTAGTGAGAGCATTTATAACAAGTTTCTGATATTTGCCTATTTAAATGCAAGTAAAATTCACGTGGATTTGCTTATCAAATTATCTGATAATATGCCAGATAGGGGATGAAACAGTTGACCTGCAAATTTACAATCTTGATGCCAAATACCCAGTGTGGATTTAACACTGTTAAAATCAGCCTCTAAGTGGCCGTGTCCTGTCGGGACTTATCTCCTCAAGGGCAGATCTAGGTGTGCACTATTATTTTATCATCCCCAATCCAGAAAAGCTGGGACTTCCCAGTCTGAACCAGGATTGCTAGTTCTTCTCTTACAAGTTAAGATTTGTACCTCATAAATTATTCTCTGCACAAGGTCAAACTCCCCCTCCAAAGACGAATCCAGAAGCAACGCGAGTGGATTGAATTTCACTCTCATTCCATGCCCAATTCTCTCGGAACCAGTTTTACGCAAGTTTGTCCTCTTCCCCTGTGAAGAGATAACACAAGTTACAGGCATTTTTTTTCCTAGGAAGAACGAGAATACAGAATCGTTTATTTGGGAATGACAGCAGAAATTATCATCAAGTAAGGCAGAGCTTAATATGAAATTTAGACTATTTTCTACCAATTCACCAACACGTTACGAATATAGTAGGTTAGGCATGTTATGAAAGACCTCTGTCGTCTTCTTCAGGCAAGGTCACTACTCAAATACAGAAGTCACCTTGATCAAACCTGTCATCAAAATCATAACACTCCCAAATCCCTAAAGATCAGGAAAAAAACCCCACACATTTGTTGTATGCAGACCATTTCAGCATTAGCTCTCAAAGCTGTTACACAAACCAAGAACCTTAAAAGACTCCATGAAGTGTACTACTTTTTAAACACCAATATTAAGTTCCTAACATTTTCCTAACTTTATCATAGTTTAACAAGAACAGAAATAGTTATAGAAAATGGCTTTGGAAAGAACATAGAACCAAGTACAGAAAACACTTTAAATGCTCCCAGTGATACTGGAAACCAAGTATTTCTCTAGCTGAGTTTGTACTCTTCAGAGAATATGCACGCATTAGCTCAGCGCTCTGCCCAGCTGGCTGCACAGCAGCAATAAACACTATTCATAAGCATATGTAAATTTCTGACAGATGTCCAAGCAAAGATGAATAGAAATTACTCATGTTTTGCAAGAGCAAATGTGTGAAGATAAGACATGTAAGAAGAGATACCCAGAAAATACTCTTTTGCCTGTTGATTTATACATAATATCAAAAATACAGGCCTTTTAAAGAAAGAACCTGCCAGCACAACCCAAGTATTTAAATATGAAATCAAGAAGTTGGGCTGGTTTCTTCTCATCATCACAGAATTATTACAAAACCAACCAGAAACGAGTTCTTATAATTTAGGAAATCTTACTACTCAAAATTTCCTTGTAAAAGGGAGCAAGGACAAAGTCTTAAAAGCATGAAAACATGCAGTGACTATTCCATGCAGAAATTGCAAGGCTTTATAGCTTTTAACTCCTCTGCATGAAAGCAATAGAGGAAAAAAACCCACTTTCATGTGTCAAGTTATTAACATTCTATTCATGATCAGTTTTAAAAGAAACTCTTTGAGGAACTGAGAGCAGTAAGCATTTCTGTTCTACAACAGTGAGATAACGCCATACCACACACACACACACACAAACTTCCAAAACAAACATGATGGTAAAATGCTGCCTACACTTAGCCCAAAGACACTCCATTTTGATGCAGCTTGAGAACTGACTGATGTTAAATCAGGTTCCAGAGAAAGATTCAGAAAACATTTCAGTAGAAGTGCAAGGGGTTCATGTCTATAAATGAGTTGTTAAAGCAGAAACTAAAGAAATCTGTTTCTCCATATTTTTCAAACAAGGCACTTTCAGATAAACAAATGCAATCCAGGATTAACATAAATTAGTTTCAATCTCATATCAGCAATAGTGGGAAATGCTTGTGTAATCTGTATCAGTGCCTCAAAAAAAAAAAAGCTTTGATTTCTCTTAAGAAGGAAGTATAGTTTGGATGTCGCAGGCAGACTTCTATAAGGAACCTTCTTCACACAAACAGGAAAACTCTTCTGGGCTGTATCAAACTCCATTTAAAACTTTTTATCACATCATTAATTCTGCAGACAACAGAGATTTTTCATTACTGTCATTCACTCTGGAGATAAGAGCATCACATAAATAGAACAGATACCCACAGAGACTTCTAGCCTATTTGTGTGACTGATCTCCCACATTCGCTTAAGCTCTACAATACAATGAACAGAATTTATGGCAGAGCTTGAGATGACTTACTGAGAGGGCACCCAAATTGTAGGCTAACTAATACTTACAGGTGGCAAGGAAAACTGCCCAGTAACTTCAGGAGGCCTCATATTGAATGAGTCCTCTCCCAAACTCTCTGGTTCCCCTGATGGATAGGGAGGTGGTGGGTATGGAGGATACTCTTCCATGTATACCTCCAGTGGCAGTGAAGCTTCTAGGCTTGGTTCTTCCATTTTTGGCTGCGTGAGTTCATCACCATCTGATACTCCCTCAGGTACAGTGTCCAAAGCTACGGAGGGAAGAACAGCTTCGCTCTCATCCGCTGGTGTGTTTTCTGCTTCCTCAGCAATGGCTGGTTCTGGCAGAGCAGCAGATGTTTCTTTTTCCGATTCTGCACTTAGATAAGGATTTGGGATTTCTGCTGGGCTTTCAGGACTGGCAGCTGATGCTGTCTGTTTGGAGGGATGTGATGGAGCTGAGATAGTCTCCATTGCAGCTAGAGTGGTCCTCTGATACAACAGCTTCTGAATATTGGGGCCATTAGGTCCTTCTGGCTCAGTAATGGAGCTACGTTTCTTCAGTGGTCTGGGTGCATTGGACAGCTTTTTCCGTAGTGCTTCAAGATCAGCATCACTCTGGTTGCGGTACGGATTGGATAAGAAAGGCAGCAATTTGGTTGGGCTAAGGGGACGGGGTATTCGCTCTGTTTCGTGATTCTCATGAGTGGAGGCCGTTGTTTCCATCTCAGGCTCTGGACTGCCTGGCTTGCCTTGGAGGTTCGAGTAGACGTTCTCTGTCTGCGCCAGCTGATTCTGCACACCAGCTCCTGCCATCACAGGTTTGCCATACACTGTGGAGCAGTTCAGAGAGGGATAGGGAAAAACAAGTATAAATATTTGATCAACAAACCTAAAAAGAACACACAACCCAAGTCACCTACGTAGGGCAAAGAAGCAGAATATGATCAACTGAACAGAATTAATCTGGTAACCAGGTTTATAGCCATTATCTTGTAAATACATGACATATTCTGCACTTTTTGTTAACACTGATATACAGCGTGTAAGATCCATTTAAGATTCTCACAGCTGCACTAACATGCTTAATCCCCCTGAGAAGCAGCTTTGTACCCACAGACCAGGTAGAAAGTACATACACCTGAGGTTTACGAAGACAGAAGAGACGCGGAGAGCCATAGGCTTACCACTTGGGAAGTGTGGTCCTCTGGTCTGCGCCCTTGTCAAAGCACTCTGCACTGCCTGCTGGAAGTTCTTCCCAGGAGTCTGCTGTTGCGTGTACATGCTATAAATTGAACTTGCAGCCACAGTTTGAGGCTTTCGAAATGGTGGGAGTGAGGTCTCTTTGGATGGCTGAGGGGTAAAAGGTCTCACAGCTGCTGCTGGGGGACTCTCCTGTTTGGAGGAGGGAAGAAGTTGGTCCTGGCTAGAGGAAGGACCTGCAGGAGGTACAGAAATTCTTTGCTGTATCTGCTGAGGATGGGAAGGCTGCTGTGTCACTGGTTTTTGTTTGTTCCCCATAGTTACAATAGCCAAAGGCAGCTTCTGCAGGTTTCCATCCAGCTTAGTATCAGAAGGTTGGAGATGACTAGCTTGACCAAAGTAAGGCAAGTTTATCTGTTTTGGTTTAGTGGGGACAGGTGGTGGTACCTTTGTTACATTTTTATTGGCTGTCTGAAAGACACAAAATAAGTTAATTAAGATTAAACAGCAAAACACGTTTTAGGAGTTCTGCTGTGAAGGACCAAGGAGCCTCAAAGAATGACACAGTATCTAGCACTTCTACTGTTGCTGCAATACCGTTTACAGCATCACTGGAAACATGAAGAGACTTCTTGAAACATTTTATCATCATAGTTGTTTATACTTTGAACCCATTCTCTTTAATTCTTTCTGTAGCAGCTATGTTTAAAACATCAAGCAATGGCAGGGCACAGTAATTTCTCTAGAGATAGCAGAGGCACTTAATAGCATCTGTAGGCAAGAAGCTCATTTTCCAGTTGAGCACTTGTCATGCCCAGTTGTTCTATGTTACTTGACCACTACCTGATGAAATTGTGCCCTTATGCCAAGATTTAGGTGGGAAGTCTTGCTGCAATTAAACATCTGAAGCACGCTGCTGCATTAAACAATGAAACAAGTGTATAAGTTATTTAAAAAACACCCATGCAAATACCTCTGTGCATATAATCTTTGGGGAAAAAAAATATATATATATACACACATGCATACACACCAGCATAAGTAACACAGCCATTTTACGTATTCAGTCAAAACGTAGATTTTCATTGCAGTGACTGTAGGGAACAATTTTGAGTACCAACTGCTATTAAAAGCCTAAAAGACTTTTTTTTTTTCCTTAGAAGTAGTCTTTCAAAAGAAGACCTAGGTACTTTTCAAAGAGCTTCCCGACAGCAATATTTGAAAAGCTGTGCAGTAATCCCTGTCAGATAGAATGCAGCAGCTCAAGTTTCCTGCATACCTGTGCTTCTCGCAGGAGATCTTCGCTGCTCTGGTTCTTTCTCAGTGTGCCAAGCCCAGCAGTCTGGTCCACAGAATCAAACATTGAGAATGGACGCACCTTCTTCTCTTTGTCTCGTAAAAAAGTGTCTCCTTCAGCTGTTGTTAGGGAGAGGGAAAGATTTTTAAAAGGGACAACACAATTGTAGGAATAAGAGTCCCGTTCTGTGCAATATTCAACACAGTGTATGCAAGGGATGATTTTTGCATCCATCCTACCCCTGTGCTAAGGGCCCAAGGGCCTGCCAAATGCTGTACCTTGCAAATTGAACAGGAGCATGTATGAGGCCATTAGTATATACTTCACCACCTGAAACAAGGGGGTTTGTTTTGGGTTGGTTTGTGGTTGGTTGGGGTTTTTTGTGTGTATGTGTTTTGTTTGCTGGTTGGTTGGGGTTTTTTAACATCCCTGCAACACCATACTAAAGCTTATATGGCAATATTCTTTGAATTTTTTTTTTCCCCTGTGGTCTGAAATGAATTCTACATGTTTACTGAAGCATTCAGAAGAGACATATATCATTAACTAGATTTTCCATATTTTAATATTAGCCAAGCTCATAGAACACACCTTGTCCTTCACTAGTCACAATTCCTTTTCCTGAAGTCAAGGCTGATCCTTGACTAGTATGATTGTCTGCATTTGAACTACTCCAGTCAATGGCAGATGGGGAAGATTTTGCACTGGGGACCACAGAACCTAGGAGAGAACAAGTGAAATAACTAAGTCGATAAAAGCATCATTTTGGCTTAACCTATTACAGGTAGGTTTTTTGGTAAGAGTCAGATCTAGACAGTCTACAAGTACCATACATGGGTTAACTGCTATAAATCTTATCACTTGAGATTTTCACTCATTTGTTTGTTATAAAAAGAGAATGCAAAACCAAGGTCAGAAACAACTATCAAAGCAGCAGCAAAACTATTTGTCCCAGCACATCTGCACTTGCAGCGTTCAGACAAGAAACTTCTCTAGACTGCCTTATTTCCAGTTAGTAAGCAACTTTCCTTGGATATTTACAGTAAGTTAAGAGTGACAGGATGGTAAGAAGGGATAAGAAAAATATGTTGTGCAAAGAAAAATCTGATGCTTTAAAGCATAAATAGATGTTCAAAACAGTAGAAAAATCATCTGTATGTTCAACATGCATATGGGTACTGCATTAAAGCTGATCTTTACATTCACTAGGGCAGACATCCAGTCCGCTTCAAAAATAACTAAGAAAATGCTTGGAACTTGCTGTTAGTTTAAATATTTCACCAAATTCTCTCTACTAAATTCTAAATTATCTAGTACAATAAGTGATACTAAATTCACATAGTAATGATAAGCAGCAGGAGAAAAGTTGCATTCTGACAAAGTATCAGATACTATCTCTCCAGGAAAGCAGTCCTTTTGTCCAAATGCTGAAAAATAACAAGTGATGTTTTAGTTCAAATAGCATACCGCCACACATTCCTATAGCAAAATATCACATTTTGCATGGACTAGAGCTAAAATTTCACTCCACCAGTTTTAGGATCTGCAAACCAGATAAAAATCAAACAGTTTCCCATTCTCCAGTACAGCAAGAGACACTTGAACTGTTTTTGTGCCATGGCTACTTTAATAATATCTGCCATAACTGGAGATGGAGGGAAGGAGATTTAAAAAAAAAAAGTTAAAAAAAAACTATTCTGCAAGCTCAGTCTCCAATTTTTTTTTCCTTTTGGGAAAATCACTTTCTCTTCTCTCCCAGCTGAAAAGCAAGTCTTCTCCTCCCAAGATAGCACAGAAGAGATATTTGCCACTCTCCAGTTTCTCCAGACTTCTACTGTCACGGAGCTGAAGCGCATCTCATAGGAGAAAGCCACAGAGAGAAGCCAGGCAAGTCTCCATTAACACTCCAAGCAGGATCACGTCAGGTGTTGGACTTCTGTCTCTCCATATCCCTATGCCACAAACTTGTCAGCAAGTTTATTGCTATTTCTGTGCTACAATCAACTGCCTCCTTTTCTTGTAATGTTGGTTAATCCTTTACATGTGTCATTCCCAAAATTCATGATCAGAAAACTTGGCTCTGCTACTTTTTAAGTCCAGGCACCAGGTTGTTACCATGTATGTCCTAAAACTGCCTTCAGAAACTTAAACACTGTTGTATAGTTTTTAGGAGTATTTTAAAATAAATAAATAATTAAATAAATAACTAGTTTACAGAAAAATCCTCCAACGTTCTGCACTGTATAACAACTCAAATTGCTCGCTAAGAGGATTACTTAATTTATAACACATTGAATTGTATAACCTCAGTGCTTATAAAATACATTCACTGCTGCAGGAAGATTGCAAGTAGTAAGACTGACATATCAAATAATACTTTGCTTAAAAAAAAGCAAGCTGGTAGATAAGAAATCAAAACATTTCTGGAGAAGAAATATTAATCGTAAGCTATTACCTGCAGGAGCTTTAGCTTGTGAACTGCTTCCAGCTCTCATGTTGGGCAGAGTTTGTGTTTTTAGCGGACCATCAGGTACCTGCAGAGCTTGTGTGCCATCTGAAAATGCTGGTTTCACCAAAAGTTCAGGTCTGGAAGCAATACGTGGCATAGTAGAGGACTGGATATAAGGACCTACTGCTGCCACTCGACTTGGAGCAGAAGCCACTGGCTGTGGTAAATTCCCATCTGAAGAAACCTTTGGGGGAAAAAAAAAAAAAAGAAGAAAATTTAAAGAAAGTTCTGCTGCAGTATCCATCCATTAGAGTTTGAAATAAAAGTCTAAAAGGATAAAAACAAGTAGAAAATGATACTCCAATATTAAAAATGCTTTTTTAAGAAAGCTTTAAGCAATCTAAACCTGAGGTAGTAATAGCAAAAAAAAAAAATCTAAAAAAATAATCCACGACAGCATAAGAAGAGTTTTTGTCCATAAAGAGTAAGTAGGTTAACACCAACGTACCATGAAAAATACTTTAATAATACAAGACTTCCACCACATATGGATAAAAACAACAAGCCTAGCATCTGAACAGCCTTCCCCACAAGCAAGTTTTTACTTCAGACTGTATGGGCCACAAATTAATTTTTTTTGTTGTTGTTATTAAATATCCCACACTTACTGGTACATTCTCTTTCTGTTGCAGAGCTGCCTTTTTCTTCCACAGGCGCTCTCGCAGCTCATTAACACGCTTATCCATGACTGCCACCTCCGAGTTGCGCTTGTTCAAACACTCCCTCTGTTGCTGCAGCTTGGCATTCTGCTCCTGGTTCAGTTTGTTCCTCAACTGAATAAATTCACAAAGTCGGGGGGGGGGGAGGAGAGGAAAACAACAAAAATCAAAACAAATTAACTTTCAGGATGGGGGACAGGAAACAGTTACAAAGAGAAAAGCCTTCTAAAAAGTCAAGTCACACTGGCAAACTCAGATTATTTTCTCCGGAGAAACTGTCGGTTAGTCTCCAAATTTTGCTGAAGAGAAAGGTATGTACACTGCATGCTCCTTCCCATTTACTTTGAACCCAGTACAACTAACCCTCCATCCTCAGCACACAGGCAGCCACGCAGCTCTATCAGGAACAGGAGCAACTGGATTTCTTTCTGACACGGTAAAAAACAACCCCACCAACTTCTAGCCCTTAAGAGTTGTAGGTCACGAGCTGGCTTTCTGTTACCTGCAGTTCCTTGTACAGGCGGTCGAGCTCAGCTACAGCCGACTGGTTGTCATGGTAACCATCAATTCGGCCGTTCTTCAGCATCTCCAGTTGCCTGGTGAGTTCCTCTACCTTTGACACCGCCAGCACCAGCTCGCGCTGCTTTTGCTGGAACAGGCTGTTCATCTGTTCAATCTCCTCCACTGGAGAGGACGAGAGAGCACAATAGCTGCCCTGAGAAACAGCCGAGCGTGGGCTGCTTCCAAGGCAGTGGTTAAGGGGACAGAGAGCGCCCTGCCGGCCTCCAGAGCAGTGCTGCACACAGGCTGCGGCCGGCTGCCGCAAACTCACGGTCCCTGTCAAACCAGCTCTTCTTCCAAGCATTTGCAAAAGCAAACGCACTAGCAAGATTATGTAAATCTGGTCTACTTCAAGCAGTAGTGACGAGGGAAAAAGAACTTTGTTTCTGTCCTTCAGAAAGTAAAAACATAAAGCCACATTACTAGACTGAATTTCATCTTAGAAGTCTAAATTCACTTAATGCCGAATTCAGCAGGAAGACACTCAACCACAAGGCATATTTATGATGTTTAAAACTCCAAATTTAGGTCGTAGGAGCTCAATGACTGAACACTCGAGCTGTTACACTAACCAAAGACTCAGAGGGCTTTTTAGGGTCTATTACAAACGGCTGTCATCAGCTGCTCCCACTGTCAAAACTTTTGCGTTATAGCACAAAGTTTAAGGAATCAGTAACAATTCAAGCAACTACCAAGAACAGACCTGCTGGGGAGGGTGCAGGGCAACAGATACACACGCTCCAAGATCTTGTATTACTCTACCATCCTTCCATTCCTTTAAACTGCTGTTTATTTTGTGCATCAGAACCCAAACAGAAAATGCATTCTCCCCATAGAAACACACTTCTGCTTTATCTGTGAAGCCCAATGCTTCCTAATCAAACAATATATTTATATTTTACCTTAATAAACCAATATATTTTCATTTGAGTCCAGCTGAAAGTGACAAGTTCTGTACAATATGTATAAAGAGAGGATGAAAAGGTAGGCAGAAGAATGTGTTTGATATGAAGTCTGAAATAAATATTTAATGTTGCATCAACATGCTGAACTGCAAGCACCCAACTAGTACTGTAGCAAGCCAGACAAGTCAGATTTCTGTAATTAAAAAGAAAATGCTCAGCCACTTCGACCATTAAGTTACCTCTTGCATAAGAGGCAACATGAGTATCAGGCCAAGCTTTCTTACAGGCCAAGAAGAAAATAATACTCTAAATGTGTGGACTATTAACATTGAGGATGGAAAAAGTTACTGTGGTACACAAAGGTATTCAAAGTAAGGAAGAAACCTACACTGTAATTAAAGAGCAGATATGACAGACTCAAAACACAGGGTGCCCTTATGGGATATTTTAAAATGTATTTTGTTCTAGGTCATTCAGGATTTCTCTTGGTAAATACAAGGTGTGAAATTGTCAAGATTAACATTTCCTGGAACACTGTAAATACCTCCTCCAAATCACTGAAGTCACCAGACATTTTAGAGTTCCAAGAACCACACTTCATGAAAAATCACAGGCTATTTTCCCCAAGCAGCAACTCACCTAATTTCCCATTGCTGAGTCTTTTTTGCTCCACATGGCCTTTCAGTGCTCTCACTTTCTTAAGTTTGGCTTCCTGATTCTCAGCAATTTCCTTTAATCTCTTCAGTTTTTCCTGTTCAGCAGCTTGCTGTTGCTGTCGCTGATCTTGCTGTTTCAGGAATTTCAGACGTTGTTCCTACAGTCAAGACAAGGAATTTTTTTTTTTTTATTTTTAAATGAACTTATGTTAAAGTACTGACAGAAACAGCCTCAAAAATTAAAAACAAATTGCCACAGCAGCTTAGATCAGCTTTAGCCCAGTATCCTGACCTCCCAGAGTGTCAAGGGAAGTCTGAGAGAACAGAGCAAAGCCGTACTGATTCTGTCCCAATACAATCCTCCAGGCACCACCATTCTGTAGTACAAGAACCTACTGAAACAGAGGTGGTATCCATGTCTAACAGCCCTCGGTAAATTCTTCTTCCGTGAAATTGCTCAAAGCCTCTTGAAGCCTAAGAAACATCATGGAACACGACATTTGCCAGTTTCATTTAATCACTACTTGGCTCTTGAGTTGCAAGAGCTAGTTATTACTTCCTCTCTACCTTCTCCATGCTGCTTGTACTTCACAGATCTCCATCATACGTCACACTATAAACAACTCTAAGTCATGCTGGAGAATATTAGACATTCTTTATACAGAAGGTATTCCATAAATTAAATTATTGATCTTTTCATCATACTTTGTACTTTTACTAGTTCTGCTAGAACCTCCTTGAGATGGGGGATCACTGCACACCAAAGCTCTGAATATTTACTATTTCCTATTAGTGATTACCACTATCGCAGCACAGGATGATTCAAGACACAGGAGCACCTTCACAGTGACCTGGCCCCATTTATACAACAGATATCATCTCAGCGGAGAGGATCCTTTTGCCTCTCCAAGAGAATAAGAGTAAAATGGTGCGCTACCAGTCTCTATATACAGATGTCTATAGCTTAGACCTAAAAGAAACCACTAGATCACCTGTAGAGACTTCCTTTAAATCACTGACCATTACCCATGGCTTCCAGGTCTGGAGATGATTGGTTGTTCCAGTGGTAGGAGAACTACTAAGACTTTCGTGAGCACCCACTAACAGCCAAGACTACCACTGCTTACTAACATTAGAACTCAATGCTTCCTCAAAAAAAAAAAAAAAAAAAAACAAAAAAAAAACACACCAAAACCCAGTCATATTTAGAAAGAGATTTTTGTGCACTTTGAATAAAAAAGGAAGAGCAAAAAAGTGAGCTTGCCTTCCGGAGAAAACCGGGCAGCACCTACAGTGTATGAGCTAGTTTAGAGTCAATCCTACGCAGGAAAATGTCAAAAAATAGATATTACAGCTCATGTCTAAGAAGAAAGTGCGTTTTTCCTCCTCAGAATCTATTTTTAATGTTGCATCTGATTTCAGAAGGCAGGAAAGAGGCAATGGAAAGCCTCTCTGTGAAAGAGCATCTAGAAAAGCATGTTTGTTCCAGAGAGGCACATGAAATGAAAAATTCTCCTGGCAGGACACCCACAAGGCTACTCTTCTTCAAACCACAGGCAGCAGACACCTACCTGATGGGTAGCTATTCAGACTCAAACTCATAATTTATTTTTCTTTTTTTTTTTTAAATCTTGTACAACTCCCTTTCCAGTAAATATGTAACACATTCCTATTTCTGGTTTCATATATATAGTGGCTACAGTGCTATTTACAAGACCAAGGTCTGTGACCATCACCTGTGAGTGAAACCGACAAAAGTTAAGACTTCTCTTTCATATTTAATACATCTCAGCTAGAACTAAAGAGAAGGAAACATTCTGCTGTGGCAAATTAATCAGGGCAGAATAGGTATTAACTGTGCTGCTAAACTTCAGGTGAAAACTCTAATCACTTGGTTAATTGACTGATTTCTTACATTTATAGCTGCACCTTCTTCATACCTGTTCTTATCATAAAACAGTAATAAAGTTTCATGGGCTATTCTGATGGGCCATAGTACCACTTTGCAGGTGCTGCAGTATGATTAGAAAGCCATGGTGTGAAGCACTTGCCTGAGATATGATTACTGAAAGCCAAGGGAACTGAACAAGATGCTAAAAATAACGGGGAGGGGGTGGGGGGATGGAAACTCAGATGATCTCAAAAGGAGAGGGAGACAAGGCTTCTGACAGAGGAAGAGTAGAAAGACAAGAGCCCCAGAGCAGCCACCTTCCCCAGTAAAGAACATTCTGAAATGCATGGGAACTCATCCACCCAGACAGCCGAGCGCTCTTCAGGATAGGCTCACATTCAACAATTCTTTGCCAAAAGCAGTGGTTTCCGTTGTATTTTCAGGAGTAGTGTGCACAAACAACACTTAGGTCAAATATGAAACCTATGCCACCATTCTGCAGATGCATTCAGAGTATTTTTTTCCCCCTAAACGATTCAGAAGCACCCTGTGTGCTTTCGTTAGCTTTTTTGTTATTGTTCAGCAAGCATTTTATAAATCACTCTCCTAGTTACTTTTATCACATACATGCCATCTTTTCCAGACATCTGCCCCAGGAAAGAAGGCACATTGAACTCTATCAGGAGAAAGCAAGTTATCATTACAGGACAGCATTATATCCAGAGACAAAAGCATTGTTCAGTGATCAAACTGGTGAATGGCTGGTCACCACATGGAGCACAAATAGGGCTGACAGAACCACCAGGATGAATGACAATATATTAATTTTATGTGCTCTATCCTTTTAGTAAGCTATACAGTCACTTCTATCACTGGCATTATTTTAATGTTTTACTACTGGATATTTGCATAAGTTGACTTTCAAATTTAAAGAGAGGCAGCCAAAGAAAGGGAGCCCTCTGTTTATGAGGGGTGAAAAAACAACCCAAATACCCAATCCTCCCTCCACCTCATGTGACTCTTACTATCCTTATTCCTGGTTGTAAACAACCTCATTCCAAACTCACTTTGTTAGCCAGCATTTGCTGTTGAGCCTCAATTTGTTGCTGCTGGCGTGATGCCATTTCCTGAAGTTCAGCCAGTGTCATATCCATCCTTGGAGCACTGACCTGTCAAAGAAAATCCAAAGCTTGCTAAGTCTAGAATTTTTAATTCAACTAGCGTGCAACTCAATAGAACTACTGCAGAAAAGTATGATAAAGATCTTTAAAAAACAACAACAACTGAGTATCCCACAAAATTATAAGAAACAGCATATTTCCATGGTAAAAGAATAAAAAGAGTTGTAAGCTCATACACACACATAGCCCAATCCAGCAACACACATAAGCTGACATCTCTTAAAACATTAATATTTCTAGCAAAGTCCCAGCAGCATTTTAAAAAGGCATTTCAGAGCCCTTTATAATTAAGCTCAGCACGAATCAGCTTTGACTGACTGAGCCCAGAATGCTCAGCACGTGGCAGGATGGATCTGTGGTCGTAGGTGTCACTGCAATTCAAAGCACTTCAACATAAGTTGAAGAAAATGGAAAGTTTAAATGTAGCAGGGGAGAAAAGCCCACCAAAGATAGCACTATCATTACATTACTTATCTGTTCACGTTTCCTCAATCTAGATTTTATCTTATATCCATAATTATACTTTCTGAAGCAAGAATAAATGACAGACAATGGATTCAATGCTGAAACACTAACTGGTCTCAGCTTGAAATCTGGAACTAGGGACCTCTGACACAAAACTGAATGTAAAAAAATCAATGCATTGAAGGAAAATGAGAGAAAAAAATTCGTAAGAGTAGAGAAGGGAAGGTATGCTGAATTTGCTGCTCTAAGATCACCTATACAAGCATAGATATGGTAGCCAACAGGTCTCAGAGACATCTTAAAAACTGACAGCAAGGGTGATAATTGCTAGAGGTTTTGTGTATTTTAGAGCAGTCATTAGCAATCTCTCCAAAACAGTCCCTTAGTTTCCAGGGTAGGATTTGCACCAGTATCTCAAAAGAAGGGTAGCCTCCATTTTCACTGTACTGGCCATTGCATCAAGCACTTACTCCATTCTCTATTCTTCGATCACCAGGCACTTTCACACCGTTTCTTTTTAAGGCTGGATCTTGAGACCTTTGTCCAGTCCCTAGATAGAAATACAGGAATAGTCAAAGATGGTGAGGTATTTTAGGATTTTCCGTATCCCTTTAGATATAGCATTCAATACAAGAGAGGAAACAGTATAATCATTTTGGTTTAAAATCTGAGCACCTGTTCTTCCCATGTGCTTACCACTAAGATAAACTTAACTGATGGCATAAGTTTTATGAAGAGGTTGCTGTTCGATGTCAACATTTATTTAAAAATACAGGACTATTTAAAAACAGACAAACAAAAAAAGCTTAAGGAAGAGTACACTATTTCAACATTTCTCCCACAGTCAACAAGCAGCTGGCCCCTAGTAAGTCTGCATTACAGATGCATAGTCACAAAAATGTGTTCCCCTCTGCAAGTGACAAAAATAACTGTTAGTTCACATTTGGACCAGTGTCTTAAAACCAGCATCTGGTGTGCCTTCATCAACTGTCTCACAGAGAACATGAATAACAATAGTTAAAGGTTAGTCACGTATCACGAAAGATGCACCATTTAATCTACAGCCAATTATTTGCACATAAAGTTTAAAAGCACAATTTTTTTTCTTCCTGGCAGTCATTGTGACAGTAAAGATGCTACCTAACTAGAATCCTACTTTAACATTTCCATCAAATTACATACAAACGGTCTTCAGATGCCAACTACCAAGTTCTCTCATTTCCCTGTAGGATATGCATCTACTACAGGATGAAGCCACCTCTGTTAGCTTCTTGCCCATTTGATAACTATTTCAAGACTGTATTCCTGCAAAACTAACTGCAGAGCTCCTAACTACTCATTTGCTTTTCCTCAAATATATTGCTTAGCAATGGCATTTTATTGGCCAAGGCAATAATCCTAATAGCACGAGCACCCTGGACTTGAAAAATTACATCCTGACAACTACACTGCACGGTAAGATCCTTACTAGATAGAAAGGACAGAGCTTTAACTTTTCATGTACTCATTCTATCATCATTATACATTTCAAACATCAAGATATGTTTAGCCATTTTCAAATATGCTGAGTACAATGCCACTTAACACAAATGCACTATTTCCAACACCAAGGAAGATTATCAAGGATGAAAACAAAGAGGGGAGAAAGAAGAATCCAGTAGACTGATTTAAAGGTAAAAGTCTTAAGGATTCTACTGAATATTTTAACATGGGATGCACAGAAAAACCTTGAAAAGCAGAAAGTTATTTTCTTCATAGGTTTCACATTTAGATTTACAATGCGTTGATATTACATTCTCAGAGAACTTGACTAGGCAGTTCATTTAACGCTATTCCTGAAACTAAGAATGTGTAAGATTGTGGGAGAAATATCAAAGAACTCTATCTTTTGTCAAGTATGCTAAGTTTATCACTCTGGTTAAGTATTACCAAGGTGAAACATCTTAAGTCCAAATAATAAATTACATTACTGGACAACAGTTTGGTTACTAGATTTAAAAGAAGAGACTACCAGGATGCCCTTGGATGCTTTGGTGAGGACCAGCTCTAGAAAACCTGCAGAAGTTTCAATTTGGATTTAACATCCCAGACCTGAAAAGGGAGGATGGAGTTTTTACTAAATTAAACAAGTTTTCTGTTACTAGCATTCTCTATTCATAAGAAAATAACGGTTAGACCAAAAAGGGCTGCAACACCATACTGATTACCGACATTAATAACATACACAAGCCGTTTCCTTAACCTTGAGGAATGAAATGAAACTTAAGACAAATGGACAAGCAGAGATTGATACCTACCTGCTTCCCGGCAGGGAGAGCGTTCATGCCGAAGAAAGAAACGAACCTCACTTCTCTGCATCCCAAAACGCTGTAAAATATCCAGCATCCGTTCATTATCGGCTATGGGACGTTCTGAAAAGGAAAAAAGCCAGTTGACTATTACATCCCCATGTAGCTTGGGCACATACCAAAACAGAAGAAAAATATCTGTCCATCATCTTTCACTTGAACACCTCTTATTACACCTAACCCTTGCGCTCACCCAAGGCATTTCTGCCTTTCCCTTAGGAAGGCACCGTACCACTCCTTGCTTCTGAAACTAAACCAACACCTCTGAAAAGCAGATACAGCGCTTTAAAAGCCTATCCCTGAAGGGAGAAGCTGAGGCACCGTCACAGCCCAAGGGGAAGCAAACAGGAAATTTAGAGCATTCAGCTCTGGCGCCTTCATTTTGTATTTGCAAATCATCTTATGCGCTCACCACTGCAGGAAACGTGCTGGCATACTTTTTGCTCCACTTCTGTGGTACTTCAGACAAACTTATTTCTCAGTCCTTCCCACCCACTCCTCAAGGGTACCTCTGCCCCGACTCCTACAGGGAGTCATTTCCTTCCTATTCCAACAAGAATTAAGAGAGATGCAAAGACAAACTCTCAGAGAAGAGGAATTGTTCTCTTAAGGCTTCCTAAGGACTGCAATCAAATGCTGGATTGCAGCCCTTGCGTTCAAGCTCAGGTAGAAGCACTCAATACCCTGAAGAGGCTCCTAGGCAGTACCCAACGGGCCTGATCCTCAGCAAGCCATCACAGCTCCTGTCACTTCAAGTGTTCTCCTACAGCTCCTGTCGCCATAGATCTGGTTCATACTCTCAGACAGCAAATTTCATGAAGTTCACATTACACGTGTTTTGAAAGCCCCACTTCTGATAAAGCTGGAAAAGTTGAAGTATTTTGGATTCACGGCTCAAAGGAAAAGAGATCAGACAGTGAAAACTGACTCTAATAAGAACTTGCGGTTTTCTGTCAGACAGTTAAGATGAAGTTTCTTTAAAAGTTACATGCACAAGTTCCACTGAATTTCCTTTCCTGCTTTTGTTCCCAAGTTCAGGATTCAGTCACATCTCTAATTTTTAAGCATTACTTACTGCCTTTTGATATTACAAAAACCCAGTGGGAGTCTACATCTACCGCCTTCATTTACCAGTACTCCTCCCTTTCTGTACTACTGTTCTTCCAAAACTTACACATTTCATAGCTAGGTATTCAGAGACAGAATATAATTAGAATGACTTATTGGCCTCTAAGTCTTTACATAAAAGCAATTTCTTTGTTTACTCTAGACATTTTACCATACATTTTTATGCCTATTTGAAAAGCGATGGCAACTATATGGCCAATATATAATAGGAGTCAACTTTACTGTCATAGTATCTTATGACAACATCTGAGACTCATGATCAGGTTGGATCCATTTGTGCTGGATGCCAGACACACAGAAGATATTGTTCGTCGCCTAAGAAATAAGACAAGCAGATTATGATTGAAATTAAATATCACCACTTTTGCACCAGTTTTGTTTTTCCTGACATTGCTTTTGTCAGTTGTTTCCTTTCATTATTTAAGCAAGGGGAAGAAAAGGAAAAAAAATAAAAGAAAGAAATCAGAGAGTAGTTCATTCCTATTCAATGGAGTCTTTCAAAGTCACTATCTTAATATGGAATAATCATTTCAGGGGGAAAATGATGGTGTTGAGTATAAATGTTTTCAGTTTCATAAGAAAAGGAGCTACTAACATATGTTTTCAGCATGTGAAAAGCTCTTTTCAACATAAAAGCATTTCTTTAAATGAAAATGCTGCAGCTGTGCTCAAGCAATCTAGGAAGGAAAATTTCTGGAGTCACTGTCAAAAGAGATTAGCTTCACAGAATAAGCAAGTAGGTCACTGTTACAGAAAAAGCAGTCTCTTGGCGGTTACTTGTCTAGACAGCTAAAAAAGCTCTTCATCTGCTAAACCTTAATTCAAGGAAAAAAAAGACAAAACAAAAAACCAACAGTACTGCTGTCAGATTTCCATCTTAAAGAATATACAGCAGGCTTATGAGACAGATTTCTAGCAGCTCGGCAATACTTAAACTGAAACTCTACAATCAAGGGAGATGCCCTTTACACAAGGATTCTGTCAATACCACTCAGTGACTTCAAGGGAGGGTCAAAGAGTTTTTCAAATACCAAACGAAAGTATATTTGGAAAGCTCAAGAAGAAAGGACAAACAATCAGACTTTATTTTTTTATTCCCTATCCATCTCATGAAGAAAAAAAAAAAAAATCTTTATCCATGCACACACCTTTTGTCTGCTTCCCACAGTGGCCAAGGTAGTCGCCTAACAGAATTCTGGCAATAATAGGAAGATCAAGAAACTTTGCCCTGATACTCGTCAAATTTCAATCAAAACCGGGAGGACAGGGAGAGTGGTAAACTTGCCCACTTCAGGGAGCAGAGTGCCTCAAGTGCGCTTGCAGCAATCTTCCAAAGTACGCTTAATAAGGTCTGACAACAGAAGCAAAAATTCCTGAGCAAGCATCAGAAAAACAGAGACAAGTGACCCAAGAAGGATCTCCATAATTGAAGTCTGAGAAGTCATTTTCCAGCATGAATCTTTTGTTTCTACCCCAGAAGGCTAGCTGCCTTCCACCACATTTTTTTTAAAATAAAGTTTAATTTGTTCAGTGTAAAAGGCAAACAAAATAGAAGTCATGGCGTATCTTGGCAAAACAAGATAACAAACTTTGCTGACATCTAAAATGAGATTAGGTAAAAACTAAAAGTATTTTTCTCCCTCGTCGCTCCCTCCCCCAAATCCAAGATATACACGAAAACATATCTTGCGAATGGTTGCTGCTGGATGTTATGCGGATGCTTAAGAAAGGATATATTTTATCGGAAACAACATGCACGTACTTCATCCAGTACTCAAGTCTTTCGATGTTACATGATTTGAGACCACGGCATTTGTTGTTACCCAAGTACAATTTGAAACTGTATACAGTTTTACACACACACACATCCCAGTGTTTGTATACAGAAGTGAATAATTAGTAAATATGACAGGATCAGTGAAAGGAACAAGAATAATTTGGTTTATAAAACAATTGTCAAGGTTTTTCACTGTATAAATGGATGATACTTTTTTTTTGTCTTATGACAATAGCTGTGCAAGTAACATTTAGATACCTGTTCTTGCAGTATCTCATGTCGTCTTTGCAAAGACTAATCTCAGAAAAAATTCTCTGCTTTGCTTTATGTTTCTGTATCCAGATTATTTGTTTACATCTCCTTGAGTAGCAGAGAGGCTAACAACTTGATTTTACAAATAAACCTCCATGCATTATATGGTCCCATTCACCCAGAAGTTCACTTTTCAGCCTAACAAAACTATTTGGACATGAAGTACTGGCGGACTTCACTTGCCTCTCAGTATAGGTGCTCTCCCTTGACTGCAGGACAATCTCACTGCCCTTTCCAGCATACTCTACATCAACATCTCAAAAGTCAATCAAGAATCCAGGTTCAAGAAACACAAGGAGAGGAGCTGCCCACTCTAGCAGGGCTCCAACTGTGGTAACGACACGAGAACCCTGTCCCTCACAATCACAACCTGTGCTCTTTAACATGGCATGGGGCTAAGGCTAACTATGAATTCAGTGGTTTTACCTAAACCTTTATTTTACTGCAGATTTTGGTATTGTGTTGCTTTAGACAGAGTTGAACAAGGATAAAAACATTTTCCTAAAAGATCTCTTTTCATGCTGGATCGGTGATTTTATTTTACTATTATTTATAAAGAAAAGATGCTTTCTTTTCTAAGAAGAAAAAAAAAAAACCCTATTGCATTTTTTAAGCTTAGAAATACCAGGAATATTACATCCCTGTCAGAAGTGGCTAAAAATCAAGAGACAACTCAGGTATTTCATGCTATTAAACAAACATGCAGCTCGCCAAAGATTTCTTTGATCAGGTGTGAGCCTGAGCCAACAGTAGAGGAAGATAGGAACATAAATCCTTATCATCTGATTCTTTTATAATTTTATTGAAGCATGTCAAAAAAGTTGGATAAATATCATTATTTTTCATGACTGAAAATCCTGTCCATGATTCATGTATTCTACGTCTCTGGATGGCTACCAATATCTAATGAGTATTATGGAGACAAGAGATAGTCAAGAGTCCTTTCCCATTTAAGCCATGAAAAGTTAACCATGCTTTAGCTTTTGATTTGTTTGTTGACATGTTCTCCAGTTCCAGTGGAGCACCGCAAGCTAGGGAGATTTGAACTTCCAAGACAAAAATCAGCAAGAACATAGAAGAAAAAAAGCCACAACCGATCACATACATAAAACCATCTTCCACAGGCTTAAGAGGACCGAGGCCAGTCAAAAGCAGTTTCTACATCCTCCCTCCCACCCACCACACACCTTCTTTAGAGCACTTGACATCAGGTAACAACTACTACTTCTGGTAACACTCCTTCCCTTCCAAACTCAATTAACACAATCGGGAACAATGAAGATGTCATGAGAAAAAGTAAGTTTCCCTTTGCCACTGCAAGTGAAAATGGCTATGGAGCTGAAGAAATTATTCTGACTGGGTCACAGAACTACGGATACTTACTACTTCACAAAAAAACCCACACAAGCCACTGGGATCCCACTGCGGGGAGAAGAAGGAAGAGCAAACAACTCCCTCACACCCTTCAGAGACTTGTTTGAGTAAGAAAATGGCTGCATACACACCAGAACCTCCGCACGTTTGAGTTCCCTTCTTTTACTTTTAACTCACTTTTGCACGTGAGCATCTTCCTGTATATGCGTTATCATACAGCAGGTCTGATCAAGAGATTAACAAAACTGTATGGCAGAAATCCTCTGGGACAGGACCACATCTGTCAGGTCTGCATGCTACCTTTTCAGAGGCAGCAAATGCCCAGTAATTCACAAAGTGCAAGCCTAACCTACCTGAGCCACACCACACTTCAGCCAGGTGGCACTCACTCTCACCAGGCTCCTTGCACAGCTCCACCACATCTCTGCAGGTTGTTTCAGGGGTGACCGGCACCTCAGTGAAGTGCTGCTCATTGTTACTGAGGTACACTGTCAGAAACATCTGGAAAAGACAAAGGCAACAGCACATGATTACTTTATAATACAAAGTCAGACTGCACATCAGAGTCACAACCCTCTCACTAAATGCATTATTTTCAACATAATAGTATCATTCGTTAAACTACTGTGCATACCGAATTTCAAAACAAAACCAATTTTTCTTTAAGATACAAGCAAGTGAGACACTACAGAAGTAATTCTCTGCTCAACCAAATTACATCGCTGGAGGATTGTTTAGTTTAAAAATCTGGACCTACTGCTCCGTCCTTCTCTCTCAAGGTGATGTGTCAGAACTCCTCCCACCTTACAATACGTATATACTGCACCCATTTGACGCAACAGGAGAAACAGTCATCTGGAGTTCACAAATATTTTTTTATTGTGAAAAACAATGGCAATTACATCTGTTAAAAATAAGACCAGAGCTTACTACATCGGCAGTGAAGCGGAAACATAATTTGTGTTCCCATAATGTTTCATCAGAAGGTTTCCTGGAAACACAAATCAACTTGCTAAACCCTTAGTCCCTGCCTGAATGTAAGGTTCCCCCCCAAATGCCGTTCACAGGAAAGCAAGGATATTTTACTTGGCTTCCTCTTCACAGCTGTAGAAGGATGCTTGATCTTTGCTTATTATTCTGTATAAACACACCACACAGCTAGAAGTTATTCTTGCTCATGTCTTTCCTGCCACAACTAGAAAATGAGCGTTTTAAAAATTAGTGGCCTTATTTGATAGAAAATATCGATGATTTCTGCCTCTGACCACCACCTTGCTGTATGCTATTAATATTAAACTGCTATCAAAGTTTAGCTGCTAGCTAAAAGTTAATGTCAATTCTCTTCTGAGACCTATTCTCAACTTCAGTATCAACTGGCTGCTAGTTGCACGACTTCCAGCAACATAAAAATCCGTCAAATGTCTCCAGAAAGCAATTAGTCCACTAAGCATTTCAAGCAATAGAAACCTTATCAATAGGCTACACAGTTCAGTCTCTTTCATAGAGCTGGGAAAGCTGTTTTTGCAGGGAAAGACACAAATCCTTGCCTGTCCTCATTTTTAGAGTGTAAAAGGGATATACATCCTTAGAACAACAGTTCAAAGGTCAAAAAAAACCCCAAACCAACCATAGTCCAAATCAAACAAGGCAAGAAAGAGTTATAAATATCCTTCTAAATGTAAAGAAAACAAAACAACAACAAAAAACCCCACCCAAACATTACCACACACGTTATTTCTGTGATTTGGGGTGAATACTCTGGAATGAGTACTTTTGATGCCACCACAAAGTGAAATTTCGCCCCATCTTCCTCACAGTTTTAGTAACCCCCTGTTTGGGGATTCTCCCAGAATACAACCGTGCACACACATGTACTCCATGTCTCCAAAGCCTTTCCAGGGCTCTTTCGAGTGCCAAGATCCCCTCCACCCCTATGAGAGAAGCTGCCTTTATTCTTTTAAAAAACTTCTACAAAAACACTCCACCCTCTGCACGTCTTGTTATACAAAGTATAATAATTTTTCCTACTTGTGCCAGTATAAACACTTGCAAATAGTATTTTGGGCACTGGGACTGCACCAGATTTAGCACCAAGAGCACGCAGAGTTTCTGATCTCCGGGAAATTATCAGAAATTTTGGTCTTGAGGAGCTTGGCAAAACCAAAGACCTTCTACAGATCTTCACAGAGTGGAAAAATTCTACTGAAAGGGCTCCAAACTGCCTGTAATCCTCAGGAAAACGTTCAGATCCCCCAAACATTTCCTTGTTTTTTTTCTTTTTTCCCATAATTTGACAAACACTTGGAGCTTGTAAGGAGAGGAATTAGGAGAGAGAATGTGGGAAATACAAAGGTGGCAACAAAATTCCGGTTACTGACCGACAGAAGCCAGTGAATCCCGTGGAGGGCAGGCAGGCAGATGGAGTGGGATATGCGGTGCTTGAGGATTTTAGCTTGGATCAGGGCTGCTGCTCACTCCACAGTTCCGCTCTTGGAGGGGAGCATCCCGCCTGCCAGCTGGGGTCACAGCTGCTCGTCCACAGGCAGCAGGGAATTTGTTTTAAGGCTGTTCCCTCTCTGGTATGCTTTGTGTGGGCTCTAGGTGCATGGCAGGCAGTCAGGTAGGATCAGCTTACCACATACGTTCATATGGTGAAGACCACAGGGCGCAACCATTGTGCTTGTTTACAGCATAGCGCACTGAAGTACTGACCTAAATTAAGAGGCAAAGCTTTCCAAGCAGGAACTCTGATAGTCAGCTTTAATCTTTCTCATTGAACACGCTATCGTTTAGATGTAGTGTTTCTAGAGGAGGCTGACAGTAAGGGATGCCACGTGCAACCAGGTAAGAATACCACTTAGTCACAAAAATTGGGGCAGAAAAATATAAAATAAAAAAGAGGCTCCCAAATAGCTTTACAGCAGTGTTATATAGGTATGTAAAACACATCAACACTTAATGTTTAATGCTGTACAACTCTATTCAGAACAACACTAATTTGCACAGGCTGTGTATCTGCAGTAACATTTGTTAGTTTTAAAAGATGAGATCACAGATGGGAATTAAGAGAAAATTATAAAAACCACAGCATTATACACAAAAGCAGACCTAATTTGACCCTAGCAGGGCTGTTCACTCTTCAGTGTGCCTGTTTATATCCAGTTGTTAATCTTCAGGATTTACCAATACAGACAACTACGCAGGAAGGATCACGAGTTGCCATTTCTATCCACAATGCTCAGGATAATTACTAATACATTAAGCCAAGAGCACTCAAACTTGGTGTGTGGGGGCCATTTCTGAGACCTAGTAGTGCCTGCATTACCTCTATCCCGCACATTCTAGGAACCAGGGGAAAAAAGAAAGCAACCAAACTGTGCAAATTCCCTAAAAACATACCTCAAAGTCTTAAAGAGTCTAAAGCAACTAAAACACTACAAAATTGATGTGACCTTCACAGTTACCTCATGCCATTTCCCTTCAGCTCCAGGGATAACACTGAGATGATTCAGAAGTCCTCTAAGTAGTTGTGTCCCTCCTCTCCCATCCAAATGGCCGTCACATTTATCACCTTGCAGGGGAGAGGCAAAGAGCTAGCCCCATCTGCTCCACTGCCTGCATATCTGTGGGGTCTCCTGGAGTAGCCTGCTCCTGCCTGGCCATGGCCGAACCTAGGGCAAGCACTGAGCAGAGTATCCATCACAGAAGTGTCTCTCCCCAGAGAACGCTGGAAAATGTAAAGCTGGCGCAAACCAAAAGCCTGCCATGGCTTCTCGGCGCTGCTCGTAACCCTTGGTGGCTGCTGTGGCTTGCACTGCCTCGCACTGGGATCCCAAGAAATTATCCTTCCCCTGAGAACGGTTAAATGCAACATTTACTAACCACCCTACCAGCTAGTTTATATTGCTGTTTGAATGCTGTAAAGCAGCAAAAAACAGAGGAAACAAGACGACTCTCATGACACCTTGTTCATAAGTTTGAAATCTGTAGATTACACCAAGCTAGAGCGTAATGTGGTCTTTTGCTCCTCCCTGAAACCAAAGATATTAAGACAGTTATATATATAGGCACCTAGGAATTCAGACAGAAGGAAGAAAAAACATGCAAAAAAATTCAGTTTTGAACTAGGCATAAATGAAAGACTTGATAAAAAAAGGAGAAAGACAAATCTGTGTCAGACCTTGCATTACTTTTAAAGATTGCATCTAGGCAAATACTGAAATATCTGACAATTCCATATAGCCTTGGATCATTTTTTTCCTCTCAAACTTTTAAAGATTTAGGAATGCCCAGTATACAGGCTGAGCACTTTTAAACAGGAGTCACCTAAGTTCTAAACTAAAGATTACCCCCTCATTCCCCATCCCACTCCCAAGACACGCTCACTGTTTTAGGTACTGAAAAGCTTTAAAATGTAAAAGCATTCCAGTACTGTGACACACTTGCAAGAAACCAGGGATGTGTCGTGTACCTACTGAAGCAGTTCCTTTTAAAAATCACATCACAGATTTCAGCTGACTCTGCTACATCTTAGAAAATAAAAGTTTGCAGTTATGGAACCACCAAATGAGACAGTTCGATCAGATGCACCAAGGGCATCCAAGGGATGACCAAGGACACAAGCTACAGCAAGAGATAGTTTTTGCAAGGAATGATTGCTACATATGACTTACAAACAACTGAACAGCAAAGTAGAGTACCAAACATAAGGGAGGACTTTATGTCTCAAAAAAAGCTTAAGACACAAATCTAAGAAAATCCAAATTGGTATGAATTACAACTTCGAGTCCTCTCAGCATGAAATATATCATTTTGTTCCAACCCATGTTATTTATGCATCACCTCCAACTACAGCCACTAAGTCTGGCCTGTAACACGCCCAGGAACAGGAAGACAATGGAGCAAGAAAAGCAACCAAACAGGACAGAAGAGGGCATCAATTAAAGCAAGTCACACCCCACTTGATAATCCTCCAACTCTCTTCTGCACGTCAATCCCAAATAGCCTTACATCTGCCCACAAATCTGACCCATTTGTTGTTAAGCTCATCAACAGGATCATTTCATATAATTGCACTGATATTAAATACGACATAACAGGTCTCAACATCTGCAAATAAGTTTTCAATTGAAAGTAAAATATTTAAGAATGGCTAGCTCTACAGAAGTGCTAGGCTATGACCACACTACATTTTGGCTCTTGTTTTGTCGTATTAAAATAAATAAATAAAACCCAGCTTCCAAACCTGTTTGGAATACAAACCTAGGGAAACACGTGCCTTACAATTTACATCCATTCATCATTTCATATCAAAGACCTCATATCAATCTTCTCCTGAGATCAGAAGACCTCAATTATTGATTAAAAAGGGGGAGAAATAGAAATGCAGTTTACTTTTCAGCTTTGATGCTGTTTCTGTAAGTATCAGACTTCTCTTACTCCTTACTTATTATAAAAGTGATATCACACATCTTAAGTATTAAAAAGCTGATAAATTGGACATTTTCTAATTAATATACTAATAATATTCAATTATTATGGGGAAAATTCCATTATTGTACATGATGCAAATTAAAATACAAGGACCTCAATAATTCCTGAAACTACCTCAGTTTAAAGGATGAACACACCTTTTTTTCCCCCCAACAGTTTCTAGTGAAATACCTAATTCAAATCATAAAATTTCAACAGCAGATAACAAGCCTCCAGGGCAAAACTCAGTCCCTTATAAAGTATTATAATGAAGTAGAGAATTTATTAAAAAAAAAGCCCCAACCCTAACTTAACCCTGGTTTTCACTCTTTACCCAATTCCTACTTTATGCAGTCTTCCTGCGCAGTGTGTAATATACACTACAAATTGTGGCATCTATTCACATAGTGTTTTTCATCTTCAAAGCATCTTATGACCAGGAAGTCGTGACACAAGCAAGCAGTTTCCTACTTTACAGGCAGGGAAACTGAGGCTTAAAACAAGGCAATGACAGAGACAAGAACATTATTTGGTAGCCAAACAAGCATACTGCCTCTGGTAATCGTGATTCATTTCATTACCTTGCATTAGAGCTAATAATATAATTCTCTAACACATTCCATATTCTCCTCATGTTAGACCGAAACCTTGAACCACACAATATTAGTGTTGGGGGATTTTGTTATTTCCATAACTCAGCTAAGTAATGGTCTAGCTTGCGTAACAAATTTTCTTAGCTCTCCTTTTTAAGGAGGCATTAAAAGTTGCTCTTAAGGTTAACAATGCAATGCTTTGCAGTAATATTCTCTCTCTCGTTATCCAAGTTATACCTATCATATTACACTGCAAATATTTTAATACAGGCAATATATCTCCCTACAACACGGGGAGCATATACACCTGATGTGCTGGATAAACAAGCCTCCAAAAAGGACCTCACAGCACGCCCTTCAATGACTTTTCTACAGTGTGGTTACACAGCAGCATATACATCAATACAGAAAATATATTTCATAAGTATGTGAAATAGCTTTTTTTTTTTTTAAAACACTGAGTGGGATGGAAAATAATTACAACAATAGAATTTAGAACCTGAACTAAAATGTATTTTTAGAAATTAATTTTAGTTAGCTGAAAAATTAGCAACATAAAATTTTTAGAATTAATAGATTAACTATCAAATTTCAAGTACAGATGACAGAAATGAGAAATAACTGCTTTCACCCACAGACCTGATACCCAGTTTTAACCACAAGTGAGTCTTTCCTGATAAATATAAAATCCCTCCAAAGAGTTTTAAATGGCAACCTTGCATCTTACCTAGTGAGAACACTGATGCTGCACCTTCCCAGACAGCTGCAAAAAAATCAGCTGCTGAAATAGATATTTTTGCTGACTTGATACAACTTTCTAAACAGCAGAAGACAGCCTGCACAACAGCACATTTCCCTGTTCTGATAAGCAGCATTCTGAGCTGGTGCATAGTTACAGTTCTCCATTTAATACAAAGTAAATCTCAATAATAAATTCAGCAATTCTTTTGCATCAAGTTTCTCAGAACACTAAAATAGTCCTTCAGTAGGCAACACGCTCACTTATTGTACCTGAAGATTAAGGTAAGCAAGAGATTAAGGTAAGCAAGAGATTAAGGTAAGCAAGAGATTATAATAGACTTACTAGAAGACAGGCACACAGGATGATTGCTATCCCCAATCCTTTTCATATTCAGCTGTTGCATAAAGCTAGGTTCAACAGAAATGCAGAGTAAAGTTTAATATTTGCTTATAGCCACACCCAAATGCACAGAGTTCGGTTCTTGCTGTCTCACCCACCACACACACTACTCCGTTTATATTGTACTGGCTTTTGGCCATAAATATGAGAAAGGAAGTTATGATGCAAGGTAGGTGGAGTGCAGTAGGAAGCACCATGGGATTGTTCAGATTATTCTCAGTCCATCCAAAGCACGGCCCTTTTCCCTTTCAATTGTATCACAGGAGAAAACAAGACTCAGCCTTTACTCTCAAAGGCATGGTGGTTTCTGTTTGTATAGATTGTTTTAAAGATAAGTTTATTATGTATTTGTATTTTATCTTTGATTAAAATGTCAATTTTTCCCAGGACTTCTTATAATACAGCGTACGTCTACGTGCACTTTTTTGGTGATGGGGAAAAAGAGCTGGAAAAAGCAAAGAGGAAGCTTTCCCCTCCCTTTCCTTTTTTTTCTCCCTCTTATCCTTAATGTAGGGAGAACAGAATGAAAGCCATCTGCTTTTAGCATACACTACTTAAACTGGGCAAAGGCTATAGCATAAACGCCACATTACATCTTACCATCAGGCATGCATTTGAATCATCATTAGGGGATTCCAAAGAGCTGCAAGGAAAACAGTCCAAGTTCTGGCCAAACATTGGTACCATCTGAAGTTAATGGCTGTAGGTTCACAACCCTCCTATTTCATGGACTGCAACCTCAAAGACAGAACTTGGTGCTTCAGTTCAGACTTACAAATGAGGAAGAAGCAATTACAATCTTCCTCCCAAACCTTAGAGAAAGTAACGCTCATCTTAGTTTAGCCTTTTTGGCTTTGTGAAAACTGCCAGGCATAGCTCAGGACTGGTAAATACAGCATTCCTAATCTACGTCCTCCCTATTTTCAGTAGGGCATTGCCCACAAGGACATTAAGAAGAGATCTTTCCAAACAAAGATTTTTACTTTGAACCCAAGTTACATTTTCCAACCTGACTTTTTTCTTCAGTCATTCTCATACACAGGAAGATAGCAAAAGTCCTCCCATAAGCCAGACATCAGAAAGGTCTACGCAAACAAAGCTCACTATGTTGGATGAACGTTAAGCACAGGAGCAACACATGCCTTGCTTGAGCTACCACCTATCACCGAAGGCAAGAATATCTCAAGTCAAGTGTGGCTTTTAAAGCCACTCAAACTTTTGCACTGTGGGTATCTATTGCAACATCAGCATTAAGCAGAAGAAAATATTCTGAAAGATACAGGCCAGTCAGTTTGGTTTTTTAAGATATATAAACTGAATTGGCTTCGGTAACACATGTAGGAAACCACAGCTTTTTACTGAGCACCCACATTTGCCAACACATCATGTACAGCTCATTCTGCTCAGACCTGAATCCACACTTGCATTTGCACCAATTTAGTTAAACAACTACAAGAATTCAGGGTAAACAAATCCTGAACAGATTCTTCATATTGCACCACACAGCAGCATGTTCACAGATCTCTTCCCGTATCCACCTGTGAAGTTTGTCTCCTCCATGCATTTCCCCCCCACCAAATATTCTTCCCCTTTCTCCCCAAGTCCTTCCTCGTGGCTCCTTAGAGCCATCACTTTTGCACTGTTGGACACTTCACCAAAACCCACTGCAAGCTGACTGGCAGAAAGCCTAAACATGGTGTTTGGACTTGTATTGTTGGTGTCCTACTTGGAGCTTGCTCCTCCTGGACTCAGCAAAAGAGAACTGGGTCTTCAGAGGCTTGCCCCTTCAGGCAGACTCTGCCCCATCTTCTTCATTCAGCACTAAGTTATAAACACTTGGTACACAAGAAGAAAGCAACTAATGTTATTTTCAGGGAGATGAAAAAAAGATACCAGATGGTTCTTACAATAGGTACTATGGCTCTGGAAAAGGAGAACAGTAACTCATTTACAGTTGGCTCCTCCTCCTATTCTTCAGTATGTGCAACACACATTGCACCTAACAAGAGCCTAAAGCCAAAGCAACATCCAAGCATAATGAGTGGGGTTATGAACTCAAACTTAAGCCTGAATCATCTCAATTTTCTGTACTTGCGTCAAACCCAGAGGCAGTCTTTGTACTAAAAAAACAACAAACAACCAACAACTAAATAAAGGAAAGTAAAAAAGAAACTAAGCTGTTCTTGCTGCTCTAGAGCTTTGCACCCACCCCCACCCCCCATTGGGAATATAAGCGTTACTGTTCTGTTAGCCTCCTCGACAGCTAAAGGCCAACAGAAAGCCATACTAAGTGCTGTCTGTCAGGCCACTTGAGAATGACACCTCTCAAAATAGTCCTTTTATATGCATGTATATTCTTACAATTAAAAGAAAGACTAATATTTTTCCTGGTATTCAAAAAGATTTTGTACAAGCCAGGACCCTTCGTGAAGAAAAGCAAAGTTACACCCACATCAGGAATGAAAGTATATTTAACACAACCTACACCTAATCAAAATAGGCTATTGCAGTAAACTGGCACCTACACCACCCACTGCCTAAGACACCAACTCTTTACTGGGTTTAAAAATACTCATTTTCTGCTTTTCCAGCCAACGCATAGTAATCTCATCAATAAAAAGATGATCAACATACACATCAGGAAGCACTCAACCTCAGCCCACCGGAACATGGAAGTCGAATCCACTTTTATCATGCAACAAGTGCCTGACCCACACATCAAGCAAATTTATTACCTTCTATTTACTGGCAACAGGGGGCTGCATTCCTGGGAACACCCACAGGAGAGGCAAAGTATTGAAGTAGAAAGGAGGATTTTTTTTTTTTTGTGAGTTAATGTCTGTCTCAAACAGTTTAAAAAAGAGCAGAAGCTTTGTGATTTAATAAATAGCAACACAAACCAAATCATGTAGCAAGTCAGAAAAAAAGAAGCATAGAACACTGGTTTACTCCAATCACAACAAATTCATAGAGCTCAGTGCCAAACACTTAAAAATACTACTCCTTACATCACGTTAGTCACTCCTCCAGGAAAATAGCTGCCAAAACCTGTGTCCTACCTCTATGAAACAGATTATGACAAACCAAAACCCTCATGACGTGCACAGGTAGGTCAGAGGGCATACGATTTCTGGCACGTGAAACAATGACACATGTTTAACTACATGCGTAATTCCAGTGTGGGGAAGTCACAGCGTATACTGTTCAGGCTGTTATGTGATACAGGCTGACTAGTCTGGTATCCTAAAGTGCATTACTACAACTTGAAATTCAGGGGCATTTTAGCACACCGCAGATTTATGCCTTCTTTATGCTGCAATCCCAGAACATTCTGTTCAGCCATCTACCTTCAGGACAAGCAAAAAAGAAACAAATCCAAACCAGGAATTTCAGACCACATAGCAGTCGGTGTGCTTTACCGCTTTCAAGGTCAGTTCTGGCTTCCTATATACTTGCCTCCAGGAAGCAGAGGCTTCCTGCTATATGAACTTCTCAATCTCACCGGGACAAATATATGTTTGCATTAGTCCAACTTAATCCTCACAGTGAGTGAGAATACCCAAAGATGGTGGAGAAGTTCCCCTCTATTAACCTCCACGCTGTCTTGAGAGACTGTAAGGAAAGCGTAAGGTATCATCTGACTGCTACAGCTTAGCTGACCTAAATAGTGAGCTGATGGAGGCAAGCCATGCTCTTCTCAAATCCCTCCCCGTTATGTCCGATTATGCAGCCACACGGCAAATCACTTCCACCATATAAGCCCTTTCGTTGCTTTTTGCCTTTAGCATAGGTAGCATTTCCTCCCAACCATCACCCAACTCCTTACTAAATTGAAGGGGAAGGTACAAAAGACATGTGGCTTTGGGTGGAGATGGAAACCAAAGGAACAAGACCATCCATTTGGGTAACATCCTACTATTAAATTAATTAGGTGAAATGTCACACCATACCTTTGCAGAAGGGTAGCCCTTTCTGATTCACCACCAGTTCTGGGTGGGAGCACGTTCCAGTTGCAATGGAAGTGTACCCTGAAGAATGATCTTCGCTTGTCAAATCCTGATGACTGCCAGTGCACTGAGAGTGAGCAGCCCATGCATGGCAACGCAGGTAACGGACGTAGCCACCAGCAATGCCAAAGACAACCAGCATGAAATGTCTATGCTTGGTGATCATAACTATCTGACAACAACAGTTAACGTTATTATTCAAAGCCATAAAGAAGGGGTTTATGTCCTACCACTTCTGGCCTGCAAACACGCAGGAAGTCATTAGTAACTGTGCAGATACTGAAGAGTATTACGCTACAGTGGCATGTGTTCAACTGTCACAGAAGACACATTGAGCTTTTGCACCAAAACAGATGGATCTTCTTGTTATTTTGCAAGTTAAAAGGGACCAGTGGGGCTATTTCAACACTAGAAACAATGGATGGTTAGACAGTCTAGTCCATCAAATTATAATAGGATATGCACAACTTACCCACTGCAGCAGAACTGAGAAGGAGAAATCTTGCCTGGCCAGTCAGCCCATTAGCCCACTAAGCACCCCAGCTTGATCTAACCTTTGCTTCTGTAACGCAGAGCTCTACGTGCTTTAACTTCCATCAGGAAACATTCAGCTGCTGTAACAGAAGCTGCAGAAGGGTGGCAGATTGTATAGTTGATCACTGTCTGACAGGTTTTATTTAAGTGCCGCTCACTCCCCAGAGCTCTTTCTAGGCAATACCAGGCTCTACGCAGACACACCAGCTGAGAAGTGAAGGAAGGGAGAGCAGTTCATCAGAGCGAGGCAGCAGGCTTGCTGGGTGGCTCTGCATGTTGTCACCAGCAAAGTCATGACAGCGTTCTTTATGGATGGCCTTGTATGAAATGGTGGCCACTGAGGTGATGTCACAGCTATTTTAAATGAATTAAATAGAGTAGAGTTTAATCAAATCAACAATTATACTATGTCGGGGTCCTCAACAGGCTTCTTTTGCCCCAAGAACTCCAGAAATCGTCCCCCTTGGTCTGTTACTATTTGGCCACTCATTCAGCTTCCCTGGAGGTAGAAAACTTTTTCTCTAGCCCAACCTCACTAAACGCTATTTGCAAGAGAAGCACTCTAAATAACAATGGTTTTGTGCAACACTGGGAAACCACCCTGCAAAAAGGCCTCATGGGCAAGATCTATGTACAACAGCACAGGAATAACGATGCAGAGGCAAGAAGCATGTGGTGTCGTTTCCATAGCTTCCCCACACAAATATTTACTTGTAGTAAAATCTGGTATCAAAAGGCTGGAAGGCACAGTGTGGCTATCACTGATAAAGTGGCTACGGGGCAGCATGACAAGTAGGCAATGCTCTTCAGAAACATGGCTCGTACACGACCCATGGCAGTTGCTTTGTCAGTTTTGGTATTTCACAAGAGAGCTTCGTGGCATTCTCGAAGGAGGTCTGGCATATTTTGCCTGGCCCCTAGACACCCTGCCTTTCACTACTCAGCAACACCTCCCTCCCTCTTTTGCAGCCAGAAATCAGTCACATTCCCTGCTATGTCAGCTTTTCCTGAACACTTCATTATGTTGAGAGACACACACACAGTCTTATTACAGCTGGAATCAGAAAACCTCTAACAAATTCTGGGCATTCCATCCATTAGAGGGTCTTCCCAGCCCTAGCATGCCCAAAGATAGCAAGAATGGGTTTCACTTTCCTGGTGAAGTCAGGGCAGGAGCCATCAATCACTACTCTGCGTGGCCCAGATACTGATCTGGGTGAGGTTCTGCATTCAGGGCAGCATACACTTATGCAGGATGGAGAGCAGGGTGGAAAAAAAAAAAGTGCCCATCAGACAAGCCACCAGCCTCAAGCAGCAAGGAAATTTCCACCAAGTTCTAACTGTGCACAGGTATGACAGAAAACAGCTGAATAAGAAAGAGCCCAAGCTACAGGGAGTTAAGAGCCTTCCTGTAGATTTCTGTGTGATTTGCTAGCCCAGCCAATTTGCACAACTTCACATTTGTCCAGCAAAATTGACAGGGGAATGAGATCCCCATGTGTCTTGCTGAAGAGGCTCATGGCTATTGAAACCCAAGAAAGGGACAGTCACCTTGCAGAAGGACAAAACGCCATACCTTAAGAATGCAAGAAGGACACTCTACACCAGTGCTTACGTGTAATCTTCCAGCTCCTTATTTGCATACTGCAAAGCTGCAACATGTTCACAGACCCACAGGCTGCTGCTGCACTGGAGTACCAGAGCACATGGGTGGTTTGGTGCAGCATAAAGCTCAAATGGGATAAAAATGGCAGCATTTTAAAAGACCCACTGAAGAAGATCTAAGAAAATATGGATTTTCCTCTTTTAAAGGACAGAAAGAAGCTGAAGGTAAGAAAAATACACAGTTCTTGAGACTCTCCCTTAGCTTTCAATTTAAAGAAACAATGGGATTTAACACTCCATTGCAATAGAGGAAAACTAGTAATCTAAGCTTAGATTTAAATTGCTCCTTAAGCAGTTAAGCCTCACAAAATGCAAGTATCAGAAAACAAGGAAAATCTCTTAAATTATTTGACAAAAAACCAAAACCCACATGCTGCTGCTAATATCCAAGACATTCCTTAAACAGTGAAAAGGAATACTACCTTTCCACACATGTAATGGATTTATGAACAAGCACCTTTTTTGCTGACTGTTCTCAAGCGCAGAACAGAATGAACTACCATCAAGGTTCTCTCCCCATTCATGATTAACCCTACAGAAGTAGGGGTGCAGGCAATGTAATTACTTTAAGCAAGATCATTTAATATTTACATTGGATATGACCGACTTGTATTCCAGCTGCACCACAGCGTACCAGTTGGTTTGACTCTACGTGAATCTCGGTCTCCCAAATCCCAGGCTGAACTCACTACATGACCTTTAACAAGTTGCTTAACCTCCCTGCAGCTTCCGTTCCCTTTATTAAACGCTCTGATCCATAGCAGTTAGTGTTTTACGGACCAGATGTTTGATGTTGAACAACTCAAAATAACGTCAGAAGCTTTCAAGTCAGCAATATGAAAGTGTCTGTGTTTCTACCTGAGTTTGGGTACTATACCTATAACCCAGGTATACTGCAGATAAAGGTTTCCCTGAATCAATTTCATAATCAAGAGAAGCATGCAGAACAAGGGAGAACTGCAGTATGTTTGATTTTAAAGTGTATATGCCTCACTTTGCAAAAGGAGGAAACAAAGACTAAGAGTAAGATTTAAAAAAAGAAGAAAAAAAAAATCAAGAAAAAGCCCAGAAGCATTCCCCTAATCCTCCCTTTTTAAAATAGATGCCAATAAAAGCTAGTGCACTGCGCACAGCTATCTATCAAAAGGATCATATCGTATTAAGACCTGGAAGCATCACTGTAGCATAGAAGTAACTGGTACAGAAATGATGTTAACATCTCAGTAATAAAATTGTTATTAACACCACAGCAACAAAAACCAAGGGCTCATCCTTCAGACAAACTGGGCTCAACATCCATGTAATGCCATTGCTATGGTGAAATAACTGGTGAGGACACACACATGACTAACTCTAAACACAAGCAGCAAGATCCAGAATATTAATGATTAACAAAAAGCAAATAGCAAAAGCAAGTGGAAGACTGGTTTCTGCCTTTTAACATGTCGAGCATCATGACAGTGCCACGATTGTTGGTCTGTCCCCCATTCACTTACAGTTGCCTCTCCACGAGCATTTATCCCAAACTACAGCAATAGTTGTCTAACACTATTTTAAACAACATTTCAGGTCTTTCACATTCCACAGAAAAGCCTGAAACTTCTAAAACAGTTAAGCAACAGTGACTAAGATAATTAAGTATACTTCGCATGATGTCCAAGATTTCTTTCTAGTGACCTTTATACACAGTATCATCCAACTGTTTGAGAACTGAAGATCAAAAAGACTTTGCTTGACTCACAAGTGACTAAGCCACGAGAAACCAGGCCTAAAGATAATAAAACTGAGAGCAAAGAGAAGAGTTTTATCTAGTCATTACCTTGTGAATAGGAGCACCTTCTAGTTTCCACAGCATTAAATAAGTTTTTACACTTCACAGGAAGTTGAAAGCCCACGGATTAAGAGGATCTGGGGGCTCCTTTGTTATCCGTGGGCACATGCAAAAGGAAGCAAGAAGTCCTCCTCCAACTGTGCCACCAAGCCATGGGAGGTAGCTTGAGTCAGTCTCCTCAGGGTTATCCAGCTCCCTCTTCAGAGAGGCCGTACAGCAGCAAGGCACAACTCTGCCCATAATTAAACAAGCTCAATAACAGGCACAGTGGGAGAGAAAGGAGAATCCCTGAGGCAGACTACTAACAAGGACAGTGGCTGGACAAATGGAGCATTTTCAAGACAGTTTCTTAATCAATAACTTGAAAGGAATGCTAGGTACATTGCCACTGCCATGCTGCTAGTTTATTCTGCTGAAATAACCTTTATACCTGCCTCTTTTGAAGTCCAACTGACTTGCATGTAAATTAATCTCACAAAGCAGACCTGCTCACTAAAGTGGAGATCCCATCTGGCAACACTAGGAAGGAAAAAAAAAAGAAAGAAATCCTGCGAATTATCTGTCCACCCCAAACTTCATCACTGCATACTAGCCCTTGAAACAGTAAATGCGAGAGCCCCACGAGGCACTCACACCCTGAACTGTTCAACAGATCAGAAGCAGCATAATTAGCTATTCCCATGGCCTCTACAGCTTGATCTGGTATGAATTTGTAATATTGCCCTTCCCCCATTTCTGATAAAAGCCACACAAAGAAACAGAGATATTTAACATGCTGCAGTGTAATATAACACTAAGGTTATTAAAGGAAAACTAAGGTATTAAACAAAGTCATCTGAGAAATTAAATGCATTTAAAACTATTCCTGGAACTATTCACGGGACAGAAAAAAAAAGAGATCTTGTTGTAACAACATGAAAGAGAAGAGAAGAAAAAATGATTTAAAAGAGTATTCCGGAATCCTCAAGGCAATATTTCCTATTGTGCATAATAACAGGTCACTGTCTATAAGAGAAGTGCAAGAGGTAGAAGTTTAGAAGTAAGAAAGCTCAGCAAAATAGTCACCTTATCTTTATTCAGCATTCTAGACAAAATAGTTTAAACACTGAATGCCACATTTAAAAGTTTTAATTCAAACAAATGTTCTATTCAAACATTTTAATGACTAACATTAAATGTAAGTTCAGTTAAAAGAACAGAAAACAGATACTAAATACTTCAATCAGATGAAGATACGAGGCATACGCTCAAAAGAGCTCACAGTCTCAAGTCCTGTTCATGCACTGAAATCCATGCAGGCAGACAAGAAAAACGGTGTTGATGACTGATAAACCAGATCGGAGCTTAAATAAGTAAAAGACTACAGGGAATAGGGCTGAGATCCTACAGATCACTTATTAGTATCGTAGCAAGTTGTTAAACTCTACAGGGTGGGGTGAAGATCAGTTTGGTTATAAGCTCATAGCTGCTCTTACAAAGTGCAAGAGATTCATTTCTATTAAAATTTCTTTAGTTAAGCAGCAAGAAAAGTGTTTCCTGAGATGGGCTACTACTACGCTATTTCAGTAATTCAGAATCCACATCTCAATTCCAATTAACTGTCTAATGGAGCAAGCAAGACAACTTTAATTGTAAGGTTTTCAAAAAGTTAAAAATACATTTAAAAAATACACACATCCACAAAGTAGAGACTGTTCTGCAATGAAAATATGTACTGTAAGTCTAGTACTCACTGGACAGAACAGCTCGGAGAAGACCACTTGGAACAAGGCAGTCAACAGACTTTAGAAGGAAAGCACAACTCCTTATGGTATCAAAGCTGCAGCATTACACTTAAACAAAGTGTAGTTAACCTTGTGTTCTTTTCTAATCAAGTTAAACGGGAAACTTCAGTTTCAGAAATTTTCACCATTTCTGATGATAGAAGCAAAGCTAATCAAGGAATTTAAGCACTCTTCAGTTTGCCAAGTTAGTCCCTAACAATCTATCTGCATGTCTGGATCCATCCTGACTTCAAGGAGGCTCCCAATAACTACTGTACATAAGACAAATTGCAAAATGGACCCTTATCTCGGTCATCAAGGGGTTTTGAGCCAAAAAATTCACTGGGCATCAAAGGGTAGCTCAATCTGTGCTACTTCCTACTATCTTCAAAAAGCCATTTATCCAGTATGCATAATGACGCAAATTATTGCTCAATACATGCTCATCTTTAGGGTAATAATGTAAAATAAGGGAGAGAAACCAATTATGCTGCAGAAAAATATGCTATTTTTGAAAGTGTTTCCAGCTCCTTTTCACTACTTAACAGTACCAGTCACACTCCCACAAGCCTTCGCAGATGAAAGGTGAGACAACTTCACACAGCTTGCCAGTGTTAACCCTGTTATTACCATCATCAGTACAGCTACACACAAATTACTTCATATTACACCCTTATGCAGACTTTTAATCACATTGTCCTGACATATGGTTACAGCAGCAGTTTAGCTCCTATCTGTCATCACCACAAGGAAAACATTCCCATTTCAGGGTAGTCTCCAAGAGCACGAGTAGTTATGCTGCTACAGCAGTTTCTAGACTTTTCACTGGCAGCTACTCAGAGGTGAATTCCTGGCTGGGCTCAGGCTTGCTGTATTCCCCACTTGGGGTCACAAGCCCTCCTCCTCTGTTTTTTAGTCCCTGGTCTTCTGGAGCAGAGACTTAAAATCTTATACAGACAATTCTATTTGGAGGATGGGAAAGACAAAGAGACAATGTAAGAAACGTTAAGCAAGAAACAAAACATTTTGCAGATGGTTTAGGGCCAGCCTACTACTACTCATTGAAACAAAGCAGATGAAGATACTCAAGTCCATGAACACCTCATTAGTGCAAAAAAAAAAAAAAAGGGCACTCAGATGTCCCCCTCCCTCCTCCTCCTCCTCTTCCCACACCAAACTTTCAATCTCTTTATAAAGAGAAATGAGAATTAGTTCAGAGGCCAAAAAAACCAAACACCTAAAAAATAAAAAAGAAAGATACAAGGAAATCTGTAGAAATACTTACAAAAAAGATAAATAGTAAGAACTACTTTTGGCACTGCATTTTCCACACTTTAGGATTCATGTGAGTACATTTACTACAAAATGTTTTTAAAGTTGCAAGTGGTTGTTTATTTGCCCTACAGCCAAGGGACCACAGCACTTTAACACCCTTTTGCACTGTTTAATACAACTGTCAGACATCCCTCTGAAGATTATGCTAAAACTCAGGTTTGGGTTGTTTGTTTTGTTTTTTTAAAGGTGAACTGAAGTTCTAATACTGATAATACTTCTATTTTTAATTCCTTTAGCCACATTCAATTCTCGCAAATCTTTCACTATTCATAGTAAACAAAATGTGAAAAGGCTGTATTCATCCCTTTATTTATGGATTAAAAATCAGAATCATTAATGAGTTGAGTCATCAGCCAAAGCAAAGTCTGAGCCACCAGGGCAATGCACACTCTGGAACTTGTCACCTGCAAACACTGATGGGATAAGACTGCTCCTGCTTGTTTGTTTTTTTCCCTCTATTTGAATTCAGTGACAAGGAACTGGCCAACAACAGCATCTCTGGGAGATTTCACTGTTGTATGAGGGTGCTTACTTAACTCAGTTTTGACATGGGCTGAATTAACACCTTATTATATTTTCTGCTTGGTTTTCTTAGTTTTTTTTATAGGTAGACAACACCACAGTTGCACAACGCATTGGCTATTTTATCTGTAGTTGGGCTCATATTCTATCTGTTCCTCTCTCATTAGTTACAGCAATAGTCACCCAGCCTTCTCTAGTGTTCTGCAACATCAAATTATCAGTCATTATTCCCTCCTAATTGCAAGGAGAGGAAGAACCTCACACTGATAGCAAAGCAAGCATCCCTGAAACACCCATATCCTTCCAGCATGGATTCCCAGTTTCACCTCACTTGCTTCAGTCAGCTTCTGGAAGAATTAAACTGGAAATCATTTTTAATAGGAGAGTGCTGTTGAAAGGACTACCTATGCGTGCAAAGCCACTCGGTATCAAGCGCAGCAAGGCAGACCATATCGCCTGGGGGAGGATGGCAGAGAGAACATTTTAAAGCACCCTCAACTTGAAATAAGCAGGTATTAAGCTTGCTGGCATTTTCTGTACATATTCCAGCCTCTCAGAGCAACGGATTATGGATCTCACAGGGCATCTCTGCTGGCAAAACCAGGTATTCAGTCAGGCGCACTTGTTAAGTAAACTAAGTATTTTATGTCACCAACTTCATGTATTTTGTGCCGAAAACTAAGCAAAGCTGCTGTGCTACGCTTTCATCCAACTTCAGCTGACAAAACGGGTGTAATTTTAAAATTCATGTTAAAACTCTGATAGGAGGTGGTCCTCCCTATCCCCTTTTGAAAGTGTCAAAGCAGAGACACCTCCCAGAGCATGGCAGGTTTAACACACACAGCCGGGAACAACTCCTGAAACTCTCCCAGCCGGGGATGGGAATACCTACCCCCGAGAGCTCCTAATCACTTGGAACCGTAAACAACATGGACACCATCTTCCTCTTGGAGTCCCGGCACTCGAAAACAAAATCACCACCCCCCAGAAACAGCAGACACGGCTCGCTTCAAGTCAACTTTTAAGAACTTCATTTAACAAAAAAAAAAAAAAAGGCAAGATTCAGAGGAGGTTGCTGTTTACCCCGCGGGGAGCGGAGCGAGCGGCCCCAACGGGGCAGCCTTATATTCCCCTCTCCCACGAGCGGGGGGAAGTTCCCGGGCGCTGTGGGTCCCCCTCCGCCGCTGCCCCCAGCCCCACCGCGGTGCTGCCGGGGCCCCGTGGCCCCCCTCTTCCCCCTGCGCTGGCTCTGCTCCAGCGGGCCCGTCTAACAAGTTGATCCCGGTGTGAATGAGGAAGAAAAGGAAAAGCTGAGGGGAAAAAAAAAAAAAAAGCCGGGAGGGGGAGGGGAAGCCCCTGCGTGGCCGCACCGCGGCTGCGGAGCCCACGCTAGGCGGAGGGAGGGAAGACCAGAGGGAAGGAGGAAGAGAGAGAAGAGAGTGAAGGAGGGTCGCCCTCCCGCCCCCCTCCACGTCCGCAGGATCCATTTTCCCTCCCGCTGCCCCGCTCCAACTTTCCGCGCCCCGGGGTCGGCCCCAGGGCGCCACCCGCCGCACTGCTCCGCTCCGCACCCCCGCGGCCCTGCCCGCCCGGGACTCACCGGCATCATCTTGGAACTGAACCGCATGGGGGCGGCCGGTGCCGGCCCCGCCGCTCGGAGCGGGAGACCGGCGACCCAGGAGGCGGAGGGCCTGCGCTGCCGCTGGGACGCGCAGGGAGACCTGTTGCGGGAAGCGCTCGGCTCGACTCAGCCTCGTCGCTCGCCCTCCGCTTTGTTCCCACCGGGCACTACTCTCCCGCTGCTGCTGCTGCTGCCGCCCCCGGCTCCGCTCCGAAACTAACCCCGGCCCGGCGAGGAGGAGCCGCCGCGCCCCGCCCGCCGCCCACCCCCGGGAGGGGCCGGCGCTGCTCCCGCGGGGTGACGGCCCGCCTCCTGCCCCCCGCCAGGGGTGCCTGGCCCGGGGAAGCCGCCGCGCCCGGCCCTGGCCTACTAGGGGCTCAACTTCCAAGGCCGGTGGTGCGGTGGGGGTCAGCCCTCCCGGGGCCCGGGACTCAGCAGGGAGCTGTGGCAATACGAGATACGTGTAAGTCCCCAGAGATCTCCTCCTCCCGCACATCCCTCCGAAACACGCCGACCTCAGGGCCCCGCCGAGGGCGGGGGCACACACAGCGCCGGTCCCTTCCCTAGGGAGCCTCCCTGGATCGGCAGCGGGGAAGCGCGGGTGGGACGCGACTGGCCAAGGTCAGGCTTCAGCACTGGAGCCTCCCCTCGTCTGATCTGCGGGTCCCTGCCTTCCCTGCCGCCTCAAGCATATGGTCCTACCGATAATCTCCTTTTAGTTCTTGGCGTACGCGGCCAATTTAGCATCCCTGCTCAAGGTATGGTTTACTTTCTTCGCTTATTTTTAGTTGGACCTGGCAGTCGAGCTACAGTGGCCAAGTCAAACCTCACAGAACAACGTTGATGTGCCAGAAAAAGAGTCTTAGAGACCCATATTACGGTTGGGCTGTCCAAAAAACACAACCCCACAAATCTTTTACACCCACCTAAGAGGGGAAAAAAAAAATCCTTTCCCTGAACTAGAGCGCAGGATACACGTTTCAAACCTAGGTACTTTGCTAGCCGCACTTCAAAAGCTCAAGGAAGGAAAGTATGCTAAATCAGCACCGTTACAGGGCTCTCTCTGCAGGAAAACCAGCTCCATCTGTTTTTCGTACTCGTATTAAAATCTTCCCAGTAATTAAAAAGGATAAAAGGGAAGAGGATTAGAAGTTCCCAGATGAATGGAGAACAAAACTCAGACCTAATTTGTATATAAACATACCTTTTTCTAAAGCAGTAAAGAAACTTCAACAGCATCGATAAAAACCCCTGGAAACTCCTATGCAAGAACCAAGTATTGTTTAATACAATACTGTTGCAGATGGGGGGGGGGAAGCTAAAAAAAGATCAAAAAGCTATTTTTGTAGTTGCTTAATTACAGCAAAGAAAAACAAAAGGCACTTTCTTTTTTTGCTACGGCGCTTTGAAATGTAGCAGTATTTAAAGCCTGTCCCAGAAGTGTCTCGCATCTGCTTTAAATCTGCTGTACAAAGTCTCCGCGCCCCCGGCTCACACCTACGGGAGCGCTTCGGTTTCAGAAGAACCACCTGCAGCAGCGGCGGGGACCGGGCCGGGGGGTCCAGCCCCGCCATTTCCCCGCGGCCGTGACCCCCTTTAACTTTCGACCCCCCGGTACGTTTTTCTTTCAAGCGAGGCAGCAGCTCCGGCAGCGTAAACCCCGGCGCGCAACCCGAAGCCGCCCTCCCACGGTGCGGGGCCCCACACCCCCGGGGGCCGCCCTCGCCGCCCTCCCCACGGACCTCGTCCCCCCGGCCCGTCCCCGCCCCACCGCCGGAGCCGGCCAATGAGAAGGCGTCGGCGGCGGCATGACATCACCTTCCCCGACGCCTATTGGCTACCTCGCGAAAACAGCGCGCCGTCTCCCGGCAACTCCGTGGCGTCACGGCACCGCCCCGTAACCCTTCGCGCCCCGCGGCCCTTCGCCGGCTGAGATGCCGCTGCTCCGGCCGCCTCCTGGCCCTGCAGCCAACTGCTCCCCCGGGAAAAACCCGCGCCTCCGAGCAGCAGCAGCCGTCACCAGGTTGTCTCTACGCGGCTGGTTTGACTTAAGGACTGGCAACACCCACCCTCAACTATGAGCACAGCCCAGCATCGCTGCTCCCGCCACGCTGCACCCGCAGGCGTACTCCTAAATCACCACCTATATATTACCAGTAAAGTATGTGCTGGAAATACCAGCTCACTCTTATGGCCCTGATTCACATACAGCTCAGTTCTCCGCTGCCCAGACATACTGGTCAGCCTGCTCACAGAAGGGACACAATCTCAGTTTTCTTTTGGTAGGTTTTTTAACTCAAACTTTGAATTTATTCTATAAGATAAAAATATAAAAGGCCAAAGCGCATGGCAATGGAGTACCAAAATTATTCTGCAAATCTCTGCTGCATTTTTAGGAGCATCTAGCTGGTAAGAGATAAAATAAGGGGTATGATCTAATGTATGCCACAAATACACGTACAAATGATTTCTAATAATAATTAGAATAACAATTTCTAAGCCTGTAAAATAAACTTGGAAATGTTTAGATTAAAAAAAAAAACTAGAAAAGACGTTTCAGATGCGTGTATGTGCGTGGTACCTATATTTTGCTAGTGCAAGGATTGACCTGCAAGAGCAAGTCAAGTCTCCATTGGCAAAACTTCAGATTTTTACATCTTCCACACAAAACTACAACCCCATCCCTGCTCAGGAAATTAAGCTTCAAGGGGTGCACCTATTTTTTTCCAGTTTTTGTCCAGGCTCTGTGACTCATACGCTGTGATGGAGGCTCTCGGTGCCATCTGGCAGTGTGCTTCAGATCACGGCTTCACTCCAACTGAGGAGACAACACTTGCCAGGTTTGTGGGTAGAGCGGGGTCAAAACCACTCACACCTGTGCATAATCTCAGCAGCATTTCTTACCTTCCCTACGGACTTCATACTTTCCCTACAGCATCCCACATTTCTGCCTCTTAGAGCAATTCAGACATGATTTCACTAGATAATCATGACATGAATTTCCCACAACAGGTTACTAATTACAGGAAAGATTTTTGGTTTTAGGAGCAGGGAGTAGATGGTTCCCCCTCATAGCGGGAAGAAACACATGAGGGTTTCTGACCATGGGTTCAATCTCTGGAGCATCAACAGTTGGACATAACCGAGCCACACACAGGAGAGTTGGCAAGTGGCAACAGTTCTCAGTCCTGCACATACAGAGCTATCACAAAAAGGAAGAGAAGATGAGATCTGCAGGATCTGGAGCCAACGGCACAGACAGCTGAAACTCTGTACCTCTTCCCTGGTTCCTACTACTCTTGGCGGCCTGTCCAGAGCATGCTGCAGTTGACTAAGACCACATGCAGTTCCCCAGAAGCAGTCACAGCAAGCATCCAGGGGAAGTTAATACTCATGGAATTGCTTGAAAAGCATCCAAGGAAAGGAAAAAAAAAAAACCCCAAAACAACAACCCACCAAACAAAAATGTAGCAGAATCATTCTTTTGCTCTTCACAAGAGATCTACTTGATCTGAACCACAGAAACTTGCAGTAGCAGAAAGACCTTACAGACAGTAGTGGTAATGATAATCAGGAGAAATCAATAACATAATCTTTTCTTGCCATTAGTCGATGGGATCGGGGGAGGGGTGCTGGGAAGACACTGCTGTATTTCATGCCTTCAGCACACTACTTAAAGCTCCAAAACTTCAGTTAACTCCTTCAGTGGTATACCTAAGCAATTTTAGCAGTAACTTCTCATCCTCTTCTCTACCAGCCTACCTAAAACTGCCTCCAGACCAGCCAAGTCTTCTTTTACAGTCCTGACACAATTAGAAGGATTATCAGGCAACAGCCATCAGACAACATCTCTTTTGCAATACCTCATAATAATTTAAAAAAAGCTGTACCTGCCAGTCGTTTATATTTTAACAACCCCTTTAATTCTTCATCAGAAAGATGGTGAAGCTGATTCTTAGACTGTTTCTAAGACAGTAATCTCAGAGAGAGTTTGTCAGAAATCAACACAACAGCATCCAAGTAAGAGGAGCAGGCGGCCAGCTGGGTTAGATTTGCTGTCCACTGCCACCTACTGTTAAAATTCCACCAAGTCAAACTTCCGAGCTCTGGTTTCTGAGGGATACGGCTTAGGAGCGCAGGAAGAAGGAAAAGCTTTGGAATTGAGATTGCTGGGGAGGAAAAAAACAACACCCAAACAAAAAACACAACAAAAAAAAAAACCACAAAAAAAAAGAAGGGAACATGCCAAGAGAATTGCTCATCGAAACTGGGGCATGGCACAGCAGCTTCACAAGTTTGGATTCTTTTGGGCAATGGCAAACTTCTGGTACCTAATTTATATGGCTAGTCTGCAGCTCAAGGATAAGACCTTTCCAGCGATTCAAAGCAAAGGCTTCAACTAGTCAGTGTTATCAAATTACCTCAAAAAGAAAAAGAGTAGCTATAGAAAAGAAAACTGATGGGTTTATACCTTCGGCACTGTCATACAGCTCCGCTAATCCACCAGCTGTCCTCTGATGGTTGTTAAATTAATTGTCACTGTCTAATGTTGCATTTTTAGTATTTAATTTGTTTTAAAAACATCAGATTACAGACCTTGCAGTGGAAACAGTTTTGGGGAAAACATACAGCAGCCACTGAGTCTCCCTCCCAAATGAAAAAAAGACATTCACTAGTACCAAAGTCTGCAGCTGAGATTCATGAAATCCTTAAAGAAATCTGCTAACCATACCAGCTAGGACATCCCATATTATCCCAGTGGCTGTTTCCGAACCAAAAGCCTTTGTTCTTTGCCACATTCAAAACACTACATCAAGAAGCATTTGGGAGATACAAATTTTAAATTAAGACACAGTGGCTTGCCACAACTTCCGTCAAGTCCAATTCTTTAAGTGTAAAGGTTTTCTTAGGCATTGAGGAGTGATACAATAGACCTATCTTCTTCGTAGTGATAAGCTATTTCTCTCTAAAACGTCTGAGTCTGGCAAATGAAATGACTCCCTTCAGCTTTAATCCCCCTCAGGGAGTTTATCACATCAGTGCATGCTTAATGAACAACATCACCAGGCCTCTACTTGAATGGTTTGTGGTTTTTGATGTCAGATGAAGTCCATTTTGGTTGTGACATATATGTCCTTATTCATACACAGGTGGTATTGATTTCAAATCTAAACAACAAAAATGTATTCTGTTACATTCCTGTGCTCAAACTAAACTAAATTTTCCAGTCTCTTGACAAGGCCAGTCTCTTGCTTTGTGAAAGCACTTACTTCTGCAGAAAGTGAATGCAAACTTTGTTGGTCACTGTATATATGAACTAGTAACGCATGTAAGCAACTACATGAGACAACAGAGGTTCAGGTCCAGACTCTGTAACCTTAAGGAAAAGTTAATTAAAAAAATATTTCTTGCATAGCTTGCATCATCTCTGTAAACTAATGCCATTATCCAAGTTGTGAGAGTCACACGTGCACCCACTGCACAAAGTACATACTCAATCACATTACTCAGTAAGCTATTAATTATACAGTGCCAGTGTTGTGGTTTATCTCAGCAGGCAGCTAAAACAACCACACAGCCATACACTCACTCCACCCCCTCAGTGGGACGGGGGAGAGAATCAGGACAAAAATGTAAAACTTGTCAGCTGAGATAAAGACAGTTTAATAGGACAGAAGAGCATAATAATAAAAGAATATACAAAACGAGTGATGCACAGCACAATTGCTCACCACCAAGAGACCACTGATGCCCAGCTAGTTCCCAAGCCACAGTCTAAACTCCCAGCCAGCTTCCCCCAAGTTCTATACTGAGCATGATATCACATGGTATGGAATAACCCTTTGGCCAGTTTGGATCAGGTGTCCTGGCTATGTCCCTTCCCAGCTTCTTGTGCACCCCCAGCCTCCTTGCTGGCGGGGCAATAAGAGAAGCCAAAAAGTCTTAGACTTGGTCTAAGCATTACCAAGCAACAACCAAAATATAAGTGTGTTATCAACATTATTCTCATCCTCAATCCAAAACACAGCACTATACCTGCTACTATGGAGAAAATTAACTATCCCAGCTGAAACCTGGACAGCCAGCAGCACCCAGAAACCAGCAGCATTCAGAAACTGCTTCAGAAATTTGCATCAATTTTGCTGCAACCTGTTCAGCTCTTAGGCTGGTAACTCAACAACAGTTTCAAATGGTGATTCTATAAAAGTGGAAAGTGACATTAATATCACTGTATGCAAGCATCACTCATAGCAAACAAAAGTGTTCCGTTTCTTCCAGATCAATCAAGAATGATTTAACTTCCGTAAACTAAACTTCTTCAACTTCTCAGGTTATTTCCTAGAAGAAAATTCTAATTTCCTCACTCAAAATTCTTTTCCATGCAATTTAAATTCAGATTTTTTTCCACAGGTAATTCAACAGAAAGACAACCAGCCAGCTAAAACAAGTCCACACCGTGTAAAGAGAGGAGAAATAAACTTCCTCTTCCATTAGTCCCCAGCATCTTTGAAAAGGCTGGCACAAATTAGTATTTTGTACGCATCATACACAGCTGCCATTCTTCTCAATCACTAAATTATATTCACTAGAGTCACTCCAGATCCCTGTCAATTTATCTCAGCACAGATCCTGACAGAAGACCCTCTGTCACAAAATGTCTGTTTAAGGCAATTACAGCAACATGAGAAAGCTGTATCTGCGTGCAGCCACTCACCCAGCCCCATAAGGGAGTTGGTCAGTGAGGAAGAACAGGGAAGGAACTAAAAAATATGCTCATTAAGCACATATATATTCACCTGCTGCAAACAGGAATTCTGTGATCAAAATCCTATTCCTTACCAGAAACCTTAAGACACTGATCAGCCATACAGTGATGCTGAACTTTCATCCCAGCTGGATGTTTAGAGAATGTGGAGAGTTAAATTAGCGCTGCCATTTTACAGTTGCCTTGTCCCTATTTCTCAGCTGCCAAACAGCCAGCCTTAGCTCATGCTAGCAGTCCCTCTGGAGGCAAGAGCGAATGAAACCAGAAGAATTTCAGAAAATACAAACTTATTTCCAGATCAGGCTCCACAGAGTTTCTTTTTCATAAAGTGACTGCAGAACTGAGCAGGCTACATCTTTATTAATGTATTTTCCTGGTCAATTTACCTATTTTCTTCACACATTCTCACAGCAAGCTATAGTCCTGTGCCTCAGTAAATTAAACTCTGCTTTAGATCACCCTGGCAGACACACGTACATGGTCTATAAGCAACAACAGACACTTTGGGAGCTTTTTCTTATACATCAACATTATTGGTGCAGTTTGTTGTGTCAGTGGTGTTTTACTGAGCTGAACTGATGAGACACAGAGACATTACTGATATCTTCAAGTTCTCTTTACCATAGTGCAAATATATGGTAATATACTAAAACCAAAGGAATTGCTTAGAACTTACATCAAGGTAACCAGCAGCAAAACTGAGCCCCTCCCTGTGGTGGAAACTGATTCTCCATCCCAGGGCTTGCAGACATCCTACAAGAAAATAATACAGAGAATTAGCAAAAGTCATGTCATCTAATTAAAACTACCCTTCTCTATAAAAGCTTTCTCACTGAGCTTACTTCCGAGTACAGCTGTGTGAGGATATGTAACCTGACCAAGATAACACGCTATCCAGTACTTGATCCTGCAGCCCTCTTTCAGGGAAGGTACTTTGACTCCAAGAAAATAGAAAGGTTATTTTTCTGAACCTTCGACCTTTTTATCCACCAAGTATATCAGTTTACATAATAAATATATTACATGTCTACAAACTCTTACTTTCTTGTGGAGTTGAAAATATTTTTAGTTAAGTAATTTTTTAAAAATTTAAAACAGAAAACCATATTTAATGAAAGCTTGACTGCAACATGCCTAGCCTACAAAAACTACTCAAGATTAGTTTGGTCCCTATACTTTTAGCTGAGAAAAATCTACAGAGATTGTATTTTCTTTCATCTTGTCTTCTACCTGTTCTCCTTTTGCCACTTCCTCTCATTTCCCAGGGAGCATCACACTGTTCTGCCTCTCAACTTCAGCTTATGATTACTATCAGATACCCTACATCCAGTATTACAAATAAATTATGAGGTAGATGTAGATTTTAGAGGTGGTTTCTCAAACAGCTTTTTATGCAATATGTAGCACTAGTGGGCCAAAACCTGGACAAACTACCAAAAAAAATCCATTTAAATATTTATATTGATTTAATTAAACTGAGATTACATTCATATCTGAAGCTATGACTCCACGTGACAATAAATATTAAGTTACCTATTAACGGATCAAAAGTCTCAGCTGCAAAACATGAATCTGTGCAAATTTACACTCCTGTCTACATTTGTTAAGAGCATTTTAAAAGAACATTTTAATATGGCAGTTTTTTTCCCCATTTCTTTTTTAATGCCTATCAAGAAAAGACCCTTAAGCAAGCTGGAGGTGATTCACAGGGACAAGAGGGCAGACTCTCTGTGGATCTCCCCCAGCTTGCTTACAGGTCTCTCCTCTTCCGGCTCAAAAGTCATGGTCCCTAGATATGCCCAGATGTAACTTCTCTCCTGTATAAGCATAACTAGGCTGTGTGTTTTGTCTGGATCTGGCCTTGCACCAAACTTCTGCATTAGATTTCACCTTAGACTTTGCTCTGCCTCAGCGTCCAGCAGCCTGAATGAAAATATGGCTGTGTGAATATACCAGACTTCTTTCAAATTTAGCACCTCTTAAAAAAACCCTTGATACCCATAAAGTGAGCAAACTGCCACCACCCCAGAGAAAAAAATGTGCCATGCGGAAAGGCATTTTCTATTTTTCTATTGATTACACTAACTTAATAAAACAAATCTGTTCTCCTCCCACCCAACTTCTGCTCTTCAGTTTTTGAGCACATTACTCCTCTTTGGTCCTATATTCCTCATTAACATGGCAGCTCTTGACCTAGTTACACACCTTCCTTCATCTCCAGCTCCTGCTGCTAGATGTCTTCCCCCCATCCCTATCTTCCCAGACATCCGCTTGTTAGTTCCTGCTTCTCACTTTCTCCCCTTCCCTGAATTTCTTCTCCTTTCTCACATTTGATATTTACAACTTTTCTTGTATTTGAGCCAGGCTCCTTCCTCTTCATCATGCCTCTTGGTGTTGCTCATCGCCACAAAAGCCCAAACGAAATATTCTATGTACTTTCAGTAAAATTTCACAGTTCCTGCTGTCCTCAACAGACCACACTCAAATCAGTTAGGAACACGATTTATACAGTCTTATAAGCACATACTAAGCTGTGAGAGGCTGAATCTGCTCAGTGTAAATATATCTAAGAATTTCACTAACAAATTTTAAGACAAGTAATGAGATTTTACAAAGATTTATGACATAAAAAAGTTTTGCAGATTGCCACAAAGAAAGCAAAACAGATATTCTTGGCCCAAGTGGCCTTCCTTTTAAACCTCTTATTCCTAGTCCAAAGTACGGAGGCATCAAAATTTCACACCTCTCCCCCCAAAAATGAAAATATTATGAAAATTTTTGCTTAAAGGGGGCAAAACAATACATTTCCCCTAACATTTTCCTTGTGAGTCGTTTAGATGTTCCCAAAAAAATTCAGTCCAACTATACTTATCATTCTAATCGAATCTAAGGCTATTTCAAGATTTTTTAAAATCCTACAAGCACTGCAGAAATCTAAATGAGTAGTAACCCAAATAAGACAAATGAGGTATGTATCCTGCAAGAGCTGTAAAATATTGACAAAATGTTTGCATGTTACTTGCCATGCAATAGACTACATAAATTCATTTCATCCCTTTCAGGAGGTATTATCAAGTTATCTGGCTTCACAATATCCTATAGTAACTGAAAAGTTAAGCCACTAGAAACTCTGCAATGGGGATTTTGTGAAAGTGCGTGTCGTCTGCGTTTTTGCAAATTAATGCAAAGTTATGCATGCTCAGACAAATGACACAAAATTCATTGCGGAAGGATGTGAATCAGAACCTGGAAGGCAGCAGAATTAGCTTACTTACTGAAGCAGACTTATTAACTATAAATATATAGTTGTAGTTAATAATATAAAACATATTGTGAATATTATTCATATATTCTTAGTAATATAATAAACACATAGAACATACAGCTTATATTTACTAAACATAAAGCTGTATCTTAAAAACTCAGATTGTTCAAATTATATGGCAAAACAAAAAAGCATTCTTGAAACTTTCTTAAATTATATATGATTAGGTAGGATGAAGAAAACCACTTGCTTTTAGAGCATCAATGGACTGCCAGCCCAAATGTCACGTGCCAAGTCACAAGTTTATAAAGAATTCTCCTGAGTGTGTTTTGAACTGCTGAGTGTGCATGTGAAAGGAGATCTGGTCCTAAAATCATGCAGAAGAATAAAATGCTTGTTCCAAGATAGCCAGATCATTTTACAGCAGCATTGATGAGTTGAGGGGCAGGGGGAGCAAAACACTTCCAAATCCGTACAAGGAACACAGTGTTCTGCTCCCAAAAAGGAAATATTAATTTCAGTGCACATTTTTGGAGTGCCATTAGGATGACACACATAAAGGTCTACACTTGCAATTGCTCTGCTCCCAAGTTAATTCTTTTCCAGTTGCAATTTTTTTCTTTTAAGAAAGAGGTTGCAGGTGGGTTTCCAAGGAAAGGGGGAAGTTGCATGTGAAAGAAATGGGTTAAGATAAACCTTCAACAAGAAGAAGCCTGGCTGAAAAAAAATGTACAGGGACGCTGCAGGCAGCTAATGCTTTAGTCCTGTAATATTTTAAGCTGTACTACCTTGGTGCAGGTACTGCAACGAGTGGTCCCATTCTCCCCAAACACTTTATGGCTTTTTCCCATACACTTTGCTACCGTCACTTCTGGCATGCACCTACTGATTTTCTTTGGCAAGTCAGTCTTCAACAGCACCAGCTCCCCCAGTCAAGCACACAAGCTCAATGCTACTGACGTCAAAAAAGCAGCAGTAGCAGCTGAAGGCAGAGAAGAGACTAGTACCATACCTTCCAATAGTTGTGTCAAGTTGTGTCGGGCTAAAATGGTTGTGAAACAAAGGTGTATGTGTCTGTGACCATGCTCAGAAGCACCAGGGAATGTTCTAGAAATAGCCTTTGGTCCCATCCCTTTGCTGTCCCAGCTATTACATCCAAGAAACATTGCTAATACAGAGAATTAAAGGCAAATAAAGGAGCAGAATTTGTTTTATTCTGGGTATTTTGCCTCCTCAATAATGTCTGGTGCCAAGCAGCGTTTTGTGGGCAGCCTTGTTTTTTGCCAGCTGGCTCTGACCCCCGAAGGCCGACAGCAGACCTGCACACCCACTGCTCCCCCTGGCTGCTGGGGCTCCCCCTGCCCCTCCAGCCCAAGGTGGGCAGGCCCAGGTTGGACACAAAAGGAGGGTGCTCACCCATCTATACGTAGAATAGAAAGGCCTGGATTCCATTTCTAAGAAGTATGTAGCTGCACCTCGTGAGCTACAGAGGTATTTTTCCATCCTGTAGTTGCCTTGCTGTAACTCAACTGTCCTCGCACAATTACCTCAGGAGGGGGCATGGACAGGGAGGTGCTGATCTCTCTTCTCCTGTGTCCAGCCATAAGGTGCGAGGGGATGGTGTAAAGCTCCCTCAGAAGTAGTTCGGGTTGGGCATCAGGGAAAAGCTCCTCACAGAGGGTGGCCTGGCACAGGAACAGACTCCCCAGGGAAGGGGTCATGGCATGTTGGTGTTCAAGAAGCATTTGGATATATATACATGGTTTAACTTTTAGGTTGCCCTGCGTGGAGTGAGGAGCAGGCCTGGATGATATTCGTGGGTCCCTTCCAGCTCAGGATAGCCTACATCTCTGTGAGCTTCTCCAGCCTCCTCAGCCGCCTTACTCTTGGGTTTCTCCTTCCACAGGGCGGGAAGAAAAAAGCCCTGTAGCTTCACAACGACCCACGTAAGACTTAACGTGCAAAAGGCCCGTTGTGCAGGGTTGGACTGCTGGTGTAGGGAGCTCATGGTGCCATCTCCCTGAGCGAGGCAGTAGCGGTTGCTTCTGTCCCTCGCCTAAGGAACGCACCAGGCGCGCGGTCGCGTTCCCCATGTGCCCAGACACCCTTATCAAACCCTGCTTGTGCTTCCATCCTCCACTGCGCTCGCAGACAGCAAGTCTCGTGCTTTCGTTACACACGGTAGCAAAGATTTATTTCCAGTCGCTTGTTCTGAATCTGCCCCTGGTGGGGTGCCCAGCACTTGGAGGGGGGAGGGCGAGGAATTTGGAGCAGCCTCCTTCACCACGCCTCAGGGTCCTCCCTCAGCCGGCAGACGTGTCTCCCAGGGCGCAGTCCTGCAGCGGCCGCCCCGCACCGCCCCTGCAGGCACCTCAGTGCCTGTGGACTTCTCGCCGAGGGCAGCCCGGGGAGGGCGGGCGGCACTGCCGGGGCGGGGCCGGGCCGCCGAGGGACAGCAACGGCCGCCCCCTCTCGCGCTCTGCCACCCCCAAGCGGCCGGGCGGGGCGGCGCATCCCGTCCGGTACATACGGGGGCGGAAGTATCGTCATAGGAAGGCTTACTCCCCTCCCTCAGTGGAGGAAGGACGGGCTCCAAGATGGCGGCGCCGGAGGAGCGGCTCCTGTCGGACGGGGAAGGCGGCGCCCTGGGCTCGGCGCGGCTCTCCCCGCCCCCGGTCTCCGAGTCTCCCGAGGCTCTGGCGCCCTTGGAGCCGCCGCCTCAAAGCAACACGCTCATGGGGTTGCCCATCGTGGCGATCGAGAGCATCCTCAGCTTCCTGTCCTACGATGAGACGAGCCAGCTCCGCCTGGTAGGGGCCGGGGAGGAGAGGGGAGGCGGCGGGGCGGGCGACCGAGGAGCCTTGCTGCGGCCGGGACCCGGGCCCGCCGGGGCAAACCCGCCTCGCTGGTCGGGCGCCGCCGGCCCCGGGGCGGGAGCAGCGCTGGGAGGAGGTGGGGAGGTGTCGGCGGCCCCCGCCGCCCCCCGCCGGGCTGCTGCTCTCGCCGGGGAAGGGGCGGGATGGAGTGGGGTGGGATGGGTCTTTCTCCCCTCTCCCCAACCGCCCCCGAGCCTTGGGTACGAGCATGTAGGTGTGTGCCTCTATACACGCGTTCCTAAGGGTCTTTTACCATCTCTTGCTTCTTTCATTCCGTTCGACCTCTGTAAGAAATTACTGGGCTGCTGGAGGCTTATATCTCCTAGTGACTGCTTTTCTTGGGGGGCTAGTCTATTGTGTCTCATGTGTGTATTTATTTTTACTTATAGAGCTTAAGTCTACAAGTGTAGGAGATGCTGACCCTGCTGCTCCAAGGACCCTACCCTATCTAGAAATAAATGTGGGGCAATAAAGAAGACTTAAGAAAACCCTTGTCTGACTGAAAGGTTGCCTGCTTCTTCCAGTCATAGTAGTAGATCTAATAAAAGATATTACCTCTACCTCCAAACTTTAGAATGCAAAAAAAAAAAAAAAATCACAGCTGTCAGTGAGATCAGCATATATCGATCTTTAACTGCCCGCATAAGGAACCTCATGTAAACTATGACATAATATGATAAGCTGCTATCTTACTGAATTTCTTATAAGGTTGTAAATGGAATACTAGTGAGGGAATTAATGCATAGCTTACATAACCAGTAAACTTGCATGTACTGTATTGTTTCTATTTTAAGATCTTTATTGGCCTAAACTGGATAATATTACAAGCATATTTCTGCAGAAAATTAGACTGCACATGGCCTGGATCAGCAACCTGAAGTGTTGCATCCTGACTGTAACTTTAAACCAAAAGCTCTTCAAGCAGAAAATCTGTTTTTATTCATACTGCACCAAGTACACCACTACCTAAATATTTCTAGAATGTTGTCAGTCCACTAAAGACACTTGCTGCTTCTGTGAGTGTAGGTTGTGGATGTGTGAAAAAGATGTAGTGCTGCTTTTTTGGATTGCAGCCTCTGCTTTTGAGTACTTACAGCTTGAATAAAGGGAAGAGAAGTATGTATACTGCTTGGGTATGCTTAGTGTTTGCGTGGTCTGTATTGCAACACTAGACACAGCCCTTTGCTGCAGCTTTCCCATTGCATTTTATAAATGGTAACTATCACTAGTCAATAGAAGGTTTTTTCTTTCTGTAGGGCTAAGTTAATGTTTATAAGCAATGCTTTGTCAGCAGTGAAGTTCAGAATAGGAAAGATGGTGGTGTAAGGACTAAACCAGCTGTGTAACTCTCAGTGCTACTTAAGAGAGCATAAAGTGTTACATTTTACTTCTCATGTAGCACCTACAAGTTCATTTTTCTGGAAGAAGACTGCCCCTTTCAAAAGTTTCAGAAATATGCAAAACCATGCAAGATAAATATCAACTTGTTCTTTCTCTATTTTTAATTTTTGAGTCAGTGACAGCCAAGAAACTTAATCTCCATCAGATTCCTTACTGTTCCCTTAAGCACATCAGAAGGCATTATGAGCATTCTTCTGAGAAGAAAGTACACTTGTCTTTGTTAACCAGCACTAATGTAAGGAATCAAAGCCCTTTTGGTTTGACCTAGTCAAAAGTGTAGCTCATAACCACGTAAGCTTGATTGGCTAGGTCTTTTGGGATGGCCATTCAGAACTAAAAGTGTTCTTTTGTTGATTCACTGAAGGCTATAAACAGAGGAAGAGACTGGATGTTTTACATAACTCCAGACGCTGTTGATGGAGAATTAAGGTACCTTTAAAAATAACAATGCCTAGGCATAAATTCATAATGAAATTTCATCACTTTCAGATTTTTAAAGATTGCAAGTAGCCTTGGGAGACACTTGTATATTCTTGCTCTAAGAGATGTCTTGCATGAACAGTAAATTTTTCTTCTCTCTGAAAACAGACTTGAGCTGCTTATCAAAGATGAATGGATGTATCTTGTAATGAGTAGTATTCTGCTAAAGGTACATTGCAGGACCACATTAGTTGAATGACAGGTACTAAATTGCTTAGGTCTTATGCATATTAAAAATGTGCCCCAAAGCAGCCTCGTTAACCCCTTAGAACATGGCATTCCATGAGATAAAGCACCTTGAGAAGGGTAGGAAGATATGATCCAGGACATCAATCAACCCAAATGAAGTTTGATCATACATGTGTAGACACAAAATGCGGATTCCCTAAATTGATTGCTTTGATGCATTCTCTGGATCCCAGCATTGAAGGAAATGAATGTCCTAATCTCTTTCTTTTTCTGGATCACCTTAGCTCACTGATTATAAAAACAAACAAACACCAAAAAAACTTTGAGTTGAACTGCCGTTGGAGCTAGAGTGCGTACAAGAAGACAAAGACAGGCTAAGGAGTTGGTTGGGTGGGAGGACATAGAACATCAGCAAGCTCTCAGGTTAAAATAGAGATAGGAACCTGTATTGTTTAGATAGAGCGTAATGAGGAGCATAATCTAAGGCTTAAGATCCATAAGTCTTTTTCTGTCACCAAAGTATGAGGTAAAGAACGTTTCCTGCTTATGATGATTGCCATTGGGCAAGGCAAGACCATGGGCCCCTCATTGTGCAAAGAAGCACTTGCTTTCCTGAGCATAATGCTTTCTGCTATTTCTGGTGTTACTGCATTTAAAAGTATAAATGAAGCACCTACCGGTTAAGCGGAGAAGTGGATCTACAGTAATGGAGACTGAACAGTAGGTATTCAGAATGCAATCTTCTCTGAAATTATGCCTCAGTGCAGATCCTGAGTTTTCAAACTTTCACTCAGATAAAGTGAATTGAAGAAAAAGCAGCAGCACTTTGCTTTCAGCTCTTTTGAGTATTTACTTCATCTGCTTTCTCTGATATGTCATCATAAGAGAAACACAGAAAACCCAGAAGATCATTATGTCTGAAGCTGTAATGATCTGGACAAGCTGCAGCCTAGTATGCATGCTGATGTGGAAGCTAGCTATCTTGCAGCTTTTGAAGGCTTCTTTTACTGTGATTTTTTTTTTTTAAATGACTTACAGAAGCTCTGGATTTTTTACCTCAATGGGATAATAATGAAATTCTTATATTCCAGTTTCTTTTCACTCACATGTCTGAGCTTGGAAGTGCACTTCCATTCAGGCTATTGCTACAGCAAGCGTGATTAAAAACAATCAGTCCACAACCTCCTTCCATGAACACTATGAGGAGAAGGTTATCTTGGATTCTGACACACATCAGAAGTGTCTTAGATTCTGCAGCACACTTGTGCTTTTTTTTTTTTTTTTTTTTTGCACAGCATAACTAAGGCCTGATAGCCTTTGAACAGCATGGCTTTAATCTTCCCACAGTTTCAGTAAATCTTCTATTTTAAAGCTTCTCGCTGAAGTCGTCAACGTTTTGTTACTTACTTTACCCTAGAAAGGCATTATGAAACATGATGTCCATGTATCCTCTAAGAAAAAGAACATAGTGAATTGAAATACTTCAGGATGTTTTTATCTCTGTTTTGATATTGGTTATCTGTTAGTGAAGCTCAGAAGACATAAGGCTTGCTTGAGGAAAGGGAAGCTGGTAGTAGTCGTCTAGTAGATTATGTCAGTTTAGTTTGTTTACAAGTGAAGTGGAAAATTAGTTCTTTCATAGAAGCTGTTATCGCATATAAGTCAGCATGCTAAGAAGTGACCACCTCTCGTTCTGTTTTTCACATGGGCTTGGAATAACTTTCTAACACTGAAGTTTGGACAGGCTGTCTGGTTGGACTTGACATTTGAGGAAACTTGGGCTTTTTTGGCTTGATGGCTAGAACAAGAAAATATTAACAAAAATTGCAGATACAAATATGAGCAAATTTACTTTCTTATGGTCCATTGAATAGCTAGCATCAAACTGTGTTGGACTAATATGGACACTTAAAAGTGTAATGATGCTACTTTGCATATGAGCGCTGACTGTGCAGTCTAAAAGAGGTATATCGTTCCTATACGTAAGAGTGCCATGTGGTTTAAATGGTGACATCAGGAACCAGCTCAGAATTAAGAGGTGATTGGTAAAATAAGTTGCAGACACACACTTTTGGTACCTGTTATCTGTTCAGTGTTTGGGTTCTAGACTGATTATTGGCACAAATATGGGTAATTCCAGAAATTGGAGCAAATACAGTGTTTAAGAAATCTAGCGTTACCCATTGCAACCTACTCTTGGATGTGGGAGGGCTTCAGCAAACTCAGAGGTCCTCGCTGCCACCAGGTGTCAGTATGCACATGATAAAAATCACTCTGTGCTTCCTCTGAATTTGTACCTCATAATGTGTCTAGGATTGTTTTTCTCTCGTGCTGAATAATTGCTTAGCCAACAAAGCCCTTGTGCAGGTACTAGTTCCTAGTTCAGGGCGTTGGTAGCATTAGAACTCCAAGTAAGCTGTTAAGTCTTGTACTCAAAAATGGTATCAGATCTAGGCATCCCTAATGCACCTAATATCTGAGAAGAAACGTGACCATTTCCTCCTTCCTGTAGTTGAAGGGCCAGCATTTTTTTTTATACACTAGAAATGATTTAGCTGATTCTAGTGAATGTGGGGGGGAGAAGTGTACTCAGATTGTACCTCTGTACTTAGTCTGTCTGATCATTCTCCTTTGACTGTTAACAAGGAGGATCTAATACAAAGGAGCACAGGCAGAATGACAGCAGTTACTTAATAGTCTGTTAATACAGATCTGTTTGAAAATGATTGGTTCTTACTCACAGAACTTAAATTAGCAGTGACTAGAGGAAGACTCACGGAGAGTAGAACTTCTTTAAGTAGTGCCTTCCGTATAAACAGAAAATAATTGCAGGCTTTTCTAGGAGAAGTGAGAATCTTCTTCCTCAAGGTATAAACTATGTAGACTTCAAAGTTATGAAATAAGGTGGAGCGGGGGGAAGGAGGATGTGGGGTTTTGGGTTGTTTTGTTTTTTGTGGTTTTTTTTTTTTCCAAAAAACACTCCCAAGCTAATCCATTGGAAAGTGGGGTCACAGTGGGAGTTGTGCACTTCAGTATAAAAAATAACAATTTCAAAGGACAGTTGGTTCACTGAGCCCTCACATCTTGAGAACTGAATTGCAACTGCTTTAAACTTTTGTACAAGTTGGCTTTGTCTTGTAACTGGTTACTTTGTGAAGGTTTCAATTTAGCAGTTTATTATGTCTTCTGCAGCTATTAATGTCCTTTTTCCCTAAATCTGTGCAGAACATTTAAGCTATTGGGATCCAACATTGCAAATAAAGGAATCTGCTGAACAGAGAAGAAAAGATTTTTTTTTTTATATGAAAAGGAATCTTGCTTCACGTGCACTGTATTGCAAAAGTTTTTAAATTTAATTTTGGCTGTCTTCAAAAACATAAGCCTTAAATGCTGAAGGAAAACCATCATGATTTCTTGTTTTTAAAGGCTTCTTTTTGAGACTACAAAATATTAACTTGATCTACCAAAATCACTGTGGAGGCCAAGTTAAAAGCTAGGCACAGGCATTTGCAACTTCCATTGAAATCAGGAAAAATTATATCTGTTTATATGTGAGTGGAATTCAGCCTGCTGTCTCATTAGGCAATATCAGGGGACTAATTTGTGACCTGTGTGGAACATAGCTGCTCCTTTTTGGAGAATCAGGACCATTGTTAGAGATGGTGATGCCTTAAGCTCAACTGCAGTTTCTGCTTCTTGAAATGGAGCAAAAACTGATAAAAGAAATCTTTTACTACCCAGCAAGTATGGATAAGATGATAGTAAAAGTGACTTGTGGCCTTAATTGAGCCTTAAGTTTTTCTTTTTACTTAAATACAGGTTTGTAAGCGAATGGACTTGGTTTGCCAACGAATGTTAAATCAGGGATTTCTGAAAGTGGAAAGATACCACAACTTGTGTCAAAAGCAAGTTAAAGCTCAGCTTCCAAGGTATGTACCAGTTAAAACTGTAGTTAAATTTAAATGTGCTAGATTCTTCTAAGCAGAATATTGAAAAGAAATTTCTTGCTAGCTAATTCAACTTCTGTATCTTGAAAATCTGAATCACATTTGGTTTAACTTCTTTTTTTTTTCCAAAAGCACCTTGAACCTAAGATCTAATTACAAAATAATGGTGTGGATGAATGTAAGTTGTTGTATACTAGGAACTGGAATATTGGAAAGTGTCTCCGGTATTTTATACAGAGAAAAGAAGAGTGGGTCCTGTATTACTCAACTCTTCTGGCAAATCAAGAAAGACTCCTAGGAAAGAATAAATGCCATTCCTTTTCAAGACCGTCTGCCTTCACTGATGATTATCTACAACTGCTTAAAAAAAAAAGCAAGGTTTTCCAGTGCCAAAGATTAAACAGGGAAAAGGGAGGGAGGGTTTGACATGTGGGTATTACTGGGAGCTAGTTTCTCACTAAAGCAATGTCTTTCCTCCTCTTTCCGGTGACTAAATGCAGCTGCTGCTATGTCCTATCAGATTTCCCAGTCAGAGTGAAGTAACTACATGCTACTTACTGTACAAAGTACTGTCAAAAGAGCTTATATCTCAACCTAAACTTTGTAGTAAGCAGTGATATAACTTATCACTGGGGGGGGTGTGTGTAAAAATATTCACACTGACTCAGTGTCTATTGCTAGTTAGTACTGAAAGCTCGTTTTTAAATAGTCCTAAATTACATATAGACTTTATGGGTCATGGAAGATGTAGTAATTATTTAGAGAACAAATTTTGTCTAAGAAAGCGTAGTATGCTATTACTAGCTGGTTCTCTGTCTGTATCAGTTTCTTTCCATGAAGACAGAACTAATATTAGTGGTTCCATTTTCAAACCTCAGAAGGTTTTAAGGGTGAAATTAACTAAAGCAACTGTTATAGTTTCGTTTTGTTGACTCATTGTTCAATCCATGTCATTTAATGGTCTGTCTTCCAGACGGGAGTCTGAAAGAAGAAACCATTCGTTAGCTCGTCATGCAGACATCCTTGCTGCTGTAGAAACGAGACTCTCTCTGTTAAATATGACTTTCATGAAGTATGTGGATTCCAATCTCTGTTGCTTCATACCTGGAAAGGTAAAATGTAGACTATATTATGTAAATGTATATCAGTGTCTAAAAAATATGATTGTGTAACTTAACCTGGGACAAATTTATATAATGTGTGTATATATACTGTGTTTCAGATACTTGCAAACACACACATGTGCCAATACTCTCCTACAACAGGCAGTGTGAAATGAGTGAACCAGACTACATCTAAAAACTAATTATTTTAAACTCGATTTCCATTTTCCCTTAGATTCTTTCTTAATTCTGACGTTTGACTTGTGACATATACATCCTATACAATCTTTTACGAGAAACACATGATATGTATGGTTTCATTCTGAATTTTAATTGTACAAAACAGCTGGAGGCCAGGTCTTCAGAAGATGTAGTGATTTAGACTATGTATAACACTAAGCACTCAGTCAATCAGGAAGATTTTAGGCACCTTTTTTAAGGGTTTGAGTCCTTCAGATTAATTGAATTAAGATATTTAGTATGTGGAAGCACTGTTCAGTATTACAGTGGATGGGGTGTTTTTGTACAGTAGGTGGAATTAGTTTTAAATGTAGATGGTGTGTTAAATATTAATACTACTGAACAATTCTGGTGTTTCAGTATGCTACCCCAACATAAAATATAAATTATGCAAGCAAGATGTACATCGGAGACACCACTGTTTAATGAGCTGTGAAAACAGAAGTGCACAGGGGAATTGACAAAATCATGATCTGAGGAAGACTGGTACAGGTCAGGGTTGAAACAAGATCTGTGAACATTTAGACTAATACTCTATTCATTGATCTTTCCATGTGAGGTTTGGATATGCTGGTATTAATTTTTCATGGGCAGATTACTGAATTGTGCTGGGATGAATGGAAAAGTTGGCTGTTGGATTCAGGGGAAGCATGGCAGGCATTTCTACATTCAGTACAGTAGGACAGACTGCTGGCATGAAATGTATTTTTTGTCTTCAAGAGGTAACTTGATTTCTGTACACTCTTGTTGACTTGATATTTAATTAAAAATCATTATAGTTTAATATATTTATGCTTATTTGACTTTATATTTTTATATATCCTGTGTATTTTAAAAAAAGTAATGCAACATAAAGTCAAATAAACTTAAATCCTTGATACTCACATAGTAAATGGAATACTTAAAAGAAACGTTGCCTTTCTGTTTTGAACAGTAGATGGAAAGGCAATACGCAGTCGAGACCTGGGATGTGTAGGAGTTGGGCAAGTGAGCTTGCCAGCCATTTTCCTTGTGGGCACTGAGTCCTAAAGACCTTGTTTGTATTCTGATATAACAGCTAAAAAATTTTTTAATTATTTACTTAGTGTATGAGCTTGCTGGCGCTGCTGCGCTCTCAGCACGGTTAGGAATTCACCAGAAAATCCTATCTTGGTCAGGCAGATTCAAGGCTTAGTGTTCATTTATGGTCTGTGGTTTCCCCCCCACCTGCCCTGCTCCCCTCAGGAAATTTCATTTGAATGAAACTGCCACAGAATTGTCGGGAAGTGAATTTGTATTAGAGTACGTGAATCCTGATTTGCGACACAGTAAGCTGTGCGGAGGTTCCTGGTGATAGCAGAGCGCTGCTGCAAGATTTTCTGTTGAGGATTGCAGGAGAATGCTTTGAGGATGTTGTTGCTAACAGGATATAAAGTGGGTAAAATTAGAGAATTCTTTTATAAGCTTGTTGCGTGATGAGACACTTCAGTCTTGTCTAGCTTTTGCAATGTTTTTTAGCTAAGCTTCCTTTATGAAAACACAAGATGCAACTGTATTGTCTCACTTATGTTTCTAAGTCCTTAAGATCTGTGTTCTTCAGGAGACTCTTCAACCATTCTTAATCCTGTGCAAAATACCTGTGTCAGTAGTTTGGGTAGTAAGAGACCAGCACACCTATCTTAACCTGCCTCAGACTGTAATTCATAGATTGGCGAGACATCTTTCATCTCTCTGTATCTGTCCTCACCAGAGGACTTGTCAAACCTGTTAAAAGGGTGCTTATGTTCTCTCTTGGCAGTGGATTGATGTTTTATACATTAATCTATTTTGGACTTAACCTGAATATTGCAATATTTTGAGTGTATGCAAGTGGACTCAAGTAAATATTTACAGCTCTTCAGACTGACATAAGGATAATTCTTGCTGTTCCATTCATGTGTTTCCAATGCCTCGTAACTGGCTGGGGGGAGTGACTGCTCTGCAGAGTGGCTTAGAGTATTTTGCTTCAGGTTCTTTAAAAAGAAATGATTATGCTCTGCTGAGTATAGATTTATATAACTTAGAACTCAAGTATGGATGCAGTAAACCAGAATTTCACACAATGAGCATTATTTCATGAGTTTGAAGAGAGTTGTGATAGATCAAGTGAATAGCTTCTCTGATGTATCACAAACAGGACTTCATTTCAAAAAGCTGATCTAGAACTAAAGCACACAGTGGTGTGCAATATGTATGTAGTAAAAACCCCTGAATATGCCAGAACTTCTAGAATGATCTGAAATAATCTTGCCTTAATCAGAAAATCCTAATTCTTCTTAAATGTTTTAGGTAATAGATGAAATTTATCGTGTGCTAAGGTATGTAAACTCTACAAGAGCTCCTCAGAGAGCTCATGAAGTTCTTCAAGAACTAAGGGACATTTCCTCCATGGCTATGGAATATTTTGATGAGAAGATTGTTCCAATACTGAAAAGAAAGATGCCTGGGTCAGATGTTTCGGGACGTCTGATAGGAACTGCCCCAGGTATTAATTCCAATGTATAGTTAAGTTTTATTTAGTTTTTCTGTAAAAATTCACAGCACTGTGTATTTTTAAAGCTCCTTCCCTTAAATGCAAGCTTTATTACATAAATATGGATGATACTTGTTTCTTAAGAATGCTAACTGAAATTCATTTGCTTGGAAATTTAAGGAGCCTTTGTACTACCAAAAGAACAGTCACTTGAATGTATGTTAGAATTATGCATAGTGTGTATTCATTGAACAAACGCTTTTGTGCCACCGATGAATGAGACTTTATCATTACACTTGGTTGAAATTTGGTGTATGAGATGACAACTCGATGCCTTTTATTTTTAGGACGATCAGCAAAGAATTAGCCTAAGCTGTTGTAGTACATAGAGAGGTAGAACATACTTGTATGTGCTTTTTTACTTTCCTGGGGCACTAAATAGTATAAAAATACATAAAACATATATTTATAGTGTAATGTATACACTAACAAGCAAAATAGTTATAGGTAATAGTGAAAAGGCAATTAAAATAACAGTCTATCAATAAACAATTAAACTGGTCCTTCATATACTCTGTCAGGCTTTCCAGAACTTTTGTGAACCAAAGTCTAATGTAGTTGCCTCATATAATGGCCAAAAGCAAAAAGTTACTAGAACTGTAGTGTTTTTCCTGTGCTGAACATCTCCATGCTTCTTAGGAACTGTGAAATTAACTCTCTGAAAGGATAACTTAATAGAAGTTTTTTTTAAAAAATAAATTACATCTTGAGCAAAAATGATAGGCCTAACTGTAGGAGCTGCTGCTTGTTCCTGGTATGTCCCGTCCATCCTTTTAGCCGTAAGTGTGTATACCACCTCTTAATTATATCCTGTTAATTATACCTCAACTCATTGAATCTCTTCCTTCTGTTGAGGAAGTATTGCCCAAAACCATAATTGATGAACACTGGCTTTTCAAGGCCAAGGCTTTATGTGGCATAAAAATGCCTATCTTGTCTTGAGGGAGGAGCATAAACTCTCTAACGGCAAGCTTTTAGTGTCACACAGCTGTAGCTATGCTGGCATCTTCAAGAAAAAAAAAAAGAAGAGGAGGAAGACAACTCTTCTAGGCTGTTCCAGAGTGTTCTTCGCAGCACTTAAAAGTTGCATCTTACTTGCACAGCACTGCTGAAAGAATAAAATAATAGAAAAAGCAACAGATATCTTTTATGATAGAAAAAGGTGAGAGAAATTATACAGTACTGTTAGTCTCCTTAATTTGCAGGAACTTTATTAAAATCAACATTCCCAAGCTCAAATTCCAGTATGGTTTTAGTACTTAGGAAGAATGATTCTAAAGCAGCATGGAAAATAAATTCCTTCCTTTGAAAAAGTAAGTTAAACTGAAATATGTTGTTAAGCCCCAAACCACAAAAAATTCAAACTTTAGCTGTCTACAACTAAGCAGAATTTTACAGCTCTGTTGAAATATATTTAATATGTCTATTCTGTAATAAGTAATTTATAGACATGTTGTGGGGTTTTGACTTAACATCTGTACAGAATTTTTGATACAGCAAAAGGAAGGGGGCTTATATACAGAAAATGAATGATGAGCTATTTTCCAGACTACTGAAAATCTAGGTATTTTGAATTAAACTAGCTGTGCTCTGAAATACTGTATGCTCTTGTTAGACGCTTCAGTGACGATAAATCTGTTTACATGTTCACGTAACTTGCAACCAGCACTCAGATTCCTGTTTGGGGAGTAGGGATAAGCAAAATAGGAAAACTGGGACACAATTTTTACCTTGAAGTCGCAGACGATTAATCACAGTTTTCTCTGAAGTTCCAGGGCCTTCTGCTGCGCTGACAACAATGCAGCTGTTCTCCAAGCAGAACCCTTCAAGACAGGAAGTCACCAAACTCCAGCAGCAAGTAAAAGCAAACGGCACGGGCTTGACAGCACTAAAGCGGGAAATCTCAGAGCTTCGCATCAAAGTGCAAGAGCAACAGAAACAACTCCAAGATCAAGATCAGAAACTGCTAGAGCAAACCCAAATCATAGGTGAACAGAATGCCCGATTGGCTGAGCTTGAACGCAAGCTGCGAGAGGTGATGGAGAGCACAGTAGGAAATTCTTCAGGTTCTGGCTCAAATGAACAATCTCCTAGAAAAAGGAGGAAGGCGGTTGAATCCACAGACTGTCCTAGGAAATCGAAACGCCTTCGAAACAGAAAATAACTTGGGAGTAAATGACACCTTCAGGAGGATACACTGCTTTAGTAGCCCAAGCAGGTCTGCTTGTTTGGATACCGTGACTAGCTTCATGGTGTCACTTAGGCTGCTGGCTCTTCAAAACACCACTTAGACTTGAACAGTGATTTTCTTTCATTGAGACTTTTCCCCTGCTTTCTGTATGGGTGGGCCTAATGCACAGAATCTTTACGATTTGCAATAGATACATACTAACCAGACCTGCTCTGTTATGTTTTGAAGGGTTAATCTTTTTTTTTTCTGTGCAGATGTGTTTAAAGTAAACTTATTTGTGTTTATGCATATGTTCACATAAAATCTTAAATAAATTCAGTCTTAACTGACTAAAAAGTTAAGCGTAAAAACAGATGTCCTGTTCACTTGAAGGAAAGATCCACTTTTAAAATCTTGTTTTAGAGAACTTGACCTTTTTTGTTATAAGTGACCTTGTCTGGAATGTCTGAAAAGTAGTTAATACTTTTTGGGGATCTCTGTAATGAGTAAAACTGACTTCTTAAGCTACAGTATTGGCTATATATTTTTGTAAACCTACAAGGAAGGGCCTTCTATCCAGTCTTCACATGCACACACCCTGGGTCTAGGTTTTGGGAGCCATATTCTACATTTGCATGGATAGATGCATGTACAGCTTAGCCTGCTAAAAACACTTGCCTGAAATTGTTTTTAACTCTGGGAGAGAGAGCATAGAGACCTATAAAGCAATATCTTTGTTCCTCAGCCATGACTTAGCATATGCTTTCAGCACAACTGCTTTCTTACAACGAGGTGGTCTTAACGAAGCCAGCGGTAGGAGAGTTTGAACCCAGGCTATCTGCCACTTGCACTGCCTGTGAATTGCAGGTATCGTTAGCCAAAGCTGGAGAATTGAGAAGCTACCTATGCATCACTTGATTCATAGGCCAACATCTAATAAGTATCAGACAAACTGTCCCTACAATAACCAAGCTCAGGGGGACATCATTTGAATGAAATGCTGTATTATGGAAAAAGCTTATACTATTCTGTGTGTATGTGTTGGGGGTGGGTGGGATGGAAATTTCTCTGTAACACTGATGACAATATTCTAAGCTTTCCTTATCCTAAAAGGTAAATCACTTCAGACAAAGCTTTAATTTCTTTTGCACTTCTGTTTTGAGCTTGTAACTGGAAAAGCATGTCTTGCACTGTTCAGTCTCTCTGGTCACTTTAACAACCTCAGAGTTGTGTACAGTGATTTTTTTTTTTCCCCATCTGTATATTTTTGGAACCTCATACAAATACCATTGTCTTTTGTTTTAATGTACTAAACTATGTAGCTTTATTATTTGACTTATTTTTTTTTAATCAGCTGCTGCTTTGGGTTTAGGTGGTTCTGAATTCAACTTGATATGGCACTGAAAATGCAAATGCTGCATTTGTAGCTGTTCAGAATCTTGATATTATTACCATGGGTTAAAGTGCAAGTTATTCTTACATTTTGTATGGCTGTCAGCATAATGTAGTGGTTGTATTTTAATCACCAAGCAAGTTGGAAATTGTCTGGTCAAATGTTATGTAATCGTGGGAAACCTGACATTTTTCCTGAAACTTCAGCTGCAATCTTTACTTCTAAAACATATTAGCTCATATCAGAAGTAATACTGGAAATGCCAAATTTTTGGCAGATGTTTAATTTTCAAATAAACTCATTCAGTAGTTTGAGTCTTTAAAAAAAAGGCATGTTTCTTAAGGAGAGTCTCAAAGAAGTGATAAAATGTTATCTGGGGAAAGGTTCAGCTGTTAAAGGAGCATTTGCTCTTACTGGTCTTCCATGGCTCAGAATATTTTACTGTTAAAGATCTCCTTAAGATAGATATCTGCTGTTCAGTTTAAAAATACTGGCATATACTTTATCTTTTAAAAAATAATAATTTTGAATCAAAGGGTCAGCATGATAGCTATAATTACTGTGTATCATTTGATACAAATTCATTTAATGGTTATTCATGACAAAGTCATATAACAGTCTAATTACCTGATATTTGTGGTTAAATGCTTCTAAACAAGTATAAACCTGTGAGTTGCATTTACTGAAAAAGTTTATTCATACATCTCAATATCTTTCACTTTATTTACTTCTAGAAGATGCAAACAATTTACTCCCCCCTTCACAGTATACAAATAGTTTCGGATTATTGGAGAGTACCATTTATTTATATGTTGGTGAATCTCTAGCTGTGTGTAAACTGAGCTGGAAAGAACACCGGCCTATTGTTACATGAAACATCCTCTCTGAACAGTGCCAACTTGGAACCTTCAACTCAAGGAAGTATCACATGCTGCAAGTTTGCAGGTGCATCCTGACCTTTTGCATCCTGCCAAGAACAGTAAAATTGAATGAGGCCCACCAAGCCTCAGGGGCAGAGGGGATGGTTACAAGCAAGCTCTGAGAAAGGCTGTAACAAAGGTACACCACTACTTTGTTTTCACTTCCTGGGGAGGGAGACAGACATTGGGCTGGAATATATGCCAGTGGTATAGACAGAATGTAGAAAACAGAGTAAAATAATAGTTGAGAGAAAATAGCCGGAACATTAACTTCTGACACCATGTTGTCCCTTATTAAATAAAAAAGGTGCATTTTGCAATACATGAACAAGCCGATAAATAGCCTGAAGTAAAACTAAATCACTTTTGACTATAAATTTATATGGAAATTTACATGAGTTAGTATATCAAGCTCAAAGTACAGTATTAGTAGTGATAGGCGAGTCTATAATCTGTGCAAGGGAGAACCTCAAACTAGTGAGACCGAGATGTAGTTTACAAAGTTATGTGAAAAATCATTTTATTTGCAGCCAGCTATCAGATTGTAGTGTTGAGCTTTAGTGCTTGTAGCAAGGGCTGAAACTGAACAGTTCAGGGTTGCAAGAAAAAGCAATAGTGCTTGTCTTTCATAGTTTCTTAAAACAGCTTAAAACTACTGAGGCTAGCTTTTCTTCTTTTTGAGCTTTACCTTTTTTTCCCTAAAAACAGCAGCTTGCTTTGTAAATTGTTTTTCGTTTCATAGTAAGGTTGGGGATTTTTTACAAATTTGTGTATCTAGTGAAAATGGTATCAGAAGATACCGCAGTGGTACTTTTTTGAGGGAGAAGCTGTCTGCAAGCAGGTCTTGCTCCCCAAACTGAGCAACTTGTATGTAAATGCAGTATGCAAGCACCTTCTAAACAAGGGCCAATGGATGTTATAGGTGGAAGCCCTGAAGGAAGAAAGACTACCTCCTCGACAAGATAAATTTCTCAGATTAAAGGACAGAAACAAATGTGAACTTCAATCCCTGACACTCTCTCAGCACAGCACATTAACCACAATAGTTCATAAATATTATGAGGATGCCTTCACATAATTTCTTCACATAAAAGGTAAGACCGTATTGAACAGAAACTTAGTTACTCTTATTGAAATGTAATTCCCACAGTTAATCATGGAAAGCACTAAGATTGCCTAAGGAATTTTCAACATCGAGGGCCTCTTGAAAATAGAATGACATAGGATGTAGTTAATTGTGTCTCCAGACAGGAGAGGAATACCTGATTTCTTGGTGTTCCTGATTAAGAAGGTAACTGGCAAATTACAGTGATAGATTATGATGTTATTCACCAGTAAATTCAGTTTGGAGTATTTTATAGTAACATGCCTATTAGTTATGAACTATTCTGATACTTGCCAATTCCATTCCTGTACTACTTTGCACCATATCTGGACCAGCTCGCTTGTCCGCGTGCTCTCCGCTTGTGCCATTGTGCTTACTGGATCTCACTTTCCTGGTTGGATGGGGATGCGCTGCCAGCTTTGGTTTATGTGTAACTGAACACTGTAGGATTTTTGTCCTATCCTTGTGCCAGCTGAAGACTCCCCAGGTACTGGATCTCTCCTCTTGGAAGGGAAAATGTCAGGTACAAAAACTGTTAGCTTGCCGAGGACCAAATAAATCTGGATTTGTTCTATGCTTAAAGCAGAAAGACTAGGTGATTAAATAGGAAAAACACTGCACTCCAGGACACTTGGGCAACTAAATTTTCCAAAACTTTAATATTTTTCTGAGTTGTTAAAGCCTTGTTTGGCTGCTATGGAATGTTTCATATATAAATCTGGGATCTTCTATTTAATTACTGAAACTTGTGACCATTTACAAACCTATATACATTTGCAGTGCTGTAAACCTGCCTCTGTGTACGGAACTCTTGATACTGTATCTGTCCTCCAATGTTCCTGTCAACAGCTGGAGCCTTTCTTGCCAGCAGCTGCCTTCATTCTTTTGGCAGGACCCTTCCCATGGATGAGGTCTTTAGCACAGTGATGGATAGCAGTGCTTATATTTGAACTGCAGCAAGAAGGGAATGCTTCCAGAAACATTACGTGTAGTGTTTAGAGTGCAGTTGAGTGAAACACTTGTGATCCTGGCAATTTCGCGGTCAGCTTCTGCACTGGTAACTCAAAAACACTTCCTGGTTCACTGTGAAGTGGTCGCTGAGCAAAAAATAAAACTGAACGTTCCTTGCAAGGACAAAATGCCTTGGTGAAATCTAAGCATCTGTTTTACCTTCTATGCTGCACTAGTCCTCACAAAGTCTCCAAAATTCAGATTGTGTGACTAAGGAGGGAAAAGATGTAAATAAACTTTTCCATCTCTCCTCTACTTGCTCCCTTTTTTACTTCTAATTTTTTTACTTCTAATTCACATGTGCAGATTAAAAATGCATGCAAACAAAAATATTCATGAAGCTGTTACATTTTATAGATTCTGTGCTTTGTCCATTACTTTAGATTGTAAACATTTTCGAGTAGGGATTGTATTTCCCCTATGGTTTGCACAGTTGCACATGGGGCTTTTAGCAGCTAGTACATATTAGCCTTTTTTTGTTCGTTATTACTAACAAATTTTAAGTGATGCATCATAAACCTTGAGATATTCATATTACATTAATAGATAAGGTATAATTTACTTTGTGATAAGTTCATCTGTTGTTTTTATCACTATATTTAGAGTGGATTAATGGACAACTAAAATTCTAAGTAAGTAGCCATTCAACTTCTACATAAAGTAATCTTTGTAACTGAACTGTCAGCAGTCACTATTATATGAGAAATAGATGCAGGGAGAGATTAAATGGAGTTTAGTTCTTACAGAAGAGTTTGTCCAAGGAGTTCTTAAAGTATTTTACCACAAAAAGTGAAGAAAATGGAGCCCTTGGCACAGGCGTTTTGATATGTAGTTAAGTATCTTTAGGCAGCTTGCAGAAATTTAGATTTTGGACAAGTGATAGCTGGTCCTTACAACCAGACATCTCTTACCTTTGGATAAGAAAAAGTGCTTTTTGAAGGGCCACTAATAAGATGCTGTTTCTGTTTCCAGTTTCAAGAAAGCGACTCGGATGAGACTGCCCGGCCGCCTGCGGTGGCTTCTGGTCAGGTAGTCCCCACAACTGAGAGGGGCAGAAATCTCGCAGACAGCTAGACTTGTATAAACATGATTAAAGGCGGCAGGGGGCACGGCAGGGGAGGCGGGGTGCCTGACCACGAACCTGGTGAGGATTCGCCCGTCCCGCCTCTGGGAGGCCAGCTCGTCCTCGCTGACACGGTGAATGACGAAGGGCGCCGCGGCTCCGGGAGGGCAGGGGCAGCGCTACAAGCCGAGAATTTTCTCTCCCTCCTTAAAATATGAGTTACGCACGCGACGTTATTAAGGGCACCCAGAGCGCGGGCAGCGACACCGCGGGTTTGAGAGGCTCGCTGCCTCCCCGCGCTCTGCTCCCCTCAGGCGGCAGCGCGTCACGGCCCCTCGGGACTCCCCTGCGGCCGCCAAGGGCAGTCAGTCCCGCCGCCTCCAGCGGGAACGCCGGGGGGCGGCCTGCGGGACCTGTCCCTTGAAGAAGGGGATACACACGACTTTCCTCCGGCGGAAGCGGGGACTGAGGGGCGGCCCCTGCCTTCCCGGCTGCCACCCCCGGACAGCAGCGCGGCTCCGCCCGGCAGAGGTGTCAGGGGCCGAGGGCAGCCGCCACCCAGACCCTTAGGCGACGGCTTCGCCGGGCGTCTCGCCCCGCCCGGCCAGGCCCGCGCCGGCGGGCAGGGGGCGAGACGCGGCAGCGGCGGCTGATCCGTCAGCACCGACAGCGGAAGTAGCCAATGGGAAGAGAGGACGGGGGTGGTGGGCGGGACTTATAACGTGCGGTGCCGAGGAGCACCGTGAGCCGGCTGTTGCGGAGCGGAGCCGACTGGGTGAACGGACGGAGGGGCTGGGCGGTCGGGGAGCGCCGCGCTGCCGGGATGGGTAACACCGTTGCCAGAGAGGATTTCGAGTGGGTCTACACGGACCAGCCTCATGCTGACCGCCGCAAGGAGATCCTGGGTGAGAAGGAGGGGTGGTGGCGGTGCCGCCGCTCCTTGCCGCCGGCTGCGTGGGGGGGGGGGGGGGACGACGGGAGACACACACGACCCCACAAAATGGCTGCCAGCCGCCCGCGCCAGGGGGGGCCGTTCCTCGCTGGCAGCCGTTGGAGGCTCCCGGCAAGAGGGGGGCGGCTGGTGTGCGGCCGGGGCCGAAGTCGGCCTGGGCCTGGCGTGAAGGGAGCGGCGCTGGCCGCGTACGTGGAGGCGGGAGCCGCCGCCTTGGCGGCGCTGGCGGGGGAGGGGAAGGGAAGAAGCCGGGGGTGGGGGGCGGCTCGCCGCCTGTGGGGGCACAGCCCGAGCCCTGAGGCGTGGGACGGGCGGCCCGGGCTTCCATTTTGAGCTGCGAAGCGAGCGCTGTGCAGCAGCGGAGCGGCGGGAGGTAGCCGGGGTGCGCCTCGCTGCCGGCCAGCGGTGCGGGCAGGCGGTTACCGCTCCCTGTGGGGGCTAGGGGCCGCTCTCCGCCCGCCGCCGGAGCTGCCCGCTTCCGCAGGGCTCTTCGTGCGGGTAGGAAACGAGCTGAGTAATTGATAAGGTGTCTGCTGGTCGTTATAAATATATAGTGTGTCGTGCGTAAAGGTTATCGCGGCACCCAATAACGGTGGTGAATAACCGCGTTTTTAAAGAAAGACGCCCAAATCGGACCCGAGCTTACTGGAGCCGTTCGGAATTACTGGCGGGTTGTCAGTTTAGAGCTATTTCCTTCCTGGGTAGGCTGGAGGTGTTACTGGTGCTTGCCATATATGTCTACTTGCTGAGCAAAAGAAAAAACGCTAGAATGACTTAATTCTAAAGGATTCACAATAGCAATAAATGTCACAAGTGGAAAGGTGGTGTGTTTTCATTAGCTTTGCAGGCAAATCTTAATTGGAAGGAAGAAATGATTATAATCTGATTTTGTAATTGGGATAGTTGGCTGTGAGTAGTGCTTCTAAATAATTCCTTTTTTGTTTAATTCTTTCCTATCTAGCTAAACATCCAGAGATAAAAGCGTTGATGAAGCCAGACTATAACTTGATCTGGGTGGTTGTGCTGATGGTTCTTGCGCAGTTGACTGCATTTTACCTAGTTAAAGACTTGGACTGGAAATGGGTAATCTTCTGGGCATACGTTTTTGGAAGCTGTATTAGCCACTCCATGACTCTGGCTATTCATGAGATCTCTCACAATAGTGCCTTTGGTAACAGCAAAGCAATGTGGAATCGATGGTTTGGAATATTTGCCAACCTCCCTCTTGGTCTCCCATACTCCATATCCTTCAAGAGATACCACATGGATCATCATCGTTATTTAGGAGGTGACGGAATTGATGTGGATATTCCTACCAACTTTGAAGGCTGGTTTTTCTGCACCCGCTTTAGGAAGTTCATATGGATTGTTCTTCAGCCCTTTTTTTATGCAATTAGACCTCTCTGCATCAATCCCAAACCCATTACTCGACTTGAAATAATCAATTTGTTGGCTCAGCTTTCCTTTGATGTTGTGATATATTATTTATGGGGAGTCAAATCCACTTTTTACATGCTTGCTGGTTCAGTACTTGGACTTGGGTTGCACCCAATTTCAGGACACTTCATAGCTGAACATTACATGTTTTTAAAAGGGCATGAGACGTATTCCTACTATGGGCCACTTAATTTGCTCACTTTTAATGTTGGTTATCACAATGAACATCATGACTTCCCCAATATTCCTGGCAAGAGCCTTCCACTGGTAAGTTTACTTCCGTTATTACTTTTCCTTAAAATAAACCCTAATTTAACTTGAAAATTAGGTAGAAGACTGATAGTTAAAGGGAAGTTGAGAGAGGGGGGAAAAAAGCAAACAAAAAACTCCAAAAAAACAACCTGAGAACAATTTCTAAGTTAAGTGATGAAAGGGGTAATTACTTACCATTTTAGTGGTATCCTGAACAAGCTTTCAGTGTGCTGGCTGCTCAGGCATCTTCCATAAATCCTAGAATCATGGAATGGTTTGGGTTGGAAGGGACCTCAAAGACCATCTAGTTCCAACCCCCCTGCCATGGGCAGGGACACCCTCCACTAGACCAGGTTGCCCAAAGCCCCATCCAACCTGGCCTTGAACACTTCCAGGGAGGGGGCATCCACAGCTTCTCTGGGCAACCTGTTCCAGTGCCTCACCACCCTGATAGTGAAGAATTTTTTTCTAATATCTAATCTAAATCTACCCTCCTTCAGTTTAAAAGGAAAGGGGAGGAATGCATGTCTTAGGCTTTGCACTAACTTTAGTCTTCTGTAATTAGAACCAGCCTTCTGCTTGCTTCAGTTAGTAAGTATGCAGAAAACTAGTTAAGAAGTTGGAAATAAATTCAGAGATTTGTTGGCTCTGTCCTTGAAATCTTAAGGACAGTATTGTAATGCATGCTTATCCTTCAGCCTTTTCTATTGCTGACATTCTCTGGCAGGGAAAAGAGAGGGTTTGAGGTACTGCTAATGTTTGTTGTACTGTTGGCAAATGTTTAATAGCTTTCGAGTTTGGAGCAGCCCAGTTTCCTCTAGTGAGAACCTTTGAACCCTAAGTAAGTATCAGCTGTACATTGACAGACTTAAGGCTTCAAAGTGAAATTAGACCTGTCACATCTGTGTGAATACCAGATGTGAATTTTCAAACTAGTTTCTCCCTACTTCAATATTTGCTGGTTTCTCTTAAGCAGGAGCTTAATTCTTATTGCATATGTGTCTCCCAATTGGAGCATGGGAACACAGGCTTCCAGAGTTACACCTAAAACTCATCTTCAGTGAAGTGTTTTTCATCAGGTACTAAGTTTGCAATTTGACAGCAGCTGTGGTGTTGGTCTTGTAACTTTGTTATTGCACTTGGTGAAAGTAAGACCTTGTAAGCTTGTGCCTTTGGAGTCTAAACTTGTAATTTCTGTTGTCAGTGGTGGAACTGCAGATGAAATAACCACTCCAGTACTACTTTAGCAGGGCAGTTACATTCTGTAATTGGTTTGTTGAGACTTTGTTTCTGTTAGTTTTGAAAAAGATGATTTATTTATTCATAGATTTAATCTTTCAGATATAGCTAAAGCTGCTTTAACTCACCTGTGACACCCAGATCTGTGCTGGTGGACCAGCATTTCACTTCTTGCACCAGTACTTCAGTTGTAGATATAGAACGTTTTTTTTTCCAAGTGTTTAATTGCAGAGGTAAATACCCAGCTGTGCCTCAGCACTCCTAATCTACAGCTCTGATAAGAGAACAAAGCTGCCTTTTAGAACAGTGTAGTTAATTTGATTGGACTCAGCTGTGCTGTGTGCTAAAGATCACTGAAGTACTCAACACTTGATTCCAGCTGGGGTACTAGTCAGCTGACAATAATTACTGTTCAATAAAAAGACACTGGCTAATCTATAGGTGTGATGATGGATCAAAAATGATCTTCAGCTCCAAACCAGGCATGCAAATATCTTGAGTTTATTGCTCATACAGAATATGTCTTCTGTCTAAAGCTATAGAATTTAGTGAAAAATCAGTTTTGTTCTGTTCAGGTTTTTAAGGCTTTATGTGATTGGCCTTAAGTATCAGTAAGGATCTCTAACTGAAACTCCAGCTCTTAGTTTAAAAAAGTGGTCTAGTCAACATGTACATCTGAGAATAAAGTCTTAGGAAGCAGTTTATATTCATTCTTTAATGTTCTTTCTTCTGAGTGTTGAGGTTTGAAACTACATCTAGAAATAGCTGTGTTACACAGCTCTTCCTAGAACTTAAACCATCTTTTTTTAGTGATACTCATATACCTATGAGTCACCACTGAACTTGGTCACCTACTTCCACTAACAACCAAACTGCTTTCGTGAGCCTCATCATGCTGTAGGTACCACTGTGAATGGACTTGAGGGTGTTAGTTTGTTCTGGTTAGCTTCAATATAAAAGTTTCACATGAAGTTCACTTAACTGGGGAGTTTCCTTCAAGAAACTTTCACATTATGGCACTAGTAGCCTTTCCTGTAGAATCTAACATCTAAAATGAAACTTCTAGTGCTCTGCATTAAGTTACAGGTTGAAAATTGTAAAGTTGTCACAATTGGTGCTAATATAAATAGTAAATAAACCTTGTGTCTCCTCTTTAGGTGAAGAAAATAGCAGCTGAATACTATGACAACCTGCCACAATATAACTCTTGGATAAAAGTACTGTATGACTTCGTGATGGATGACACAATCAGCCCGTATTCACGCATGAAAAGGCAATTAAAGGGTGAAGTGAAGCAAGATTAAACTTCTGGCAGCAAAAAAACCCACTTTGAAATATCTGCTTGCTTTAAAGTGGCTGGTATAAGGTCTCTTGCTAAAGATGTTCACCAGTGTCCTGAATTAAGATCTACAGCAACATAGCAATGCATCCTAAAGGATTTTGTAGCAGACTCCTACCAGCTCTAACATTCCTCGCAGTCCTCAGATTCAATGGTTTAATGTGTATATGTTTGCCTAAGTATCAGTGTTATATGCATAATGCTAAATCACTTTGTTACAGATTTTACTTTGGCAGGTGTTAAATCTATAGAATGTCTGTCTGACTCTTAAAATATTAAAAGTTCTCAATGTAGTACACAGCCCACAATGTGCTATTTAGATGACTGTAGTGTTAATGCTGTACTTACCTGTTAATTCTAAACTAACGTGATTTGTTAACTTAAACCTTCTCTTGAACCTGATTCCTAACTTATGGGTGGAAGAACTAAATTTGCACAGAAATGTTAAGCCTGCTTTTGTTTAAATATGTAACATGTCATTTGAAGCACTGCTTTAAAGTTCTGCCTCTTCTACTGAAAGTACCTTAAAGGAGCAATCTGTCAGAATGAAACTGGCATCTTCAAGATGGCTTGTGTGACTTCCTAGTAAAAAGGTGGGGAATTCAAGGGTATTGCCAACTTTGTGGGTCCCTGCCTACTGCCCATGTTGCTTGTGTTAGCGTATAGCTGGGCAGCTACCATTTCGAATCCTATTAAACCACTAGGTAACTTAATGTAACTGATGAGGATTTTTGTATTGGAAAAATCTTAACTACAGTTTGGGATTTTTCTGATCTGCGAAGAAAAATGATTAGGCTTGTTTGGTTCTGCTGTTATTCCATGGTTTTAAATACTCAATCTATAAATACTTATTTGGAAATTTGGCTTGTATGGAAAATGGAATCAGTTGAAGCAGATACTGTTCTGGCAAACAAGGCTACCTTCAACCACTGACAACTCTACCTATTAAGCAATCTAGTAATTTGTGTACACAGAAAGGTGTTGCTAAATGATGTTGGTTTTTTTCCCCCTAAACCTACAGTACCCTACATAAACACTTGCCTTTTTTACATATTAAAATGTGGTGAGAGTGCAGGTAGTGATATAAAATTTCCTGCTTAAGAAGTTTTTAAATTAGGAACAGAGAATGGATAGACTTGCTGAACACTGAAGAATCTCTTCATACCTCAGTACAGTATATTTGCCTTCTAGCATCTAATGCATTGAGCTGTCAAAGATGGCTACAAATCACCCTTAAATCTCAAATGGTGATCCTGTGGTATGTTCTTCACTTCTCTGAAAGATGGAATCTGATGAAGGTGGAAGTCTTAGCTGCTGTCCACACTGGTCTGCTGTAAGTAACTTTTTTAGATGCTTTCAACTCCTGCATTTTGGGTGGGTTTTTTTTTTTTTTTTTTGAAGAAGAAGCTGAGTGCCTGATAAGAATGTGTTGGTACCTCTTAACCCTTGCTTGATTGCAGTCCTGTTTTTAATGTGTGATGTTTAAGTGTGGGCCCTTGCCTGTGGTCAAGCGCAGGAAGTGTTTCAATCACTTCCAAAGTGACTTCATTATGATGCCAATAACGTGCTAGCTAGCCAGCATATTGCTCAGGGTAGAGTGTAATGTCAAAATATACTTTATCCAGTATTTTAAAATGTAATTCAATTAAAAAGCAAATGTAATTAAAAAGCAAAGATTAAAGTAATACTGGGTGAATTTTTGACTGGTCCCCTTATGCTGAAGGACTTGAGCTTTAGAGAAATTTGGTATTCTTAAAGCAGATGCAAGACCTGTTCTATTGAGTGGTGGTGTAGATGAACTGTAAAGAATCGCTGCTTTGCCTTTCTACTTGGAAGAAAACTGACTTTGGCTGAAAGACTTGAATAGGCTTAAGTTGCAAACCAGTTTCTTCTTAAGCCACTTCTGCATGACTGCTCAATTTAAGAAGCACAAGGTGGAATTAAATCTCTTTGGTGTTGATGGCTTACCATAGCTGGATGAAGGATGGAAAGGATCTCTGAAGTTTTATAGCTAAAAGCTAAAGTTAAGAAATTCAGTTATCCTAGATGAATACTTAGGATAACCAGAGTTCAGAGTCAAAATTTTATGCTTAGGCTTAGTTACCTACTTCATGGAATCACTGATGCTCCCAATAGGTAGTGCAACTGTGAATTCCTGCTTTTAAACAAGGACTGAAGTTGCCATCTCTTGTTTAAAATTGCAAATGTTGCTTTAAGGTCTTCTGACTGTGATCTTTCTTTCTACCTCTGATTATAAATACCTAATTTTTCACTTTAAGAGCTGCAGAGTAGTGAGGAATTCTGAGGGAGATAATCTATGCTTGACATAATCTTTCTGAAACATCTGCTACTGGCTACCTATTGCAGAACATTTACTGACTTAACCAGACCATGGTTTAGATCCAGCCTTCTTGCAAGCATTGGTAACTATCGTTCTTAGGCATTCTTAATACACAAGAGGCCTTGGCATCTAACTTCAGTACTAGGGATTTTGTCAGAAGCATATCATCTGAGAGTTAAGCTATATTGCAGCATAGTTTCATCCATAAAAGAGTTAAAAGCATTTCTGAACCACTGGTAAGATGAATTAAGACCAGCTGGACTGCTTGTGTTTGATATTCTAAATTAGTAACTAGTGTTCTCCAGTCATACTTATAATGTGTTTAGTCCAAAGGCATGGCACAGAAATAAGAAACATTAATTTTTTTTAAATGCATATGAACCATCTAGTTACTGTTTAAGGAGTTAAATAATGTTCATTAATGCTATTAAAATGTATTTGACAGAAACAGGTTAGTATAATTTTTGAAGTATTTTATCTGAAAAGTTGGAGGGAGCTTTAACTAACTAGTGAAGAACAAATTAAACCTAAAGAGTGTGATGAATCCTGAGTTAACCTAATTATATATTTTTAAATAAATTACTCAGATGGAAGGAGCTTTGTCCTTTCTATGTGCTTGTTAGTGTTTGTTCCTTTCTGTGCAACTAAAGCATCTTACTAGTTGGTCAGCTTGGCAAATCTCTCCTTTATGTGAAAACAGGCAGGAGTTTAACTGTCAAAAGACAGCTTGGCTTTGGGTCAGCTGTGTTCAACATATCATCCAAATATTTTAGCTACAGTGAGATTGTGCAGAGCCCTGAATCCCCTTCAAGGCTTTTAGAGTAACTGAAGAGTCTTCAGAATAAACTGCCTTGTATGGCTTTTAACACACACCCCACACCCCCCCCAAATTATTTGAAGCTGCTTAAATGGAGTAAGTAATGCATCCTGGAATCTAATCAGACTAGGCATGAGTTTTCCCACAGGACAGGCGTGGGTATATTCCTCTTTCAAAACAACTCTTGCCTCTGGCATTCTTGTTTTGCTGTTGAACCTGTCTCGCTCCACAACAGCGGCCAATTACCATGTGTTAAATGGGCACATCTTTCCGGCTACAGAGCTCCATGCTTACAGATCCAGGGCAAGGCTTCCTTCCTGGAACCAGAGGTCAGTTGAAAAGTAGTTAAGACTGTCAGTTCTGGGTCTCAAAATTCCTCTGGTTGTCTTTAAATGTAGCCAGTCAGCATATAACACATACTTAATGTCTACAGATGTTGAGAAATGGATCTATTCTAGGTAAGTGGACATGGTCAGGTAATGAGCTCAGTGGTTCACCTCTACCTCCTTGGCATTTATTCTTGTATTAGATGAAGTACCGTGCCACAGTAGAACTTAAAGCTATTCATTTCTTATTTAATGCTGAGGTTCAGCAACCAATAATGTCAATGCTATAGCTTGCAGGCTGCCATACTAATCCTGTTGACAAACAGGAGAAAAGTTGCTTTCAAGTAGCAATCTTGCATGATAAGGGGTCTAAGATGCAGCTTTTGGAAAGTGTACTCCTCTAATTTGAAAGAGTCTCAAAGTTCTAGGGCAAACCAAGTTCTGCTGTTTTAGCTTGCACCCTGCAAAGCACAGGAGCCACTTCTGGGTCTGCCATGACTGATTCTGCAAGGTTCTAGGAAAACAATCTGACAAATAGGTGTGTCTAACTCATGTAGATAGGCCTTTAGTATAGCAACCTGCAACTCTATCTACACAATTATCTCTTCTCTATCAAATCCTCTATTTCACAATCAACCCTGCAGTGGTATGCAAGACTTTAGTGAGGACTAAAATGTTGAAAATGTTTCCTATTGAGCCAAGAATGAAGACAGCATTTTTTTTTTTCTGCTGCCAGTTCCCTGCACTGCCTCTGCCCCCTATCCATGCTTAAATTAGCATCTAATATGCTCTGGGAGAGAATCATTGTGATGTAGATATGTGGCTAGCCTCAGGAAAAGGGAGAGAAGAATGGCATGATGAACAATTTCTTGATCTAGTCACAACAGAAACAACCTCCTCTAGGCCTGTCTGCTAGAAGGGGTGGTAGCTGCATATGCAGAACAAAGTAGTGGTCTGTATGGCAGGAGAAGGCTTGTTCCTTAAAGCAATTCCCACTTTCTGTGTACAAGGGATCTTGCGTTTTATATCTTATCAAGTTGGGTTTTTAGTGAGAAGTACTATAGCCTAAGCAGAATTTCCCACAAGAAAAAAGTAGCAGTGTGGGTGCAGCACTTTCTTGTGTGAACAGTCAAGCAAGAGTTCAGTTGCCTGCCCTTGTCTGCTCCTTCACACACATGTAGCCCAGACAAGGTAAGTAAACAGGATCTGGACACTTGACTGATCTGGCTTTTTCTGTCTTTCAACTTCAGATTTTCTTGTAAGTTCAAACCCTGCTGCACCCTACTTCCTCTTCCGCTATCACAAGTTAAGAAGAATGATCAGACACCTGGTATATTAAACATGTTTTGTCTTAAAACTCTTGCCAAGACTGTATTGTCATTAATACTTGAATAGTAATACTGTTATTACTACTGCTTAATATTACTATTTTCTCCTTAGTCATGCCTTGCAAGTTCTACGTTGCTTTCTTGTTCCATATATACACAGGAATAATGCCATCATAAGAGGAAAGGAGGAGAAAATTCTTAGGTGAATATGTGAGGGCTTGAATACTTTACTCCTTCATAAGCTCTTCAGTGGCAGCTATGCTTAAGTATGGTAGCAGGATTTTCCTCTATATATCCATAAAGGAGAAATAATTCATGTGGTTATTTTCAGCTGGAATGAGTAGCTTGCTTGCCAGCCACATCCTTTTCCAAGAAAGGATGACAAATATTTCTAAACTGTATCACTAAAGCTGTATCACAGTTGGACCTCTTAATTCCTGATTTTTTTACATATAGATTGTTTTGAAACCAGTGCATGCCACAGGCAGGTAAAACCAGTAGTGGCCTCTAGAATCACCATATCTAAAGGTAGAATGGGTGCCAGTTTCAAAATTGATATTTGAGGTATCATATACTGTTTTCATAGGCCTCCTGCTTGATTCTTTTTTCACTGGTCAACTCAAACACTCAAGTGAATTGAGTGCATTATTGTACTAAAAGAGTTCACAGCTTATTCTCGCACAGTTGTTAGCTTCCTAGAAAGCAAAAACCTTTTATTATTTAAGAAAGGTGGTAAAAAATGTGTAAGGTTGTAGATTTAGAGCTGAAACAGGAAAAAGTTCATGTAACATACGTAATTCTTATATAGCTCTGTATGTGACATCTAGGTATGATTTTATGTTAAAATTAGTCACTTAACTGATATGTACTAATTGCATTGCCTCACAGTAATGAACATTCACAAGTGAAACTACTTTGAGATAAGATGATGATGATGATCTTTCATCTTGGATTTCTGGGAATCATGGTAATTCCTGAAGCTCCAAGCCTGACTTACAATTACAAATAGACACATCTTCTACTTTATATGCAGGGACATCATTAGTTAGTCATACAGGCCACAACTTGAGTCACTGAGTCTCAGCCTTCGCTAGAAGAGGGAGGGAATATCATACCATGTTGTGCAAAAAAATCACAGTGCTAAGTACAAGCCATGAGTGTCAGTATTTTCAAAATACAAGTCTGTGGTGATTAGTTATTTGTAAAAACCTTCCATGTTTACCTTTGGGGAAAATGTGCAAGATCTTTTGTCAGATGGCAATTCAGAGAGCAATCTAAGATGTAAGTCCCTCTCAAGGCAAGGTCAGTCTTAAAGTTGGATCAGGTTGTTCAGGGTCACATCTAGCAAAGCATGGCAATTTGTTTAAATTAATTATGATTTGAGTAGGAGATTAAACTATCTCCTGCCTCTTAAATATTAATAGGGGTGCTTACAGAATAAATGTTGCTTACAAAAACTATTTTACTGATTTTTTTACATAGAAATTCCATTACTTTAAATAATTTTAAAGTTTGGTATTATCAAACTTAGACTTTCTATGAAATTTGCTAGCAGAAATAATCCCCTCCCTTTTCTGATCCTTGACTGATGGTTGCAGTGCTTTTAGGAAGAATAAGACTGATCAAAGATAGGGATGGAGATTAATGATTAAATAATTTCATAGAATGATGATAGTGGTAAAAAAAAAAATCCATGAAGGCTTGTAGGTTTCAGAAATTAGTTGCTCAGTATCTATCACATTGTCAGTGTTTTGTCTTAACTTGGATACTTCCCAGTTTGCTGATACTGAAAGTTATCACCCTCTTTCCAAGTGGAGTTTCTGGTAGTTAAACAAACTTGAGGCTCAAGGATATCAAAACACTTGAGAAATTCAAATCCATAATATAAGTTTTTATTGTTGCAGAATTGTTGGTTTAAAAAAAATAATTAAGAACCAGTTTGTTAGATAACTCTGTTTCAAATGTTTCTGAGGTGGCTGTTGAATTGTAGTATCATAGCACTTAGATTTCCAAACTTTACTCTCTCCCAGATAACTTTAAGACAGCTTGCCATCTGTGGACAGTTTGTTTTGATAAGGTGAAGGGAAGCTGTTAAAAGCTCTGAGAACCTGTGCTGGCACAATCATAATGTGTCACTGTATGTGGGAAAGGCATGATTACTGGTACAGTAACATCCAGTACAGCACTTTCCCAGTCTACTTTCACAGCTCTGTTCTCCCAGTGTGATTCTTCCAGAGTCCTTGTTCTTGAAAACATAGCTGGTTTCATTCATGGTTGAAACCAGCTATTTGAGCAGTGTAAACACTTTGAAGGGTTAGCCTCTCTGCTTCTGAGGAACTTCTGATTAAGGGCACCAAATATATCAGAATGGTATTAGCTCTTTAGCACTCTTTAGTGCATTCATTTTTAAAATGTAAATGGTGATAAACAGGAAGTGTGTATTGTTGCTTTTGTTCTGGAAAATAATTAAATTAAGGATGGTTTAGAGCAGTAGGTTATAATTGCCTTTTTTCAGGTACAGTTTAAGTTGAGAGAGATTTAGTACAGCTTCTTTCCAACCTGTCTCTTGAAATCAGGCACAGGTATTGCAAAACTTTCCATTCCACCAATGTAGAATAAGCCTCTTTTGGGAATTGTCCAAATATATCACCTGCACAGTGACTGATGCAATTCTTCATACATTATTTGATCCTAACAGTGCCAAGATAAGAGGAAAAAATACTTCAGACAAAGGTAAAAAAATCATGCAATGTTTAAAAGTGACTTTGTTAAATAATACATATAAAGTGAAACAAACAAGCTATATAAGCCACTAGCTATATTTTAAAACACTCACAAACAAAAACCTAAATAAAGCAACCCCCCCACTACCCTGGCTCACTAATGAGGTTCTCCAGTGCTAGTCACCAATGATATGTAATTAACAGAAGTCTTTGGCAGAGTTCTTACACTTAATACTGCCATACTAGGTTCAGATAGCAGTTTCACTAAGAAGATGCTGCCCTCTTTACTGGAGGAGCTGCTGAACTGACACTCCTCCCCCATCCAGTTCTGCCAAAGTGAACAGACAGATCATCTTCTGCTAGTCTAACTTAACTGCAACTGTTCCTTAATCCTTTTCACTAGTCACTCAAAGTTGACAGTTTTGAAGAACAGAATACTCAGATGTTAACCTCCATTAAATAACTGGCTTCAGAAGGTGATACTTGTCCTTAGCTTTAAGACCAACTTAATTTGGTTTGTCTCAAGTCAACCAATTAAACCAAAAGCAAGTTAACTGAACTCAGAGATGCATATGGGAGGAAAAAGAAGAGTTAGAAGCACTAAATCAGTGAGATGCAACTTTTATTCTCCAGAATTCATAGGAAGGTTGGTAGAGAGTTTTTGTGGGATTGAATTTGTCTAGCAGACAGGAAATAGCATCTGGAAATAGGAGACTGAGTATCTTGTACTCAAAGATATTTCAAAATACCTAACTAAAAATTCTTCAGATTGATATAACAGAAATACAGGGTGCTCAGGCATGGTATTTCAGTGGCCTTTGAGATGCAGAATGACATTTCTGGTTAACTCTGAAGAACCAGAAGGAGCACACCCTAATACTTACCAGTGATTGCTATGTTAGAGGACATATTTTAAGTTTTTGTGGCTGTTGCTTCTGAATGGTTTGCTTAGTGATTAGCAAAAGGGAAGAAAACAATAACCAACACCATCTTTAAAGGGTCTTGGAGCCAAAGATCACTTTTAAGTTTTAGAAAAGGTCACTTTTCTAAAACCAGGAAGATAAAATAATAATGAAAGGAAATAGCTAACTTCTCTTTGGCTAGCATTCAGAGTGAATATAGTAATGTATTTTGGTTGCAGTATGCTCTTGGCAACATAGAAACCTATAAACAAAAGCTCTGCAGCAATAACAATTCATATATATATAACCTCTCAATTATAGTAATTAAGATGATTATAAGGAAAGCTGTTCAGTCATTAAAAAGAACAGCTCATAAGGAAGCCTCTAAAACTTCCTTGATAAATGCAAATAATGAAAAGATTGATAAGAAATAAGACCATAAAGTGTGTTTTATGTCTTATCTCAAAATGATATCTTTTGCACATTAACAGAAATGTTTGATCATCTTTGGGTGTTACATCCATTGCAGGGGGTGGAAAGGTGCTGGAAGGTGTGGTGCACTCTAAAGGCCTTGACTTTTAACTGGAAATTAGTGTATTGAAAGATAACCTTGATAGCATGGTAATCCAGCTACATACAGTGCATCATCTGCAGCTGAAAAGGAAGACTTTAATTTCTGACCTTGCAAAAATGATCAGGTTTGTTTAATGCAGAAACAGGTAGTGTCAGTTTGAAATATATGCAAGTATACTGCAACCTTAACTGTTCCCACCAGTCTCCAGCACAGAGAGTATCCTTTCCAGGGGAGTAAGGAGTTGTACATACTCAAAGCTTATCTTACCTTTTTTGATACGGAAGACTTCACTTTCTTAAAAGCTTCTTCAAAGTGTTTATGGGAAATCTTGATTTCTCCTTAAAGAACGAAGCATAATAAATTACTAAAATTGTCACTTGCCTGCAATCAAGTGATTGTTGTGTGTATTTCAAGGCAGCATTCATGAAACCTAACTCATTGCATGTGCTAGTCAGGTGGATGGGATCTAATTCAGCAGTGTTATCAACATCTGAACTCTTATGTAGCCTCTTGTGTATGGACCTTGCACCTTAAGCCAAAGAATACTTACTTGTTTCAGAAAGTTATTTTAGGTATTAGTGTTTCCACCTGCAGATTGAGAATTTCATTCTCAAAGATGCCAAGTTAACTGCAGCTTACATCAAATCCAGTTTAGTCCTTTAACCCTTCTGGAAGTGAATGCCTCAACTCCTGCCATGTCTGGTTCTGGGCTTTATTTTCTATACATATTTAATATTAAGCTTCCCTACAGAGTGTTATTTAGTAAGTTATTTAGAAAACATTTTGTTATCATTCCAATTCTTCTACAGGATGCTCAATTCCTAAATAACTTCATATTATTGCCTTGTCTGGCATTACCTAGGAGTGATGAAAGCTTTCACTTTTACAACTCCCTGTGCTTAAGTTTATGTAAATTGCCTTTTAACCTTAATGTAGCTATCCACAGTAATTATTCCTAATCATCACCTTTTGAACAAGCTTCTTCAGTATGTGAAGATATAAGCATACCTCAGATCATGGATTCCTCTGCTCTCACAAGCACCTTGTTTAATCTAGACTTAAGAATCCTAAGATACCACTACTATACATATTCATTACAATGCTAACATTACACACAGGCATCATAGGATAGAGATACAAAAATTATGTCTTTAGAGTCAATATGGTGCTTTTTTTTATATATTTCATTAAGACACATTTTGCTTCCACAGATACATACTGCCACTACCTTTGCATACATCTTTGTGATGTGAAATGGGAGGTACTGACGTGAAAAAATTAAGGTTCCTCATTAGTATATTTGATGTCTGAGTTTAACAAAAATCTTCTGCTGATATATCAAAAAAACCCTACAAAACAGATGGAAGGCACTAAATTAAAGATGCAAACTTGTTTAAGGTATAAAACAGAACAGCAAATAGTCTACAATTATTATTACTTGCTGTTAAAGTTCATTGAACTAAACAGTCAACCTTGCTGTTCTCTTTCATTTTAGTTCTCTGAAGCTCTTATTCAAGATTGCCATTATCATATATTTATACCAGTATAAATGAAGATGTAAAGTTAATATCAGCATTTTAACTTATTTCCCCAAGGAACCACTACTTACAGTAAGAAAAAAAAGTTCAACTTGCATCTTTCACAGGAGTCAAATTACTTTATGATTGAGTCACCAAAGCTCCATAAAATAATAAAATTAAGCTATCAATTTCATTTTGCTTTCACTTTTGTTTTTGATTAAAAAGTTACAGGCTTAAATTGTGAAACAATACATAGCCTCAATGATAAAAGAAGAAAACCGCATAAATTAACTAAGATGATCAGTATCATTAAGGACATGGTTATCAGAAAAAGTCAAGGTGAAACAGCCTATGATACTTATGTCAGAGTATTAGCCATGTCTAGGTATAAGCATACCTTTACCTACTGCTAGGTAAAGTAGTTTACCTCTCATTGAACATAAGTTAGGGTACTTCATGCTTATTGTGTGATAAAAGCAGGCACAATTGTTTATACTGTGGAGAAGTTAGCTGTCAGTAATCTATACCTTGGCTACTTGCATTAACATAGTTTGCCTTGATTTCTGATGACAAAACCATCTAGTCTGAATAAGTATGTATGAATGTTATTTTAAACAATTTATATTGATAAATCAATGAAGTATATCAACAGGTATGATCTTTTTAAAATAAGACTAATTACATAAAACACCTTTTTTCCTATTTATATAGATAAGTGAAGGATAGCTGGTTTCCTTTCTTCTTAATTTGAAAGTATCATCAAACAAGGACCTGATCTTGCTTTCAAATTCAACCGCAAAGATACAAAACTTTAACTAACCTCACTTGTTAAACCATGCTTGCTCTTAACTGCTGTAACAAGAAATCTCTCAGACTCCTTGCTTAAGAACAGCTTTACAGACTATGCAGGTGATGTGGGGGTCACTGGCTATCTTTTAAAAAAATAAATGTATACAAAAAGGGACACTCCAGGGATAAGGTCATAGTTTAGAAAGTCAATGAATTCTCTGCACTTGTCTTTGCAGCTGAAAATGTCAAGATATTCTCATACCCTACACATTCTTTGTAACTAGATCTATTATATATCCAAATACACAGGAAGTATTAAACTAAAATAGGTCAGTTAGTTAGAATGTTAACAGTGAGTCACCAGGACCAGATGGCATACAGAGATGATCAGAGGGCTGGAGCACCTCTCCTATGAGGACAGGCTGAGAGAGTTGGGGTTGTTCAGCCTGGAGAAGGCTCTGGAAAACCTTACAGCAGCCTTCCAGTACCTGAAGGGGCCTACAGGAAAGATGGAGAGGGACTGTTTATCAGGGAGTGTAGTGACAGGACAAGGGGTAATGGCTTTAAGCTGAAGGAGGGTCGATTTAGATTAGGTGTTAGGTCACTGTGAGGGTGGTGAGGCACTGGAACAGGCTGCCCAGAGAAGCTGTGGATGCCCCCTGCCTGGAAGTGTTCAAGGCCAGGTTGGATGGGGCTTTGGGCAACGTGGTCTAGTGGAGGGTGTCCTTGCCCATGGCAGGGGAGGTGGAACTAGATGGTCTTTGAGGTCCCTTCCAACCCAAACCATTCTATGATTCTTGTTACAGCCACCAGAGGACTGGTAAGCTCCAAAGAACTGTAGGAAAGATCCTTTGGTGGACTGAAAGCTGATTAAAGGAGATGAAATGGAACACAAGGCTTAATGGTCACTTTTCAGGACAGGGAACAGGCAGCAGTAGCGTCCCACTCTGGCATTGGTGCTGAAAGTGGTTTTATGCAGCATCTTCATCAGTGGTTTGGAAAAGGGAGCCAGAAGTGGAAACTCCAAGTTTGCAAGCGATACTGAAACTCTTCTGGGCAGTCAACTGCTGGGCAATGATGAGGAACTTCAGAGGGACCTCATAAAACTGAAAATCTGCCCAATCTTTATTAGGATTCCCCTGGACAAACTCCAATATCTGGCATCTCCTGGACTGCAGTGACGAACATGATCAGCTCTCCTAGGACTTTGATGTTGGAAGTATAGTTTATGGATTCTTGTAAGAAATATCACAAAAGGATGCCTTTCCATTTCACTATCAAAAAGTCCCTTCAAGCAAACCACTGTTGAGTGTTAAAAAACCACACGCCTCAATTTATTCCAGAGGGAAAAAATCAGGTATAACAAGGAAGTTGCAACAGAATAGAAAGGAGCAGCACTGATCTCAGCCAGGTGATTCCAAAGCACTGACTGATGAGGACACACAGCACCCATTTGCATTGATGTGTGGAGCATGGGAGGGGAGTCAGTTGTGACGTCCTGTGGTAACACTGAAGGAAGAAATTCTCCAGTCTGTGTATACACACTACCCTTTTGAAGATATAAATGAACAAGGTCTCAAATCAGAATCCACCTTGCACACTCTCATACCATCCAGGGCTGACATCTTGGAAATCCAAACCCAAGGACATCCCAAACCAGCAGCTACTATAAACATGCAGATCAAGCTATGCATACATTATGGACTTGCTGGCTGCCAACACATTCATACAGTAAGTGCTCAGGCTGCAATCCTAAATGTGATGAACATCTTTGAATAAAGTATTCTGGATAATTATAAAAACAAACAGGATAAATTCAGAAATTTCCATCTCAAATCAAGAGCTGTTTCCATCTAATGCAAGCAAACTGGGTAACCAAGTCACACAACAGTGAAGGTTTTTATAGTTTGTTTCTCCCCCCAAAATGAACAAGCTAGATCCCTCAAAACAAGAAATACAAACATTCTGCTCTGTTAACCTACTGTTGTTATAAACCGGATGAGACTGCATATGTACTAGATGGGAAAGAATGATTCAAAGCCATTAAAATTCCAGCATGGTTCTTAGATCAGAGGCATAATGAAAGCCTAATGTATTTTCCAAGGACATCATCTGAAAAGTCACAATTGCATCTTAATTTTGCATTCTTACTTAAGGATAAAATAACAAACAAAATTACTGGGGAAAAAATCTAGATACACACCTATTTTATATAAAAGTTTCAGTTTCCAATTACATTTTCCTATGTGCACAGAAAAAATAATAATTTAAAAAAACAGGAAAACACAACTTAAACCGAAAGTGCAGAAAGATACGGGAAGGGCAGACACTGTACTTGAAACAATTTCTAACTCCCTGTTAAAGTCCTGGCAAGAACCACTGATGAGCTAAACACCTAAGATCAAAAATGGCACTCAGATTTTCCTAGTGCCATTACTACTAGGTGCATGTATTCAGTTACACAGTACAACTGTGTGCCAAAGGTATGTGATCAGTGTGTGTGCAGTTACAACTGTACTCAAATCTGCAAATAAGTCAGTATCATTAGTCTTCGATAGTGATGTGGAAATTTGGCAAAAGACATATTCAGTCTAGTACATAAATTGTTGGTTTATACTACCATTTAACACAAACTTTTCTTTAAGATTACAAGGTTCAATTCTTTTAGAAAAGAATGCTGAACCTCCAGCATAACTATTTTTCCTGTACTGTCCTCTACATCTACTTCAAAGATGCTTATCTGTTCTTGAAACAAATCTGACTCTGTTTGGCTCAGAAGTCATTCATCATTTATATACAGCATGCATATCTTTATGCTCGTCTTGAACTACCTTAAATACTTTATATTCCATTTATCTTCTCACTGTTTAGTGAAGATTTTTGTAAAGCTTTCTTACCTTTCTTGCATTGAGTATTCTGCAGGGCCATTTCCTGTCTCAAGGCGCAAATCGAAGCCTCACGGACTAGAGCGGAAAGGTCTGCCCCTCTGCAGATACACACAGAACAGGTTATTTTAGGATAAATTTCTCTCGTCTTTTGCTGATGGCATATAGAAAGGCAAGACACTACAAATGATGGTAAGAGACTGGATGTGCTGTCATAAAGGTTCATCTTAGGAACACTGGAAAGAGGTCCAAGGACTACCCAGTGCTGCAACCTTCATTATGGAGTGATGTCCTCCAGATTTTAGCCACAGATTAAAATCAAATAAACGAGAAGCAAGGTAAGGGGCAAAACCTCCCACCCAGCATCCTTAAAAATGCCAAAGGATTGATTAATATGGTGCCACTTGGTGGGAACATGATACATTTTTTTGTATCAGTCTTATGACAGATTCAAATGGAATCACCCATCATTACAACAGGGAATTGCCTTCCTCAAAGCTGCATCAACAGTTAAGTTCACATGCTCTTAAAATAATAGTATCCACAAAGCATGGTCAGATCAGTCTTTCTAAATATTTGTTTCCAGTTGTTGAACTTTTTACAAGCCTTCAAACAAGTCACTGAACCAAAGAAAATTTTCACAGTGAACTCCCTATGCTTCATTTGGGGGTGCTGCTGTATTTTAGAAAACAAAACCCAAACAACAACAAAAAACCCCCCACAACCCCCCACCCTACAAACAAAAAAACCCCAAACAACCCACACAAAAGCCCTCAAAACAACAAAACAAAACACCCAAAACCAAACCTCCCCCCAAAAAAAATTACAGTGAGCAAAAGGGGCAGAGAAAGAAAAAGTACTCGTCTTTCCCAAGTATGAAACAATGATAATCTAAAAGTCATTACTGGTGATAGCCTCCATTTCTAAGATTCAAAAGCAACATTGTGACAAGCAATTCTTTTGTGAACTCCAGAAAACCATTAACTATTAATAAATCATTTAATAGATTAAAGCTTTTTGAAGTTTTCTAGAATGCAACTGAAATTTTTTTCTGGCAGATATGGCTATCAAGCTTTCTAAAAAGACACACCTTGGTATTCCCAAAGCATAAATTGAATTAGGCCCTCATTATTTTGTCAAATACGTTGCTTTCAGCTGTGTGACAGAACAAGTTGGTTATGGTTGTTTAACCAATTTGCTTTCATCATCACTGTATATGGGTCCACAACTTAAAGAGGGCCCTTTTATCCTCAGATTATGCAAGAATTGTAAAATAAACCCAAGCAAAACCAAGAGGCCTCTACTGATCTGTATTTACGACATGAAGAGGACCATTCCTGATGAAAAAGACTTTAGCATCCATATATTCCTACCAACTCCCTGGAAAAAAGCCCAAGTGAAAGCAAGAAAAATAGCGTAAGGGAAAAAGTTTATAAACCCTGAAAGTTAAGAGAGCCTCTTAATAATAACAACATAACACACATTATCACACATCAGAAGACTGTTGGCACTGCACATTAAATATTAAAGTCAAAACTAGAAGCTACTCACGTATAACAATCGCAATGTTGACTGTAAGCAATTTCTTCAAGGCTTACATCAGTATCTAGTGGAGGCCGGCTGCCATCCTAAAGGAGTTGAGATAATAAAAGGAGGAAGATAAGAAAATGTTATTTTCACACATGCCATCCCCAAAGTGACTAAGTTTCATCATTCAGGAATCACATAGGGGTCTGACAAATTCCCTGAAATATCCACAAGTATTAACACTGGTTTTAATATCAAACCAACAAGAAGGACAACCAGCCTTAAAAACATTTAATTACAAAATAATAAGTAATGATAAATTTTAACTTCCTACCAACAGATTAGACTTTCTCTAACAAAATGATGGCCGGCCTGTCACAGGGCAGCATAACACTGACACTGTTCCATATGTGGACATGCCTTAAGTAGCTGTTTACATCAACAGCATTGTTTAGCTGATCTTCCTCTAGTTTTACTATGTGTTGAAATCAAATAGCTAAACAATAAGCATGTAGATTTAGTCTTATCACCTTTCAGACTAAATTAATTGTATATCTTTTATGTTCTAGACATACATTTTCAAACTTAGAAGTTTTCTATTCTGGATTTCATTAAAGTTTACATACACCATAGACATTCCTGTAGACCTTGACACTACTCTTCCATATTATGACTGCTTCCTCCACAAAGATCCCTCAAGTGGTTTCTTTTGTTATTATTTTTGCATCTCCAACAGCAAAAAATATTGAACAGTATTGTAAGTTATACGCGAAACTGGCCAACACAATTTTCAAACATTGTAAGTGTGGAGATCTCCCTATTACCCTTAGACAACAGTAAAGTAGTATCATGGTAGTACAGAGATTCTAGATATCTACGGTATCAAACAACACCCGAGTTTAGACATGAAAGGACACTTTTTCATACAATTGATATACTTCTGCCAGAAACTCATTTGACAGAAATGCACAAATTCATATAATTCTTTTCTGACTTCTTCAGGTAAACTAATATACCACATTCCTACAATACTTTCATGAGGGGAAAAAAAAAAGTACAGTAACTGGCAAGTTAAAACCCTTGAATACTGAACAGGCAGTAGGATAATCAAGACTGGGCAGAGTAAGAGAGCAATTTTGAATGAATCTTTGATAGAATACCAGTTAGAAAGGGGGATAAAACCCCAAACCAAAACCAAAAAGACAAAGCCTGATTTTGAAACATCTTGAAAGGAGACTTTAACCTGGAAATAAGGAAGCCTTATATAATTTCATATGAGATGCTTTAGAAACTGTCATACAAGACTGCAAGCCAGAGAGAGACCTTCTCTGTAAAAAGAAATGTTTTACCTATTGCTTTGAGTAGCAACATATGTTGGGCATTTTTTGAGTGGGATGATCTGCCTGCTCTGGAGACAAGCTCAGCAGTACGTGCACCAGAGAAGCTTGATACAGCTCGCAGGAACATAAGTACAACTTAAACATGTGAAGACATGCTTCTCTTACATAATTAACATGCAATTTGAAAATGACTGATTTGTACAAGGTAACTGAAATAAGACTCTTTCACAACAAAGCTTCAACCTATATTTAGGCTGTCTGTCTTCCATACAACCTATTCCTCCTCCTAACTCCCTTTTCTACTCCTCACGCTGCCTTTGTAAGCATTTATGTTTCCCCTCAGCAATGATTCTCAGTTTCCACATCCTGCGCATGTATTCCTCGGGGATTTCTGGGAATGCATACCGTCACTCAGAAGCCACTCACATCTGCACCAAACATCTTGTTTTATCTAGCCCTGAGCACATAATTAAGCAAGTGTTCCTGTACACAGATTTTTCAAATTTCCTTACCTAGAGTGAATGGATGAAGCCTGACAAAAATTAAGGTATTTCAATTAATTTAACATATTTTCCTCTCTCCAAATTCCATGTTGTTCTTGCAGGTAATTCCTATATCTTTTTAAAGAAAATAACAACCCAGTTCTTGTTCTTAACTTCTTAACACTAGAAATGCAAATCTTTGCCTAGCTTTATGAGAACTCTGGTGACTGCAGAAGCAGTAAAGTGAGAATAGCACCAGCCTCCTCGTGGAATGAACACAGAAACACAAGGAAAAGACTCATTCAGAGAGTGTTTGTATCTCATTTCTGCTGGCCTCTTAATACGAGCTGAGGAAAAAAAAAATCCATGAAAGACTTAACACCTCATTCACTACAAAGGTTTATAACTAAAATATTAAGACTAGTATGAATTAAGTATGCATGGAAGTATCTGGCATTCCAAAAATAACATGCCTTGATAACCAAGGACAGGATCCACAGGAACCAAACTGGTAAACACTATGCAATGCGTTGCTTATATCATACGAAGGCCCATAAGCAGATAAGGCCACTGCAAAGACGTTTTGTCAGCAGAAGACAAATATGCTGTGATAACAGGGTAACGACAAGGTTACCACATCATATGTGCCACTCCTCGGTGTTATCCCAACAGGAAGGCAGACCGTAGCCACAAAGATTCCCAGAAGGAGAGAGCAAAGACATTTTTCAGCAACCTCACCCAAGATTTATGGCAGCTGAAGTAAGCATGATTCCAAACTGTTTGATTTTTAAAGGGAATCTAGGAAACAGTTCTCTCTAACAACCAGTTTGTCATTGCCAGTAAAGAGGAAGCCAAGAGATGAAGTGAGGACTCAACACCGAGTTCCTTATCCTCAGTGCTGCACACCAGTGATCCCAGCCCTACCACTTGGATCCAGTATACATCTCTGTGACTATACGTGGCTGTGAGAGTGTGAGCAAGTGAAACCCATGAGAGAGTGAGAGACATCAGTTTTGTCTAACACCACCTTCCCTGCCCATGAAGGCTTGCACCAAGCTTTGCTGCACTGTTTTCCTATGCGACTGACTACAGTGAGAGCACACTGAGACCATTACAAATCTCCAAAGATTCTCCAGGAAAAATTATGGAGAGCAAGGCTCAACACCTGTATGTTAAAAAAACAGAGCAGATGTAAACTCTGTACCAGAATCCTTCTGCTCTGTTTAGACACTTTAGTGACTGACCCTGACTACCCACTTCTTCCACAAGAACAAGGTTGTTTATATTAAGTCAGAACAATCATATAAGCCGAATTTTTAAAGAATATTGAGTTATCTTTAAAAATAAATTGGTAAAATAAAAAACATAATTCCTTACAGTATGTTTGAAGAATGACTCATGGATGTTTCACTCAAATTTTCACTAGGCCTTTTAAAAGGCAACCATCTTTAAGGACAGGGTTGTAAAAAGTTAACAAATATTTTTATAAAACTTAGAAACAATAAACCAATCTACTGCTAACAGTAAAACGTGGGAAAATACTTCTTCTCCTATGGGATCAATTATTGTCTACACCACAACTTTATGCTTACGCAAGTCTGAATTATCTTTTTTACAAATTTGCCAAATATTTTTTGCCATGCTTTTCATAACACAGTGCTATCTTTTCTCTATAGCCAAGACTTGGTCTCCTTTGCAGCTCAAAAAAAAAATCTGATAGAACACCTGCTCTTAACAATCGATGCTGATCTACTGGAAAAAGTAGGAAACATCCAAGTAATTCGTAATGCTTTGTATGTTCTTTTTTTAAGGCCTTGATTACTGCTGTACTGTACTTTGAGAAATACTCACATAGAATTCTCTAATCCAAATCTCTGAAGTGGCAGAATATGCCATTAACCACAGGGAGGACCCATGAATGTATTTTACATTTTCACATTTACTTTGACTTACAACCTCTATCATCACAACATTCCTTTAATCCTAAAGGCAATTAAGTGTCACAATTACTGTTGAGCAAATACAGCTGGAGCTTGTGAATCATTTTGGTGAATGTGTGGAACCCCCCCAAAAAAAGCTTACAAAACACTTCCAGGCCCATTACTCACACAGATAGGAATTTTTTAATTAAATCTGTTCAAACTGTGACTATAAAGGCAGCAGCTTCTATACTCAACAGGTTTGCTTTACTCAAGATTTATCAATGCCTTGCAGTCTCAGAGCAAATTTAACAGCTGATGTGGCTGACAGTTTCTTTTTATGACCTCACGTATTATCTGAAAGCGTTTCGTGAGACAGGATGCTGCAATTCCCTGTAAAATTTACTTTGTCTTAAATCATTCCGCCAAGCTTCAAGATAAGGATTTATTTTCAAATACTCACTTTGGTGATAGTCTTTAAAATAGCAAGTCGATCTTCAGGTGGTGGCAAACCCACATAGAGTGTTTTATCCAGTCTACCAGGACGCAGGATAGCTGGGTCAATTATATCTTAGGCAGGGGGAAAATAAAAAGAAAAAAAATCCAGAAATGAGATATATTCTTAGGAAACTGTACACATGAGAAGGAATATATGCATACTTGTACCCAGATTCCAAGAAGCCTTTGTGACATGATGTGAAGCTCTGAGCATTAAAATAGCTGATTGAAATAGTTTCATCTCTGACAAGTAGAAGCGTCTACTACCCAGCACAATTAAGCTGCATCTGCTCAAAGATGGCTCATAAATACCAGTTTCATCTCTTCACAAACGAAGGCAACTCTGTCGTTGGCACTACAGCACTAGAACATTTTTACTCTCATACCTAGCATGGTGAAGTGAGGAATTCCACATTAATTCATAATGAGGGGAAAAAAAATGCTTCCAGTTTGTTATATTGGAAGGAACTGTACCCATATTAACCATTGCAAATCTACTTGAAAGGCACAGTGATAAATTAAGATTAACAAGTACACAGCACCAATCATAAGCACCAATATGTAAACTTAATTTTACTGGTCATTTGCATTCCTACTACATATTAAGGTTCCTGAATGGTAAAATAGGAAACCCTTGAAAACACAAAATAGAGCTGCAAAGTACAGAATTTGTTTCTTAGGAAGAACTACAGACTCCAAATTTTATTATGTGTGGAGAAGAAAGAAATCAAAAATCACCACAAACATTTATAGAAACCATTCAAAGCTTAAATGTAATAGAAATGTCTACAAGCCTTTTAGCACTATGGGCTTCAATGCCCACCTTCCACAAACAGTAAGTGAGGATATAAATACTAAGGACTATTGGTGTAACAAGAGATACAAATAGGGCATATAACCTGGGAAAGACCTCAATTCCTGTCCGTATTTCAGCACAAACTGCCTGGATGATGTTTCTAAATGCTTCTTGATGCCCCATTTCCCCATCTACCAAAACCGATGATGGTATTACTTGCTCTATTTCACTGAGGAATTCTATTGAGTCACTATCCCCGGGGGTATTTAAAATACGTGTAGATGTGGCAGTTAGGAACATGGTTTAGTGGTTGGCTGGCAGTGCTAGGTTAACGGTTGGACTTGATGATCCTAAAGGTCTTTTCGAACCTACATGAATCTATGATATCCTACATACTACAGTAATATCAACAGCAAAGTCACAAAAGCACCCACAGAAGACAAAGAAAACTGTACTTTTAGTATAACAGACTTTTTTGAAGTCTGCAAGTTATATAGAGGTGTTAGGTAGCTATTGCAAGAACCTTATCCAAAAGTAACAGTTGAAAGTTACACCTAAATCTTAAGCTGGAAACTATCAAGGACTCCAAATGAAGCTGTCAACACCCTTACAATCGTTACATCCGCTTGACAAAATGTAGCTGACAGTCAAACTACATGCATTCAGGTATACAAAAGGTGAAGAACTGGGAAAAATTAAGCTGTTAATCCTTACTATAAAAAACCAAAAAACCACAGCACCCAAACCAGTAGCATGGAAGCACAAGTATCACTTTTTTTGCAAATGAAAAAAGTTTGCTTAAGTCTGTCAAGACTCTAACTACCTGATCCTACCACAATGTAGTCCTGATTCACTTTTTAAAGACATGCATAGTTTTGTTCAAATTACTCTCTCACCTATGCTTAAAGGACAAAAAGTAGAATGAGATGCATACATTAAAAATTGCTCCACTATCTTTTTCTTGGACAAAAGCAATTTTTTTTCCCCAAGATAGAGCGGTCATGGCCAAAGACATCTATGTCGGGAAATATCAGCTATTGCTAATGTGACATGAATGGTGAGAAAAGAAAGGAAGAACTTGATATATTAATTTAATCCAGGCCAGATGAAACAAGGGTTAAACAGGATCCCTGCCATAGCAGGCTCAGGCAAAAACATCTTTCTTATACATCTGTGCATGGTTCTATATGATACTGTATCTTGCTTTTGGCACAAGTGCACTTCCCTGTTTTTGTGTGTCTGTGGACATAAGTCTTGCCACATTATTAAGATGAGATGACAAAGTGTGATCAACAGATCAGTTACAAACATGAAAACAAGTACTCTCAATAGGGATTGCGTTACAACACCACGCACTTGATAACTTCCCCATTCTAAAGTTTCAAAAGGTCTTTAAAGATAGTAAGCTTGATATGGAAAATACTCTTTCCATTTTGCATGCTGAGAACAGGGCACTTGCCATGCTATTTGTCCAATGATACAAAGTTACTGATATGGTCTAACAATGCATTCAGCCACTTGTATGTAAATGATTACACTGCCTGCATTCAAAGAGTTATCACAAGTCATATTAACTCAGTAAGCTGCAGTAATGGTGTTTACAACGAGAAGACCATACCAAAGTTTAAAACACAGATCTACACTCCCCGTCTCCTCATGGGTCAATTTACTTTACTCTGCCGGTTCAGACCTGGGCCTGAAGTTCTTGAAAATTCAAATCATGTTACACAGAAAATTAGTATTTACTCATTGGTCAAATTCACTCATTATACACACTTCATATCTGTTTAAAGAATCAAATAATGTTCCCCTTTTAGGAATTTCAAAGCATTCCATCCTGATAAATCATAATGTTCTCTCCACATCTATTATCTTGAAACTTATCTGAACAGAAGAGAGTCAACTAATTTTAGATACATTTAACATTTTAATGAAATTAAGGTAGTTATCGTAGATACCTCTTTCAAAGCCTATTATTGTCTCTCAAATTTGAAAGTGAAACATGGAAACGTGGTAACACACAGCACTTCTTTTCCAAGCAGTTGTCTCACAGAGAGAATAAACTTCTATTAAGAGCAGTGTCTAGTTAATAATTTTTTTGTCTTGGTTTTCTGATGTAGTAGTCAATGGTGTTGACTACGTCGTTAGAAGACTGTAGTACCATTTTCCAAATAATTTCGCAAAATTACCTAAAGAGACATTTAGAGTACATCCATTCCTTACTTTGTTTTTAAAGGTTAGAACAGGCACTAGCCTCTAGAAAATTATGTAATATTTCACTTTGCAACACTGTTCTCCAAACTACTGCAAAATTTTATCCTCTCCATTAAATTCTATTGAAACTATCTTTGCATGTATCCCTATAATGTGACATTTTATTGTCCTGTAATAAAATCTGTTAGTCTGACACTCATTTCCAGTTGATTATTTATGCCTTATCTCAACTGTACAAGTCAGCAATGTTTACCAAAGTTCAGTGCTTATCAGCAAGATGTCTATTTTGCCGAGTCCATCAAACTTCTACACTCACTACAGCCTTTAAAATTATATTTGAAATATACAAGGTCTATGTCCTCACATTCACGACGTTCTGGAACACAGGCTCAGAAGCCCTAAAAGATTTTCTGAGACTCCACATGAACACTGCAGTTGACAACTTTGCTCCTACACAACAAACGAACTCCACTAAAGTTACTATGAAAGATACATAACATTCAAGGGCTGGTGAAATACAGAAATATAATTTGTGTGAATTAGAACTATCATGAAAGAAATTGTTCCATGCCTCACATACTAGGTGCTTTTCTTAGATCTTATCTTGCATTTAATTCAGCAACATGTATAAACAGGCATAAACATAACAAACAAAAAACTCAAACCAAAACTGTGACTATTGTCAGAGACTGAAGATTATTTTTTTTACTGTGCTTCAAAACATGTGGTTCAGGTGAATAGCTCTAGAAAACTAACAAACTTGCTAAAGAAAAATAGAACTCAGTGAAACTCGGACCATGCTCTAAGATAACAGTAGAAGGGGAATTTTGCAAGAATTAATTTTAAAAAGCTAGAGAAAAAGACTGTGAAAAAAAGCAAAGACCTCACCAAATTTACATCAAGCTTAAATCACTATCAGTGTGTAGTGTTTCACTGATTTCCTCAGTTAGTCTGTTTCCTCAGGTTACACACAGCTCCTTAGATCCCATGGTAAACGCTGCTGATGCCTTGGTCAGCATTTCTCTAAAGAGTTTATAAATGTTCAAAGCCTGGGGAACTAAAAAAAGAGCAGGAAGCAGCAGTATCCAATACTGAAACTCATACTGGTAACTAGAAAATTGTGGGAAATTACAGACTTTAGTTAACAGTAGTGCTTGATGGTTTTGTAACTATTTAGTCTTGGATTTAGGCAAGGAAGTAGACTGAAAAAGAATACAATTATTCTGACCCATAAAGTTGTAACAGGACACGACATTTCTGCCTTTTTTTTTCCCCCCCTCCTCTCTGTCTTTTTAATGACCTTGAGTGCTTTAGAAGTTTAATCCTCTTCAGACAAAGTTTGACGTTACTTCTGCATTTAGGTGGAAAGAGATTGAGTTGGGAATACTGCATCCCTGCTAATTTAGCAGCAGTCAAAAAAGATCTACAGAGTACTTTCAAAGTCACTGAGTAAGTGCAAAAAACATTCAAATATCCTGCTTTTAAGGACAGATCAAAGGCTTATTTCAGCACTGCCAGAATAAGAATTACCATTTGCAGACTGTATATGATAAACAAAGGAACCAAGCTATTGTGTGCCTACCCTTCTGGCAAAATGGGAATTAGAATGTTCCAAGTCCTTAAAGGCTATTAAAAAAAGACTTTGGCAGTCTTCAGCCATGGGGTATATAAACTACCACCATTTCATAATAACACCTTGTCACAGGTGCTAACGCCTCACTGAACAACTGTGCCAGGAACATACCTTGATGCCAAAACTGGTTGAGCCACTGCTACCCTACTGCTGGTACTATTATTTTTACAACAACAATAATTTTATGAGAGAAGACTTCTTTTGGCACCATGGTGTCTCAGACTACAATGCTGACAACATACACACTAACAGTCATGAACAGTAACAGCAACCAACTATAAAAGCTACCATGCATGCAACCACTCTAAAAAAAGAAGCATCTTGAAAAGTCATTTTCTCTCCATTAAATTATACTAATATCGATTTAAGAAGATGAGATCTCACATGTCACAATACTGGCCCAGTGGAAGATTCCAGGAAGTTCTGCTGGGACACATATATTATTTAGATTTGTATTACACAATCCCCCAGCACCTCTATTCAACATAAGTATGACAGAAAAATATTCCCTATAAATGTCAAATTTATAAGCAAAAGAGCTTTTCAGGCACCACAACTCTTCTGGTTTGTGAGAATCATTTAAGTATACTAGCCAGTATAGGCTATGGTTCTCCTAGAGGTTTCCGCTTGGACATTTCGTTCTTAGGATGGTAAGAGTTCTTTACTCTTTACTTCACTGTTCTTTACCTGCAGTGTGCTCCTATTAAGTACCCAGACCATACTGGCAAAATTTAATTAGGTGAACGCTGCCTCTTCCTAAGCCCCATAAACCATGCATAAACTACACCAGAGAAAAATCAGTTTCCCCAATTTAACCACAACTTCAGTAAAAGTTGTTCTGATAAAAGCTGCATCAATTGGAAACTATATTTCTCCACACTAACAAATGCAGGTATCACAGAAGTTTGTAATTTAAACCTATCCAAAGCATTATTCATACACACAGCTGATACCCTTCTGAAGCAAGAGATCCATCCTATCCAAACTGCATAGATAATTGCCTCCCCTAGCAAAAATTGGATGTGCCAAGCTTTGCTGTTCAGAAAAAATTATTTGCCCACACGATAAAAACAACTCCTTTACCAAGATAAAATTCATTTCCATTTACAGAATTTGCAGATACATTTATAACCTTCGATTTGATAATGATATTTGTTATCCCTGCCTTTGCGTTTTCTTTACGTTTGGCATTTTTGCCTCAAATTAGCTTTTTTCATCAATGTCACTGGCTAGTAATACACTGCTGAGTTCATGCCTTACAAATTTCCCAGCTTCCCTCAAATATTAGTTCAACCCTCATTACTCACGAAAGCATTGTAATTTTAACTATTCTGATATAGTAAAACAGTACCTCTACCACTGTAGCTGAAAAAGGCAACACTGACTTTTTAAAACTGAAAAATAAATAAAAAAAATAAAAAAAATCCCCAAACCATTACAGAGGTACTTTATACCAACATAATGGTAGAACTGCATCCAGTATAAGGCTTATAAAGCGATGGATTAATAATTGCACAGATGTTTATTTCATATATGCATGAAAATGAGACCCATAAGCGAGTGCTGAATCAGTGTAAATCTAAACCCAGCAAAACTGGGAATTGGGACCAACCTGCCACAGCCGAGTATTCACATCTTGAAATTAACATCTGAGCAACATTTACTCTAAACTGGTCCTTGTAAAGCTACTAAACTACTTGCACTCAGCTGCATCTACAAGAGGAGTCATTAGCTCAGAACAGTGCCATATATGCACACTGGCCCTAAAAGTATTCGTCCCACGTATACCTGTGGTACACCTGAGGTGGCACTGCAGGAAGTCGAGCTGGATGTTTCCTTCAGCAGTGTTGGAATTCACAGCCCAAACTACCAGTCAAGAGATAATGAGGAGTTTAATGTCATCAGCAATTAGATATGAAGGCCTTGAGAAACACGAACAAATAAGGCTGCTTGACATAAATATTTGCGCTAGCGTAACTTATTTAGCAAGAGATCTCTTTTCTAAGGCAACTTGATGACACTAGGTACTAACTCCCTTGGTACATCCAACTCTACCTATATATAGATGTGCTACATTGTATAACCTTATTCTCTTTTCTACATTGGATTAGATAGGTCAGAATCATTAAGTTCATGCCAGGAAAACCTAAAAAAAAAGCATCTACTGGTCATACTTTACCATGTACAAGGCCTGAAAAGCCTGACAGTGGTGCAATGAATTCAAGAGATGGGAAAATTTTCCTCAAAATCATTGAATTTTTTGACCATTGGAAAAAACAAAAACCCTCATATTTGCCTATTTTAGGTGATTTCAGATAAATTTTTCCTTAATCTATAGGACCCAAGCAATCTGTCAAGTATTTTAACTTTCTCATCTTCCAATTTATATCCAAAGTAGCTATGCTACTAGTTTTGCCTGTTAAGCTATTTCTCATCAGAATTTTACATCTTGTCCTTATTTAATATATGCAGGTATGAACCAACTAACTGTGTCCTGTTGTTACTAGTAATTTGCCAAATACGTGCTCTAGGCGCAAACATTCTTTCCAAAATTCTGGTACCTAAACCAGTATGGTTTTACCACGATGGACTAGTAACCCTGTATTTCAGTTCCAATATTCAGAAAAATGCTCATAACCAAGAAGCGCAACATCTTCATGCATATGTTTCCTTCTATACTTGACAACAAAATCCTTTACTTCTAACTCTCAGCATCCAGAGTTCAAATTCAGGATGAGACAAGTTCCTTGCTACATATAAAACACAAGACTTCTCCATAATACAAAAAAAAAAAAAAAGTTGGCTGTAAAACACATAGTGTTTGTAAAGTAGATGTCAGTGTGTCGCTTAAGATGCTGCAGGAATTGCACAAGCTACCAAAAATTGAAGAGCTAGCAAAAGGGCACAGACAGCTGTCAATATCAAAGTTTGACAAAACGTGAGGGAACAGCAGAACAGCTTCAGGCTGAGGGAAATGAGTTCAGAACATGAAGCCCAGGAAGCAAAAAATAAGCAAATGGAAAAATGATTTAAGATGAGACAGAATCCTCAAGGCAAAAAAAAATTAAAAATAGCGGAAAACTATAAGGTTGCTTTGGATAGAAAAATCAATGCAAACAGCAAAAAAACCCATAATTTATGGTTTAGTTCTCTTGTTCTTTTATGTTCCAAGGAGATAATCCAAAGTCCAATTAAGTCAAAGGTCTTTCAAAGCATTTTACAGCAACAGTACCAGGTGCTAATTAAGACATTTTAAAGAGGTTGCTTCATCTCACTGTCACAAGCATGTGGAACAGATTAATTGATCAGAAAAGGTATGGATTTGAGGAGACACTGTAATTTTAAGTACAGAACAAGTTAGTTATAGAATTCAAATATGTAAGAACACATGATTTCATTAGAAGAGAACCAAGGATGTCTGATTTCTCTTGTTTATGATTTTTGGGTCCTTACCTGGCCTGTTTGTGGCAGCCATAATGAAAACTTGCTGACGATTCTCCAGACCATCCATCTCTGTGAGCAACTGATTAACTACTCGGACACTGGCTCCTGACTTTAAAAGGATAAATTTGTCAACAAAATTGAGGAAACAATGGGAATGTGAATATTTCAAAGTAAGAGAAACAAAAAATCTACTAGCTCCCTGCCCTGAAATACTATTCAAAGAAAAAATTTCTTTTTCACACTTTTAATGTAACTGCATTCTAGATTTCTACTATCATAGACTCAGCTTGTTTCCACCCCAAATTCACGCTACCTGTATACCCACCACACATTGAAACATGTGGAAAACCTTTTCTTTCCCATTAAAAATTATGGGCTCACTTAAATAAGTACATATCGATATTTATACTAATCATTCTTCCAAGAACACCCAAAACTTCTCAGTATTCAGGTTTTGGAAAAAAAAAAGTTATCCAAATATTTAAACCTCTTTGCTTTCAGTAGCTGAGCTACTCATAGTTAAATGTTAACTCCATAGTACTGACATGCTACAACCACACTCAATAGCTTAATCTGAATTTCATTCTAGAGTTGGGGAGACAGAGAGAGAAAGCAGAGGAGCTGGAGAACAAAAGTTCAATTATGCAGTAAAACTGCACGATGATTTTGACAAATGTTGTTCTAAGTGTTACTGTTTTATTTTAAATGTACAAAAATATAAATCCACCTATGGATAATTAGAATATGTGGTGAAAATACACACGGTTCTCAAAAAGCCAATTGAAACACCAAACACCCCTGAGTTTCAAATAGGAATCTCAAGGATTGTCACTAGTATTACAGCCCAAGTAATGCAGTCTCCTGCCCATATAGTACCTCCACATGCTTAAAGGAGGCTGTGAAGGGGAGGGGTGGGCTTCTAGGCACCAAGTTGCTGCCTGCTGCTGCCACCACAGACATGAGAGATAGTGATGCCGAAGCACACTTGTTCCCCCTCCTTGCCTACCATCTATGCCTACCGTGGTACCTAGTACTGGACACCTTCATTTATGGCTCTGTGGGAACCACCACCTCAGGACATTCAAGAAGTCAAGTCTGACCTTTTCAGCTTGGCTATCTTTCATAGGAAGTAAAGTACGCAAAATTCAGAAGACAAAGTACGATTCAGAAACAGTTGATGAAACTTCCTCTCCCTTACAGACTAGAACTATAGTCTTTCTGTTAAAGTCATTGATGGCAGTATCTGAACAGTACTGTACTCAACCTGTCTGTTGAAAAAAAGCATCTTTTCTTTCAGCCATCAACATACATGCACCAGTACAGTATCATAAAACAGATACTCTGCATAAAAAACAGAGCAGCTTTCCTTTCAACGCACTGACAGTTTGCACTAAGAAAATAACCCCCCCAAAAGCAGAAGTAAATTCTAGGTGTAGGCAGCTCCTATTCCAAAACACAAAAAAACAAGACAGAGAAAACTTCATGGGTGGAATAGCTCTGAAGTCTAACACATTTCATGTATGCTCCTGCCTCAAATATTTTCATGACCCAGTTCATGTTCAAATCAATACATACTTCATGCAAGCATTACAGTTGCAAGGAGGTATCAGGATTTGGCAATAAATTAAACATGATATTAAACTGCACTCCTCCATCTTTTCCTATGGCTCTACACAGCCAAGTTGGTGGACATACACACATTTTCTGGATGTTATTTTCTACATATATATAGATAATGAAAAAAGTATTAAGCCTTATAAAATTTGGCCAACATTTTTTCTCAGATATAAGAAAGCCAATCAGATTGTTTTTCTGAACATATTACCCTTCTAGGTACTTGTGTTGCTAGCACAATGCTACAAAAGCTGCAACTGAGATTATTAATGGAGATATCTTAAGACGGACTCACTTCACGGTCAGACCTCCGAGGGCACAAAGCATCAACTTCATCAAAAAATATAACACAAGGGGCTGAATTCCTGGCACGCTGGAATACCTGACGTACAGCACGTTCACTTTCACCAACATACTAAAATGACAAATCACAGCAAAAGAATGTAAGACATGAAGATTTTGCTTGGAAAAAAATGTTAAAAAAAAAAAAAGCAGTTTTAAACACTATTTGAGGTGCTTTGCAAGGAAGGAGTGCAACCTGCTAACCAGTTTACTTCTGATAAAGTTATCCGTATTTCCTTACTGATCAAGATTTACATGGGAACTAGTTGTCACTAGCTCACTTTTGACAGTTTGCAGTCCATTCAGAGTTTAACAGAATTCCTGCTTTCTGGGGAATAAATCTAACTCAACATCATTCTGCTGATGAGAATTAACAAATACAATCTCCATTAAGGACCCTGTTGTTGTTCGACTGTTCATAAAAAACCCAGTGAGCAATCTGAACACAATGAACATCTGACATACGTATAGTCATTGCCTGAAGACGGGCGTTGGTGGTAGGGAACTGAAAAGTAAACCAGAATTTCACTCTGAATGGTGAATTGCAGGGGTGAGGGTTGCCAAGTAATAAATGCAAACACTTCACTTTTTCCAAACAAACATGTTTTGAATCAATTTATGTCTTAACACAGTCTCTGAATCACAGCCAGACCTTTTCTCTTTACTCCACAAAGAAGTAGGGCTCCTCACTAACTCAGAGTTATATTTCCTGCCTGTATGGGTACTTGAAGCACACATAAAAAAAAAAGTTCGAGAAAAGAATAATGAAATCCAGTATTTTTGTTTTAGCTTCCACATTATTGATAAACAGGTAACTGCCATGGTCTTCCAAGATGTAGGCTGCAGCCATCTTGCTCAGTTCAACACATTCTCTTAACTCTAAAAACACTTTGAAGTCCAGTGCTTCAAGAACTCAGACTACAGCACTTTCATCTGTTAACATTTAAACTCTTTAAAAATTACTTTGATCAACTGAAAAAAAAACAAACCCAAAACAACCCCACATTGCTTTCCAAGGTTTCAAACTTCCATTACGGAGCTAAAATGACTGGCAAAACACATTTCTGAACTTGAAAGCTGAAAATTTTGTTTTGCTTAGTGAAAGCTGCTGATTTGCAGTTACTGATCACCAACTGTTCTCACTGTAAATTTGAATTTTTGTTCTTCTCCCTGATCAACATAAAAACAATGATGCATGTAGTTGGTCATCTAGAAATCCTAATTCAGTCAAGAAGGCTCCATCTGCCAGGTAACTTGAACCAAGATATATACTTAAACTACCCAGATAGCTTTTTCCTTTTCACATGAACAACTTCACTGCTAAAAACTTTAAGCAGAGGTTAAGTGAGGCAACTTCATTGCACCAGGATCAGTTGTGTAATTACCAGGAATTTTGCCCATGATTTGGGCAAGAATTCCATAAATAACAAAAGCACAATGATTAGTGCATACCATATTTAGCAGTTCAGGACCTTTCACAGATATGAAGTTCAGTCCAGACTCATTTGCAACAGCCTATCAAAAAGGGAAAGACAGAGGTATACATAAACCACACATTTTTCATGTCATCTTTCATTCTGTCCATGAAGCAATGAACAAACTTAAGGGAAGGAACATAGTTATCAACTGTTTGTAAAATACAGAAAACAGCACAAAGTATAATTACACGCAATTAAGAGTGGGAGGGGGGCGGGGAATTTAACAAGGTGTTCTCTCTCTTTAAGGAGGCAGTGTTCCAGATTCACACCACACCTCCCTCCCCCTTACTAGCTGAAGAATTATCAATAATTAGTGGGAGTTAAAGAGAGATTCAACTACAGAAGAGCACTGGAAGACAAAGATGAGTGGCAATCTGGAAACTTGCATAATTATATGCATTTATACGGGGAGGCCATAAGAACTGAAATGTTCGAGGAGAAGGAAAACAAAAGTATTTTCATTAAGGTAAATATAATAAATAGAAATACATAAATTTATATAGTGTGGAATAGTCTACACATTAGTAGAGTGCAGACTACTTCCAAATACATAATTTAGTTACAGTGAAATATTCTGTATAAGTGGTTATCTAATAGAGTTTCTTCCCATCTTTGCTACTTTCTTCTTAACCAACTTAATTCTTTCAAGTTTTGCAATAATTCCCTCTCAATTCAAGCAAAATTGTAACTTTATGACAAGAAAATAAATAACTTTAGCACAGAGGCCCAAATTGAATTTTCTGATGAGAAGCAGTGCAAAAGCCCTATTTCTGGCAGTATGATCCAGACTCAGTCATTCCTACAAAAACATCCACTTCAAGAAGAATCTCCAGTATTGTTAAACATGTTCAGAAAATGTATTACCTTAGCTAACAGTGTTTTGCCACACCCAGGAGGCCCTGCAAGCAGGACACCAGCTGGAGTAGTCAGGCCCAGAGCTTTAAACTGCTCTGGGTTTCGCACAGGTGCCTATAAAAAAAATTATCATAGTTATCTGTGAAAAAAAGCCAACATGAAACTTTCAGATGATTCTTTATAGGCTGAACAGATAAACAGTCAATCAGCATCTTATTATCTTGCACTGACAAGTACCATTATTCAGAGGCAAAGATTTTATTTATTTAAGTTCTCATCTTAAGGTGTTAGTGTTAAGTATCCCTCTGACTGGCAGCGAGACTGCTAACCTTCCAGCTAAGTATTCTCCAATTTTTTGCGTGGCAGTTGCAAAACTAAGGTTATTGGTACAAAACTTTTAGAATACTTAAGATTCAGCAATAATGAACATACTGAAAGCATGGATACAATCAGTGGAATGTTAAATACATGCGCCAGACTTAACAAATTCAAAAGCAAATTATAGAATTCCGACTATTTTAAATGATGTTACAAAATTTCTAGTTTGTAGCATGTTAGAACTCACGGGCAGCATATTATACCTTAAATAAATATTAAAAAATAAACAAGCATAGTTTTATTTCCTGCACAGGGAGAAGTGCAAAAAGTCTTTGAAAGTAAGGTTAAGACATACCAATATTGCCATAGTCAGCTCCTCCCGAATGTCCTCCAGGGCTCCGATATCTGCCCATGTCACATCAGGAATTGTGACAAAGCCTTCTCTCTTAGCAGAGGGTTGCACTGATGAAAGCGCAACAATAAAATCATTCATCTCAATGCACAGCTGCTGCAGCTGCTCCTCAGGCAAGGGGTCTTGCTTCTTCAGCAAATCCAAAAGTCTCTGCAATTCATCCTTAGGGTACAGGGGAAGGAAGAGAAAAAGTTTATGCACTGGATTAGATTTTAAGAACCATTTTTTAAAGGGCTTTTTCAAAGCAATACTTTCTTCAACTGTAATATTAATTACTATAAAGCAAATTACTCTGTACAATACACATAAAAATACATAAAATAACATTAACAATAATGATAAAAATGTTCCAGGAAAGCACTATGTACATTTAACAATTGTGAAAGCACTGAGTGACAGTCTACAATCTTGATTTAGATACTACAGAAACCGCTAGCACATGCATTGTTTTCAAATTCTTCCTACAGCTTCTCCCACACCGATTAGGAGAAAGTTCTTTCCATGCTGTAATTTCCAAAAAAATATGTATTAATTATATGTATTAATTCTGGTTTTAATAAGCAATTGCTCTCGAGAAAGTGAACAACTCTGCTAAACAGCACAATTTCAACAATTTGCGGAATATTCAGTTACGTATAAACCTTTAAAACTCTTAACACACACTTTTAGATTACACATTTTTATTTAACATAATATGATTTCAAGTCATCAACTCATTTCCTCAGTTTTTGTACCCAGGCCTTGATGAAGTTTGGGCAAACAGACCAGAGATACAGGGTAATGCTTTTCAACACTGTCCCATCTTGCAGACCACAGCGCCCCAGGCGGGTACGTTCCAGTTTCCCCAATCAGTTCCTTATTGGGAAAATTATCTGAGAAAATACTTGATCAAAGAACTTTATACCTTCACAACATAAATACATCCCAATTCTAATACGGAAAGGCAATACCAAAGCAAATTGATAATGCACCACAAGTAAAACTATACCAGGATTTTCACTATAAGATAGAGGGAGAAAAAAAATAAATTGTAAAAACTCTGTTTAAGTTTCCACATTTTTCCAACAGCAATATATGGGAAAAGTATCGCTTCCTACTTGTTGCAACAACTGACCAAAAGAAATAGAAGTGTTTATAGTGCTTGATATTCCTTTTAAGCCTTCCCTCCTCCTCCTAACAGAACCATTAAGAAAAACTCTGAAATAGCCAAGACCATTGGGTTTGTTTACTTGAATTGTGTGAATGATTTTTAAAGGTTTTGTATGTTTATTTTCCCATTATAAACATAATATAATGGTTTTAATGACAATACCCTGTATTAGACTATGTCAGCCTCCTGCCAGCTATCAAAATACGGCTCTGTTAGGATTAGACTTCCTCATCCTCAATAACTCCTTTGATCACAGTGATGTTGATAAAAGCTGCAACTACCTGCCCCTCCCCGCTTTATTTTGGCTACATCAGGCCCCAGGAAACACTGGGAGGTATGCACTATGATTATGTTACTCTAATACAAAGGCTTACTACAGATTTTTACACTGGTTTTTGTTAATTACAGTAACAGTTTTCTTTTACAGGCCTTCTAAAACCAGAATCTGAGTACAATGTGGATTTAAAACCACTTTGTTTTACTTCTCCAGATAAATATTTAGGAAGCCTACAAAATAACAAAGGCACATACACACTATTTTGAGACGCAGGGGCAAGAATTTCTATATAAAGATGCTCTGGTTCACTGACCACAGCATGTTACTTGGGTCACAGAGTAATTCTGGCACTGGAAATGCTATTTTCTGCAACAGCGTTCCAGCTGTACCGCACATCAACAGATAGTTTCTCTGCAGCTCAAGTCACGTCGCTAATCCAACTTTTCTACTGGATACATACTTCTTCCTCAAACTTGCTATAGGTACTCGACACCACATGCGATTTACCCCAAGTAATCACATGGGAAAATAGACTGTATAAATACTTTTAGATTTTGGCTAACTGTAACTATACCAGGTTAGGGAAGAGCCCAAAGCATCATAATAGATATTTCACAGAGGGCACAGCAAACAGCATGGTAAAAACTCAGTGCAAACCTGATATTCTTACAATTCTCTTACAGTCGATAACACTTTTTAAGAGAGATATAGCCACTGTTTTAACCTCAGGTCTGCTAGAAAACAACACAACACAACACAACAGCAGCAGCAACCACCCAAGGGAAAAAAAACACACCTTGTGTAAAACATTAACGCGATTTTTAGAAGGTGTGGGTTTTGGGAGCCACTTATTCAGACCCATTATATGGGTCATTAGGAGTCAAGCTTCTGAGCTGATATTTCTAAATCTAAGTTTAATATTACATTGGCCATAGATGTTTAAGGATTTATGAGCAATGACTTCCACAACTATAAATGGCCCAATTCTTAAAGATATTAGAGGCACATGCTTCAAGAACAAATACCTTAGGAGGAAGTTCTAGTTGTTTGGTATCCTCTTCCACCAGGTTGTCTGTTCCTACTCCCATGCTTTCTTCAGCTGTGTTTCCTCCAGCATGCATGTGTTTCCTTTTCTGCTTCTCAGATTTTATCAGGGCTCTGTTCACTGTGCACATAGCTGCCTCACGACAAAGGGCCATCAGATCAGCACCTACATAACCCGGAGTCAGCCGTGCTAAATGATGAAATTCAAAGGACTCCAGGAGCTTAAGTTTTCGACACAAAGTCCGAAGAATTCTAATCAAGTAGGGAGAAAAAGAATGACAAAATAAAGATGAAGCTGTGGCTTTTTTATTTTCATATGAAAACAAACAGCATTGATTTAAGGTCTCTCTCAGTCCACATGAACTGAAGTAGTACACTGGGAACAGTTTTCACTCAACTAGGAGGTAACCAACACTGAAACCCACAAAACTATGCTATATATTTCCTTTCAGTTCTTAAACAAAAAACAGCATCAACCAGGCAATGTCAATCAGTGGGCAGAAGATAGTTTTGGTGAATCTAAATATCATAGATTCTTTAAACCTTAGTTTAGGATTCAAAATCAACTTAGAGTATACCACAGAGACACACACAAGTTATCCACTGAGGTATTTAACCTTGTATTCCTAATGACCTTAGTCTGCATTGTCTGTTCCATCCCACACTTATTTATTTATTGAAGAACATCCACAACAAACTATTCTATGAGGAGCAAATGAAATCAGACTGTGTGAGGAGTTCTGTTTTTCAGTCTTCAGTATCTTTGCCCTACCATTGTCAGTGGAATGTAACTGCAGATATTTCCTGTATCCCCAGTAAAATTTTCAATAGGCAACACACAGCTTACATGTACACCCCATGTGTTACCTCATCCTCATTCAAAAGCTAAAGTTACACCTACCTATGCAGTTCCAGCACTAAACCAAAACAGCTCTATGTAACTGAAAGGGAAGTGCTATGCTTTACACCTTTTTTTTTTTAATGGGAGTTTTTTCACTCTGTATCAAGACTGAAGTTTTAAAAACCTCCTTCGAGGACCACCAAGACTGCCAGCTGTTCTAAGCCAAGGACAACTGAAAACTATATGAATAGTCAAAAAAAAAAAAAAAAAGAGAGAGAGACAAAAGCCAATGTCACCACACAAATACTGGCACTGAAGAACCCTAAGCAGAGGGATAAAATCAACTTGTTTAAAACAGCAAAACATCTTTTCATTGGGAAAATATTTTGAAAATGCAGTACAAACCAAAGAAGTGAAGATCATTAACATACTTTCTAGTTACAATGAAAACTAGTTTAAATTATTTCCAGATTAAGTAATGCAAATACAGAAAAGTAACGAAAAGAACGAGTTATTAAACTATTCAAAACTCTGAAATTATGTTTCATCTGTTTGCCTCCCCCATTAATAAGTTCCATCATCTCTTATTTAAATCTTTATTAGTGATATTAGCTTGGTTCTCAAGAATTTTTCAATCTGTCTGACAACAGCTGTAGCTAATCAAGTGACTCAAAGTATAAAAAGTGAAGAACTGTAAACGGCTCATTCCAAATTTGTGTCCTATATATATTATTTTCCTTCATGTGCTTCATACATGCACAAGAAAACACTGCAAGTAAAATAGGATCTCCAGGTACACGTCCTCATCCTACTCCACCCCCCTAAGGCTGTAGAACCACAGCTACGCAGTTCAAATCATGCTTTCAGCAAGACTGATTTATTACGTGGTAAATCAGCACACTATAAGGACTTCTGTTTCTATATGACCCTTTAATTTGGGGGGGGGGGAGAGGAACAGACACCCCCCCCCCCCAAACCACCCCAAAACAGAACAGAAAAGCAGCAGGGGGGAGGGGATAATTTAAAAAATAAAGTGAAATCAACAGTTCCTGTAAGCCTACACCTCCAGGAACACAAATACAAACAATTGTACAAAACAATAATACAAACAAATGTGACTGTTGTGAACAGTCTCTAGACACTATGATGGGTTTCCCATTCACAACTCCTATCCTTTGAAACAGTGCTATTTCTGGGAACATAATATTTTTAACATGAACCTAAGAAATAACATAGAATCAGAACACTCATCAGTCAACTCTTTAGTTCTACCTCTAACCATTTGCGTGTTTTCTCACAACCAAGAGGAACGTAATTACAATGGGGCTGTAGATACGGAGGAAGAAGAAAAAAAAAAAAAAAACCAACCCCAAAAAGAAAAAAGTGGAGCATGGCCAGAGTGGGGGCAGAAATAAAAGGTGGAATAATGGCCAGTACAACACAAAGTGAGCAATGCTGCAAGCAGAATAGTTTGCTTTTCCAACCTAGAAATAAGATTAGTTGAGCTAGAAGGAGCTTATCCTTTAACCTTCCTTTCCTTCCCGTAACAAGATAAGCAAGAGCTGTTTTCACATTTCCACAACGGCAGAAAACACAGGAAGGGAAATGAGTAGCAATTCCTTTTTAATTAAAAAAGCAATTTATTTTTTTTCAATCTAGTCTGACAGTCACAAATGTTTGGAGCAAAAAGGGCTGGTTATACAAACCAGGATGACCACAGCTCAGCTTAATGCCTGGACCGGTGTATTTCCACAAAGAATGGAACGGAAGAATCTAGGGCTGTTGCTTAAGGTATGTGCTTCAGAGGACTAACAAAGAGGCTATACTTAATTTATATTCCTAATAAAATAGTTACATAGGGAGCACCAAAGACAGAATGTTAACTTCCTGAACAACAGAAAAAATACATTTAATTCCATCATCCATACTGTTAAAGCACTTGAAAACCATTAACATAATGCTAAAAGCAGATTTGCACACGAGAAAGGAGAGACACAGCTACCAAGACAAAGAGTAGATGCACACTTCATGTCTTCTGCACTTTTCAGTGTGTGCTGAACTATAGGGTGTGTACAGGCACAAATAGGACTAAACACAATAAAGTACTTTTCCTTAATTTGTATGTTAACTTACACATTATTTCCTTATTTATTAATTAATCAAAAAGAAGTTTAAACTTTATAACACATACTTTTCTCTTGCTGCTTCATCTGGGATCCCTAAACAAATTTCTCGATCAAATCTCCCAGCTCGCCTCAGTGCCGGGTCCAGTGAGTCAGGTCTGTTAGTCGCTCCGATAACAAGGACCTGGGTAGTGGCAGCCACGTTGTTCAAGTCTAAAGGAAGGAAGGAAGGAAGGAAGGAAGTTAGTACTCATACTCATTGTCTCAATTTTGTCCTAGTATCTATGTGACTCTGTTTCTGCAGCACACAATAATACTCAGAACAGCAGAGATAACCAACAGTCATCCTAAACTGCTGTTCATCCTTATTTCTATTACTTAGGATTTGCATTTTGCACAATCAAGCAAAAATAAGCATTTCAAATGACATTTGACACATTCTCTCACTATATCTGTTTACAGAACAGACAGGCTTATATAATGCAGTACAGACCACTGTGAAAATAACGTAGTAACATCCCCTCAAATTTATTAGGATTTTTCCACCACCACCCCAGGTAAACTGTGCCAAAATACAAAAAAATATTACCACTATCTCCACTAAAGTAAGCACGAGTCACTACTGAAGGTAAGTAGGCAGTGAACCTGATAATTAGAAAGTTTAGCTTAGTATAGATGTTCTTGAAACTGACCATCCATACACGTTAGGAACTGAGCAACAATTCTCCGCTCCATGTCTTTCGATGCAACTTCTCTTTTCGGGGTGATTGCATCAATCTCATCGATGAAAAGGACACATGGTGCACTGGACTAGGAAGAAGAAATATTAATAATTACAAAATTACACTGACACAGTGTATTATGAGAATGATTTTTTTCAATTTTCTGTTCTATAATTATTACTTTAAGTCTGCTGCACCATCGACCTGTCCTGGAACAATTCTGTTGTTCTTACTGACTCTCTAAAGAGCCACCAGACTATGAAACTGTGCTGAGCTGAGGCTATGAAATAATTAAGGCATAAGATTCAAAATGTCTCTATGTATTGTTTAAAATTTAAATGCACCTCTATGTTGCTTTACGTTTTCCATGAATATTCCATTGTAATTGCTTACTTGCAGTCCAAAAAAGAAAATCAGACAAGAAAGGTCTGATTTGTTTTTTTGTTTGTTTTGTTAGTGACATCAGAGCTGTGGAATTTCAAGAGCTAATATTACCGATACACATAATGAAACAAAGGGAGCAGTAGGTGGTCATGAAAAATGATCTGCCAACTTCAAGATTAATACAGAGCCTGACCATGTTCAAAGAGTAAGAATAAGCAATGAGCAACTCCTACAAGTGTTCTAAAATTCCATGTACTTCACGTTCATAAAAAGCCAACACTAATATTGGATAATAACTACTCTAACAGAAAAGGACAGTGTTTAACTGACATAAGATTATTAACATTCTCAAGAAGCACTAGTAGTGCAAAGGAATACTCAAGGAAAACACTAGAATCATCTTCAAAAAAACCCACTATAAAAAAATAGTATTGTAAACCCCATGCATTCTGTGTTATCAGGTACCAACTGCGCCATCTAGTTGTCATTCACTTTTCTGCTATCTGATAGAGGGAAAAAATGCAACTAAGCTATAAAGATTCCACACTATATGCCTAATATACAGTGGAACTATGTCTTTTTTCCCTGCAGAAAAAATGGTACAAAAACTAAATGGAAAAGCTACTTAATGCGAGGGACTACAAGAAAGGCAACAGATTTTATTTTTACACATATTTTATGCAATACATTTAATTTTTTCAAAAATAACTTTTATAGCAACCTCCCCTCAATGACTACACATAAAAAAGATATGTAATTTCTAAAAACTCTGTGCGATCACTTATTTAATTTCATTCTATACAACATCTTAACAAGGCTTTCTAAAAATTAAAATGTGTCAACTGGAAACATAATAACCTAAAAGCTTCACAATTGATCCTTTTGCCCTGTTTAGCATCCTTTTATACAGGAACATACTTTAAACGTCTATATACAGTTGTGGGGGAGAGTAGAAAACGGAATAAAGTTGCAAAGCCAGAACATTCTCAGAGATTAGGAACAGAAAGCTGTCCACATGAAATAAAACATTAGCCAAAGGGGGGGAAAAGGGGGAATCTGCATTTGTTTAAATTAAAATTTATTTCCACCTGTCTGGTTCTCCTGGCTTCTTACTACTTCTGGAAGTCACACCAAAGCAAGACTTCCAACTGTAACTTGACTCCTGCTCTTATGGTATTTGTCCCAGATTTCTTACTTTATACCTAAACTGCCAAAGCCTTAAGTCCCTCACATTCGCCCAAATTCCATGACGTACAAAACCAGCAAAAAAACCTTATAAGAAAAAAAAAAAAAAAGCACAGTAAACTGCTCTTACATCTTTTTTATTTCTATATATCAAGCCAAGCAGCCCCAAACAGGGAAATAATTTACGTTGCTCCCTTTACATTGATATGATGAACTATCTTTTGTCAAGACTTCAGAACAGTAATCTTTGTGCTCTATGATAGCATGACAGTACAATGGAATTCTGGTCACAGAAGGGGAGACACTATGACTTGTGTGCAGCAGTATAAAGAATCACTCACTAATATTCACTCAAATTCAAAACACAGCAAAGTATGAATCTTTACAAAGAAAAGGGCAAACAATTCACAGTGTTATTTCCAATGGGTGTCTCACCACAGCCTGCTCGAACAATTCTCTCAGTTTCTGCTCAGATTCCCCTGACACTCCAGACACTATCTCCGTTGCTGCCACTTTGAGCATCGGGAGCTCAAGCTCCTGAAAGAGACAAGGAATGTTGTATGATACATCCAGAGGTTAGAAATGTTGCTTGTCCTAGAGGACAAATATTTTCCAGTAATACATCTTTTATGTTGATTATGTAATCAAGACTAAATCTTAAAGAGCTCTTAAAAAATATGAGTAGCATCCTCCAATTTAAAATGGGTCTGAGCCATTTGGCCAAGTGAACTGAAATGGATACAAAACCCAGGTTTCCCTAATTCAGTCAGGGAACAACTGCGCTGTCAAGTAGCTTTGCACCTTGGTCCCCAAACCCAGTCCTTCACAACACACATTTCAGTTCATGCTTGGGTTCCCTTCATGAGAAAATTGTCTATTTCCATCTGTAACAAACATTACTTAGCAGTGTAGAAAAGATCCCTATCAGTTTTGGATCCCTTAGTCTTGCTCCAGAAATATCTGCACAGGACTGTACAGTAAGACACTTGTAAAGCTCACACTCAAGGTTTTCTGCTACTACAAATAAATAAAATTTTGATAGACTGTAGCACAGTAGTGCTACATGTAGTTGCAGCCTATTTCAAGCTCTTTGAAACTACATATAAAAAAATTCTAATTTATACAAATCACAGATAATTTGCCTTGAATAACTACTGGTAATATCTTACTTACAATGATTTAAGAAGTAGTCATTAAATTTATCTCATCTCAGAAAATTTTTCACTTGTGTCATGTTTCTTCCCCTAAATTCAGTAACCTTCCAGGATACAAATGCCTGCTGAAGTATTAAATATCACAGATTCATTCAACAGGTACCTTTTTAAGGTAAGGCATTAAAAAGAAAAATCCCAAAACTTTCGAATTAAAACATTTGACATATAGTGTTAGAAGGGTCTAACCAACATTTAAAGTAAATAACATTAATATTTTCTTTCAAAGATAAAAGCTGTACTACAATATTTCATAATTTACATGTATCTAAATTTAAGGTTATAATGTGGCATTTAAGGAACAACTGTACTAAAGACAAAGAAATGTCCATGGTTATCACTGAATAGCCCTAAACAACCCCTAGATTTATAACAAAGACAGACACAGAGCAGCACAGCAGCCCAACCACACACCAAGCTATCAGTAACGTCACATGCACTGAAATCGTTAGTTTGACATAGGCAAGGCAACATCCAGTTTTGGAATTCAGAAATCACTGTTTAACAGATGCCACTCAACAGAATCAATGTAATGCCTCAAAGATAGTAAGGTTGAGTCCAGACTTAAACCAAAACACTACGGTAAATTTAACCAAAAGTATCTTCCATTTATAGCCTTCTCAATACCCATGCCTATATTGCTGTCCTGGGAACGCCTCAGAACAATTAAGTCAAACTGTCACTATGTCCCCTCTTCATACGAGGTTCTATCAAGTACAGATTCAGATGGAATTTAAACAAAGGAAGTGAAAATGAATATATTCTAGACTAAGATAGGAAGGAGAAAAAAAAAGATAAAAAAGAGAAAAAGGTCTAGTCTATCATGAAGGAGGATTATTTTGTTTCTCTCTAAATATAATTCAGAAACAGAAGAAACTGTAAATGTAAAGTTATCTCACCCCAGCGATTGCCTGTGCAAGTAGTGTCTTTCCACATCCTGGTGGTCCATGTAGAAGAAAACCACGAGGTGGAACCACACCTAAGTGGTTATAGACTTCAGGATGACGGACGTGAATGAGCATTTTGCATATTTCCTGTCAAGGACAAGAGACACCTCCATTTAAACTGAAGAAATCAGTATTACAGATTGCTAATATTCTAGACAGGCCAAAATAAAAGTAAGTTCTGTTTATTAATATAATTTCAGTGACTGCTGTCAGAAAGAATAGTCAAAGAAAAAACCCCCCAAAATTTTGTTGCTATTGGTGTAAGCAGCTATTCTCAGTGCCAGGCAGCTTAATTCTGCCAGATTTCTTGTCATTTTTCATGCGACATTTTATTCAGAGCATTCTGTGTCTCACAATTAGAATGTTAACTCACCTTTAAAGTTTCGTCATTGCCTCCTACATCCTCAAACTTCACTGAAGGGTGGTAAAGCTCTGGTCCCTTACTTCTAACTGTTAAGGAGGAAAAGTCATGCAGATTTAGACATGGCGTAATAGTAGTTGCTAACACCGAATAAGAAAGAACTCGGCACAAACAATTAGCTAAATACGTAGAGTAGTATTCTTTTTTGGTAGTGGACACAGGACTGGAATGGTTTTTAGTACAACATTAAGGCTAAATTTCTTAACAAAAGCTTGAGGTCACTTCTCTGCACCTCAGTGTAAAACACTTCTCTGATAATGAGATTCCACAGTGAAATACCATCTCTCTGTTTGGAGCAGCACACCAAAAATAACTTCTCACCTTTCTCTTTAAGTAACATGGCATTAATTTCTCCATCTACATCTGGAAATTCTTCTTTTTTTCTTTTTGCTCTCTTACCCTTTGTCTTCTTTCTTTCACTCTCCAAGACAGAAAATTCTGTTGATTTCTAGGGCATAAAACCAGAATTATATATACAAACTCTTCCAAGTCAGTGAATTTCTGCAAATACTTAAATGAACAAAACATGTGTGTGTCTATGATGCTTAACCTACACATATTATATTAAATAAAGACAAGCAAGGCAGGAATCTAACCCCTTCTTTTTGTAGAAAATCCTTTTTTTTACTCAGAATTTGCCTTTTTTTTTAAAAGGGTTAATTACACCAGTCACTTTTTTTTTTTTTGCTAAGAGTACCTATTTTTAAGTAAAAAAACCACCGAAACAAACCCCCCAAAAAAATCCCAAAACCACTAACCAAAATCAGACACTAGTTATTTACATACCATAGAACAATCCACTTTGGGGATGAATAAAACTGTATGAATATATTTACTCCAATGGAAACAATTTTTTTAATAGTAAGTCATGAGTGGCTGTAAGAAAATATCATTCAGTGCTGATGCAAGTTAACTGCATGTAAGAAAAGGACTCGTACAGGAGAAAAGAAATAAAAAGAGGTTCAGTGATGAAAGTTGGGGGGTTTGTTTTTAAATACAGTATTGCAAAAATTTTACAATTTGAAGATCTCCCTTTTATACGATTTCTCTATATAAGAAGATGCAGTACTATTAGGATAAAAGGATGACTTATTATTAAATCTGCCTATTCAGTAAGTATTTTGGAATAAGTAACAGCTAATTTCCACTTATCTTTCTCTCAGTATAGGCACTAATCTGGGTCCCTCTAATACTGAGCACTACATTTTCCTCAAAAAATGTGGAGGAAATTCTTTATTTTGTAACTTCTTACCTCCCATACAAGCATGCTTGAAATGGGCCAGAAGGTTCAAAAATCACTTCTGACACAGCAGAACATTGGGCTAAGACCTTTCTTCTTCAGAAACCAAGCTAAAAATAAATACTCCACTGGGCTTAAGCCAATCTTTCCTTTCTATTTAACATGTTCACTATCTTTAAACACAGCATGCATGTTTGTAATAACAATAATGTATTTTAAAAATCCAGAAAGACAGAGAGTCCTTTTGGTCTTAGTATCACCCTTCAAAAGCCTGTCAAATTACACAGGAAATTATATTCATACTTGCTACTTAAATCACACTGGATTTGTAAAACACAATACCTCAGAAATCAGTTTCTTTCCATCCCCTTCTCCATCCTCAGAAAGATCAATGAAAAAGTCTTTTCCACACGGAGTTTTATCAATGAACCAGCCCCCTTCAGAGATGCGTGTTTCAACTCTTGTTCCTCGTGAGAGGGTGCTTGTTTGAGGTGCTGCTTGCACAGGAGGGGGGGTTTCCATTGGATCATTTTTTGGAGTGGGTGGAACAGAATCGGGATTGCCTTTCTTGTATAAGCTCAGCAGGGAACTGTTCATATGATTTGTAGACTGCAGATTCATGTATTTTAAAAGAAAATATACAGGTTATAACTTGGATTGTTTCTATTAAGAGGACAATAAAAACTATTTCATAAACATCATTTAGCATTATCACTGATGGAAAAAGTAGTCATGCATCTTCCAACCCACTCCTCTGCAAATGAAATGACTGCACAAACTACATCTGCTGGTTCAAGAGGCAGCAGCCTTTGCAATTTACCCCAAAATGAGCCCTGTTAATTGACAGTCATCTTTTAGTAATAGTCAAATATGTCAGTTCCTTCAATCATTTCATTCATCTGATAGCTGATCTTTTGGGCCCTCAGTGCATCTTCCTCAAAAGTGATTCCCCACCACAGGTTCCTCTTTTTTCTTCTGCAAATAGCCTCCTTTTAGCTCTATATATTCTCAGTTGGAATTGTCAACTCTGACTATACCTCATCTTCATCTCCACTTTTCAACTCTCCAAGCACATTGCAATTTCACAACACAGAATCATGTGTTCTGCAAATACAATCAATCATAATAAAATACAACTTACAAGATCTTCTGGGTAATCATCATAATCAGAGAGGTCTGTGGCACTTCCTGCAGTACTTTACATAGAAAGAAGACAAAAACTATCAATGTATCAGAGCAGAACTGCCAGTGAGACATCAACAAAGCAGAACAAATACAATTCCCACAACGTGGCGCACCACAACCACGATATGTAGCCTAAGACTGGAGAAAATCTCCTGACTAGCATGTTCTAAATTTACTATTATGAGTTAAAAAATGCATCCTCTTCAAGTCTGTGAGGAGTTGGATCAACTTGGCAATCTGGCTGAAAGACACTCCTAAAAAAAACCTGATGTCAGATGAATCTGATCCAGTTCACCAAAGGATCACACAATTGCTAATGCTGGCACAAGGGAAGTGGTAGCAAATCACTGCTGAACTAGATTAGCCCTTCTGATTACAATGTCCTCATCTGCCGTGAGACCCTTGATACCTATCACAGGTTAGAGAAACCAGAACGGTCTACGAGACTATCCACATGGTTAGGAGTTAGGAAATCTTGATTCCAATCTCATACCCAGTGGTGATTTATTCTGAATAGCCTGTCTTGTAGTCTTATCTCTCAGATTTGGCTAATATCTCACAAAACAAAGGAACTGAATCACATAAGGACTCTGGCCTTATGTGGAAAACTATCAATGAAGCCCCAAAGATATCCACTAATTCAGGGCTGTATGTTCCCCACAACAGAGAAATCATGATTGGCTCTAGTATCTGCTTGTCTTCAGTTAAAAATAAAAGTGCTTCCATTAGCTACAGGTAACTTCTGATGAAGACAAACCGATGGGAAATCAAGGATCTATCTGTAGCCTTGAAAATACCCAAATTTAATAATATGAAGGCAGAAAGCTTTAAAGAAATGCTAAATACTAATGGCATTATTAAAGTAATCTAGTGGTAAAACTTGTACTTACTCATTTTTCTCTTGTTGTCTTGCTCTTTTTGCCACATGTTCAGCTTCTAAAACTGCTAAATCTTCACGGTCTTTTTCATTACTGATTATTCCAAACACTGAAACAAAAAGTTTCAAACGTGTTAAGAAAACAGCTGAAGCATAATAAAGAATTCAGCATCTTAGACATAATACTAGCAAAAGTACCTTTTTCAACTTGTATTCTAAAAGCATTTCTTTTTCTTCGTCCATATTCTGCACTGGAAAAAACACCAAAATAAACAGGTTACACCAACTGCTTTTCCCCCCTCAACATATCATCATTCTCAGTAGAAAAAAAATACATTGTAAGTTGATACCTAAGCTTCTACACAAGTTCTTATTAAAAACCAACTATGTGAAAACATGATTGTTTTTCCTTGAGCCTGGAATAGCTTAATCACTGGGATGAAACAAAACCACTAAATGATATTGGTCTCTAAAGGGAAGTGTAATGAAAATTATCAAGGTCCTCTTTAACTGTAGCTATAGATAGAGAAGCAACAATGTACAAATGAGCACACTGGATTCTATTTCACAACACTACCGACTTTTTGATTTTAATTCAAAGAACAACATACGGACACAGGACTACAGGCTAGAAAGGACAGTCCAGCGAGGAACAACTGTGATAATTAATAACAGCCACTATGAGAAAATCTGATTCAATGAGCATCCTCAAATGCAAACAAAAATCATCAACCTTTCATCTTCGCTTACTGAGAGTGTATTTTATTTGCTTTTATACAATAGCTGACAGAGGTAAAATGAAACAAAAACCCAAGACCTGTAAGCATTCTAAGCAAGGGTTTTGCCTCCCTTTCTCTAACAAGGCACAAATAAATAGAAACAAATGAATATAGTTCTCCTCCTCCATTAACCCCCACACCCACCAATGATCTGCTGAAACACATCCTTGCTCCCCACCCAGAAAAGCTTAACATCCTAAAAATAATTAGGCAAGACTAGCTGCCCTGCTGAGCAACCAAGCAAGATTTAGTGTCTTACTGAATCCTGTATCTCCCTCATCTGCCTGCACCAAAGTGTTATTTTCCCTCATATTTTAAGCTCACTGGGGTAAGGACCAACATGCTGTAATGTATCTGTAGATGTTTAATTAAAAAAAAAAAAAGGCAACCCACAAAAAAACAAACCGCAACTAGATCTTGCAGTGCCAATGCATTGATAAAACATAAGTTATTAGATATATCGGCAGAGGGAAACAGTGGAGTGGAAATGAACTTATTATTTCAATTAATCTCAACAACTGGTAATGAAGTTAACATGAAGAAAATTAAAATTTTGATTAAAAATAAACAAATGTAAAATAGCAAGATAACACATTTCATATTTTGAATGTAGAATGTAAGAATACAAATCTTTGCTCACCTGTATGTTTTCTGCAAATCAGATGCTAGAATTCCAATATCAACATACTGGCCACATTTACTACTTGCAAGATACTGAAATGAAGAATTTTAGGCAGCAAATAAATTTTGTGTCAATCATTTCATCAGAACACCTAGTTCAAATATGCCTGTTTCAAACTCTACCCTTCTCAGAAGTCAAAATGACAATCAGGAACAGCTTTGAACTGCCTTGGAAAACACTGGACAGTATTTCCCAACAAACTGTTTATTAAGATGCAGCTAACTAGCTAGTTACATTTCCCAGGGAAAAAGGCCATACTGTATTTTGGTGCTTGTGACTTCTGCTGGTACAACTCTATTGTTTTAATTTAGTAAGAAAAAATATTTTGTAACTCACATACCATCTTATTAGCAATCCTTCTAAACTTCTTGATTTCTCTCAGTTAACCTTTTGGTTTTCTCTCATTTTTAAGGTAGGAGATCTATCTACATCGACTAGTATGGATACTGTCACGATAAGAACTCTAATCTTTGCAAGATGTTTTAAATAATATTAAAGAAAGCTATACAAAGGAAAGTGAATTCTACCAAGCTTTTTTTCTTTTTTACCCCCTGACAGCAGTTGATCCAACCCATTTTCAAATCACAAATTATGAAAGTGTGAGAAAGCGTACTACGTTTCAGGTATAACTGTTCTCCATTTGCTTTCTTCCCCCACTCTCCAAATCAGTTCACCGTAATGGTGAACACTTTCTTAAAAAAGAAAAAAAGAGATAATCTCCCTGCAACAGATATGGTACCACAAATGTCACAGCGAGGAGAAGTTAAAAATTTCATTTAAATTAATACCTCTATTTAAAACAATCAAATTGCTTAAAAACAAACATAGCACTGTTTTTTAAAATTATGCTAGACTTCACATCACCCATGGGCAACTACTGACCTACAGAAAATATCAAGCCTACCATAAATCCAGCTGGCTCTTTCATTTCAGAATAGTCAAGACATAATCCCTGTGATCTTGTAAAAGAAAATAAGAGAGTTCCCTCAAGCGGCCACTCACATTTTAAGGAATTAGAAGCAGAGTACACTTACACACAGAAAAACAATGTTCAATTTGCGAAGTCATCACAAAAATTCATAAGTTATGACACAGCACTGTGCCACCTGAGGGAATCACCCTTTTCCCTGCTCTTCACACGTGCGCTATGGAAGTAATGGCATTTTTACCATTTTTTTCAGTCATTTAATACAACCGACGTACATGTTTCCACATGTAAACACCTCCGATTTACCTATGTATACTCAGAGTGTATTTTCTTTGGACTATTCATTTCACGTTTGAACTAGCAGCCAGCTTCAGGATCAGAAGTACTGAAAAGGTTGGAAGAACGAAACAAAACAACAATAACAATAACAACAACAACAAAAGAGCTTTCTAAAGCCTTTTTAAAGTCCTGAGAGACGAGGCTGAGTTTCGGCGCTCCCTGCCGTTCCCTCCCGCACCTGAGCGGGCCGGATGCCCGAGGCCCCTTTCAGTCAGAAGGGGGGAGACGCGAGGCCCACCATGCCGGCCGCGGGGAGCCCCCCCACCATCTGCCGCCCCATGGGGACGAGAGGAGCCGGCCAGCCGCCGCCACCTAGCCCGAGCGGGTACCTGCTTAACGCGCTGCTTCAACCGCAGGTCCACGAAATGTCCCGGCCGGCTCCTCATCGCCGCTCGCCGCCCTCTCCGGCCGACGGACTCTCTGAGGGCCCAGGGGCTGTCGTAGCGCTTCGCCTGCGTGGGGCGGTCGGGCGGGAATTGTGAGCAGGCAGCGCCCGGGCGCCTCAGCCACGCTGCCGCAAGGCCCCCTTCGAACTGCCCGCCTGTGCCGGCGCGGCGCCGCACCGCGCCGCTCCAGCCCGGCCCGGAGGCGGAGGGGTGCGGCCTGGACGCGCTCCCTTCTCCCGCCTCTAATCCGCCGGGCCGCTTATTAAGTTCCAAAGTAAGCGCCCCCGCTCCCTCGGTCAGGGCCGTGTGAGATCCCCAGCAGCGCCCTCACGAGGAGCAGGGACGTGCCCCGGCTGTCACCGCCCGGCCGCCACCCCTGAGGCGGACTCCATTTCCCAGCACGCTGTGCGGCGGGGCGGGGCCCGGCGCTGCACTGCTCGGGTGGGAGGGGCGTGGCGTACGGCGGCCGGGAGGGCGGCGGCCGTGGCGGGATGGAGTCGGTGGTCTTCATCTTCTCGCTGATTGACTGCTGCGCCCTCATCTTCCTCTCCGTCTACTTCGTATCCTTCTCCTCCGGGGCTGGGCGGTGCCCGGGGCGGGGCGGGTTGTGGACCGAGAGGGGCCGGGCCTGTTGAGTGCGCCGCTGAGGGTGGGCGAACGGGGCCAGAGCCGCCGGGCCGGGGGTGGGTTAAGGGTGGCGGGGCGTGAGGGCCTGTGCCGGGTCATGGCCGCTGGCGAGGGCTGCCCAGGGTCGTAGCCCCCGGGAGCCAGGGCGGGGGGCGGCTGGTTGCGGGGGAACGGCGAGTGGTTCAGTGCCCGAAATACGCCCGCTCCTCTGAGGGCTGGAGGTCGGGAGGCTGGAGCCTGCCCGCGGGCGTGTGCGGCCCGCGCTGTGGGAAGTGCATCGTGTCTCGGCAGAAGTAGCGTCTGCTTGTGGGTGGTGCAGAAAAAAGAGTGCCGAAAGCCTGCTTCACGCCCTCAGAAACTACCCAGGCCTAAACCAACACGGCCAGACGATAGTCTTAATGAGGATGCCTCATTCTGTTTTAGCTGTGAGCTCATAGCTGGGAGGCTGAGCTCCTCCACAAACAGCGTTTCCATATTCTTTGTTACAAACTCGCCTGTAGTCTTTGCTGTCTGGCATTGTCAAAATGTCAAAGCACTGATGTGGCTTTCTTTTCTCTTTTTTTCTGAATAAAAGAGAATTGGCTGTCATACTCTTTGAAATCCTGGTGCCACTTCAGCTAACAGAAAGACGTACGGAAGCACTTGAAAGAAATTCATCCTAGAAGGATAGGTTACTTGCTGAAAAAGGAAAAGGTTTTACCTATTTTTTTTTTTTAGGGAAAGAAAAAATCTCGTGCTCTTTTATTTTCTTGGAGAAAAGCATGAGCTTTACAGGATGTAGCGTGATGATGTGCACGTGTGCATGCTAAGCCTTTTTTGAGAGGACTTTTCAGTCTGAAATCTAGTTTCAATTGCTGAAAGTTCATTTGATAATGATGTTATCCTCTTATTTCCTAGCAAAGTATGAATTAATCCACTGTTGCTGTAAAAGTAATAAAAGTAGATCTACTACTTAAAATTTCACTATTTTGCTTTATTGTGAGGAGAGTGTAAAAAGTGCATTAACTTATTCTTCCTTTTAAGTTGTGGTTTCAAGTGTTGTTGTAATAATTCTGATGCTAAAATTATTGAGGTTTGCCTCACTGGTCTTTTTAAAGTGTTGAACTGAACTTTAGCACTTGTGCAACAGTTGCCCTTGGAAAAACATCATAAAATCACTTGGCCTGATGATAAAATGTGGCCTAACTTCCTACTTACAGTAGGAATGAGTTGTAACTGATTAAATGTCTTTGGCAGATCAGCTGTAGAACAAGACAGTCTACGCTAAGAGGAGAGTGCTCTCCCCAGATTATTGGATAAAAATAAATCTTTGTGTGTTCTGATTTACAATTTTTCCTTATCTTGGACTTCAGATAATTACACTATCAGATTTGGAATGTGACTACATTAATGCTAGATCATGCTGCTCAAAACTCAATAAAGTAAATTATTCTTCTTTGTATTTAATGTAGTTTAAGAAAACAATCCTTCAAGTTAGCATCACAAATACCAGGGGTATAATGTGTATCTGAAGAGCCTTGATTGGCAATATTTTGCATGTATCCTTTATTTCAGTCTGCTTGACTTTTTTTGGTTGCCTGTCTTTCAGCAAATTCAGTCACAAAAGGCTGTTCTTCTGACCCTTGGTGCTCTGAGGTGGACTGGTGCTCTGAATTCGTGGGACTGAGACTTAACTCTTAGCAGAGCTCTTGAGTTCTGTGCTTTCATTTTCGTAGATGTGCCACACCAAGGTTGTCTGCTTGTGACTGAATTCTGGGATCTTAATAGCAACTTTGTGTAATGCTTCTGTATAATTTCTAATCTCTCTTGAACAGTAGAGTGTTATAGTGATAAGGAAAAGTGCCGTTTCTACCAAATTTGCTTAAAACTGATGATTTAATTAAATCAATGTGGCCTTCCCGTATGGGTGTTCCCTTTGATTTAAAGGTATTTTCTTTCTTAATGTAAGAGAGAATGATACAGGATACTATCAAGCCAAAAATGTGTTATTGCCAGGGACTGACCCAATTTAACTATCCTAGTTTTCTCATTGATCAACTTTCTTATATGTTCCAAGCCTGAGGGTGTTTGTTTGTCCTGTGTCTGTGCAGATTTTAATTGTCTGCTTCTCTCATTCCTAAATCCAGTGTTCTCTGCAGTGATTTCAAATGAGCACTGTATACACTGTATACACTTCTTAACTCACTTTCTTAAATGCTTGTGTAATATAGTTGTGTTCGAACAGCTGCTGTGCTTCTCTCTAGACATTTTTGTAATACTTAGGTAAAGCAGCTCTGTTGTAGTATCTTAGGGCCTGATTTCTGGCTTACTCACATGGAATGTGCCTGAAGGTATTAATTTTCCCATATTGTGATGAAATCACATGAATTTTCTTCTTCCGTGAATTTTCCGTCTGAGTTTGATATGATTAGAATCAGATGATAACTCCATATAGATCTTTTTCAGAAAGAAATTTATGTTTGTTCATATAACTTTTTTCTTCCTTTTTTACAGTGGGTGGTCCCCGAGGTGATTGGCCATGCTATTGTAACTGTATTAATGCTTATTTCATTGCACTGGTTCATCTTTCTCCTTAATTTGCCAGTAGCAACATGGAATATATATAGGTAAGTGCAAAGGGGTTTGTGTGCTTTTTTTTCCCCCCACTGTTACTAGTTTAGCTTTAAGTGCAGTATGAAGATAAGTAATATTCATAATGAGATGTTTCAGTTATGTTCTTGAGCTGCTGACAGTCTTCATGGATCTAACTAACATAAAACTCTCCTCTCCTTACAATTAAACTTACAAGAAACCCAACAGTGTGAAGGATAAGAAGCTTTTGACCTTTCCTTGCGTTCTCTCTAGTGCCCAGGAATCTTGATTTGTGAGTCATTCCCAAGTTCCTAGGAAATAATAGCATGTTAATTGGGATTATGAAGCAGTACTGCAAACGTAGTTGTTAATGTTTTTCATGCTGTGCCTATGTGCCCGATAATGATATCGGCATAAAAGTACTTAGGTCAGCACAGCTGGTGGTTGTAAAACCATTGGGCTGTGGTGTTATCTCCTGCACTCCCCTCATTTACTGTCTTGTCTCTCCCCCTCATTTGCATTGTTTTTGGTCCCCCATCTTGCCTCTGTGTATTTGGAAAGCTTTGCAGGCTTTTCATCTTACGACAACTGTCAGTGTTACTAGTCTTTGTATGCTGGGCCATGCACCACTTTGAAATGGTTTAGTTCTCAGTAGGGGTTTCCATGCAGTTGGGACTGTTGGTTCAAAAATGTTCTTTTTATTTTGCATCATTTGGTGTGCACAGAATTGAACGTTTACAGGTGTTACACTAAAACTAGGTGTGGATTTGTTGCAAATTATCTCTAATCACTGTACTATGGGAAGTCCAAAAGACCACTTGTTTTAAGATATAGGTATGAAAAGTTGGCTGTGATACTTGTTTGCCTGAACCTGCTTGGGCTAACTATTTGCAGGTTGAGTTGTTGGTAAAATTAAATAAGAGATTTCATAGCTCTCATTAAAAAGAAGTTCAGAATCCCTTTACTGATAAATGCATGGTTATTTTCCCCAAGAACAAGATTATCAGCCTTGTTTTCTACAAAACTGCTAGCAAAGCCTTCAGATGTTTCTAAACTGGAGTAACATGAGACAGTATAACTTGTATGCTTGCGGTGGGTTGACCCTGGCTGGAGGCCAGGTGCCCACCAGAGCTGCTCTATCACTCCCCCTCCTTAACTAGATAGGGGAGAAAAGGTATAACGAAAGGCTTGTGGGTTGAGATAAGAACAGGGAGAGATCACTCACCAATTATAGTCACAGGCAAAACAGACTCAACTTAGAGGAGAATTCATCCAATTTATTACCAAGCAAAACAGAGTAGAGGAATGAGAAATAAAATCAAATCTTAAAACACCTCCCCTCACCTCTCCCTTCTTCCTGGGCTCAGATTCACTCCCAAATTCTCTACCTACTTCCCCCTCAGTGGCACAGGGGGATGGGGAATGGGGGTTGTGGTCAGTTCAGCACACAGTGTTTCTGCCACTCCTTCTTAGTCAGGGGGAGGACTCCTCTCATCGTTCCCCTGCTCCAGCATGGAGTCCCTCCCATGGAAGAAAGTCCTCCACCAACTTCTCCAACGTGAGTCCTTCCCATGGGCTACAGTCCTTCACGAACTGCTCCAGCATGGGTCTCTCCCACGGGGTGCAGACCTTCAGGACCAGACTGCTCCAGCGTGGGTCCCCCACGGGGTCACAAGTCCTGCCAGCAAACCTGCTCTGGCGTGGGCTCCTCTCTGCACAGGGCCGCAGGTCCTGCCAGGAGCTTCCTCCAGCGTGGGCTTCCCAGAGGGCCACAGCCTCCTTCAGGTGCCTCCACCTGCTCTGGCGTGGGGTCCTCCACGGGCTGCACGTGGAATCTCTACACCCCCTCATCCTTCCTCCATGGGCTGCAGGGGGACAGCCTGCTTCACCATGGTCTTCACCACGGGCTGCAGGGGCATCTCTGCTCCGGCGCCTGGAGCTCCTCCTCCCCCTCCTTCTGCACTGACCTGGGTGTCTGCAGAGTTTCTTACATCTTCTCACTCCTCTCTCCGGCTGCAAAAGCTTCCTGAGGTTGTTTTTCCCCTTGTTAAATATGTTATGACAGAGGCGCTACCACTGTCACTCATTGGCTTGGCCTTGGCCAGCGGCGGGTCCGTCTTGGAGCTGGCTGGCATTGGCTCTGTCGGACATGGGGGAAGCTTCTGGCAGCTCCCCCACTACCAAAACCTTGCCATGCAAACCCAATACAATGCTTGATAAACAAATGTTGCCTAAATGCACACACATAAGTTAGTTTTGTTTGGCCACCCATATGTACAACTGTATTATATGCTGTTGCACAAAATAACCAGTATTCCCTTTGGTATCTGCTGGCAAGTATGGAGTCTGCATTTGGCGTTTCATTTAGGCTAGACTGTTTCTACAGAGACACTAGAGAGAGAATGCATTTTCTTTGAAGCTTTGGAGATTTCTTGTACTGGTTACCCCTTTGCCACTTCCTTTTGCTTACTTATGTTGATGCTTTAAGTAGCCACTTGCTTTCTCTTCTAAACCTGGTCAGAGAGAATTTTAAAAGATGCAATTATTTCTATTTCCACACTTCAGGCAATAAGCTTTGACTGCTGTTTTGAATTGACAGCTCTCATTTTAGATTTGTCATACATGGGGTAGACATTCTGAGTATCCTAAAATCCAGAGTTGTTTCCTCAATTTTAGATGTGCAGTGTAGGCAATAAATGAATATGACAATATGATACTTTGCCTGTCCTGCCACAAGATGTTAAAATGTTAAGCCTGTATTGCTAATCCTGCCTTCATTCCGAGGATCAAGGCGTTTCACCCACATTAACAGCCTGGACTATCCCATCTATAGTGAAGAAGTTGTCCGCAAAAGCAAGTGTGTTGTTTAGCATTAGAAAAGAAATCTGATGATTTGGGATAGAACTTACATCTGACCCAGTGTTCAACAGACAAAATATATGGTAGTCAGAAAAATGGTGGGTTGTAAAGTAGTTTGAATACACTGAAGAGAGGAGAAGGTTACTGACCTAGGATTAAGTGGGAACAGATGAAGTGTGAGCTCGTTATCAGCTGCAAATTTCCAGCATCAGCTGAATGTGTTGGAATCTTCTTTGCATGTTATAGTATTTCAGGAACCAATTTCTGGAGTAAATGTTGCTGCATGTGAATTCAGAAAGGTTTAAGATTAACATTTACTCCAAGATTAGTACCAATATCAAAATAATTGTGTTGAGATTGAAGAAATCTGTGCTTTGTAGTGTATCTAAGTGATAATCGAGAGAAAGGTAGGATAATAATCCCTTCCACTTTCATTCCTTCAAAACCTGCTTAATCTTGATGAGTAAATGGTACAGTTACAGGCAGTAGTGGCTTAATTTACTAATTGTCTCAATGATTTCGGTGAGAGTAGAGAGGTTTTGTGTGAAAGGGGCATCAGAAACAAGTCCCAGGGAAGATAAATTGGTCAAAAACAGAATCAGGGAGACTTTCAAAGTGCAGCATGTTTATTTTAACACCCTACTGGCCCTTCTTGTTCAGCATACTCAGATGCTCATTTAATTTGTTTTTTTTTCTTCTGAATTTTGTTGTATTTTGTACAATCCCCAGTGAGACATAGTTTTGTCTTACATTTTCCTTGTTTCCTTGTGTTCAATACTAGATATTGAAGCAGCTTATTTGAAATCTAATCATATTTCAAAATAGATTTTTTTTTTTTTTTAGTTCTTAAAGATTTCTTAGACCTGCTACTGTGCAAAAGAAGCAAGATTTACACAGGAAATGTTGAATGCGACTAGGCAAAAATAAAGCAACTCTTAAAAAAAGTTGAACACTTCCCTTTCTTCTTTGTTATGTATACCTGCTTGAGACAGTAGGTCAGAATAATGTGATTCTTGTTATGTCTTTAAGTAGATCATACCCCCTCTTAAAACTGAAGGAGTTGTGTTTGTCAGCATCTAGCATCCTTAGGTGTATCATATAAGCTGTACTAGCTTGTGAGCCTCTTGGAAAAACTACCTCCCAAGTTCCACAAGCTTTGAGTTGCATCATTTAAGTGTTATCACTCTTCTTAAAAAAAGCAAAATTAATAAATCCTAGAGATAGAAGAAAACTGCGCTCTATTTCTAGGATAAATGGGTACAGGAAACTTGTGTAATTTTTGTTATAATACTAAAAATAGACCAATCATTTAAAACTTCAAATTTAGAAGAGACTTTCAAACTGTAATTATTTTACATTTTAATGGGACATAATTGTCTTTGTTATTAGTCAAATATGCTGCCGTGCTTTTTAATGCCTCTGTGAAAGGAAAATACTGTGGTCTTAATCTTTTCTTTTCTTTTTTTTTTTTTTTTTGTCTCCTGCTGCTGCTAGAAAACATCCTTGTTTCTTGTTCCCCTTCTTCCCCTCCTATTATTGAAATGAATGTTGTAAGAGGTGGGGGAGTGCCTTTTGGAGTAAAAGTGGTGCCATTCTTCAAGTATGTAAAGAAAATAAAAGAGTGTTCTGTTCTGAGATCTTGCTTTTTCTCCAGGTGTAAAGCCAGGAGTTAAATTCCTGTGTAGAAAGAGTATTATTCCAGGAAGGTAGACCCTGTATGACATTTAAGTGAAATAATACTGTTCTAGACTGAGCTCAGCTGGAGTGAGAACTTCACGTGCTTGTGTTTGCTCTCTTGAGAATTGCTTATGACAGAAGAACATGCTGCTTGTTGAATTTTCACAGGACAAACATTTGTTTTGCTGGTTTTATTCTTCCTTTTGCTTACATTTCACTTTGTTTCACTCAACTTTTGTTCTTATGTGGGTTCGGACAGCAGTACTTAACTTCTTCATTTCTGCCCAGTCTCTCCTCCTGTCGGCCTCAGTGTCTCTGCTGAGGTAACACAGGATGGTTGTGACAAAGAGGGGAATAATACACAGATCCTTTGACTGTCTTATGCTATCTCATTTTGATCACTGGAGTTTGTGATTATCTGTGCGGGGGTTTTTTTGGAAATAAAACACTAGCTCTTAGCTAAACTAATTCTTTTCCATTCCCTTTCATCTAATGCATCTTTCCACTGTGGGTGGACATTTTCTTCATAACACCAAGTAACCACACCTGGAAACTCTCCCATTTATACATGGGAAGCTGGGCTGATGCTTTTAGTACTTCTTGTCCTCTTCTTTGTTTGTAGGTTGTAGTAGCAGAGATAGATACACACAATATCCTGAAACTGAAATAGAATTAAAAAAGACCTCCTTTATGTTGAACTGTGAAAGATGAAAGTTCCTTCTGTGCAAGCTCTCCTCCTCCCCTCCCCCTGATGCTCCCCAATGTTTTGATGAGTATACTTCTGTTGGATTTTTCTTTTGTTTTTTCTTAAACTTTCAGGTACATTATGGTGCCAAGTGGAAACATGGGGGTATTTGATCCCACAGAGATCCATAATCGAGGACAACTGAAATCACACATGAAGGAAGCCATGATTAAACTAGGCTTTCATCTGCTCTGTTTCTTCATGTACCTTTACAGGTTAGTTTCAAAAATTGCTCCCAAGGAACAAAGGAATTGTTCCATTTTTATCTCCTCTATTCTGCTACTGTAATTGCTGGTATTTGTGTCTTTATCTTTTTGCATCCTGCTAAGCCTCAGTAACATATTTTGACAGCTATCTCCAGGCTCATTATATGCCTTTATTCTTTCTGATCAAACATTGTTTGGAAACTCAGACTACTCCTTAATCTCAAACCCCCTATAAGTACAATCTAGAGAGTTACATGATTTCAGCACCTAGAATAAGTGGCCTGTTTAGAGTGAAAATAATCTTGAGGACCAAGTTTATTTTACAAGTTCTGTTTTAGAAAATAAAGCTGATCTGGCTAAGTTACAAACAGATTAGTTCTGCGATGGGGCCATCTACTACAAGATGGAAGAACTACTGTTCTTCTACTGCAGTATTACTTCTGCAGTCCTCGTCTTCATAAGCAAAGCACATAGCATAGTTGCCTTGACTTTCTATTTCAGAATCAAGTGCAGTTCTCTCGTGAAAGCAATAGCTGTTCCTGCTTGCACATGCTTCAGTAATCCACCGCTCTCATGTTTTCTGTTTTGTCACAGTATGATTCTGGCTTTGATAAATGATTGAGAAGTTGAAAAAGAACCGTTAGCTGCCAAATTGGGTCATCACTCCAGTGACTGGTTGTGGAGCCACAGACACCTTCCGAATATACCTAGATCAGTGTCATCATGCAGTATATTTTTCCTCTTCGAACAAGAAATATTTTTCTGTATTTTTAACATAAAATATTTTCAAAAGACATTGGATTTGTGTAGCAGTTGTTTTTGTTCCTTTACAACCCAAACTGCTTCTGTAAGGTGAAATCCTTACTTACAGAACTGATCTCAGGAATTAAACAGTGAGAAGGGAAACTCATTTTCAGCAGCATGGGCTGATAATAGTGGTAGATGCAGAACAAATTTAAGTGCAGCTCTGATGTCTGCTTCTTGCTGAAAGGTGTCTGGATGTGCCTTGGGCTGTCAAGCTGTCCTGTTAGAGCCTAGCTTGAAGCAGTGCTTGGATCATAGATTTCAAAGTGGAACAGTAGCACAGCTTGCATCTTTGTGTCAGTGTCTTTTCCAGCTAAAAAGCAATGGAATAATAAAAGTTACGCTTTTCTCCCTTTCTGCCCCTCCCTCCAACAACCTGTATGAAGTCTTGTGTTTGGATGGATTAAGGAAGGTCCCTTTGGTGAAGGTGACACTTGGGTCTAAGAGTGAAAAACAGATAGGCAAGAAACATGATTAATACGTGCTTTTTCCCCTTCAACTCCTGTGTTGTTGTTGAAATACATCATAGACCTGCATACAAAGTAAACACTGCATCACAGTAGGGCTGGAGTTGGTTACAAAGCAAAAGACTCTCTGCAGTCACTACTCTGTGAGCCTGCTGTTTCCATATTCAGTGAGGTGAATCAAGAATACACCTAGCTCAGGGAGGTAAAACCACTAAGGTAAACCATAACCCAGTTATCCCAGTTCTGATGGGACTGCTTCAAAGGCACCAGCAAACTAAGTTCTTGTGCAGCTCTGGCATGAGTGATAAGTATATAAACCTGAGTTTGTACCCTCACTGTTCAATAACTGTGTTTAGATTGTTTTATATGTGCATAAAACAGGGTTTTTGAAACAAACACATTGAGTGAAATACTTCAAAAATACAGTTCTGTAATTAAGTCCTAAAAAACTATGAGTTTTTCCTTCTTAAGTACTTGGTTTTTTGGTGTAAAGCTGTAGGTAGCAGATTGTTGTCTTTTTACTGCTGGCCAGGAAAAACACTGAAGCTTGATTTCTCTAGATACCTTGTGTTCAGTGTCTGTTCTAGGAGAAGCTTGGCTTAAAATTTATGATGGATGGAGTCCAAGTTCAGCTGTTGCAAAGATGAAAAACTGCTGAAAATTATGCTCATTAAAAATAACTGAGGAAATAGCTACCACAGCTGCATGCCACTGACTACTCAACACCACAAAAACCAAATTGCAGAAAGTACTGCCTTATAGAGCTGAAATGCAGACAGGATGTAGGTCTGGAAAAAGGAGAGCAAATAAAACTTTGAAAGAGAAGCCAGTAACTTTTGTAGCAGCTTATATGGTAGGCAATTAAGTTACCTTATTTGTATGTGAAAAAAAACATACTACACATATTTTGGGGTTTATCTATTAGAAGAAAGGGCAGTGTTGTTAGTAAGCTGCTTGAGTTAAGTCCTTGCTGTAGTGCTAACAGTAGATAAATTTCATTAATGACATTTCACACTGAGAAACATGAGCATTAAATAAGTTCACCCCTTAAACTACCAGTTTTATTCTAAATACATGATTTTTAGAGAAGAGCTATATTATTGAAAATGTTTGTAAGATACATTGTCTTCAATGATTTCTAACTGCCAGCACCTCAGAGTTACAGTGATGATGTTAGATAGGGTAGACCCATTCCCTAATGGAATTGGTAACATTTATCACTGTGAAAAGCTTCTGTTCTTGACTGAGGGCGGTGTTTCTTCGGAGGTGGGTGCAGGATAGGGAAGGATAAGGGAAAAGCACAACATATCTGGAAAAAAAAAATGGGGGCAGCATATGTCTTAGTTTATATCCCTGACCTAGAGGGATGTTATTGTGGATTCTTCCCCACTTCCTTCCTCAAGAGTGAATTATTAACCATGATAGACCAAAAAAAAAAAAAGAGATATGTTTTCTAAGTGGTGGTTGTGAAACACTAAACAAGCTCTACTTTTTATGAATGCAAGATTCCCACCCCACTTTTTTCTATAAATAAATTGTGTTAATTCACATCTAACAACGTTTTGGAAAAACCTCAGCCGGAGACTCCAGAGAACTACAATTCTGCTGAGTAATTATACTGGTAATTTTGAAGCCTTCCTTACTGTACAGGGTCATTTCCTGCTTTAACAGAGATCTTCACAGAGCTCAGCATCAGCAATGGGAAAAATGTATTTCTAATTGCTAAAAATGTAGTTTGTTAGATGGAAATAGGAATCCTGGAGTCATCTATCTAACAGGAGGATCCACAGAGCACAGAAATTTTACAACAGTTAAAAAAAATCAAAACAAACTCCCTGCTTTCTGGGTCTCCATCAGGGGAGAACAGGGAAATTTAAATCCAAGCTTACTATACAGAATTCAAGACAATTACAAAGTTTAGACCGATTTTAAGTTAAAAAAATCACCTAACTTTATGAATCGGTGTGAGACCAAACACTGATTCCCTCTTCCTCACTCACCAGAATATTTTTCCCTTTGGAACTGAGGTATGCAAGTAAAACTTCATGAGGGGACCATTAGCTTATCCTTCACATGGTTAGCTACCGTTTACGTAAAGCTCTTAATCGATGAAAATAAATCTGAAGTTAGTCTACAGGGATTCTAACTTTTAATCAAGGTGATTAAGCTCTTTTCCTCACCCACAGTCTACAGCCTTGTCAGCTTGCTAAGAGATTAAGTCATTCAACAGTTTTTGGAGAGATGAGATAGCTGTTACAGGACTGCACTTGGGAGGGGGGATTAGTTAAAAAATGTACAATAGTGTATTTCCCCCTAATTAATCATTACAGTTACAGACTGTTGGTTATTTATCTTGTTTTATTAAAGAATATACTTATCTCATTCTAGTAAACTACTGGTCCATTCTAAAATAGTTCTGTATTATGGAACATAATAAATCAGTGGAATCAGTAGTCCTAAGAACAGTTCTACGTGCAGGTTAACAATCAACCTGGAACCCCAATAAGGCCATAAAAGTAAATCTTTATCTGTTCAGTATTGGCATAGCTTTATTCTAATGCTTTTTTCCTACAAGCAGCTCTCTAGGATTTTGTACAAATGCTAACAAAAGACCATGTTTGCCTATATTGTGGTAATTACAGAACAGCAGGCATTGGCAGGGACCTCAGGAGATCACCTAGTCCAACCCCCCTGTTAAAGCAGGGTCACCTACAGCAGGTTGCACAGGATGGCGTCCAGGTGGGTTTTGAATATCTCCAGAGAAGACGACTCCACAACCTCTCTGGGCAGCCTGTCCCAGTGCTCGGTCACCCTCACAGTGAAGAAGTTTTTCCTTGTGTTCAGATGCAACTTCCTGGCAAAAGAAAAATTTAGGCTATATGGACTGCCAAGTAGTTACCAGTACATTAACCACCTTCTCCTTGGCAGAAACATTAGAGGTGAACAAACTTCAGTGGTTACTCTTCAGAGCATTACAATTAATTTTAAATCCTACGTATGGTGGAATTCCACAGTTCTGTAGAGTCATATACCTGTTTCTCTTGCAATCTTGTCACCAGAGGCAGAGATGAGACAGCAGGTGAAACACAGTAACAAACCCAGCCAAAAAACCTGACTTCCTTCATCTGCCATGCAGATGTTTAATGGCTGCAGCAGCTCTGCAGTCTAACAACCCACCGACAAGTCCTAGTCCCCAAGGGCAGCGGCACAAACCAGCACAGGGAAAGGGATAAGGCATGGCCCTTCGGACGCCTGCATGTAAGCCATGATTATCTAAACACTGCTCAAAGGGTAAAGGAAGGAATAAGGTTAATACAGAGGTGCTGCTAGAAGGAGTAAAGGCCTTGTCTAATCAACAGAGCAGCTAAAAGAATGTAAAAATTGAACACATTTCAACAAAAGGTTTGAGTTTGGGAAAGCTACAGGAAGGGGAGGGCAAATTTAGGCACAGCTTTTTTTTAACAGAACATTAGCTAGAGCTGAATAAAAACAGAGGACAAAGATGAGGTTCTGTTTTAAGGCACAGGGAAGAGGGACAAGAATGCAGGCTTAGTTGGAGGGAACAAAGGCAACAGCAGAGATGTATCTTCGAGAGCTCTCAGTCACTGAAGCTGCTTAGGTCCTATTCAGATAGATGCCTGGAGATCCCCAGTCTCCCCTTTACAAAAAGTCTGAGCAAGAGACTTAAGTACTTTAGGAGCACCCTATCTTCAAAAGGCGCCACAGAACCCACCGATCACCAGAAGCAACCCGTCTGGTATTTAAGCAAGCTCCCATGTTACAGAGCCAAGGTTTTCACAGAGCCTCGAAGGAGCAGGCGTTCAACGAGTTAGATAAGCACAGAACCGGGCACAGGAGTGTCGACTGCTAAATGTAGGGAAAACACAAGTGTGAGGTAGATGAGAGCCAAACATCAAGAACTGGAAAGCCTGCACACAACACTGAGTGGATTCATCTTCAGCTAAACTGCCACGAGTTATTTTTTCCTAGTGAGGAAATAAAATACTACAGCTATGGAAGAAATCTGTAATTAATGATCAAGAAATTAACATCCAAGTCAGTCATATAAGTGAAGTTAGGGAAACTTAAGAACTATTCATTCCAGTTATTTATTCTGTTTATTGAATTGAAAGAAAGGGAATACAAACATTTCTGTTAAGTGCTGTGCACCAACATGGAAAAAGTGTATTTTGTTTTTTTAAAAATCCTAATAAAAACAAATCAGAAGTTAATGTAGTTCCAATTGAACAATTTTTAAAGATATGTTTAAAATACTACACATTTATAAAATAAAAAAGTTAAAACGGTGTTCTGTAAATAATTAGTAAAACAAGTGAAAATAAATACGAGACCCAAAGTTCTTATGTTTTTAATGTAATATAGCAAAGAAATTTTTAACTACTTAATATAATCCGAGGAGAGTAACAAAAATCCAGAAAGTTTAAGAACGCAATCCTTTGAAACATTTAATATCAGTCCATAGCAAATAGTCATTACATACCAAAAGCTCTAAGTGTTAACTAGTTCCACCACTACTCCATATAAATCTTGACAATTTAGAAATCTTGAGATCAACAATAAAGTTCTTTTCTTGATCTCTACAGCTTGGTTTGTAAGTACATACATGCTTTGAGGATCCATTTTGTCCCATGTGTTTTCAAGGAGCCAATAACTTTTTCCATCTGTGCCTAAAAATGTTAAGATTCAAATCTAGCACATATACCCTAACAATGAAAACAAAAAAAATGTTTAAGAAAAAAGATGGGGCACAATGAATTTCAAATTTATAAAAATATACTGATATTAACCAAAACCTTCCGGTCAAAGGACACTTCACATACACACAACTTAAAGTATGCAAGAAAACATGACAAGTACCTAGAACATTTGGTTCTCTGTCTGTTTATGGAACACACGCACACGCACATTCATACCAGATGGGAGGAACACTCTCACAGACGTTTTACTGAATCCAGATTATCCGGATTCATAGACAGAAAACTTGTCTACAGTTTATTTCAACAACTAGAGGCAGCTACTGCAGCAGTAGTTCAACACTGCACACTTCAATTAAGTCCACCCTGTTTAAAAAAAGTGTCAAGAGTTAATGGGTATTTTTTTTCTTTCTAAACATCATTAAAAGTAGCAGTTTTCAAAATTAAGTATGGCAGCTGAAAATGGACTCAAGCCAATGTGGCAAAAGACAGGAGGAGGTCAAAAGGAGGATTAGCCATTTATGGGATGGGTGTTCCTCTTAATAGTTGTCTCAAAAAAATTAGATACAAGTGTATTTTGTAGCTAAAACCATGGACAAACTATTGAAAGTGCATTTTTCCTCCTCCCCCTTGAGTTACAGTAGTTTGTCTGTTGGTCAGTAAATCCTGATTTTTTTTTTTTTTTTTTTAAAAATGTTCATTCCCCTTTCTCTACTCCCCTCCCCATTTGGGTCTACACCATCTCCCCCAAACTACAGCTAATTGTACGAGTCCTGGTTTCCTGCTAAGGAAGCCTTCAAAACTGATTTTGGGTGGGAGCATCACTTAGCAGTGTAAGAGTATACAACTAGACACAGACTCCCAAGAACATACCAAGTTTTATGAAACATTACCTGTTTGAAGCCAAGTTGAGAAGTACCTGGCAAGATCTGGATAGATTTCTAGCTTGCATCTTTGCTCTAATCATAAAAAGAAGTTAACTTTAAAGTTGGAGAACTTTAGAAAAGACAGGGAATTTAAAACAAAGGTGTCATTTCCCCCCACTACCCTCCCCTCCCAAACAAGGCCAGATCTAGCATTTTCCCTTTTGTGCTCCATTGTGCCTTGAAAATTACTTACCTGAACAGCTAAAGAACATTCAGATAATAAAATGCTTCAGCTCTTTTTTTTTTTTTTTTAAAGATCTGCCTTGACAATAACCTGGGGCTACTCTGAGTATTTTAAGCCAACAGCTGACCAGAGAAAGTTATAAAAGGAGTACACACTTACAGTATTTTCCTCTTTAAAACCATAGGTCTGTTGACTAGAAATAGTGATTTATTGCAGGTGTGTACTTGTTCCAGCCTCAGACTCCAGCCTACGAACATTTTTAAGCACATGGAAATCAACGTGTTGCAAATGAGCAAACTTAATTGTTCCCCCCCATAGTCTCATTTTATAGTCTGTGCACAAAAAGTATTGGTACTTTTCAATTCACATATTGTGAATACGTGACATGCTACAGAAATAGTTTAGGTTACTCTTTAATCTATAGGTTGTAATGGTAGTCATTACTGCTAGATCATGTCAGTTTACTATGGGACCAAGTAGTGTGGCAGAATGAAGATTACTCTCAGCTTTCTCTTGTCTCCGCTCATCGCCTGCGAGCAGCAGACAGCTACGCAATATACTGAGACACTCTTGAAACAGTGTCATCTATACGGAGCTTTCCTTTACATTGTGTAGTTGCACCATGAAACTAAAGTGGAGATACCAGAACACATGGCTCTCCCTAACTCTGCTTCTAAACACCTGAAGTGTATTTTAGAGGTACAAACCAAGTCCAGAAGAGAAGCCCCAGAATGGAGGGGGAGTCTTTTGGCAAAGTACTAAGTTTAAATTTCTAATTACAAAGCATTGCAGTGGAAAGTAGGCACCAGCCCACACACCCCCCCACCTCCCACAGCTTGTACCAGGTAAGGAGTCTCGCTTTGTTTTGGTATGGCCACCACATTAAAAATGCCTGTTGAAGTGCATATGAGACTTTAAACCTAAGCTTGAGATTTGATCTGGCCTTCACCACCTGCCTAAAGTTCCCACTCAAGTCTCACAAGCATGAGGTAAGTAAGTAGTGCCAGACCATTGTACAAGACAAACCCAGGATTATTCTCCTTACTCTCTAAATAATGTTTTGTTTGAAAACGTAAGTTCCAGAGTAAGACAATACTAGGGTAACTTCTAAAGATTCACGTGCTGGCACTGGTTATGAATTATACCATGTTTTGAACATATAAAACACTGTTTACAATTTAGGTATTTGATTTTTATTTAAAACCCAAAGGTTTAGCTTACTCAAATTTGAGCTTGGGAAGTCATCTGTTTGCCTGCAACACCAATGCCACAGGAACAAGACCGACTAATCTTACATTGTCTGAACTAGGAAGAGAAACAAACAGCTTCCTCTAGAACTAGCTAGCGGAGGAAGGAACTGATTTGTAGCCTTAGCTTACACATGTATTCCCAGTACTGTGGAACAGTAATTGCTATCAAAGAAATTCACCTGAATTTTAAGACAATGTACTAGATTGAAGATAAGAACATTAAGTTCCTACTTCATTTTGGAGGTACTAAAAGAGGAATATGTCAGATTCAGGCCTGGTCTCAACCAAAGTATCAAAATCTTAAATCATGTTTAAGTTCACACACGAGGCAAGAAAAAAAACCAACTCCACCACCTCATGGGTGGAATCTAAAAAAACCTGATCTGCCAAGCTTTGCTTTGTTTTTCTAGGAAAGAAAAAGTGACTGTTTATGTTAACTACCACATTCCCATTCATCAAAGTGGCTACACTTCTCTTCCCAGGAACTCCAGCAAACCTTCCCCCACCCTTCTTGCACACATGACTAATAAGGACACTAGATTATCTCATTAAAGGATGAAGTCCACACTTATGTTCACGTTCTTGGTGGCATGCCTTTCCCTGTTCCCTCTTTACTTCACAGCAGTACCAACACTACCTTCCTACCCAAAGTGGCAAAAGGGAATCCAGTGCCATCCCATAATGAATTTGTGGGTAGTGCAGAAGCACAGAGATGCCAGGCCATCTGTTTACGTCAAAAAGAATAAATACTTAATTATAAACGTCCTTCTCTTAAGATGGGATATTAGTGGAACTATTCCTGGATGTGTCAAGATATTCACAGCACCAGTTCACAACAAGGTCTGGGAGAGGCATTTAAATCTGCAAATTTAAAAGCATATTCTCAAAAAGAAAGATCTATACACCTTTGTTTATCAAACCAAGAGAAATTTCCATCATAATACAAGTGTTTAATTATGATTTGTATGTTAATTACTTTTACAAAATGTTGACTTTGTGAAGAAAGGATTCAACACATTCTTCCCTCAAGGTGTAGTCTACCTTTTACCAGCATCATTGCATATATTTATTTCATTAAAACCAAAAAGACCTTGTCTTGTTTAAACTCTTAGTCTGGTGGTGCACTCTGAAAGCTTTTTTTTCCTAAATATCTGTAAGGATGGACAGTGAGTTTCTCCTTCTAAAACAAGCTTCACTGCCTACATAAGGCTCCTTCCAGCCACTGCTTTTGATTGGGTCTCAAGACACTTCAGAAGAGCATCAGTGATACCGTGTTTCATGACACTTCTTGCATTGTTTTAATTCCAAATGTATACAAATGAAGTCATTTTAATCCTATAAATAATTTATTTTTAAAAAATTGTGCTGTTAACCCCTTTGCAGGGCAACGAGCTATGTGAAAAGTACAAAACTTTTTGTCAAATGTGATACTGAGAGTGCTTTTGACATAGTTCATTGGTTTATCATCTCAATTTATATATACTGCGCAACGGGCAAGGCTAGAATCCATGAACCAAGCTGCAAAGATCTCAAGCTAAGTAAGGCGGAGAGAGACTTGAGAAACAAGAGAAGGAAATACTTTCCTATCCAATGTATACTCTTCAGACTAAAGCACTCTTTCTATCAAGCCTTCTAAACTGTTAAATAAAGTGTTCCAAACAAGCATTTAAACTTCATTACACAGAAGAGCAACAAGAACAGTAGCCTGCCAGACAAAAAGGCAGGAGGGAAAAATATATATACTGAGTTCAATGGTTAGCCTGAATGTAGCACAGTTCTTCACAACCGATGGGGGGGGTAATTTCAACACGGTGTCCAACAACGTTCTAACGACGTGCTTCATCTCGACTGGTTACTATGAAGCAAGGTGGTAAATGTTTGGCCCCAACCGGGCTTCAGAAATGGTTCTTTTTCATGACGAGCATGTCTGTCCAGCTATCAATCATGTTTGTTTGCACCAAATCCCAAGCCATTTAAAATACGACTAATTAAGTTAAACTGAAGTCGTCTGCTCCAAATTCGCCATCAACTATCCATGCTACTGCATTCCTCTGAGCAAAAACAAAAACATAAGAGAAAGAAATCACACCTTGAAGATCTTATCAATAGTTAATATTTCTATTATAAGGTCATTAATACAGTGTATTTATATAAGTTTTACTGAACATGCATTAGTTAATGGATCTTATTTTTATTCTGTAACTAAGTCCCATGCTAAAAATTCACTTATTTTAGATATCATTATGCATATCAGTTTAGAGATTAATTTAGCATATTAGGTGCTGGTACACAAAAAGCATCTCTTCCAAAAAGAGCTAACACACATTTGCATTCAAGTTCCAGGGGAGTGTGCCAATTACAAAGCTGTCACCCATTTAAGATTCCCAAGTTGTTAGATATCATTCCGCGCACCTACACCTCTTGTGGAAGCACTGCCGTGAGAAATCCATTTTCTATTGATTTGATTTTTACGGTGTTTACTAGCTCATTTTCTGGAGGAACTAAGAAAGAGTGAGCAAGCAGCTAATTGGAGAAAACAAACAAACAAAATCACAAGTAAAAACAACTGGAGGATGGGCTCCAAGTCCTTATGGGTGCATTCAAGGTGTTACAAACAGGAGATTGGCCAGGCTGGTCCACCTAGTCCAATACCAGAAGCAGGTGCGTCAGAAAGCACAGGAGCAAGCAAAGGAGGTAATTCTTGCTCCTAATATCCTTCCAACTTTCAGCCATTTTCACCTAAAGGACGTTCTGAACTAGAGACGTTTACTTATCTAGTAGCACTCAATGGATTTCTCTGATTACTTTGTCCAGGTTCCCCTTGAACTCGTGTCCACACCTGGTATCCACAAGGTCCTGTGGCAATGGGATATACTGTATTTCATTTTAATGTCTACTGTAAATTTTTTACAAGGTTGAACGTGTAATGACAGAAGCCTATAAAATGCCGAACAACCTCCCGGTGGTCACGTCATTAACAATTCCTCCTCTTGCACGGAGGCAAGAAGGGCTGGGATCAAGTGTGCATGTTGGCATCAAAAAAAGTTGCCTTGTTAAAAAAGCCTCTCTCCTGGCCACAGCTGATTGCTGATGGTTAGGAAAGAATCAATTGTGTACAGATTTTATGGTGGGAAACTTCACTCTCCAGACATTGGACATTCCTTTTGTAAGCGTTGTAATACCATTATTCAATTTGCAGTGTGGTCAGAACATATTATTTTAATTCTAACAACACTGTATGTTATTAAACCTCAAGCACTGGATGCAAGATTTTTAAGAAGTCTATGTAAGTTAATATAATCCTGAGGCCTTAGTGACACCAGTTTTCTGTAGGGACGTGTCGGAAGTTTGAATATCATTTTGGAAATACCAGTTGTTTCCTTTTTATTCCACAAACATAAATAACTTAGATAAGAATCAACAGCCATACATAAAACCAAGTAAATCAGATTCTAACCGAAGACTTAAAAGCATTTTTCTACTCTATTTATGGTAAATAAAATCCACTGACCCAGCTGCCTTTGATGTAAGCTTTTAGTGATTAGAGAACACACATACACGCACACTGGTTTTTACCTTCAATATCCTGGTTGTCTACGAAAGGTGCTGGTCCCCATATTCTAACAGTGCCATCATCAGAGGCGCTGGCCATCATGGATGGAATCTGCGGGTTCCAGCTCACACAATTAACAGTACGCGTGTGCCCTGTCAGCTCCGCAATTGGCAGCTCACTACGCTTGTGCCAAATATATACTTTGTGATCTAAACAAAATAAGCATTTAAAAAACCATAGTGAAAAACGTTGTTCTGCACAGACCAATTTGTCATATCAAACAGCACTTCCACACAAGCTCTCAGCAACTAAAAAACCCATTAATGTTGTAAAACCCATGTTTAAAACCCACGTCTGTTGAACATACAATAGCACTGATAATTTTTCTTCTAAAAGTGATCAAAAGAATATGAGTAAAGCTCTTCCACTAAGAGGCATGCTCCCTTTTAAGACTTGCAAGTCTCCTACGCTTGGTATTTGAAGAAAAACATTTGACTACAATGCAAATAAGCCAATATGTGGCTAAAGAGAGAAACCAAGCTATTCTTAAATGAAAGACATGGACTTGTGATCTCATCCAAAAGGAAGTCTTGCAGATTTTTTTTTTTTAAACAATCATATTTACAGATTAGTACATGCATTATAAAGTCATAAGTACTAAGGCAGAATATTTACAACCACCATCTGTTGATGAGTACTAGGTAAGATCACAGCTCTATAGTATCAAGACATATTTCATAAACTAAAGACTAAAACATTCCGGTGAAAGTGCAGAGCAAAGGAGGGAGAGCAACATAGCTTATTGCCTAAAATTGTGAGCTATTACTGTCTTCAACAACAATTAATTCTTGTGTGGTATTTAAATATATGAATTTGTACACATTAAAGTAGATGCCATAAACAACCCTACAGATCTTATTTTGTGATAGGAAACTGAATTACTTCTAGCAACATGCTAGAAATAGGTGAACTGGTCGGACACGCCACTGCAATTTTTTAGAAACATGTTCCTGCTTTATAGCCAACCATATGTAAGAATAAATGGCTACGGGTGTGGGGTTTTTTCCCCCAACTGTAGACTAGCAGCCTTTAACAAGTCTGTGTGTTGACCTCTCTAGGAATATCTTTGGAATATTCCAGAGCTATACAAACTGAACAAGTATGTATTACTAGTATTACACAAAAGCCTAGTATTTAGGTCTAGCATATCAAATTCAAATCTATTTGAAAAAATTTTAATTTAGATGTCATTCTGAAGGCTTAGCAAACAAACCAATCTTCCTCTATTCCTCCTCCCAACCCCTTACAAAACAAACTTGCTCTCTGACCTACCTGCTAGAATAGCATCATGGAACCGTGTGATAACTCAAGTGTCTTCTGCTGAATCAGCTCATTTGAGTACAACACCTTTATATATACTTGCATTGATGCAAATGTTCTGGGTGTGTTTATATTCCACTTACGATTTCAAGAGACTACATATCCACGCTATTCATCAAACAACACAATTCACTCTCTGCTTAAACACTGGACACGCAAGCCTCTGCTGTCTGGGAGAATCAAAGCCTAAACACAAACCAGTATTTTGGTGCTTGTCAGAATGCCTGTATTTTGTTTTGGAAAAAACAAGTTAGCTAGATTAAGGCAGCAGTCAATTTCCCTCTCAGAAAGAGACCTCCATTTTCTTCCTATTGATGCAAGTGTTAGGAAAAAAGCTTACCTGGCTGACAACATACCTTAAGTTTAAGAGGCTATGATAATGTAATCAATCTATTCCTTTTCTTAAAAAGGCTATGACAATGTGATCTGTTATTTTTGTCCTGTCTGATTGGTTTTTTTAAGATACATAGACTTTCTAAGTAGCCAGATGTGCAACAATTCAATGCAAAGAGGCAACAGCTTCAGACAGTCCAAATCTAAATAGGGTGCCATCAGTTTTAAGTACTGCTTGGTAGTTTTTAGAGAATGAAGATAATAAAGAATAAATAAATGGGGGGAAAAAAAAGGGACTGGTGCACTGTATTATCTACACCTACACACGCGCATCAGTATGGCTCAACACAAATCCTGAACTTTGGGGCACTCAGGTCCCTTATTCAACTGCAAAGAGGTTCACACTGGATTGGAGGACTGGAGGTGCTGCCTTCAGTCATTACATTCCACTAGATCTGGCCAGAGGGTGATATTTGGTTTTATTTTATATATATTTGGTATTTTCCAGAAAAGGATAGTAGGAATGCCCTGGCCAATCTTATTTCCTGACAGCTCTGAGTTACATAGTACTAACAGCGATTGCTCACATATTCCAAGTGCAATTCTTAGCCCTGCATAGGCTTGAACCTTAAGTGACTTCCATGGGAGCTGATGGCACTACATCAGTGACAGAACTGAACCAATTCAAAATATAAACCATTAACTAATTTCTATTCTTGGCACAAACAGTCAAATAAAAACATACCACAAAGCCTTTGATTACCAAGACACCCTACCAGACTATGTCAACAACTGCTTAATTTGAGAGTATGCTGAATTTGAGACTACTGTCTTTGTAATTAAGCTGACAACTCTATTGAAATTAAAATAGCCTCACCACACCTATATCTTCCACAGGCAAATGAGGCTGTTACTCCCCAGAAGTATTTTTGATTCAAACCGTAAGCCTAAGTATCATGCCACAAAAAGAAAAAGCCTCAAGAACACCCCACCCACTTCTAATTAAAACCGTGCAGATGCTTTTGCTTTAGAGGAGCAACACAAAAGATTCATTAATGTTTTCTACTACTACCATTCTCTCAAAAAATTCTTTCTGCTAGCATACAATTATTTCTTGAAGTATGCCACAACCTCAGCGCTCCTCAAACTTACTTAATGAACCAGTTGCTTGCTTTTATAGATGACAGCTGCTAACAGCGACATTATAAAAAGGTATAGGAAGGATACAGTGTTCCAGTTTTCTGCACAAAAGGGAATGATGTTACCTTCGCTGCCACTCGCAATGAAATCTTCATTATGACCTCCAAAACACGAGTGAATTGTGTAAAATCCTTGTGTAACACCTTGATACTTTCTCACTAAAACTCTGTCTTGTAAGTCCCATAAGTGAACTCCCTGGGAATAAGTAGTATAAGATTGTTATTTTATCATTAAACATTATTCATTGCATTCTTTTGAAACACTAAAAAATTAAACATGATGAAACTACATTACTTCAGTACTGTTACTAGATCAAGAGAGTAAAGACATACCAAATGACTACATTAAACTTCCATTCTGTGGTCCCTTCCATTGTGAAAGCTCCTATTCTTACCCAAGGTTTCAAAGGCAGAAATAAAATCTAATTCTCACTCCCCCAAACACGTCAACCTGCCCTGAGTCTTGCTGTACCTGGCTTCTCAATGCAACAGCCAGATATTAACATTCAATAGTACATATTTCATAGTATGAAACTCGACTATAAATCAGTCAAAAAAAAAAATCAGTCTCAAGAATAAGATCGCCTTCTTGTCAGAGAATGCCATGCTATGTTTATGAATATTAAGGCCTTTATAGTACATGAAATACAACTGATAAATATCAGACATTCCAATGTGCATCAAAATATTTCAAAACAGGTAGCAGTTGCAAGTTTTATTTCCATTTCCCTTTATCATCACCAACTCACCTGAGTTGCTACATTTAACAAAGCTAAACGGCCATTTTTTGAAATAGTAAACGACATAATAGGGTGATCTTCTTGTACTCTGAAATGACAAGACACATCAATGTTAAGAGGACACTTAACCAAACAATGATGCAACACCAAGTCAAAAGGCATGTCCTGTCTCTAATATTATCAGGGAAACACAGTTCTGAGTTTGAAATTAGGTATGTTTCTATGTCAGTACAAGCCAGGTCTGTAACAGTTTGCTTATAATTACGACAAATCCCAAGACCAAAACGGACTTCAGACTTCAAATCCAACTCCTCACTTCAAGGCAGGAGCTACTAAAATATGCCAGGAATTAAGATGATGACAACTCCTTATGACAGGAGTGTCAAAACAGCCCCAAGAAACCTACTCCAGTGCTCAAGAAGTTATTTCTAATACTTGATCTAATGCTTCTTTCTGCAACTGGAACTCACTAATTCTTGTCCCATGTTATTCTCCTCTTAATACTGAGAGTATTTTAATAACTTATTTCCCATCCTGTCCCACAAACCCTTCCTCAATCATCTTCTGACACTAAAAACCAGGAATTCAAAAGCAAAGAAAGGGGTAGTTACATGTTCCTGTCTGTAAGATCCTCAAAGTTATAACCCCGAATTCGCTGGTGTGTGTCCGATGCTAGAACAGTTTTCCCATCGCTCAAGCACCAAAGGCATTGTACTCTCACCCCTTCCCAGGAGTCAAGGAGATTACCATCTAAATCCTGATCAGAAGGGGAAAAAAAAAATTAACTGTTAGTCTCAGATTTCTGAGGAGTTGACAAGTGTATCTCTCACCTTCTCTTCAGACAATTGCTACAGAAAGTAATCTTACCCTGTAAAAGAGAGGACTTCATGAATTAGAACTTGGTTGTCTTAACCAAGGGCTTTTGTAGGTATGTGTCCTGGAAAGCTGAGAATCCCTTTTGTCACTTATTTTCTTGTGTGTGACACATGCAATCTATGTTACATCACAGAGCTCACCTTTGCCGTGAGTGAGGTTTGCATACTGCACTATTATTCTGAGCACCAATTCAGGTGACAAATAACTAAGGGTAGGGTGAGACTGCAGACCACCACCCAAAATCAATGCTAGTCAAGTAATAAGGGTTTCAAATTTCTGTTCACACTAAGCAAAGACAGCATGCAAAACTAAGAAAGATATAGTCAAAATTCTATGGAATAAACAGTACCTGTGGACAAAGGCACTGCTTTTTATTAGTGTATTACCTAGAGCAGCTAGGAAAAAAAAATTCCCAGCCCACAAATCCTCCTTTAGGCAGACAAAAGATGCTTGAACTCTTCTGACTGCTACATACAGAAGTGCTGCTGAAATACTAGTATTAACGTATTGCTGCTTTGAATTACAAAGGATCAGAAGTTTTAACGTACACACACGAAAAACCACGAACCTCAGCTTTGATCATGACAAAAACTTTCATTTCTTGCTTTGTTTTCAATGGGACAGATGCAGAGAACTTACACACTGATAGAACTGTCCACGCTGACCTCCTGTTACAAAACGCTTCCCATCAGGATTCCAGGCCACACTTGTTAAACTGTCTTCATGAGACTGGCTCATCTTTGTCCTCAGCTCCCCAGTCTGGAAAATAAACAAAGACAGCAAGGCCTTATACCAGAACCCTTTCACAGAGACGCATCGATAATTTCATCTGACATGCATAGTGCTTGGAAGTGCATATATTTCAACACGTTTATTAAAAAGCAACACAAACCTCGGAGTAATGCAATAAAAAGGCAGAACTACTTCAGCATCTCCAGTGACCCTGGACTTGATTTGGGACAATTTCTTTTGTCCCTCAAATCAAGAGAGATGGACTAGTCAGTGTGTCAGACAACTGGAAGATTATGAGTAAAGAGAGTAATTAAAAGAATTTGGAAGAACATGTAAGAGAGAAGCAATATGAAATTAAAAAAACAAACGTGGAGAGCAAGGAGGCAGGAGGAGACTAAAAGAAAACAGAGACGACAAAATACATTTTAGCAAAAAGCTGGGAGTATCACAGTATTTAGAACATTTTCCTCCCCAAGCTGGCTCCATGCCAAAATTTAGCTTTCATCCCTAGCTTATAATGCCACTGTTTCACAAGACAGAGTGCCAATGAGTGGCTTACCATTGTCAAAACAGCAAGGGCTTCTCTCTATTCTCTTGTGCCAGCTCTAGTGCTCTTCACCGAGCCAATTTAGTCAATTAAACAGAAGAAAAGTATTCCAAGGGTAAAAAAAGGGAACATTTTTGTTTTAGGAAACTAAATTAGTTCAGAGTCCAAGGCAGCACAAGAAAGACTGTACAGCCCACAGCTCAGGCAGGGGAAGCTTTTATATCAACTCAAGTGCCCGTAAAAAATCAATGGCAGAAAAGGATTTTCAGATTCATGGAGGAAGTGGCAAAATGCCCTAGTGTCTGACTGAAAGATAAAGTTCTGAAATCATAAATTTAAGCCTCTGTGGATCTTCCACTAACATCCCTGGGAGGGTTACACAAAGTAAAATTAGCTTGTATCTTTTAGTTTTGCTACTTGTTAAAATCTTCAATGAGCAACTGCTCTCCTCAGATGATAATTCTGCCCTGTTTCTCTTGATTAATTTACTGTTCTCTTCAGCAGCTCTCTAAGGTCCTATGGATTTATGCCGTCCCTTCTCAGAAATCATCAGTAACCAGACACACTAGAATTGCTGCACAGTCCCAGGCACTTAGACTTGAACTCTAATTTCAGTTCTCTACAAACTGAGTACAGAATTTGTAGGCTGACACAGAAATTCAGGGGGGATGGGGAGATCAGTGTCTCCTTCACACTCACACCTTTGCACAAGTTTGTAGAGATGAGTTCTTTCATACTTAACACATTTAGATATTGAAACAAAAGTGGTAGGCTGACCACAAAGGTTTATTTTTTACTCTTAGTCACCACTTACTTGTACATTCCAGAGCCAAAGCTCAGAACAATCATCTGGGCCACAGGCAACAAGATAGTTGTCATCTGGACTCCAAGCAATGTAAGAGACCCCATACGCATGACCTTCTAACGTCTTGAGTAGTTTTAGCTGGTGAGTATCCTGAAACAGGAGAGATTCTGTTGAGACAATGCAAATGATCTCCTACTAGATTTCACATATGCAGTGTGTCCAAGTACAGCATGGCAAGTTTGCTTTATGCAACTTGGCACCCACATTTTACAAGACAAGTGAATAGGGTGTTACTGGAAAAGCAGTTGCTAGTTTTATGAAGTAGGACCATAAAATGAAAGCTAAGTTTCAATGTGCAAAACAAGAACACTTTTAGGTATTTTTGTTCTAATCTTCCGTGATTCTGATTGTACACAGTGGTATTTTGCAACTTCTACAGAGTTGTAGATTACACTTGCTTTAGTATAGAATATTTAGAATACAGAAATACTATTATCCACATTTTACAGAATTAAGTTACTTTCTTAAAAGACGTGCTAGAAGCTTGTTAAACAGAGAAGCAAAACTTCCACGTACGTTGAGAAGGGAAAATCTACAAGCGCCAATGTTTTTATAAACTTGAGTATCTTGTGCGTGCCACTCAGGAAACAAGTTTTACAGAAAGATATTTTTAAAAGCTTCCTTTAGAGGTGTTCTTATTTCAGAAGTGTTGCCTACAGCAAGCTGTTGCATCTTTTCTGCCAGATTTAGTGAATGAAGCATACTTCGCTCACGCAGAGTATCTCATATCACCTTTATGCTACAACTGTTCTACTGCTGCCTTGTCAGAGGAACATGACTTTCAAGCAGCTTATCGAAATAAATAGTACAGCTAGATACTGTGAAACAACCATGCACTGCCTTCCTAAATACAGAAACACTTCAATACAGTATTAGCACTGACTCTTGACAACAACATGCATATACCGAAAGCAGAACCAAGCTTGTTAAACTGTCGACAATTTTTGTGAAGCTTCTTGGAAAAGGGCAAATGGATTTTCCTACCACCTCTTCCTCGCCCCCCCACCCCCGGGGGGGATATTTATACCTCCTATTTCTCTTTTTAAAGAGTGACTCATTTGAAAATCTAGCTTGATTTCTCAAATTGTCCCTTCTCTTTCTTTTGTTTTAGTATAAATCATCAGAGCACCTCTTGATTCTAAAGAGAAAGAACACAGTCAACAGAGGAAGAGTGACACGAAGGCCTGTTTCTGGGATCAGCTGCGAGGGATTTGGTGACTCTCAGTCAGCCTGCAGCTTTGACGGTTCTGCTGGCTAGAAAAAACTAAATTCCTCAAAACAAAGTGGGCTAAGAATAATCTTCAAAGCTCAGAGAAAGAGGGGCAAGTGAAGGGACCTCCTCGAGGCCCTTTTTCCTTTCTAATTGCTATTCCTGATCTGCATTAAACACTGCTGTATCTGTAGCTAAACTGATCTGCAAGGAAACTGAGTCATGTCTGACATCATCTCACATCCTGGAGCCTGTTTGCAACCAATGTATTTCTTTTTAAATCAGAATTAAGTAGCCTGTCACTTCTGCATCACATTTGAGACTCATGAGGAGCAAGATACGTAGGATATTCCTCTTCTAATGACAGGACTTTGTGGCTGTTACTATCTCTCATACTTCTCTCCAAATGCAGCAAAGCTGCCATACCATGTTTTGCTCTAAAACAGCAGTCAATGGTATTTCAGGAAAACGTCCCAAAATTTAGTCAATCTGCTTCCCACCCACCACCAGAAGAAATCTCATCACTTCTATCCCTTACATATAGCTTCCCAGATTTTTTTTTTTTTCATGTAGAAGAAACAACTATTCAGGTATCAATTTAAGTCTGCAGTAGTTGAGCTCCTTCGCTGAAAAGCCAAAAACCTGTCAACAGTTTTCAGGAAGTACAGAAAACAAGGTTGGTTTCTTTAAGGAAAAAGCCTTCTATCAAAGAGAATACAAGCCAGACAAGGCGATGCACCTACTCTGCTTATTCTTTGTACTCTAGAAATTCTGCCACACTTAGTACTGGGCAAATAATGTATTCCACACACAAACCTAGTTCACTCAAGATGTTATTTAATGCTGCTGAATCTGCATAAGAACTTTGAAATGAACAAATGAAAATGAAAACAGAAGCATGGGTTAAGTTAGGTTAGACATATAGTTGGGTCTTCGAAAAAAAAAGAAATTCATCGTATGAAATGAAGAAAAAACATGGAAGCAGTGCCATTACACTTCAAGAGGGGTGATGAAGAAAAAGGGAGAAATGAAGGATTCTCACACACATGAAGTGTGTGCATGTAAAAATAATACTGTTCATTTGAAACAGTGTTCCCCCATCACTTACCCAGAATTGGATGGATGTTTCCATGCAGTTTATATACACAGATTAGAATAATTCTAAATACCTAAAGCCGTGAAAACCTGATTAAACTCATGGTTCAAAAGACATTGTCAACTGCTACAGAAAATGCGAAAGGCATGCTCTGGCAAATACAAAAATGAACCGTTTATGTGACCTAGTGTTATTTAGACATCCACCTCCTTGAAACGGTTTAATTTTTTTTTTTTAATTACTCAAATATAGAAGATAAAACTCTACAAAGCTGCTTTCCCACAATCTACGTATTAAAGATTTTGTTCCTTTAGCAACCCCTGGCTAAAAGGGTTAGTTCAAAAACACCCACAAAACATATTTGGTTTGTCTAACCAGGTATCAGCTAACAACTTACTCTAAACGCACTAATCAAGATGTTGGGTATTAAAACTCATCAATATAAAAGGAAGACGTGCCTCTACGATCAAGTGACAAGTCAACAGCAAAAACATTTGATCCTTGATTTACTTAGAATTACTCTGTTAAAAACAACAAAAAAATACAGATCATTTCCTAAATAAATTACAGCAGTCAGCTTACACTGCCATGCATCTCTTGGCCCAGAGCACACTGGCTCCGGTAACAAGCCACAATGGTTCTATACCTGAAACACAGATAGCACTTGCTGCTAGCTCAGGGGCTATGTAACAACTATGCACTTGGAACAGGGTTTTAAATTCTCTCATCATCTTAATAGCAAAAAGGACTCAAGTTATGTGGCTTCCTAACCTGTAGTGGAAGAAAAATATTAAGTTCAGCTCTTAAATCCTAGTGAAAGCCAGTACAGAACTGCAAAAATCTGTCATCTTCCACTTAGTATACCAGTTGTGTAGATAAAAACTGTAAGAATCCTATTTCTGACAGTGTTTTACAGGTATTAACAACTTCAAATACCGTGTACATATGTTCAAGTTTATTCACTGTTCTCAATTGTTATGTAATATATGGTCACTTTCATGTCACTTCTACCAGTCAATTAAAACAGTCTTAGATTCACCGCTTAAACTTTTTTCCTACATGTATCTGTTCTCATGTAGGTAAGAAATCTTGTAGCTGCAGGATATTTCATAAGAAGAACAGTGCCACATGTTAGCATCAAAGCCTAAAACTGCAGCCTGTAAGAAAACGGCTGGGTATACTTCCATGCATCAGTGGATTCTGACAAGTGTTTAAATCATCTCAAGCCAAGGCAAATCTTCAACAGCAACTAGCATGAAGTGGTATACTGATACAACTTCAGTTTAGTGCATACCATTTTATTACTCAGAAATAAAGTAATGAATGGTGAAATAGAACATTTAAATCCAAGTATACTAGTAGTAACAAGATAAAAGAAAGGGGTTAGTTGCATACATAGCTCAGAAGTACTCTTCGTAAGAGTGATTCAGAAGAAAGGTTCCTCACTGCCACGCTCCTTCCGCTCTCGCCCAATGCTTCAAGGCCTTCAAGCTGAGAAGCTCCCCTGGAGAGCACCAGCAGGCTCTACCCTGTGCTACTGGTGAGGGGCACACAAGGTTCCTGCCCCAAAGCAGCCAACAGTTCAAGCCCGTTACGCTCAGGCATCGGGTTTTCAAGTGTCCTCCTTTGCTTACCCTGACTGTGATCTTCAGTCATTAACATCCCAGAGAAATACCCTAGTCTGTGGGCTACAGTACATATTATTAGCCTGTCCTACAAAAATCAAACCATCCTAGCAAGAGAAAGCTGAGAGGGAAGGGAAAGACAAGTCGTACACGTTTTAACACGCATCGCACACTTACTGGATCAACCTGCCATATAATAACAGTTGTGTCCTTAGATCCTGTTGCTAGTTTAGTGCCGTCATTGGAGAATTTACAGAACCATACTTCATTACAGTGCTCCGTTAGTATCTGCTGTGTATAGCATGGGAACTGTTTCCTGGGAAAAGAAAGGGATGTATTTGCAGATTAATAAGAGAGCAGTAAGACTTTTTAAATCGAGCTAATAAAAACTAAAGCAAAAACTTATTTAAATGCAAGACCAGGCAACTTAAAAATTTCCTCTATTAACAGCCGCTTCAAATAAGTACAGAATGAAGTGTTTTATCTGGTAAAAAGCTCACACCACCAAATGATCATAACTAATTGTAAGAACTTAGAACTATTTTTATTCCACTCACAGAATTTGTTATGCTTTCATGTAACTTGGAAGAAAACTGACCTCATTAGAGTAATGGCTTATTATAATACACTTCTACAATGTATAGAAAATACTTGAGTCCAAACCTCTTTTGAACCCTACCTGCAATGTTTTATTTACATGTGAGATTTGTGTAAGTACCTAACTCAGCTGTATCTTGACAGATCTTTAGAAATTACTCTTACTTAAGTTGAGTAAAAGAATAGTCTTATTTCTTTTTCTTGAATGTGATCTTACAGTAAGTTAGGTGTTTCTTTGCCTTCATTTTGTGTCATTTTTCATTGTCTTTGCAGAGTACCACATACAATACCTAAGCATAACTAACACCACCATTATGAGCTTTCAACTTGAACTGTTTTCCCTTACAAAATCTACATTATTTTGTAAAACATTAAGTGTTTATCAAACAAAATATATGATAAACTACTGACAAACATTTCTCTAGATCTAATAATCTTCTAGTTACACACAGAGGAAGAGCTAACAGTCAAAATATTAAGTTAGGTAAGAACTGGAGGCAAGTTTTATTTTATTTACAGCTTGCCCACTGTATAAGAATTTGAGAGCTAAGCTAAAATAAACGTAGGCTTTTACAGCAGATGACTGCTTTTGTAAGTAATACTGCAGTTAACTACAGTAACTACAAGTTCATTGTTCGGATGCACTAAAAGGCAGTCTCTAACCATGGACTACTTTTTTTTTGAACTGCAGGGATCCTGAAGTGGTTTAGTCTTACGTTGAGTTTTTATGGCACTCCATGCGACAGAGCAACACAACTCTAATGGGGCACAACGGTACTGTTGTAACAATGACAGTCTCTGTGAATGTACATTCGTACTTCTCACTGGAGATAAACTGGCCTAAAAAACACCTACTTCCTTTAAATTTGTGTTTAAAAAAAAAGTTTGGTGATAGACTAACCAGGCTGACAATCTACTTCTTACCAGAAGCTAGAAAATGTTCTGCTTAATCCAATGTCCATATCCTCTTAATCCATTTTCTTGTACTAGAAGATACTCCCTAGTCCATGCTTAAAAGACTATCGAGCAGCACTAAACAACCACACAACCCTCATTTCCTGTCTTATGGTAGAAGAGGATAAACAAAATGAACATATATATCTATCTATCTGTAGTTGGCTTCCTTGGGTATGTCTACTTACTCGTTTATAGAGAAACACAAGGCTTTAAGCTTTAAGCTGACCAGGAGCTGTCTAGTTGCCACTGGAACAACACTGAGCCCAAGGTAAAAAGCCCAACCCATGAAAGAAGACTTTGTTTTCCTTGAAGTCTAGGGGAAAGTAGGCAAGCCCTTACACAGATATGTGCACCTCCAGGAAGAGCGTTTCATTATTATTTAGCCATACTGTAATAAGTTAATGTTTTTCCTCAGAGCGGCAATTTGCTCTAGAAGGTGAAAGTCTTTATCCATAACTCATACAAAGTACAAGGGGCACACTGTGTCCCAGGAAAGCCTTTTCAGCATATTGCATTTAAAAAAATACTCTATAGGTCAATAACGTTTGTATTTTAAAGCTTAAGAAAAGCAGCCAAGGTTTTGTAGACATAAAAAACAAGCAGTATAATGCTGGAGTACACAGTTTTCATAGTAAGGTGGCCTTTAGATTCCTAAAAAGGGTAACAGACACAGTTGATATAGCTGCTGCAGACACATCCCGATGTTGAATTATGCTATTCACAGTCCAGTCAGAACAGAGTGCTCTCACAAAAAGTTCTCTTAACTAAGGAAGCATGTAATCCAGCAAGTTTGACTTCACCGATAGCAAAGCACACATTAAATAACCCTTCTGCAGAAGGAAAGAGCAGCAGCCTCAAAACAAGAAACCAAGAACAGTTGTCTAACAGTTTCTGGTTTTCATAATTAGATATTATTGTAGCTCAAAGGGGGTTTTTTTGTTAGGGTTTTTTTTGTTTGTTTGTTTCATTACAAATTGTTCTGGTCAGTGCAACATACTTGAATCATGTTGTTCACATACTGAAATAAAGTATCTAATGAAGTTATCTGTTGTTGTAGTTGCAGAAGTTCAAAATTCTAAATAAAACACCAAACGGCCCCTTTTTTTATTCCCTGTACATACAACGGAGGATTTATTCCTCAACTTCCACAATGGTTCTTTTCAAAAATGCTACATTAAACTAGTACCTAGAAAGCAGCAGCGTTAACCTCTCATTTGGGCTTCACTGTTTGTTTGTAAACTCAGACTAAAGTTTATTTACATGAAAGCAAGACAAAAGAATTCCAGGCAGGAACCAACAAACAAAACACCCAACTAGGCTGAAGGTTCTCAAAACCAAAGTGACCACCCCCAAGAGCATCAATTCTCTATTATCAAAATAAAGATGAAATCCCTCACCTTCACTCCCAGCAATTTCTCCCTCTTATCTCCCACTCTTACGAAGTGCTTAAGTTTTAGTTAAACATTTTACCTATTAGTGCAATTCAAGCATGCTTGATCAAAATATTGCCAGAAGTCCAAAACAGATTAGTTCCGACTAAAAAAGGGAAAGTTGTCAGTGTTCTATCATGTAAATTGTCTAAGCTATTAGACTACTGTTACTTCTGTCAGTTTAATCAAAATTTGGCTTCCACTGTCTTTAACTCACCTCATTAAGCCCAAGCATGGCAGCATGTACAGCGCACCACATACTGATCTCAGATCCCTGCAATAGGTAGGTACAATAGGTTGAGTTGAGGACAGAATGGAAGCCTTTATTTTGAAGTGGTTTTCTTTTTGGAATCAAAGTAGTCATGAGTATGTATATATGTATGTATACATACCAAATATGCAAGCTTAGAAAGTACCGCGTTAGGTGAAAAAAAAAAACCCAAGCTATGGCCAAATTTAGGTCAGCAAATAGATTCAGATGGGTAAAATTCAAGTCCAGATTTGTTGCATATATTATCTTTTATATCCAGCTCTAGCTAGTACTACTTCAGTAAACCATGCTCTTCACAGTTGGCTTCAATGCTCTTTGATGTGATTAATCAAATCCCAAACCCCTACAGAACATCCAATGTTATTTATAGATTTGTAGAAAGACTAACATCTCTTTCCATTAGTCTGATTTTAAGATTCACTTCTGAAGTAGAGAAGCCACAATTCCAGTATCTCATCATTTCCAATAGCTCTTAAAATGGGGAACAGTCAAATGTCCATACACACACATGAAACTGATGCAACAATGTGATGTAGCAAAATTGCAAGCTAGACAATAGTCTAAAAAAGTTACTTGAATACAGGAAGTGCCAAGGATATTAATTTTAAAACCTTACTATAGCTACAGTGAAGTACTATGGAAGTCTGCATCTTTAAAAAGAGATTCCAAGTAACCCAAGAACATAAGTGAAAGCAGCTAAATTCAGAAAGTTTCTATAAGCAAGTTTATAAGTACTTAACTTCCTCAGATGAGCTAACCTTAACATGAAAAAAACTCTCACATAAGCCCAAGTGCTGGCCTGTTACATGAACAAACATAAGGGTATCATATACAGCCCTTATTTTTCAGGTGTCCTAGCCCTCATTCCCTTATTACACCACGCACAGCAGTTTTCCATAAAAGCTACACTGAATTTTTAGGTCCTTGGTCAAGTTTTGCTGGATGAGGAAAAGCCACTTAAGTCAGCCATCTGCTACAAACAAACATCTTCCCGCTTCACGTTTACTAGAGTATGGCTTTTTGAAGATTCAGAAGCAGCATCAGTTTTGTTAAAAAGTTACCCAGATAGTCTTAAAAGATGTAAATAGAAAAGACGTTCAATTCTTACGACCTTACAAATCTGAGAAAATAAGTTCTTTATATGATTCATATTATATATTATGTAAAACATGTCTACTGCATGTTTCTAACACTGGTGTCTAAAAGCACCTCACTGTCCACTATTAAAAGCTGAAAGTTGACTTCATGAAGTATGCTTCAGTAGGCTTTCTGCATTCCAGCAAGCTTGAAGACAGAGTCTGGATAAGTAACATACTAGTGATTCTCCAGTGAAAAAACACAGCAATCATGTGCTGCTGAATAAACAGACTGGTTGTCCAAAATTACAAGAAACAAGTGGGTAAGGATTAGCATAGTAATGGATCCTATTCATATCTGATTAGGATTTTAAAGCTTCGGTCTGACCCCACTACCCCACACCCAGCTACCAAAGTCTTATTCACACCTTCTCTACTTGTCGCCACTACTCATTTACAAGAACTGTCTTTTCCCAGTCAAGCCCTGTTAAACCAACTCAGAATAGTTTTTACCTTCCTTTTAACAGCAGGTACAATTAGATTCTTTTAAAAGACAAAGAAAAGATATGTTGCCCATCTTAAGAGTAGCAAAGGTTTCTTACCTACTACAAACGTGATCTATTAGCAGCGAGACAGAATCTAGATTACTATCTAGTTTGGTATTATGATATAGGCACCGGTCCCGTTGTAGTTCCACAGCCTGACGTAGCAGGTTCTGTAAACGCCTTGGAGGAAGCATCACTGATGGGGGTAGGTACGCTTTAAAAGAGTTATTAAGAAAAACAAAATGATATATCAAAACCAAGTTAAAAGTAAGAGCATATTTTGATTTGAGTGTTTTTGGAAGAGAACTTAGTAAATAAAGCTTAACAGCTACAGGAAAAGAGTGCACAGAGCTTGTCAAATTTACAGCTATACATCTGGAATTAGAACCGTGAACTTCTGGAAAGCAGAGCCATATGCAAGGTATTTGTAGTTATAGCATATGCTGTCCTGGCCAACGAGCACCATTTACACAAGCTAACTCAAAACCCAGCATTTAACAAAATCTGTAAAATTATAAAATGACAGTATCAGCTATGTTTAAGGAATTCTCCATTAATGCTATCAAAGATTACTATAGGTTTTACAACTCCGATACATAGTATTACACTAGCCACAAGAAGCAGAGAGGAAAACCCGTAATTCATAGCAGAGTCAGAGACCACTATAAACCACCACTACTGATATCACTAGTAGTTATAGGTCACGCTTAGTTTCAATCTCTTAGTATATCTGGCATTTACAAAACACTCCCGCTCCCTCCAAACCGCACATTTAATCACCAAGTTATACTATCACTGCATGCAGCAGAGCTAAGAAGTAAGAGCTCCCATTACAAATAGTTTATCAGAGACAGCAAAAGGTTAGCTACAGGAGACCAAAGCGTAAAGGCACCTAAAGGTATCCCCATTAACCAAGAAATACAAAAACAATCAGCAAGTGCAGTTAAAGTCTATTCCCTGGATATGTCATTATGTAAGACATACTGGATTTACAGAGGTGGGAATAAATTCTGAACACTAGAACATCTTACTCTGGAGTTTGTCCAAAAGTTTAGATCTGGAAGCTGTTCCTTTCCCTTCCCACTCTGCTTTTGCACGCAAGTCTTCTGCATGGCTACACATCAGATACCTGTTTAAAAAAGCGCACATACACCAACAGACCAAGTCTTTCTGGAATTGTTCTTTTCACTTTTAAACATGATACATATTATAACATTCTTAATGAACTGGAAATAGGTGACTTAAGCTTGAGACTGATAGGAAAAAAGGCAGGGAACTACTCCACACAAACACACATCTTCAGAACAAATATCTACAAAGTGGCAATAGAAAAAAAACAAAACACAAGCAGATTTTAGGGAAGGTAGAAGTGTCTTATATTCATTTAAGAACAAACCAGACTATATTCACCTACTTATTCAGTTATAAGATAACAGGCTAATAATTCTCAAGATCAGATGATCATACATGTGTATGTATTAATTTGGGTTTTAGTACTATAGAAATCATAATCAGAGTATTTTCAAGCATCAAAACAGAATATGTCTACTGAATAGTCGTCTTAACTCACCATTTTAGCATATCTCACTATAGCTTATTAATCAACCGGATAATAGCTTTAATACAGTTTGAGTTTTTACAATGTCAGCTATCAAAAGCTATGGAATTCCTTAGAAAATTCCACCAAAATAGCTTTCAAAGTCCAAACACTTACCCACTGAGGACATGAATGCGTTCTGTATTATATTTCAGAGGCGTCAGTTCACAGCGTAGAACTTGAAGTGCCTCCAGGACCTTGCCATCCTCCAGGTATTCCAGGTACTTCTGCTGTAGCAGCAAAAACTTCATCCTCTGACATGACAGAAAGCAGCAGTCAGGGGAAAAAGGTTGACTGAAGTTTCAGAAAACGTTTGAGCCTAAACAGAACAGTAGAAACCATTCTACTATGCCCTTCAGAAATACAGCTATGTAATGTTTCATTACTCAATTTCTTTTTGCTGGGTTTTCAAGAAAATTGCAGCAATTAAGTTATCCATGAATTTCCTTCCTGCCTTATGGGGCTCCAAGTGTCTTCCTACCTCATTTCTCAGATCTCCCCTTCAACTTGTCTCATTTTCATATTCATTCCTTATTCAGTCACCATTCTTCAAATCCCAAATTAGATAGAATGCAAGATTGGGAATCCTAGCAAGAATAGCACCCAAAAGCAGCTAATCACATATTTAAGACTGCATGACAGAACATAACAGGCCAACTCAACAAGTTCTCATACTGCTTCTATAGAAGCTGACATGGATTGTTTGCATAGCTGCATAACATATAGCAATAACAAATTGACACTGCCTGAGATTTTGTTTTGTAGTTCCACATTAAGTTGTTTTCCTTGGGTGTTGTATCATTTTTCAGGATTACAGAAAAAAAGAGTTTCTTATATTTAGGAATCAGTTCTCAGAAGCAGTCACTACTATTTCATAGTATTCCTTTCATCTTGTACAGTTTTTGTTGTTTTCTTTTAAAAAAAAATCAAGCCTGCTAGTCTAATAACGAACATCTGTGGATAAAAAAAGAAAATTCAGGCATTTATTTACTATATTCAAAAACCTGAAGTCCTAAAAATTTCTAATGCCAATTTATTAGAAACACAGTTTAGTTGTTTCTGGACGAAACCAACTATTCTGTGTTTGCATATTGTCTTCACTGCTAACAGTTATCAGGGAGAAAAAGACATTTCTGAACCACACGACTCACCAGGTTGAAGAGGAAAATGTACATTCTTAAACATATCAGTGAGAAGCAGAATGAGGATTAAGTGTAGAAAATTACATTTGCTTTTCTAATGAATACACCACCAGTTGAATCACTGCTTTCGTTTGCTTTGTCAGAACTTGGGCACCTCACTATTTTCATGCTCATATTTGGTCAATGTTTACTTAGTTTCAAACACACTGCCAGCCTCCTTATGTAGAGGGATAATCAGGAAGTTTAAGATGCTCCCATCCTACTAAAGCTTACATGCAAGTTAAAGGCTTATTATACGTAAAATCCAAAGTTAAAACAAAGCAGTTAGTTTTAGCTTCCAGAGATGTTCAGTTCTTAAAAGAATGAAGTTTCCACAGAGTGCTATTAACTTATCACACAGCTTTGTGAAACATAAAACATTACATAGTAAAGGTGATTAATGTTCAAATATGTCTGTAGTACTCTGTCCGGTATGTGACAGGCAAACCCATACTACGTTCCCTATCCAGTTCTTTAGATTATTTGGATTTGCAATTGTTAGAGCACCACTCTACTGTTTTTCCAGTTGAGAAAACATTTTTTGGTGTTCTGACACACAGACAGCCAAAAGAAAGATATCCCAATGATTTACAGCCTCAGTGGTGGTTCCATGCAGTAGGCCAGCAGACCTCACACTGTTTGCTTACACACTAGCAGCAGGAGGGATAAGAGCTTCTGCTCCCAGCTATGCACGTGCTTACAAGGATGCATGGAGGTGCTCAGGTGGGAGTCACATACCATATTTCATTCCTCTTGGTCACCTCATATTAATGATCACCATCAGATAACAAAATAGTCTGATATTTCCAGTTTGTAATAAAAACTATAATCCCTCCAACTCTTCTTTATCCATTCACTGCATATAATATTTATTAAATTTATACCACCTTTCCTTTAAATGTGGTTACCATATCTGTATCTAATTAATCTTTCTCCCTCCCTACTTTTAGGACTTGGCATGTTAATTTCATTTCTTTAAGGGAAAAAGGAAGAAGAGCAGAAAACCCTAAGAACAGTTTCTATAACACCAGTCCCAACAATTCCATGGAAACATTGCAGGAACACTACCATGCAGAATGTTGTTGCCAAGTTATCCAAAGAGGTCTAACTTCAGTTTTGGGTTAGAAAGCATAACTTCAAAAATCAGACTCATCAGTGCCATGTGTGACTCTGGCATATTAGGAATATAAAAGCCTCCAGAACAACACAGTACTGTACACTTCATGCAGGAATCTACTGTTAACATAATAGAGAATTAGAATAAAACATAATCAGTTTGACAATGTAATTTATCTATAGCAAAAGGCAGAGACTAAAGTGTTGATAGGGAAATTAAATTGATTTTCTAAGTTATAAAAACAACTGCTCCAAAACTTGCCCTACAGCATACTCAAACAATGGCATGAATCCTCCTTAAGGCAAAGGTCGCACTCCAGTGACATCATATTTCAAGTCATTGCTTTATGTATCAGGACACTTCCAGCCTCCTACCACTTATTTTTGTACAACTATTGACTTTGCTGACAAGCAGATTTCACTGAACTGAATTTTGTCTTTATTTTCTCTCAGCTACTTATATGTCCTACTAATAGTACTGCTAATTACTTCCAATACCACCTTCTCATGATGGACAAGACCATTTTTAAGTACATCATCTCTTCTGGAGCCCAAATAACCTCTTCTAGAAGGAAAGAGAACTGTTTATAATATTGGCAACTGTAAAGTAAAAGCACAAATCTCACTATTTAAGCAGAATAGAACGAGCATAAAACTAATCTGATGCAATGCACCCACAAGAACAGCTTACTCATTCTCCATATTCTTTAGCTGCCTTCCAAAGAAGGAAAATAAAAGTTATCATAATCCAAATTATACCATGTACAGTGTAATACAAGTGCCTGGGATCTGTTGTTATCTCTGTTCGCAATGGAAATTCAACATCATTACACTCTTTACTGTTGAAGAATTTAAATCCAGACAGCACCATTGCTTAGCTTATAGCTAAGATTCTTCACCCTGTAAGACCCATGGAAGAGCCCAACACAACAGTTTCAGCACTGCAGTCTGGCTGGTTTTGTTCAGTTATCACTACCTCATCCTGTCTTTCAACTCTATAGAGAGGATGAGGATAAAGTGCATTACTTTGTTGTTTCTAAAAGCTATTATTTAAGCATAAGTTGAACCCCTGATCACCCTGGGACAAAACTAAGAGTCAACAGATTTACAGGGGGGATTTTGTTTGTTTTCATGTATGTACTATTAGCATTTTGCTTTCTTCAAACCACAGCCTTCCATTACTAACATAAGTGTTTAGTACTTTACTCCTCCATTGTCCTAATTGTTAATAGGAAAGCCCCTTGCAGAATCTTAAGTTCTAGGAAGTTTTGTATGCACCATGATTCACCAGCACTAAGTAACCAAAGGCAAAAACCTCAGTAAAATAACTGGAAGTAATAGAACAAGCATCCTACCACAGTCAAGAAACTAGGCTATTCTGATCACTGGTTACATTAGCAGATCTTCAGATGTTTAAAGACTAACACACATAATAACCTAGTTTTAGGATTAGATTTTGGTGTTATTTTTGACCTGAATATCTTAACAGGCTCCACAACATTCTTATTCCTGTACTAAGAGTTCAAAATAAACACTGCTGAAACAACCCTTCTTTGAAATGAAGATGGTAACTAAAAAGACATGCTGAAGTTATTGGCTGATGTTTCAAGACAAACTCAATGCAGTAGCTATCTACTTACAGCCTGCAGAACTAAGACCGCAATTTTCATTACTCTGTAGTCTTTATTACTTTGACAGTCTTGTAAAATACTGATAAAAGCACTTAAAAACCATCCAAAAAACTTAAACGTAAGGTAAGTAAGGGGCAGAAAATATTCTGGCCTGTAGAATTTAACAAGGCTTCAACCATACCAAATCCCGTCACTTAAAAAGAGTAATTCATTCCAATAGGGAATTTCCTGCCCTTAATGCTGGTAGCAAGAGGCACACCATACAGGTAGGTGGAGCACTTTGCCCAAACAACAAGATGTAAATAATTTTTTTTCTGTTGTGTTGCCTGCTGCAGGCTGTATACCTCCAGAACTGGTGTGAAGCCCCATTTAAGTAAATGAACATAAAAAGTAAAGAGAACAATTAGAAAGTATATTCTGGATGACTATAGAGGAATAATCTCCAGATTTCTTCCTAGGTTCAATTGGTTGCCCAAGATAGATGCCATAACATGCCTGAGTAGCCCTAAAGTAAGCAAAACCTCGGGCTGGCTTGAAGCTGATATTTTTCTAAGTGTTACTCAAGGGAAAAAAACATGCTTGAATCAAGTATAAAGTTTTCCTACAGTTTGTCTCAAGACAGCTGTATCTTATATGCTGGAAAAGTAAACATGACTAATCACACACTATATAGCACTCAGTTGTGTTGACACAAATAGAAATAGCAGGCAACCCAACATATCAACACACAGCAAAGGTTTACAAATTGAGATCAGCCATTTCATGTCTAGTGTTTTCACCTGCAGAACTTACAGCACTTTGCAGAAATAAAGAAATTAAAACAGCAGTAGAATTTTCAAAATACATATATATCCCCTTCACTGACCAGACATTTCAAAAGCAGCTATATATCCTGGTTATTTTGCCCAGGTCATACAACTATAAGGAAAAAGCAAAACAAAAAACCACCCACAACCAAACCACAAACCAAAAAAACAAACCACTAAACAGCCACCCACCCTACTTTGTTAAATAGTCTGTGTCATCTAAACTTTTAGGCACCTATTCTTCTTGTATGCACACATTTTTTAAACATCTAGTCATACAGTATGAGTCACAAGTCAGGAGTCAGGAAACCCAAAATCTAATTTTCTGTTTTTAAAGAGTTACCTGCAGCAGCATCTTGTTTGGACTTTGCTAATCAAGACATTTATCATCTTCATTAGCTCTTTGTTGCAGTAAGGATTACCTACAAAGCACAAAGCATCCCTCCTTACCTGCAATGATCTTTCACTAGTTTTCCAGATGCTGACTATACTAATATCCACCCATAATCTCAACCATGTACAAAAAAGCCAGGCAGGGAGCAAGGTGGAGACAGTGTGCATGCGATGGAGCACGCACGAGCTCAACTTATCCTTGCAAATCAGTATTGTCTTACTAACACATACTTAAGACATTTCATACTGTTATCTGTTTTAAATTATATGAAGTCTATATAAGGGAGAAAAACTTTAAGAAGAAAATAGTTAATATTTGGTTCAGGTGAAATTCAGTCTAAACCAAGTATTTTTATTGCACCAAGTTTTATTTGAGCAGTTAGACATCAACATTAAAGACAACCATGCTTTCAGAGACCTCGAAGATAACAGAAGGAAAATGTCCCCTTTTTCCCCTCAAATTAAGATCTCTAAAAAGTGCAATGCTGATACACAGTTAAACCTCTTGACTCCCAGACATGTAAAATGCTTTAAAACCAGAGAAACTTAACTTCAGAAGTTAGAAACATGAGAAAAATCTGCTTCAAATGACCATTCATATTCACATACAGTGGTTTCATAGTCTCCACAAATTATTGAAAGCTGCAATATTCTAAACTATTTGAACAGTAAATCTTATGTGTATCAAGTCTTTGAGAAAAGAGAAAGTGAACTACTAGTCTAATTAAGAGGTGCTAAGCTTTGACCAAATTAATAGAACAGAATGTAAACTTCTCTCAAGTACCCTCCGATGTTTTGTTAAACATCTGCTTTTCCTACTTCACTTCCTGTTCTCTCTTTCTCTCCCTCCCCCACCAGACAGGAAATTGTCTTGACAACAAATGAATCAGCTAGAAGTGGAGCTAAGCAGCCATCAGCTGATTGTTCATTGTTTACAGTCACAGATACTTCAGAAAGCCTTGCTACTGTTTTATTCCTAAGTGACCTTAGTGGTTCTAACTTCATTTCGTTAAAATAAACGTTTAAACACAACAGAACAAGCCGTTTGAAGACCCAAGTAATGATTTTCATCATGAGATAGAGGAAGAAAAGTCTAACCAAGAAACACTTTCCTCAAAATAACTGAAATCATAATACCACATATTGTAATTGTCAAGTCACAGGATCTACCAACCTTTTATTTCTAGGTTCATCTTTTAAAAAAAGCCAGCCAAAGAGAGAAAGCTCTAAATAAAATCCCAAACAGCAATACAAATGCATTTGGTCTTTAGAAGCCATCTGGAAAAGCAACAGTATTGTTCATGGTCTATAGCAGCTTCTATATTCTTGTAATGTGCTATTACAATGTCAACTCCACATTAGTATTACTGCATTTTATTTCTAAACTTCTCTTCCCTCGGGAAAGCCTAGCTCCCATAAACACAGAGATTGTGAGAAGTATTTCAAGTTTGAAATTAGTATTCAACATAAGCAGTTTCTACAGAAACTGACCTATTTTAGGACTGTTACAGGATTTATATTTTATCAGTTAAGTATGTTTAACAAAGTTTAAACATTCAGTACCCCAAATATTAGCCTCAATACTTTTGGGCTTCCTATCTCACATTCTAAAAAAGAATTAAAAAGTTCAGATTAGTATGACGTTTGAGATAGCATGCAAGCTGCTTAAAGTAAACAAAAAAGAAAACAAGAACTATGGACATCCAACTCCAGAGTGAAAGATTACCCCACTACAATTAGTCCAACTACACAGCTCCAAAAGAGTTCAAGTGTGCCTCTTACCACAATTGCATGCGGAGAATGCACTAAGGCCTTAAGTTCATTCAGGTCGTTCTCAGCCTGCAGAAATTGGCATAAGGAAAAAAAACAAAAACAAACAAAAAAGTATGTAAGGACAATGGATTTTTAATTGTCTCACAGATACTATAAATTTAAACAGTGGTTAATACAGTCCTATAAGCCCTACGTTACCTTATCCCATTCTCCTTCCATGACATGATTGCGGAATTTGGTAGCAGAAGGATGTTCTAAACGACATCCTGACTCTTGCATGAGAAGATCAACAGTCTGGCTGCAGGAGAGATACAGTGTAAAAAAACCCGACCAGTTTTACCCTCACAAATATACCGCCTGCTATGATAATAGTTAACCATATTTAAAAGTAACTTTAATAAAGAATACTATGACCAGATTCAGATGCTTGTCCAAAAAGACTACCTCAGTAGCCTGAGACATGTAAACAGCTACCTATATCTAAAGCAAGTTGTCAATGAGCTTGAAAGCTTCGCTGAAGTACCATAAAGTATGTGACTTACCAGCCACCACAAACAGCCATCCCTGCACAGAAGATAAACATGAAGGAAGACACAGACTAGAAAGCTGTTAGCTACTGGCTATCCCCTGCTCCCCTCCCCCCTCCCCCATAAAAGAGCACAGAGAGCCACTACATCTGCAACAGGCCTAACTTTTTCTTCTTCATGGTAGATTAAAAGACTGGCTCCTTAAAATAAAATAAACAAACTCATGAACCTGTAGCCCTCCCCCTTTTACACTAAAAATAGCTTATTTACTGTGGTGTCATCTATGAACAGTCACGAGTTGTCGGCGGCTGTAAACTTGCCTCTTGTGTCAGAGGCAATTTATTTTATGTTCTAAGTTCTTTATAATTGACCCACTCCACAGTGTTTTGAAAACTTCTTTTGTGGTACCTACGTAAAGACTTTACAGGACTTCTCTAGCCTCCTTCCAAAATTATGACATGTTGGCTTTAGCTTTACTCACAAAGTGAGTGTTGTGATTAAATCCTTAGACTTCCCTTACTAAACTGGGAAATTATTTTCCCTATTCCAATTTCAAAAAAGAGCCAACATACTCATTTCTAGTCTACAGATAAGATTATTATAAAAAACATGTGTCCAGCACAAATCTGCAGAGGCCTTCACGATTTACAGGGCCGAAGGCTTTCCGAGTGAAACCAAACAGCCTATTTAAGTGCCAGTTTAGTTTGTGCTCGCTTCCTCCCAGCTGACAAACCAAATCTTGGAGCTCATCTGCAAAAAAACCGCCCCCCTCCCCACCCCGCCCAGCTGCGGGCTCCATTATGTTTACCAGATAACTTCTCCCCCACTAACACATTTGTATTGATCTACCCTTATCGGTGTGCAACCCGACTTCCATATTGCCATCTCTGGCAGAGGAAGCTCCCGGCCTGTCCCTTCGCAGACACCGAGCTGACCGGTACAGGCTTGGAAAACACATCTCCGGCTCCATTTTTTTGCGAGCGGGCCTGCCCCACTGCTCTGCCTCGCACCCAGGCACTGCTCTCTCCTCCTTGGGGACTACAAGGCTGCGACAGGGTGGTTTTTGCCACCAACCCCTCCTCCGGAGATCCTTTCCTCTCCCCCCGCCCCGGCCCCCCGCTTCGAGCTGCCCATCCTCCGCGGGGGCCATCGGCCTCCTGCGACCCCGCGCCGGACCCTGCCGCCCCCTCCCCGCGGACGGAGAGGAGGACGACGGGGGCTGTGTGCTGGACCTCCCCCGGCCCCACGGAGGCCCTACGGTCAGGGCGCCCCAGCCGGCGCGGGGAGGGAAGGCGCACCCCACCCCCGCCTGCGTTCCCCCTCGCCCACCGCGGCCTCCCCGCGGCCGCGTCCACTTACTTGAGGCCCAGGCCGTGGAGGTGCTGCCCGATCAGCCGGATCACGTCCTCGTCGGACTGCGAGAGCCGCTTCTTCTTCTTCAGGGCGCTGCCGCCGCCGCCGCCGCCCCCCAGCTCCGCGGCGGCCGGGCCGGGGCCCCCGGCGGCGGGCACCCCGTTGTTGACACTGAGGCCGCCGGGGCTGCCGCCGCCACTGTTGGTCGAGGGCAGCAGCCCGTTGGCGTGGGCCAGCTGATCGCCGGCGGCCGTGCCCGCCGAGGCCTCGCCGTTCTGGGCGCCCAGGCAGCCTAGCTCCGGGCCCGCCGGCCCCTGCGGCGGCTGCTGCTGCTGCTGGCCCCCTCCTGCCCCGTTGGCCTGCATGGCGCTGCAGACGCCGCCGCTGCTGCTGCTGCCTCTGAGCGGGGCGGCGGCGGGGGCGAGCCCGGCGGGGAGCGAGGGGGACTGGGACGAGGTGAGGCCTGCTCTGCCCGCGGAAGCCCCGGGCTCTCCTGCTCCCTCCACCGCCGCCGCCGGGGAGGCCCGGGCTTTCTTCCGCGGGGGCGGGGAGGCTCCGCCGGTGTCCGAGTCGGAGGAGGAGGAAGCGGAGGCCAGAGTTTCCTCGCCGAGAGCGGCCGTGGTGGGAAGCCGGGGGGGCGAGGAGGGGAAGGCGGGGGGCGGCGGGGGTGAGGGGAGGCGGAGCGGGGCCCTGTGCCCCCCGGGGGTCCCGGAGGCAGCGCCGCCGCCCGCTCGGGGCTCCCTCTGGCGATGGCGGCCGCCGCTGCCCTGAGCCCCCGCCCGGAAGCCCCAGGCGCCCGGCCCGCTCCGCTCGCTGCCCGCTGGGTTTGTCTCTTCTCAGCCCAGCTGCAGCCTAATGGAGTCCGGGCCGGGACGTCACAGGAAATTCCTATACTGCCCCCTACACACACTTCCGCCGCCTGGGGCTGGGGGTGGGGTATGGGCCCTATAGGTGCCGGGGGGCGGCGGTGGGGCAGGCTCTGGGGTCGCTGCCGGGGCCTGCCGGGCTGCTGCCGGTCTCCTGCCGGTCGCCCCGCACCGCGCCCACCCGGCCTCCGGGGCCGGGGTCTGCCGATGCCTATGGGGGCCGCAGGCGTCCTGCCCCGGGGGATCCCGGGGGTCCCGGGCATGTGCCCGGCGTGTGCCAGCACCTGCCAGCCCTTGGGCGAGAGCTCGATGGCAGGGACCTGCGAAGGCAAGCACGGTGGGCACGCACAAAATGTGGTGAGCGCCCGCTGCCCAGACATGTCTTGGTGGGACTGGCCGCCCCCAATAATGTGGTGGAGGTGACTGGGCAGAGGGTTACGGTAATTTCCTGAAGGAATCTTGTGGGTTTGTTTTTTTTTAAAAAAAAAGAGAAATGCTCAATGAAGTCACTTCCTGTCATTTCCCAGGTTGGTTACTGGAAGGGTTCAGACTCGCTGGTGGTCTTGTCTTTTGTAGTTGCTGCGTATGTTGGCATGGAAGTGGGGGAAAAATGGCATTTTTGCTGTAGATCTTCCAGGAATGTTGAGGGTTGGGGTACATTTGTCAGGACAGGCTGTCGGAAGACACTGGGTGTTTTAGGGGTCCCAGTCTCTGTTCTGAGGTGTCTCCCCTCCTGTCCCCTCCCGTGCAATGGAGGGGAAACTCAAATCCTCAGCCAAGTCTCTGGTCAAAAGTCATGAGACGAGTGAAATCTCAGGTTTTAAAAATAGTGTCTTGAAATAATATGTTGTGTGTTATTTGGTTTAGAGCCGGGAATTTCCATTTTTTATGTTCTCAAGCTTTTCTCCAAAACCCAAAGGGAAATAACAAAACTTTTTTTTTTTTCTTAACGAAAGCTGAGATTAACATCTCATCATGTTAGCCTTCAGAAGCTGAGGTTTTAGGAGCAGTGCATGTTACTGACTTACGTTAAAATGATAAGTTTGGACAATAGTGCCTTCACTGAGGGAAACCATGAGCCCACGACCAGTGGAGAAGTCTATGAAAAGACAAAATCCATGAAAGGAAAGAAACCAGAGAAGGAGATGAGACCTCATGGAGGCCTGGCCAATTGAAGCAGATACCGTACCTTGGCCCTGTTTAGAGGCCTCAGAAGGTATTTGACTGATGCCAGCTGAAGCATTCTTATAACAAAGGGAGAAGTTGGAAAGAGCGTTGGCACTGAGCGCTGCCCAGGTGTGGCTGTAGGGTTAAATTCAACATTGGTCTTCCAGAGACAGGAGCGTGTGGATTTTTTGTTCCTTAGCTCACCAGCCATTGCTGAAGAACGCATTGCTTGTGTTTTAGCCTCTTCACCACTGCCGTATCTCCTCCCATCTCCATCGCTCTGTCTTTTCATTGTTCATGAGTTCTTCTTCCTCAGTCCTCCCCCTCCCAGGTGCCATCACCGAATCTATAATTCAAAGATTTGGGTAAAGATGACAGGAGCAGTACAGAGAGCAGCATAGAGCCTGTGGAAGCACCTTACAACAGTGAGCACTAAAGAGCCAGACTGGGTTTTTAGGAAGGTAAAGTTGCCCATAACCCTCTCCTGCCCTGTGCCTCAGTGTCCGGGAGTGGGGGTAAAAACCCCTTCCCGCCATACCCGTTTGTGCCACTGTCCCTGCAGCTCCTTACCCTGCCACGCTGCCCTCGCGCTGCCTGGAGAGCCTGGCATTCCCTCGTCAGTCACTGCTTTGAGTACCTGCCCCTGTCTTGATGACTCTGTGACGTATATATCTATGATGAAAGAAATGCAGAATCCCTATCCCATAGCTGGACGATGTCACATGGGTAAGTGGTTCTATATACCCAACCGTGATAGAAAAGGGTCTCAGAGTCGCGGTACGCCCCGTTCATTTAAATGAACTATTCTTGGAGTAGTGTTTGGAACTGAAAAGAACGCAAAAGATCACCTTCAAGAGGTAGATCTTGCTGCATTAATTGCAGTGAAAGTCCTTCCCACCCCTACCTCAGAATCTTTCTGTACCCAGCAGAAGCACAAAGAGCTGGAGGAAGAAGCTCGGTATTGCCGGGATGGCACAGGCAGCGGCTGCTGTACCGGGGGACCTGGGACACGACATCTGAAAGTTTCTCAGGATCCCATCTGACGTGAAGGTGTAGAAGAGGAATGATTCAGAGTCTCAGGTGTGAAGAGCATGCCTCAGCCAGATCCTAGCCCACACGTGGAAAGTTCCTGGAACAGCTCCTGCTCTTTCCCTCCTTTGTCACCTACGGTTTTCCTAGTCATAGAAAGAAAGGCTTTTCCTTCACGTAGGCTTTTCCTAGTCACCAGGAATGGGTCCTGACAGGTCTGGGGCTGGCAGACCTTCCTGTGCTGCAGCAAGGAAAAAGAGAATCAGGAAAGGGGCACTGTGCTTTGGCAGTCTTTCATCAGCTGAGCCCTGATTTGGATCCTAATTCTATTCCACACCCTTAGGAGGGAGAGCAGATGTAATGACGATCCAAAAAAGCGTGCAGCTTTTTGAGCAATTGTAGAAATCAACTGTTAAAGAAAAAACACATCTCATTTGTAACAGAGAACTTTATTATAACAGAAGTATGCATTAATCATATTCAAACATCTTCAAAGTTTCCCAAAAGTAGAGAATAAATGCAACAGTTCAGCAATAAAAATTGACAAACTTATAAACACCCAGAATAAGAATTTTAAAAACAAATTTTGGCAACTTTAAATACAGCTGTCATAATATCAACCACGTTACTGAAGTACAGAGGTGATACATAACTGTGGAGAATACATACAATTCTGGCTATATTGTAATTCAAACAACTTCCTATTGTACAGAAAATGTTTCAGAAACACTTCTTAGTTATTGTGAAAGTTTAGAAGACTGAAGAGACCAATCACTTTGTATCAAAAACAACCAATGAAACGACCAAGTGTAGAATATATTGAACAAGTGGTATCTTTATGCGTAAGAAAACTGTTTTGGAGCACGTAGACTAAATACACATGCTTGAAAAGCAAGAAACACCTCCCTTTTCTAGATCTGGAAAGTTAAAAAAGAAAAAAACCACCCTCAAATGCATCATTTATGGGCTGACTACCATTAAGAAAACTTTGGCTAATTTCTCCTTTTTTTTTTTTTTTTCATTTTACTTTAGAGGAGGATGGGGCAGGAAGTTCAGATCTGAATAATAGGAAGGAACTCTTTCATTAAGGGGCTGGGTTTTTTTTATGATAATCATGTGAAGCTGCTTAGGCAGACCTGAAATAATACAAAATATTAGAGAAAACCCTGGAGAGATGGATTAGCAGTCAAAAATGCATGATGAAGGTAACGGATCATTCGATGCCCTCCTATCAGGTGTATGTGTGTACGCTTTTCCTTTTCTTCTGCACCGAATTTGAGGTTACTGGAAACAAACCAACTAGCAACAAAGAACAAAGGAAGAAAGAATAACTTAGAACAATGGCATTTTCCGCAGTACCAGCTAAGTAAATGCTTGAACAGGCACCTGCATATGCTTGCAACTTTCAAAAAATGAGATACTGATGAAAACAAACCACATTTCTTAAATAGCATTTCTAGAAAGCATTTGACAGATAGAGGATTTGTAAGCAAACTATGCTGGGCTGCAGTTCCATCACTTCATGCAGAGGATGGTTGATATTTTAGTAAAGGAGTGGAATCTGAAAAGCCAAAGCCTGGCTGGAGTTGCAACTGAAAGAGAATGTGAAGGGCAACAAAAAGCTTCTACGTGCACATCAGCAGCAAAAGGAAGACAAGGGAGAATGTGGGCCTGCTGCAGAATTGGGTGATTGACCTGGTGATTAAGGTCAAGGGAAAGGCTGAGATAACAAGGCTTCCTTCACCTTGGCCCGCATCTCCCAGGCTTCCATGGCTAGTAGCAGAGCTTGCGGGAGAGGGAGGCTACCCACAGCAGGTCAAGTTAAAGTCCACTGATTCAAACAGGGCATTTAAAACTCCACTGGTCTGGTTGGTGTGCATTTGAGCATTGAGGGAGCTGGCCAATGTTATTGTGTGGTCACTCCCGATGACGTTTGAAAGCCTGTGATGTTTAGAAGACTGCTGATGACTGAAAAAAGGCGAATGTATTATGCCTTTAAGTTCAGTTATGTGTGACCCAATCTCACTGACTTCTGGCTTAGTGAGCAAGGAGAAAGCGGAGGATGCCATTTAAGCTTGACTTTACTGGGACTTTTGATAGAGTTTCCCTCAGTAACCTTATAATTGGGGAGATGGGGATGTGGTGGGCAGACTGTGTGTGTGAAAAACTGGCTGTACCACCATGCTTGAAGGGTGGCACCTCATTGGTTTGAAGTCTGATGTCCACTTAGGAGGGATCAGGGATCGGTACTGGAGCAAATCCTGTATGATATGTTCATTAATGACTCGGGGGTAGGACAGAATGCACCCTCATCAAGTTTTCAGCTGATCTCTACACCAGACTGGGGAGATCAGTTGACGTACTGGAGGCCACAGCTGCCATTCAGAGTGGCCTCGGCAAGCTGCAAGAACCTTGTGATGGTCAGCAGAGGCAAGTGCAAAGCCCTGCATGTGGGTAGACCATCCTCATACAGTACTACAGGCTGAGAACCAACTGGCTTGGGAGCAGCCCAGCACAAAAAGGCCTGGCCATCCTGGTGAACAAAAGAAGTTCATCATGGGAGTTCAACACCCTCGGAGGTGCATTATCAATATGTGATCTCTGTGCAGCACCAGTGAGGTCACATTGAATATCCACTGTCTGATTTTGGGTCCTCTAGCAACAGCCTAGAGCAAGTTGAGTGGAGGCTGCTAAGGTGGTAGGGGCTGGAGCCCATGACGTACAAGGAGAAGCTGAGGAAGTGCGCTTGGCTACAGCAGGATCTAATGACAGTGTTCACCTTCCCAGGGGGAATTCTAGAGAAGATGGCAGAAGGCTTCTCTCTGAGCTGTGCACCAACAGGACAAGAGACAAAAGTGAGAAATTCCAACTGTGTATGAGAATACAAAGTTCAAAGTGAGAGTGGTCAAGTACTGGAGCGTGTTCCCAGAGTGGCTGTGGACCTTCCATCCATGGAGATACAACTAGATTGGACAAGGCTTTGAGCAACCTAGTTTAGTTTTGACAATAGCCCTGTTTAGAGTGGGAGATTGAACCAGTGACCTCCAAAGGATCTTGCCCAACTTTAATTTTGCTGTAATTATAAACACACTTCCTAGAAGAATCTCTGTGGTATGGGGGGAACAATATTGGTGACTCAATAACTGTCACGTCTCAGGGGTTACTGATACTATGTCCCAACACTTCAGCAGGGACATCATGTTGCCTTGTAGATGAGCTCATGTGGCAAGGATAAGGGCATTAGTACTATTGTTGTAACCTAATTAAATATTAGGTAATCACACTGTGTCTTCTGTCCACCAAAGTCATGTACATACACTGATGTTGACCTCTGCACTCTCCTGAACAACCACAGCATGGCACGGTAACAAAAATAAATGGCAGAAAGTGCTGAGGGTCCCGTGTAGTATGCAATATCTTGTTTAAGTACAGACTGTGTCATATTATTATATGGTCAATACAATTTCTCATAGGAAGAGCATAGACGGCATGGCTTTCCCTGTATTTCTGTTGCCATAGGTGTCTTTCTGCACGTGCAGGATACCATGTGTTGGCAGAAGTCAGATTTATCCATGTGGGCAGATAAAGCACGCGTGTGCAAGAGGTCTGATGCCAGACTTGTACTTACTGTGCAACTTCTCTGAGCATGTACAGCACAACAATACTGCATTTGCTGTGAATCTGACGTGTCCTACTTGCTTTGCATGCATGATTTATCTGTCTGGGACTAGATATAAACCTGCAAAATCTGGCTGTATATACCATGGTATATCAGTCATTTTGAGATATGTTAGAAAGTTATGTATAGCCAGGATTTGGAAAGATGGTAAGCTACCATGTCTGTGCTTCAAAGAGATGTTTCCACACTTGCAACTGACTGAATAACAGCGTGTTTGGGCTTTTTTTTTCCCTCCACATCTCGATAGGCATAAATGTTCACTCTAACACTTACTAAATCCCCTCCTGACCATTGTGTGCAGCAGGAGCTGGCAGGTATTCCACGGAAAAGCCTAGCACTAATTTTGTCCCATGGGGCTTTCCAAGCCCGTTGTTTGGAGTGTCTTCTGTAGTTTGTGTTCCTTAATACTAGTGTGTCCATTTCATGTCCAGGGCTCAGATGGGTTATCGGTGGTTTTGTGTGAGATTAGATTTATCCTTCTATTGTTGCAGTTATTTTACTTTTCCTACTGGAGGGCCGCTCCCCTGCCTTTTACTTCTTGCTGGCTCTCAAGGCAATTGTTATTTCAGGCTTGTTAATTGTGTCTGCCAACTCCCCTACAGCTCCTAGAGCCTAACCCCAAGTGGAGTAACACAGCACTTTCTATTGCCTAGCCATTGAATTAGGCCCTGCCTCTCCCAGAATGACATATGCACTAGTCCCTTCTCTCTGCTTTTTCTGTTTTCTCTAGAGGGTTATATTGCAATCAGCTCTTACACCTGGAACTAAAAATTCAAGACCGGGCATGTAGACTGTAGTATCTCAAATCCACTCTGGAATGGGCAGAGAGGGGAAATTGTTACGTAATCACCGGCAGATTATATCTTAACACTAAGCTTGTGGGGAACTCCTTGGAGCCTTGGGATTACTTAGTAATTTTTTTTTTCCTTCTTAATCAGGAATTACATGGTTTTCCCAAGTCCGTATTTAAAAAAGCAAGTGAACCGCCAGACTCTCCTTACTTGCTTTGGACTAGAGATTAACCAGAATGTCATTGCACTACTATTTAAGTGCCCCTTATTTTAAGGGAAATCACTAGGTTTTGTTGCAACTGTATCTTTGCTTAAAATCCAGCTTTCAGCACAAGCTTCTCCATCCTTGCTGGTGCATAGTATTTACAGCAGAAATAAAGAGTCACAAAATTAGAGGAAAGATTCCTTCGTGTGGCTCCTTACATTTATGTAGTAAAAACCCCTCACCACTTCATTATCGTTTGTCACTGTTTTCCAGTACATCAGCTCTGGCACTACTTCTCTTACTTAAGACCTCATGAAGTTTCAAATAGCTGCTGTAATAAAGACCACAAGACACCACCAATAACCCAGCACAAAAAGATATCTTCTGCACGCTTGAAAAAGAGTGGCATTCCAGAACTGTAATGGCCTGAGATGCAGGAGGGGGAAACAAAGTCATGGCACAACAATATGGCATGGTATTGAAGGCTGATCGCTCAAGCTCTCAGGATGCTCATGCAAGACAGAAGTTCCTTCTGTAGCTAACAGCAAGCAGTGAGATGTTAAACCCATGTCATCTGATGACCTTTAAGCGTTACATTATGATTTCCAGAAGAGTTTATTCAGATTCTTTTCCAAAGGCTCCTAGTATCTTATAGTTTTGTGGGGGGTTTGGGGGTTTGTTTGGTGGGGGTTTTTTTGCCTTTGACTAATATATTTGGGTCTTTGTTACTAAACCAACCTCATTTCTCAAGTAGAAAAAGTTCCACAAATTTTCTAAAATGCTTGGGTTTTTTGAAGAGAGTACAATCTGTGGAATATAGGTGGAGACAGTTTTTACTGACACCTGTTTGGGGTGACTAATACACCTTATTTGAATCTTTGTCTCACAAATAATATAGTAATTTCAAATACGGGCAGATTAAACCTTTATGCTTTTGTGGCTTCTCTTTTAAAGAAGAGGGTTTCTGAAGCATGGCGTGGTAGGTAGGCTTTTCTGACATTCATTTGGATGCATTACTCATTACCAGTTTGACTAATGGGAAGGGCACCCTATATATTGTCATTCCTATTTTTATCCATCAGCACATGATGATACAATATACTCAATTACATCTGTAGAATTTTCAAATTACTTCCTAGTTTTTTATAAATACTAACACCTTCTTTGTTAGTATCTCCTATTTAATAGCACTTCTTCAGAGCGCCACATCCAAAGGAGGAGTGTGTCCTGCTGGATACACTCAGAACTGGGAGGCACGGTGGGAAGTGGTTCCAGCTGGAAGGAGGAAAGGGAAGGTTTTTAAAATTAGGATCAAAGGCTTGGTCTTTTAAATATTTCGGTGCATGTGTAGACATACTTCCGTGGGTAGTACTATTTGCTGCATTTTCACAGTTGGAACCTGTTATTACGAATTATAACAAATCTGTCACCTTGAAGAAGCTAACTATATCTCACAACGTGGCCACTCAAAACCTCACAGTGTATTCTGAAGTGAGCTCAGGCTTTCTCTCCTAAAAATGAAGGCTTTTGTCCCTGAAGCTAAAAGAATCCCCCTGTGTTGTTAGAAGTCCAGTGCCAAAGACGCAGAGTGCCAAAGACACAGCTGAACAGGACGAATTCCATTTTGCCAGGAGCATCGACACAAATGCAAAGTAGGTAGCTTGATAAATCTGCGCTGCTGTTGTAACAACGGTATTAGCAGGAAAACCTCGATAGAACTTTGTTTTTAAAAAACATAGTTCATGATATTCATCTAGTCTGACTTTATACCTCTACAAGTTAAGCGCCTAGCCCAAGCTGTTTTCCTGGGCTTCCTCTGGAGAGATGGAGGCACCTACAAAGGTGATTCATTCCAGATACTTATCTTAGGATGGGATGAATCGCTTTTTGGTGTCTTTCTCCATTGACATTAGGGGGAGCCTAACCCAGCTACATTAGACTACATCACTAACTTCTGGGTTAGTACAGTTAAAAGAGGTAAATTCTGGCCTAAATTCTACGACTTTAATGGTAGGTGTGAAAATGCAGACAGTGTCATCATGGGTGAAAGATGCCAATATACCATTGACAGTCACAGTAAGTTTTGACAATTTAATGCCTACTCCCATGTTACTGGGAGGCCAACCTGTGGCTCACGAATTGCATGCAGCTCACAAGCCAAGTTGGAGCCATACTGTCACATCACTTCTTGGAGATCTGTCATCATCTGTCTTCAAGTTCATAATGGTTTCTAATGCTCATCTGTGGGAGATTACTGGTCAGGAAGGGATGCTCAGGCCACTGTTGACAGATCACCTGAAGAAGAAACAGGTTTTTAAGGAGATCCTCAGGTAAGAGCCTAGGATGACCTTTAGGGGTCTCTGAGGATCTACACCTACTACCTCTTCCCTGGAAGTTGCTCCCAGAGCTTGCCATCCTCTTGGTTCTTCAGGGTATGTGTCTTGTGGCTCTTGGGCCTAGCTAGAGTCTAATATATGAAGTTCATTAGATAATAAAGGTGATCACTGCTGCTCAATTAGTTTAGTTGCTTTAAAAATGTGCAAATAATTAAACTGCTTATAGAAATATTATAATACTTGCAGAGGAGCAAAAAACCAAGATGAAAGCTTAATAACCTTTACTGATTGAATGCAGTAAGCATTCTGAATATGCAAAACTGCCAGCAGTTTCTCATTATTTCCACAATCTCTTTTCCTTGGTAGAAACAAGAAAAATTACAGGTATCAGCTATCCCATATTGGAAATAAAGCTGTCACAACAAAACTCTAAAATATGCCCTTTTATTCCCTAACCCCATTCATTTTTCATATTGATTTTTAAATTTTATAAGGTCACTTACTTACCCCATAACAGATACTTGCGATGCCTTCTTTGGCAATGTTTTGGTAACATTATTTCAACATTGAGAAGAGACTTGGGATCATCTACTTCATTGTTAAAAAAGCTTGCCCATGCAGGTACCTTAAAATGTCCGGTATCAACACTTTATAACTTCACTGAAATCTTACAAGATATTTGATGCGAAAACATCCTTAATCTCTCTTCTACACAGAACTAGTATGTTACTGTAATACTTACTTTTATAATTGATTAAATATTAACATTTTTGATCAATATTGTTTAAAAATATTAATAATGTTAACAAAATAAATGCCCACTATTATGTGAAAAATAAGACTATACTACTTTACATATATTCTAAAGTTTGTCATAGGAATGACAATTTTAGCTATGCCTTTCAACATCTTTAATGGGTTTTATCATTTTACCTACATAACATGTATACATTAATTTAAATGGTAAATAATTTAATGTATGTAACAAACCCTATGTATATTTGGTCTGATTTTTTTCAGCTACAGATATTCTGAGTACAGTAAGTTGAGGCAGATTCAGATTGTCAACAGAACTGCTTCCATGACTTTGCTTTTGAAACAAGTCTTCTTGAATAATATTGCATAGTTATCGCACTATCAGGCAATTCCCAAACATAATTAAAATATTTAATTTTTTGATGAAGCCTTCTAGCAGGCTTGACCTGCTGAATTTTATGTTGGGCCTTTGTAATCTTTAGGGAACAGCACTACTCCATGTTTCAAAAGGGAGCATTTTCAGGGGCAAGGCAATATAAAGCCTCTGAGATGGGGGAAGTTTTGGTGCTTGGATAAATGTAACCAAAATAAGATGTAGAAATCATGTCTTCAGTGGTAGTCAGCCTCTGCTGATTTATGCTTTGCTTTTCTTAATCAGTGGACAGATAGTCTTCTCATTTCTAAAGATGTTTTCATCAACTGTTGTCAAGTTCAACCATCATTTTTATTTGTCATTACATTGGACTTGTGTTTGTACAGATCAGGCTGCAAGGTTTTCTTTCTTTTTTTTTTTTTTTAGAGGTTTTCGTAGGCAGGAAAGAATATCATATTGTTCTGAGTGACACTGACTTGCAAATAAATAACACTGAAACTTGGAAGGGCGTTAATTAGAAATTATTATAACCTGACCAGCCTGACTTGGCATTATGGTATCTTGCCAAACTGGCTTTTTATTCTTACGCGTGTCTGATTTGTGTTTGTGGCGGGAAGTTAATGATTTAATGGAATTGTTTGGCTTAGTACTTCTTTCTTTACACTGCAGAAGTTTTATGTAAGTAAGAATAAGTAAAATCAGAATGAGGTTCACTGGGTATGACCTGTGGCGATTACCCCAAATAATATTTGGTATAGATTTATATTTTAGTAAGTTCAGATAGATGATATATTGGGCCTGTTATTTGTTTACTTAAATTAGATTTACATTGGTTTAAGACTGGCTTACACCTGTGTAATTTCACTGGCTTCAGTGCAGTTTTTTTGCGATTCTTACTGGTGTGAGGTCACAGAAGGGTCCATTGAAACAAATTAGCATTTATTGAATGATGTAATTAATCAACAACAACCTAAGACCCAACTTGCTGTAACTTCTGATCACGTTGCCATCCTTGTAGCTCTGCGGAGGAAGAGCAATTTAGGCGGCTGTGAACAAGAAGGACCGCTGTGTCTAGCTGGACCGGAACCTCACTTAAGAGGTCCCTCAGTTAAAAGAGAAGCCAATCTACTCTTTACATCTTTACATCTGTACGTTCTACATAGACATCAAAAGGCCATTTCTTAAAGTCCTTGAAGTGAGGTGGGTCTAACATTTGGTCTGCTCCTCGTTCCAGTTCCCGCAGGGACGTTGGACTGTGGTCTGGGGCTGTGGAAGCCACAGGTCTCCCGCCTTAGCCTGCCTTCCACGCTAATTAGCAGGGGTGGAGCGCCCTAATGACACACCTATAGAGCATCTTGTTTTGGAGTTCGTTTGGTAGGAGAGCTGCGCTGAGCTGTGCAGTCATATCCTACATTTAACTATAGGATTATATGAGTAACAAGTCAGGTAGCTAAACCAAAGTTATTCAGAACAGGTAGCACAGGTGATGCAAATACCAAACAAACACGGTGGGACCCCGCTCCGTGGCCAGTACTGTATTCAGTCATTGTCGGTGTGGTTCGACGTGTGGGGTTTTAAGCAGCACAGGAGCATTCTCGATATGATGTATCATACTGTCCTTTTTGCATCTCCTGTTTTTCACAAGCTTTTGTATTATTTCAGGAAGAATTCCTGGACTTTATTTTTTCTGTTTCCTTAGTAAGGTATGTGGTAGTAACCACAATCCAACATTGCATTACTTACAGTAGATAAGAAGAGTATTTTTAACATCCGTGGACCAGTAATCCCTGTAGACCCAGGCAAAGTGAACCCTATTTTTCTAGATATTTAGTACAACCATAAAATGAATGTCCATGCCCCAGTAAGCTTACAGTTTAGAAAGAGGAGACAAAATGGGGAGGTAACATGAACAGAACAGTTTGAATAGCAGGGATTCCACCGTAGGTTTTTTCCTTAACGTTGGCATCAGTCTTTTAAAGCTATTGGAAAGGAAGTTATTATTGAGAAGTGATGGGAAGGGGAAAGGGAAGGCAAATAGTGGCACAGTAGTGTGAAGGGAAAGGGCAGAAAGAATAAATTCGAATCAGAGAAGCTTTTGCTAACTGGCATCACAGGAATAATACAATAGCAAGGGGAGAAAAAGTCCATGGTCAAATCTCATGAGGAGTCAGGCCAAAATTTCCAAATAGGTTGCTGATGCTTGCTGGCAGCTTTTCACTTCAGCTGGAAGAAAAGAGCCTCTTTTCTCCACAAACGAGAATTAATCTGTAACACTTTTCTCCTCCAACTCAAGTGACTTGCGTTAAGGGAGCAGCTTTCGAACAAGGACCCTGGCCCAAGTCCTGTTTGGGTACAGTGGAAAATTTCCAGCTGTATTTTAAAGCACCATTCACCTCTTGTGTCTGAACTGTTAATTTGCAGTGGGGTCACTCCCAACTTACACTACTGCTAGGACATTAATGGTCTAAATAACTGCACCTGCTATGTTAATGAAAGCGTGCATAATAGCTCCAGTAATTTAGAAAATTAGGTATTGTGTTGGGGTGGGGAGGAGGAGAGAAGGGTATAAGGGGTGAGAACTTGGTCAAAAGAAATATAGATTTCAGATCACTTGCTGTATTATTGCCGCAGCGTTAGCAGTGCTGCTAGTACAAAGCTTTCAGTATTTTACTGGCTATACTCAGCTTTGCAGTTGAATGTGTTGAAGAATGGGAGGGCTTTCTGAGTAAGGAGAGGGGCGAATCAGAATAATGTTAATTAAAAAAAAAATAAATCCTTCCTATTTTTTTGCTGGCAGTCTTTTGAGATTGTGAAATTTGTTTAAGACTGACCCCTGGCAGAAGACAGGCCACCAGACATCCTTGAATCATAAAATCACAGGAAAATAGGACTGGAAGGGACTCTGAATGATCCATTCCTTGCTCCAGTCTGCGAACATGTATACCAATATGATTCCTGATAAATGTTTGTCTAACCTGTTTTTGAAATCCTTCACAGCCTCCTCAAGCACTCTATTCAAGTCCTTAACTATGCCTACTGTTAAAAAGCCATTTCTAATGTCTAATCTAAACCTCCCACCTGCAGTTTACACCCATCACTTCTTATTGTGCCATGCTGGGCACGAAGAACAGCTTAATTCTCTTCCCCTCTGCATCCATCTTTTATGTATTAGATAATGCTTCCATTCTTCTGAGTGGGCCTTTTTGTGTACGACTGGACTCAGACGAAAATAGGTTAAAGGAAAAAGTAAGAAAAAAGTACAATTCTGGCTGAGACAGTCATTTTAGCCAATCAGGCAGCAAGTGTCTGAGATGGAGGAGTTGGAAGACGCTGGGCAGGGCAGGGCGATTTGCTTAAGGCGATCCGGGGCCCTAAACATAGCGCGTAAGAGAGAGGCTGATGCCTGCCATGTGTTACACATCTCTTATGACAGTGTCTGTTTGGCATTTCTGTCTCACCTGCCCGTGTCTCAGCCTGTATCTCTTGCCTGTCACCTGAACTGTGGCCAGGAACAGTAGGTGCTTCTGTCGAGCCTGATTTTCAGGGATGAAGTTACTTCTCTGCTTCCATTGTTAGTTCTCGACATTTCTAAAGTCGGGGATGGGTAAGAAAAAGTAGGGGATGAGAAATCTTGCAATGTGGCAGCAGCTACAAGGTGCCCAGCCCGTGGGGACAGAGACAGAATTAGGCCCACGCTCCTTCATTCAGCCCTCAAATGTCAAACTCCAATATATGCCAGGAAATACCTTCCTCCTTCCTTCTTCGCATCTTACAGGTCCTGGCAAAGATCCCAAAAACTCTATTGTCCGGGATGATCCCAAACATGAGACCCTGACTGATCTCAGCACCTCTTCCAGACCGGTATCCCGTTATCACATAAACCGTGGAGGCTTCCTCAGCATCCTGCGGACATCGTGGTGGCCCCAGGCACCCAGGAGCACCAGCCTGCTTGTCGTGACGCACTCTGGCTGTCCACTGTGTCCTCTCCCAAACGTCCACAGCCCTGCCAGCCCTTCCTGGTGGTATTCGTTCGGAGTGTATGGAGTCTAAACTTAATGGTTACAGGGTTTAAATTGTTTAGTGTGTTAGCCTGTATAATTGCAAATCGTTTACTTGGTGCTGCCTACGGGTGCATGGAACAGCTCCCCGGTACTCCAGGTGTAGGGTGTACACGTGCGTTGGTGACACTTCTCATCTCACGGGGTCCTTTGTGCGTTTTAACACTGGCTTGTCCCTTTGGAGCTGACAGCTGAGCAAAGACACAAAGCAGTTCGCATGATTTAAAGCTCTTGTCTGCAAACTTGAATAGGCACCGATTATACTGGGGTCACATTTTCTTTTCCGTGATGAAGACCACAAACTTACTTTTAAATTAAAACCCACGAAAACTCACATTCTTCTGCTAGTCGCGTGATTCTGAGAGCTGGGACCTGAAGCGTAAGGCTGTAGTGTTATGTGTATTGCCGAAATGTTTAGGCTTTCTTTGAGCGAATGGGTTTCTTAAAAAATGGAGAGGAAAGAATTGATTCTCTTGCATATAATTTTTGAAAGAGAAAGCCTAAGGAAATTATTCCTCAAGTCCATGAAGTCTGGAATTGCCTCATTCCACTCTAGCAGTGAAAATACTTCACAAATGTGCAGTATGACAGAATCTTACCTGTAGACTAAATTTGAAAGACAAATCTCCATTTTGCTAGGGTTTCTAGAAGAACACAGTTTGTATTAACTCTGACTGATTTTTGTTTTTATTGAGGAAACTATTTCCTTGGCTTGGACTGGGGGTAGCTATTAATATTGCGGGTGTAAGAGTATACCCATTATCTCTGATAACGTAGATCTGTTTTCAAACAAACCTGCAAAAGTCCTCAAAACGTAGAGTTTACTGTTGATAACTGTGACACCCAGTGGTCATCTAAAGAACCATAAAAATGTAGTACAGAATGACTGCAGTGAAGCCAAAGGCTGCACAAAATACTGAGGTTTACACAACAAATGTGTGCTTTTAAGAGTAGTACTCTTTTCCTCGGTAATGTGTACAGATAGTAAAAGTAAGCTATTTTAGGAGTTGTAACACTTTCATCCATTTAGTTTATGTTTTACCATATTTAACATATATGTATATATATTTGTGTTTACTTGTACAAAGCTTTTTAATATCTTGTGAGGCTGTGGTTACAACTCTGATAAAACACACTGGATGACTGACAAAAAGTTATTTTATCGCTATGAAGTATGAAATGGCTTTGAATTCTTGTTGGCAAGAAGCTGGCTCAGAAGAAGTCTGGGAGATAAAGGGACCTCGTTTCGCCTCCTTTGTTTGCCACTGACTCATTGTGTGGCTGAGAGCAATTTGCTTGTGTGCACGGCTGATAACTACTTCAGTCAGTGCATTCATAAAGGTGCAAGGTGTAATTAGTATTAGTCTAGGCGGCATTCACCTCCAACCATAGTCAAGAATGATTAAATTATATGTTGTCTATAATGCGTCGTATTTATATTCCAAAGCATAATATTACTTTATGAGCTGTGTTTTACTACGGAGCGCCAGATACGGATTTAGTCCCATATACCCAGAAAATGAGGAACTCAATTCTGTTGCTTATGGATCATTGACCATAAAATATTTACTCTTGGTGGCATGTTTTAAATAAAGAAATACCATCAAAATTCATAATATCTAATTGCAGTGAACCAAGCAGTGCATGCCTGTTATATATATCGTTAAATCTATCGTTTGGGCATGTCTCATGGAACCACCGAAGCTTTTCCTTACAAGTAGGAAGAGTTACACAGCAAAAGGAGCGACATCAGAAGGCATCGACTTATAAACCTGGAGATTACACAGAGCTGCAAAGTCAGTTATTGCCTAAGGCCATCTTGTCGTCTACTCCTCACCTCCCTGAGTGCATGCGTCCTGTCTACACCCAGAATTGGGATGACATCTGAATTCCCACCATTTATTCGCCTCTACCCTACCCAGTTTCCACGCAGGGAAACTGCAGCCAAAAAGGGAGCAATGAGACTTTACAGACATGCACACACAGCATTACTTTCCAAGAGCATCAATATTACATATTTCACACTTTTTTTTAAATGACCATCAATGTTTCACGTTTAAAAGGATCACATGAAAGGAAGTACTTTATTGTCATAACCAAAATGCTTAAATACTGAACTCATGATAAAAATACCTTACAATAACTGCACATGTTGGAGCTGTGTTGGTTTATCAGGAAAAATACAGAATTTGTACATGTCATTACTTGATTCCTGTAACATTTTGTTTAGTCCCCCTTTCACACCCTGCTGTCCTGATCTTTACGAGGACACAAAGAAAAAGTTAGTCCCTGCTCTCAAAAGCTTACAGTCTAAAGATATCACAGGTAACAATAGAGAGCACTCAAAGCAAGTGAAATAATGCCTCATAAAATCACTGTTTACTATGTAGACTAATAGTTTCCCACCTGGTGTTCTGAAGCGCAGGATGAAGAGTGGTTTTGTCTTCCAGCTTCTGATAAAAACAAAAGTATATGATACAATGTTGTTTTAAGGTGAGAATATATGCTGGTGCTTACTAATATACTAACATATGTATACACTTGGTACGGTTCTAGTTCAGTCTCTGGAAAGAGACCATGAACAGATCTTTCGCTCTTTAAACTAACCCTGAAATAAGGATATTTCCTCCAGAAATTTGTTTTTGCTTAGTGTCCCTCCACTGTTTATTCTATATTCAAATGACTTGAATTCTGGCTCTGAGTCATAGATGCCTGCTTTGGGGGTCTTTTTATATTACCTGTAGCTCATTTCAGTCCTCCCACTTCCACTTGGTTTTTTTTTTGGTGGTGGTTTTTTTGGGGTTTTTTTGGTTTGGGGGGGGGGGGTTTGTTGCTCTTTAGCCTTAAAAAGTTTGATTTCAGTCCTCACAGGTTGGACAAATCATGTTAGAAACCAGTTTGTCTTCTACTTTGTTTATAGCATGTTTTGCTAGCCAGCATAAACAAAGCCTCGGGCAATTTGCCATCCTATTCTAGACAGGATGTCTAACAAGTGTAGTAAGTGCAAGATCTTTTGTGTACATCGTAAACTGAGTTTGGGGTTTTTTGCTGCCTGGTTCTGTATTCTTTATTTTAACAGTGTTTTCTTGTCCTGTGAGGAGAAAGCTACAACTTCCAGTGCACAAATCTGCATTTTTAGATAAAAGAAGATCCAGATATGTGCTAGCTGTGAGAAACTTATTCCAATATTTGAATTATAGGAGAAAGAATATGCTGAGGGAAGAAAGAAGTCTGACGCATATGTTGATATTTACCTTAGTTTATATGCTGGGAAGAGCACGACTAGTGATGTATTTCATTCCTTCCTGCACACCGGGTTCTGGCATGCACTGGGAGGGAATCTCCTGGTAATTGTTATTAATTGCTATGGTGCAGCACGCCAGCGGCTCATGAAGTCTCTCGCTGAAACCAAACGTTTCAGCTACAGACATAAGTATCACAAAGTACACTTTTTCCAATAAAGCTACACCCTCACTGATTAGCCGGTGCCCTGAGGTCTAGCGATAATAAGACCTTCTGACTTAAAGCTCCACGCTCATCCCTCTTCACACCACCCTTCTGTGACAAACCAGCTCTTCCAGCGCTCACGTTCACGTCAGTAGTTAAAAAAGTCAGCTCCTTGCTCTCAAGAGCATCGAGGCCTGGCTTTTTGCAACCGATGGCAGCTAGATGTATGCACATTAATTTATTAATTTATTTCAGGGACTAAATAAAAAAAAAAGAAGGGTGAAAGAAGAGAGCTTAGGACTGGAAAAGAGCAAGAAGGCAGCTGCAGGAGCCTGGAAGCAGGGTGAGCTACAGTGCTCTGTCAGGAGATCAAAACAAGCGGATCCACCCTCGTAATCTTCTTCTTGCACAACCCCTGACATGGCTGTGTGTGTGGATGTGTTTCACCCTGAAAAGAGGTGAAAAGAGGACAGGCCGCTGACTTACGCAACGGTCAGAGGAGATAGAAGTAAATTTTTAGACTCAGCCCCTGTAGCTGATACACTGAGTAAAATGACAAGTATAAAGGATGTAGCAAGCAAGTTGATTTTGTATGAGGGTGCAATAATTACCAAGCCAAACTCCCGCCTTCTGGTGTTTTGAATGCTGAGGTATAAAAATAAAACATGCAAAATACAAAACAGGATTTCTGAATGGTGGGAGCGAGCAAGATGTATTAAAGGATGTTTGTTTAAATACTGCTACGGCAGATGTACTACAGATCATACCATCTCACTAAGTCACAGGAGTTCAAGAGTTGAAAATGGCCATTTAGGACTTGCGTGCATAAATAAGTGTCAGAGAAGCTGGATAAATTCTTTTCTCTTGAAGTTGAAAAACCTTCTCAGACCCTATAAATGACAGAAATTTCATCTTGTTCACCAGAAAGCCTCTCCAGAACAGTCAGCGACTCGCAGTTGCAATGTCAGTCCTAAAAGCCTTCCAGCACGAGGAGAATATGAAATGATGAGGCATCCTCTGCCGCACGCCTGAAGTACAGCGCGACGCTGCCTTAGCACCAGCGTTTTCAGGAGGACAGGCGCCGGTCTCAGTCACTGAACACCCCTGTTGCGGCGAGACAGGACTGTCCCTTCTCTGTGGAGTTTTTATGGGGGGTTTTCACCTTCAAGCACAGATACCAAAGGGAGGAAGTAATTGACTGACCGATTCGTTGCTGTGACTGCTGAACAAAGGCCCCTCTAAAGAAATGTCTTTGAGAATAAACAGACAAAATTACTGGGTTTTAGCCTACTGTTGACTGACAGTAGAAAATCACTTAAACGGACATTCTTCCTTGAAAAGTCCTGTCTGCCACCCTGCGGAGGCTCAGACGGGGCAGGTTTGCTTCGTCATCGTTTATATTGTGTAGCATTTCAGAAGTACGCTTGTTGGCACCTCACGCCCTTATTTGTTTTAGGCCAGAAGTTTCATGATTAGCTCAAGCCAATCTAAGACTGTACTGCTGCCAAAAGGGACATTCCTCCCCCTTCTTACATCAGACCAGACGCCCACATGACCATACAATAAAATGATCCAACCAAAAAGCAGACCTGGGAGGAAAAAAAAAAAAAAAAAGAAAAAAAGAAAAAAGAAAAAAGAGATTAGTTTTTAATTGAGTATGGACGTTAAGCAGATGGTTGTTGGATGGTTGCTGGTGCTAACGAAGCAGCTAGAGGGAGGGAGAGGTTAGACAACCGCTCTTGGCGGCAGCGAGATTCAGTGGCGCGTCTCATTGTTAGTGGGTACGTCTTCTTTAGCACACAGCGTAGGATTAGCTCTGTAGAGAGAAACAGGTTGTGCTGCCATCCCAACAGCCCCGCTGTGTGCGTCAGAGGGGTTTGACTTTGGGTTAGCTCTAGGCTTGTCCCATGCAGGAGCTCGGTGTATTGGGTAGGCTCCTGGAGCACGTCTTAGACGTAACCTACGTGCCTGGGGGTAGCACTGGTACTAGTATTTCCCGAGACCTCCAGGTGTTACCATAACACAAAAGATTTGAGTCTAAGCTCTCTGTTTGGAGTCAGAGGCAGGAAAGATCTCATGTGCTTTTATCCCCACAAAAGACTGAACCGTTTCCGTGGTCCTGCTCCCAAGCAATGGAGGCGTGCCAAGGCTGAAGCTCAGGCGTCGGTGCAAGTTCCCTTCGGTGATGATGCACTCGATGCTTTTCCTCTCTTCGTGATCATTATTCTACCAACACACGGCTCTGCTATTCTCAGCTCCTGGATGCTTCACCAAAACAGTCTGTGGACTCACACTTTAGCTGAAATGTGTCTTTTTGAGCGGGGTCCTTATTTTGCCCTTTGGGGGTGTTTTGTGGCGGTTTGGTGCATTTAGCACCTTTTTCACACGTTATTTTTCATCGGTCATTCTGGCAGTAAAAGACAAGACAGCAGGGGGCACCAAATCTGCATAATTCTGTTGGAATGACAGCTGCTGGAGCATGCTCACAAAATTGAAGTTATGATGCATGCTCTCGGTTTAACACGTAGAATTTCTTTCCAGCACTGATATTTTCTAAGATACCCCTTTGCTTCTCGGGAGCTACAGTGGTGAAAGTGAGGGTCAGATTTCCACAAATGTAGGAATCTGAGACAGTAGCAGACCTTTCTCCTGCCAATTGTCATCCCGCTCCCTTCCCTGCTCGGTGCTGTAGGCTCCAGAGCTCATGCCCAGGAAGATGCTCTAACACTAAATTCGGGAGGGCGTTCGTCTTGGCAGAATTAGATTAACTAAAGGCTTTGCCTTTCAATCCCAAAGTGTGCTGGTATCAGCACTGTGAAAAGGTTTTGTGCTGAAATCTGTGTTGGACTTTCTAAAGAACTTAACCTCTCGATAGCCATGGAAAATGTTTTCAAGCCTAGAATAAGTGATGTAGCTTAACTCTGCCTCTGTCCTTGTGCAGAAGCTGGAACTCAGCTTTCTTACAGCTTACTTTTTGATAAAAAATCCTCTACAAAATAAAAATGAAACAGAAACATATATTCCCTCATGATTCTTTGAGTATTTGATTTAAATGTAATCTGTGAGGTATGGATCTGATTCAAAAGCCTTCTTCATGTGAGTGTTTCACACACATGGAACATCTGTGGGAACACTCAAAAAAGTAAAACCTATTATTTGTATATGAAATACATATATATTATTTGTATTTTGGGAGTGCTTCAAGATTGGATCCTCATTTGGTAATATATAAGGACAAGTTACATTGCAGTTTGGCAAATACTTTGAGAAATCTGTGAATTGGGAACTACTGGTAACTTATTTCTGTTACAGCCAAAGACCAGGAAGATGAAAAAACATGTTCAAATCTTGCTGAGATGTTCACAACATGATTTTTTTTCTGCCCTGCATGCCCAGTCCTGGATATATATTCTTCTAAATTTATAATAACTTTCTTTGAAAAATCAAACCATTGATACATAGAGAAAACAAGGTAGAAAAGATAGTCGTGTGACTAAGATGAGAGCCTAGGACTGAGATATGACTGCTCATTGTGTGGATTTTGGTAAGTAATTTTAGGGTCAGATTCATAAATTCATGTAGTTATTTGAATTGTAAGTTCAGCTGGTTAGGTGCATGCCTAAGTAAGATGTGCCTCCAGGTTTGTTTAACTACTTTAAATGTAATCAATCATTGGATAAAATAGGTAAACAACATACCTGCTAACTCTCCAGAACAGCATGTTCTTACAAGTAATTGATATTGTTTCAGACAGCAGGAAAATAATGTCTTCTTGTCAGATGACCAAAACTCGCACAACAGTGGCTGCACATGTGCATATTAACAGCTCAGTGACCTCATAACAAGCCAGTCATGATCTATGTTGAACTGATGGCAGATGCTCAGCTGATCTGAATCCAATATATTTGGATTCGGTGATATTGGCAGGTCTGAAATGTTCAGAGCAGGACCTCGAAATCATGTACGCTTTCCTTCAAGGAGATATCTCATCACTGGATTACTCTTCATGTTTCATTTACTGAGTCTTATCACAACATTTTCTCTCGGGGTTCATCTTATATTTTTGCAGTTTCACAGATTCACTGACCTTACAGCATTATTGTGAAGAGAAGTACATTAAATATTGGGAAGAGTACTGATACTGCCGTAATGGGGATTGCATAAATATCTAGTGTAAATAGACTCTACGTTCCCATTGATTTCTTTAGAGAAAGTTTACAGCCTTGAACTTTCAGTTTCATTTGTCCTACTCACAATAGCAGGCTAAAATAATGATTTCAAACCCATATTTTATAGTCACCTGGCAAGAACTACGTGAGACACTTGGTAACAGATCTGGGTTGTTCCTTAATCATCTGGAGGGTTGCTGTTCTTCTTCTGTCTCCATAGCTCAACCCTGTCAGCCTGAAGTTCAAGAAACTGGGTCCTTTCTCACCCGTGATCTACTTCATTGATTCCTGTGGCATGACTCCTAAATAAAGTTAGGAAACCGGCAAAACAAACTGACTGCTCCTCATGCTCAGTAGCGGTGGATTGCAGAATCACAGAGTAGCAGAATGATTGAGGTTGGAAGGGACATCTGGAGGTCATCTGGTCCAAACGCCTGCTCAAGGTTCTGAAATTCAGCTACCCCATCCATCACGTATAATACCAGAAGAAGCTGTCTAAATATTGGGGCTTAAAAAAATCTAGGTTTTCTCTTTTTTGAGGGAGTAGGTAGAAATTTTTAAAATGGATTTCAGATATTGTACTTCCCTAACTCTCAAGAAACCTTTTGAAGAAACTTGAATAAAAGGTAAGAGGTCATTTAGCCACAGAAATGATCAGATGATCAGAGGGCTGGAGCACCTCTCCTATGAGGACAGGCTGAGAGAGTTGGGGTTGTTCAGCCCGGAGAAGAGAAAGCTCTGGAGACACCTTATAGCAGCCTTCCTGCACGTAAAGGGGGCTTATAAGAAAGACAAAGAAAGACTTTTTACTGAAGCCTGTAGTGACAGGACAAGGGGCAATAGTTTTAAACTGAAAGAGGGTCGATTTAGATTAGATATTAGGAAGAAATTCTTCACTGTGAGGGTGGTGAGGCACTGGAACAGGTTGCCCAGAGAGGTTGTGGATGCCCCATCCCTGGAAGTGTTCAAGGCCAGGTTGGATGGGGCTTTGGGCAACGTGGTCTAGTGGAGGGTGTCCCTGCCCATGGTGGGGGGTTGGAACTAGATGATCTTTGAGGTCCCTTCCAACCCAAACCATTCTGTGATTCTATGATGTAGAGTGTGTTAGGTAAGGTAATGAGTCTCTGGTTTGTAATTTATAACCAATATCTAGCTAACCATCCAGTCCTAGACATTAGATGCAGCATGCATGACATTAGGTTAAGGAAGCATGGTTTGGTTGACATTTTTACGTGACTATTAACATCATGTTGGGAATATGCAAATTTAGCAATATATTCTCACTTTCATGTCTTTATCAATAGAAAAGTCTTTCTAATTTCTAATTTAAATCACTTTTTGTGATTTAAGGCCTATTACATTTTATTCTATCTGTAGTGGGCAAAGAATATTATATTCTATTTCCACAGTTGCTATACCTTTACATATTTGAAGACTGTTTTCATGCATGTCTTCAGAGTTTTCTTTAGGTAAAATGAGCTCAATCCTTTCTGTCTTATCTCAGAGGCCGTATGTTTTGCATCTCTGATATCTCCTGAATTATCTCCAACTGATGCACATAGTTCTCACAAGTGTAATATCCCAAAATGTCATTACTTCTCATCTTCAGTACTACAATTTGGCCTATATATCCCAGTAAAATATTTTCTGTTTTCATTCCAGACTGATACTATTGACTCACGTTCAGTTTGTGATAAAACATGCAGCTATTTTTCTGAGGACTGCTGCATCGTGTTGGGAAAAGGCAGCTGGTTTTGCTATTCATGATTCACTGTCAAAGTGGAAGGATTTTGCACATGGGATTGTGTGGGATTCTACCTCTGGTCTAGCACTAGCCAAAACTTCAGTTAATATTTGGGATAACGCAGTAGAGAGAATTATTAAATACCATTCAGCCATCAGCTGCAGAGGAACCCTTAACTGCCTGTGAAAGGGTAGGATGCAAATTGAGAATCAACACGATGAGATAAGGTATCAGTGTGAAAAGTATACGCAATTCAACAAAGAAAACCGAGAAGTACTGTGTTTAGGTAGGAATAATTAAATACACAATATTAAGAGTGGGAACAATCAGACGCCACTGTGAAACAGTGTCAAAATTGCAGAGTTAGGATATTTGGCTTTAATTGCTCATTCCTTTTCCCAACACCTGTTACTTTGTTATAGAAAGAATTCTGTTTCATTTCATATAGTTTTACCCTGATTAATTATTGGTCCTTGCTATTTTTTTTCTTGCTGTCTTCTGGGTACTTGTTTAATTTAAATTAATAGAAAAATAATGGAATAAATAATTAAACATTCCAAAATGTTTATCATTCTCAGGCTATTCCCTTTTCCAAAGATATTTTTTATCTTTACCAGTCTTCTGGAACCTCATCTGTCTTTCAGGATTTCTCAAATATGCAGTCAATCTGAGATTACAGCAACTTTTAAAATATAAACCCCACTGGAAATGTGTGCCAGTCTCCTTAGGTAAACTGGCTTTCCTGTAGGGACATTTCATGCATATCTCAGACCATCTCATAAAGTTCTGCAGTATTTAATAAACATTTTTATGGCTGTCAAAGATAGTGAAATATTAGTTATTATTGTGAAAAATCACATTTACATGATACATATTGATACCATAAAACTTGCATATTGAAGCAGAATCTCATTTAAGAAGTTGTGTAGACAGAAGGGTGAATATCTGCTGTTAGCCCCTACGAATTTGACAGATACTCAGAAACAAAGTCATGTGGTGATCTTGCTCTCACAATATAATGTGACCATAAATTCGGATGCCTCAGATTTGAGACTCAAAATTGCAGGGTTTGGAATCCACATCTAATGTTCAGAGACAGAAGACACTAAATAAGTTAACAAATGAGACTGTGCATAAATTGATTTTATACGACGATGGTTGGTGCGGCTTTGGACCAAAATGCAGTCAGACGATTGCTCATAGTTTATCTGGAGACTCCCTCCAGTTTGGTTTCACACCTTGCCTAGGAATTCAAACAAGCTGAATACATCTTTGCCTTGCAGCGCAGTTAAATTAATGTTTCTGTGACTCGAGTGTCTAAGCTGAAAGTTGTCTTTTTAAAGGTGACCCTGGATGTGTAGTGGGAAAAATGGAAGATGTCATGCAGTTTGCATTGCTAACAGAGGCAACATTTTTATTTTTGCTTCTTACAAATCAATGTCCTGGTTTTGGCTGGGATAGAGTTAATTTTCTTTCTAGTACCTGCTTGTGGTGGGTTGACCCTGGCTGGGGGCCAGGTGCCCACCAGAGCCGCTCTCTCACTCCCCTCATTCACTAGACAGGGGAGAAAAGGTATAACAAAAAGCTTGTGGGTTGAGATAAGGACAGGGAGAGATCACTCACTAATTATCGTCATGAACAAAACAGACTGAACTTAGAGAGGGAATTCATCTGATTTATTACTAAGCAAAACAGAGTAGAGGAATGAGAAATAAAATCAACTCTTAAAACACCTCCCCTCACCCTTCCCATCTTCTCGGGCTCAACTTCACTCCCAGCTTCAGCCTCCCCCCCTCAGCGGCACAAGGGGACGGGGAATGGGGGTTACGGTCAGTTCATCACACAGTGTTTCTGCCGCTTCTTCATCCTCAGGGGGAGGACTCCTCTCATCGTTCCCCTGCTCCAGCATGGAGTCTCTCCCACAGAAGAAAGTCCTCCACCAACTTCTCCAATGTGAGTCTTTCCCATGGGCTACAGTCCTTCACGAACTGCTCCAGCATGGGTCTCTTCCATGGGGTGCAGACCTTCAGGACCAGACTGCTCCAGCGTGGGTCCCCCACGGGGTCACAAGTCCTGCCAGCAAACCTGCTGTGGCGTGGGCTCCTCTCTCCACGGGGCCACAGGTCCTACCAGGAGCTTGCTCCAGCGTGGGCTTCCCACTGGCCACAGCCTCCTTCAGGTGCCTCCATCTGCTCCGGCGTGGGGTCCTCCACGGGCTGCAGGTGGAATCTCTACACCCCCTCATCCTTCCTCCATGGGCTGCAGGGGGACAGCCTGCCTCACCATGGTCTTCACCACGGGCTGCAGGGGGATCTCTGCTCCGGTGCCTGGAGCTCCTCCTCCCCCTCCATCTGCACTGACCTGGGTGTCTGCAGAGTTTCTTACATCTTCTCACTCCTCTCTCCGGCTGCAAAAGCTCTCTCTAACCATGTTTTTTTTCTTCTTAAATATGTTATCACAGAGGTGCTGATTGGCTTGGCCTTGGCCAGTGGCGGGCCCGTCTTGGAGCCGGCTGGCATTGGCTCTATCAGACACAGGGGGAGCTTCTGGCAGCTTCTCACAGAAGCCACCCCTGTAGCCCCCCCTCCCCGCTACCAAAACCTTGCCACACAAACCCAACACACTGCTATAGTGCTGTGTGTTGGATTTAGGATGAGAATAACGTTGCTAACACACTGATGTTTTTAGTTGTTGCTAGGTAGTTGTAGTGTCTGCACCAAGTCAAGGACTTTTCAGCTCCCCATGCCCTGCCAGGTGCACAAGAAGCTGGGAGAGCACAGCCAGGACACTGACCCAGGCTGGCCAAAAGGATTTTCCCTGCCATAGAACAGCATGCTCCGTAACTAACTGGGGAAGCGAGCCAGGAGGTGGGATCACCGCTTGGAAACAGGCTGCGCATCGGGGGTTTTTTGCAGGTGGTAAGCAACTGCATTTGTGCATCACTTGTGTTATTATTATTATTGCTGTTATTATTGTTGTTGTTGTTGATATTATTATTATTTTCCTTTGTTATCCTGTTAAACCGTCTTTACCTCAACCGGCGAGGTTTTTTCCCCCATTCCCCCCCCATCCCCTTGGCAGGGGGTGAGGGGTGTGCAGGCAGCTGCCTGGTGCTCAGTTACCGGCTGGGGTAAAACCACGACAGTCAGCAAGTCGATTTCATTCATTTTAACTCCCTCCCTCTGGTTTCTAAGAAATGAAAATGAGAATATGTTGCTAAACATGTAAGTAAATATCCTTGACTTAAAGCAACTCGCAGCTGTCTGTGCCTTGTGCAGAAGACTCCTAGATTCCATCTTAGAGCACAGTACCGTGCTTCAGAGAAGTGGTCATTGTTTTATAAACATATTTTTATTGAATTCAAAGACAGTCCCACACCTGCTAACAAAGAATATTGATAAATAGAATCAAAGAATTGGAAACAGTGTAATGTGTTTGGTTTTAATTCAGACCTGGCATCCCTGCAGGATGAAATAATCCACATGGGATAATTTTGGAACGGGTAAAGGCGTAGACGCTTCCCAGTGCGGCTTCTGGATATTAGTGTGGAGGTACCATTTGTTGGAGCAGAAAAGTAATTAAGTCTTTGTTCTTCTTCACCTGCACCAAGATGATTAGCAGGGGAATCTCATGGTGCTCAGTACACTTCTGAGTTCTGCAAGGCAGACGCTTTTCTGATAAGAATTGGATTTGCTTATTTCAGATGGTCCGGTGAACAACCACCAGCGTACAACTTCTCTTGGCTGCTGTGTCAGGCTCACCGCAGTGTGGGCACACCTTGCCACACTCAGCTATCTTATTTGCTCAGACGAGTACTTAGTTGGTAAGCAGATCAAACTGTTTACTCAGCTACTTAAGTTTGTTTGCAATAATTCTAACCTTCTTCCTTGGGATGCAGTAGTCCCTCCTCTTCGAGGTGAAAATGAACTCAGTTAATGCCATTTGTGGATGTAGATCATCTTAATTTTCCTTGTGACTTTTGTTACTTTTTTGCGATATACTTTTTTTTTTTTTTTCTTTCTGGGCATCTATTACCCTGCTAGTCAGCTCCAAGCCACCTCCCCTATTTGTGGGCATTTTAACAGGAAGAAGTTAATAGGAATCCACATCAGGTGTGAATTTACAATTCACTAATTCACACTATTCTTGCTGGAGACACTTCAGTGCTAAAGGCAAAATAGCTTACTGTACTTTCAAAGCAAGATTACTTTCTCCTAGCAAGACAAAGTGGCCTTAGTGGGAACTAGGGCAGCTAAACAGCAGTGCTTGGAAATTTACATCCTAATTATCACAAATTAGCTTCTCCATCTGAGCCAGAACAAATATATGAAGAATACTCAGGAGGTTGGCCAGTGTGTTACCTTTCCTGCAGTATGATCTCCACTAAATGCATGTGTTTTCTCTGGTCATATTCAGATCGTCACAGTGAAAAACTTTTCTGCAGTTCAAATCAGCAAAAATGCTTTCTGATTTTCAGTTATCTGGATGTTCAAAGTACGTCTCAGAAGGTAACATATATATACACACACACACACACATATTAGTAACAAGGGTAACCGATAGATCATTAACATGAATTGGAAATGTCAGTACTGCTAAAATGTCATCTTTGCTTCCAATTCAAGCCTGCGTCTGCCAACATGATTAGCTTTGCTTAACTGAATAGTTTTGCTTATGTTCATTGTTTCAATGGATATGGAATTAATGGCAGTAAAAGGAATGCTTCCAAAGCCCAAAATAACTCCTCACTTAAATACTTGCTGAAAAATATTTTCGTTTTAAATAACCTTTTCCTTTCAGACAACCATGTCCACAAAGAAAACCTACCTGGAGACAGTTTGATTTTGAGACTTGCTTTACTTGCAATCCAAAGCAAACTCTTACAATACCTGCTAGGAAAAAAATAAAAGTTCATTCCCATTATGTGCTGTTTCACATCAGTTTATAGGTCAACCATTTATGTAATCCAGTCAGCAAGAAACATATATATAGCATCTACCCCTCTGAATCAATTAGCTGACTGATGTCAAGGCAATTACACTAATATGAGGCTGTTGCAGGTTCAAGGAGAAGAGAGCTTAGTTTCTCTATAGAAGAAATAAATGCCTTGAACTGAGAAATAGATTTTGTGTGAGTGTGTGCGTGCGCAGTACTTGTGAGTCACGATAGTTTTCTCAAAGGCTGTTTAACTTTCTGCAGTTGACATGAGTCATTGTTCTCTTCCCAGGTAATGACTACTTAAGATCGCATTTAGCTCTTGCATTTCTCTCGTAATCTCTGAGACTTGTATTTCATTGATCTTCCAGTGAACAACTGCTTCGGAGTTCTGAGTGACAAGGAAAGGCTTTGGGAAATAACACGAGATGGCTCCATTTGGAGAGCACGGGTGACTAGAGCTGGCACCTGCTACTGCTCAGCCACTTCTGTCTCAGATTTAAAGTGACAATTGGTTTAACAAAAGAAAGCATACCTTGTCCTTACTGATTAATGTAGGTACAAAACATAAAGGACTTGGAAACAGGCAATTCTGAACAGCATAGATTTTATATTAACTTCCAAAAATAAGCCCAACGAAGGCAGAATTTATACTTGCTACATCACAATCACTGTTTCTCCTAGCTGTTCCTAGAGTTAAATTGAGTATTTCAGATGGCATTCTGAATATTTACTACAGATCTAGGCCCCAGCTTTCATTATCTGGCCCTTGTGGTTTAGGCAAATTTAGTTAGATGTTTCAAGATAACAGAAAGAAAAAGAAGACAGAACACAAATTAAGATAGTATATTTGTGGTATAAAATCCACTAATACCTCCAGTCAGGATTTCAAACCTTTCCTGTTCTCTTTTTCAGAAGAGATGGGTAAATCACAAAGAATCCCCTTGTCTTGGTTCTCCTTCAGACTGGAAATATTTTATATGATGTTAAAACCAGGATGTATTAAAGGTTTATATTTAGAATAGGAATGATCTTTCAGCACAGCATTCTCATGAGTCTTCTTGCTAAACATGTTCCCACTCCTCCATTGCCACCTCCAACCTTTTCTTCTGGTATTTTTCCAATTTACAATATGAATTCTTCAGTTCTTCTTGTCAAATGCTGAAATAGTTCTTATAAGGGACTTCAGCTGAACTGACTAGGAATTCTAAGTGCTACAGAATGCTACAATCATTAGTTTAACTCCTACAGTTAAAAATACCCCTATTTATGGGGTTTTAATTGTCTCTCTGGTGTAATACAAAGAATATGTTTCGAAGTTACAAAAGCATAGGGGATCAGTTTGGACAATCTTAATTAAATTCAGTGCTTGGTAAAGAGTTCTGTTATTGATATGCTAATAATACAACTTGTGGTTTTGGGGCAATTGATTTTTTTGTTTTTTCCCTTTAAACAGAGGTCAGTGAAACTTAACACTAATTTAGCAGAGGTAGAGGATGAGGAGGCAGGGTTATAAGGGTCCTGAGCTGATGGGAACCAGTGCGTTTGTACTGCCACTGCAGTGCATGCTGCTGTACGTCTGCGTAGCCTCTCCGTCCTTTCACATCGCAGATGGACCCACCTCTCATAAAACCGCATCAAAAGTGAAAACACCTCTTCTGAATAAATGCAGCCATAATTTAATGTTTATGTATTCATTAGTCAACACGTTATTTATGCAGGCCATATTGTAAGTATTCATTTATGCGTGCAAGTTAAAAATGACTAAGACCATTAATTCAGTTAGAACACATATGTCGGTTTGGTGAAATACTGAATTTTTTTCTAAACTATAGCAAAGACACCAGACCTTGGTTTACTGCAGCAGATATTGTTATTTTCTGGACAGGAGGGATGAGCATTCAGTAGCAGTCTCAGTATAAAGAGATAAAGAGGAAGAGCGTTTGGTTTACTATGAGAGAATTTAATCTTCCTCTGAGAAGGAGAACTGCTGAAGGGCATCACATACTTGACTTTGTTGTGGCTTCTCTGTTCAGAACGATGGAGCCATGAGGTGTGATCTGATACAGCCTGCAATGGGTGGGAGCAACCAGCAGGGCTTGTAGATCAGCAGAATATTTCAGGCTCTGGGGTGGGAAAAAATGAAACACCATTAAAATCAGAGGAATTTGGCCCAGAATGTTATTTCAGTGTTTGGACAAATGCATATCTTATGCAAATTGTCTTATTAGCATAACTAGCTCTGCAGGATGTTTGGTGACTGAAGAAGGATTTCTCATAGGTTACTTATTCAGAAAATTTGTTATTCCATTTTCATTCCTTTGATGGAATTTAGTTATTCAGAATTGATAAAGTTGGAGCCCACTCTCTCCCTAGCACAGACCCAAATTAAATTCCTTCTTAGCAGGATTAAGCAACCTTAGCAAGAATTACTTGTGTAAAGTTTCCATGTATTGATTTGAAGCAAAACAGGTAATGTCAAAGGCAATTAAGACTGCTTCAGATGTTCCATGTTAAGATCTTACGTTCTGTTCCCTGCATGGGCTCCCATTTTTATGTTGAGCCTCTTCTCCAGACTAAAGGTCTTGAAGAGTTCAGAAAAATGTTCGTAGGAAAAAAGTAGACATATTATTTTGCCAATGCTGAAAATCTTCTTACAAATTTATGGAGGGCTCCTGCCTTCTCCACGTATTGGAAGGACTTCACATCTGGAAGCAGGTAGCTCTTGTAAGATGAACATGACTTCTGCTGTTGCCACGAATAATTATAGTCTTTGGGTAATTCTAATCCTTCTGAAAATTGCACACATAGTTATTAGAGATCTGTTGAAATCAAGCAAATTCTTTCCCCGTCCCATTTCACTGGTTGTGCTTTAAAGCAGGAACAGGAATAGCGATTGCTATTTGCTACTCTGTCCTGGAACCAAGAGCAGAGATCCTGTCCTTCTGGAGAGCTCAGTATCCTGTCGGATAGCTCATCTCCAGTGAGGAAGCAGTCTTAATGAACTCACAGGAGACAAAAGCTGAATCTGGAGGAGGTGAGGAAGTGGGAGGCAGTGGCTGGACCAGGCTGAGACTGTGAACTAGCAAGAAGATAAGGGAAAGATAGGCTAACAGGAAAGAACTCTGTGGTATAGGGGAGAAAAGGCTGGAGAAATAGGGCGGAAGAGCATAGTTTAGGAATTAAGAGGTGCAGTGAGATCTATGCTCACAAAATTGCTCCACTAACCCTGCAGATAATGGAAAAAGTCCCAGATTCCCTGTTGTCAAACACTCTTCTATTTGCTAGCAAATTATCAGTGACATGAGAAGTCAAAATGTGTATCATGCCTCTGTGGTGCTGGTTATCAAAGCACGGGACAGAACAGTTACTGAGATCAATTAATTCAGGTGAATGATCTAAGTTGCAAATCTGAAGTCCCAATTTTGCCTGTGGCCATTACGGGCATGAGTGTGGTAGTGTGTAATTCTGGTATTGGCTGGCAAGTGAATAGTAGAAGCAAAGCAGTAGAGTGTCATGCTCTGAACAGTCTTATTTTGCTATTTAGGAACATTTCTGTATTGCATATTAATCTACGCTTTGAAAGCGGATTTCAATAATTAAACACAGACATCACAGCCTGGCAGGAACTGTATGAAATTCAACAAGGAAAAATTGAAGTTGTGTACTAAGGAAGAAATAAGCCCTGGCAATGATAGAGGCTGGGAACTGACAAGTCTGCTGAAGACAACCTGAGACAGGCAGTGGAACTGGTTGCCCAGAGAGGTCGGGCCATCTCTGTCCTTGGAGGTGTTCAAGGCTTGACCAGATGAAGCCCTGAGCAACTTGTCTGACCTTGCGTTTGGCCCAGCTTTGAGCAGGAGGTTGGACTAGAGACCTCCTGAGATCCCTTCCAACATAAACTTTCCTATGATCTTATGATAAAGTAGTTAAAATTTATTCAGCTAGTTCCTACAAAAGAAGGTGAGAATGGTGTTCTTGCTAACAGCTGGTGAAATAGTGTATTTATTCACCTGGCAGTAAAATGAGGTTATTGTCAGTGGGTTTGTGAACTATCATATTCCTGGTGTCTGAAAATAAGACTTCATTAACAAAATGTCACTTGCCATTATTATTGCAAAGGTAACCTTTCAAAAATGAACTGACCACAAAGTAATGCAGTCGTTTCATCTGCAATCTGGAGATAATCTGAAATAATAATGCATAAGAGTATGGAATGCTTCTATTCATCTCTATCGGCTATTAGCAGTAAAACCCAATGATGGCAATTTGTCTATAAGCATTGTTAATTATTTAGTATTACTTAAAGTTCACAAAAGAGAAAGTCAGTTGTATTATTAAAATACACTCAATCTAATGAATGACAATTCTCTACTATAATTAATATAATGGCTTTTACTCTAACATGCACTCATATATTGTAGCAGTAACATATGAATGTTAATACTATGAAACCCTTTGGCTGAGGATATACCACCTTCTGGGTGGATTTATGGTGATTTTAGCCTCTCACTTCAGGGGCTACTGTTCTTATAAAGACTCGTCCTTTAGGTTTATACAGTTGTGGTACTTATTTGGGAGTTAAATGGGCTTGTTAGCAGTCCCTTCTCACTTCTGATGCTGTTCTATAAATTAGCCACTGGAAATTTCTTTCAGCACCTTCAGATTCTTTTGTTATCTAGCACAAAAGGTCATTTCTCATAAAATCAAGTGCTCCAAGACCTGCTAACGTAAGGACATCCCGAACTCATAAATCTACTACATTTTCAGAATGTCTGTAGGCACATTGGATGTCATTTGGTTTTGAGTGCTGTCTGTTGCTCACCAGATGTACTCCTTTGTTATTATTTATCTAGTGACTGAATTTTTATGGTCCCTTCATAGAGGTCCTCACAAAGTAAAAAGCCACCCTTAAGTGAAAAATCCCAAAACCCTCTTTGTGCTTTGACCGATGATAACATTTGCAGAGTGATAGCTTTGAAAATCAGCATCTCAGTACCGGTTGTACAGAAGCAGGACCACCACCTATCCTCTTGTGATGACTCTGTATGAGATTGGGATCAGACTGGATTGCAAAAAAAATATCTGCTTGATTCTCTAATTCCTTCAGGAACCTGCAATCATATTTTCCAATAAATATGCATGGTAAAGACAAATACTTTCTGTTTACAAACAAGAAATTCAAAATGCAAAATATGCTTCAGTGGTAACTGTAGCCTTCCTAAATTTAATCTGTTCAAGTAAAGCAAGGACCCTTACAGTCTTTTGTAAAAAACATTTCTCTGAAGGTTTTACAAACACACTGTCATGATCTGTTTGTGTGCATTGTGGGATACAGCCTACAAAACCAGTTCATGTGAAAACTTATGCTGGGAAGTATTCTTAAACTTGAAGTACATTGTGTGACCCATCAGCAAATAAATTTAAATGAAATAGCCTCTGGTTAAAAATAAGAGGAGACAATACAAACCATTTTTTGATCAGTCTGAACGTGAATTTACTTTCTGTTTCTTGCTGTTTTTCTAGTTGGTCTGAAATTCATCTCCATGCTTCGGCATTCTGAATATTTTTTGCTGCTGCATTCCCAGGTTACGGGTTACGCATGCCGCAGGGCGAGAGCAGTAGCGCCTTCTGGGAATGGCTTGGGAATACACTACCTGGAGGAAGTACAAGCATTTGTGAAATTTGGAAGACAGCAGAATGAAAGACGAGGTGCTAAATCTGAGACTGTGGCTGCTAAAACCGGCTGCTGAACAGCAGAGAGCAAGGATTACTGCAGTTCCTAGTGGACTGCTGCAGAACCTCTGGGCCTTTTATTTCCAGCAATAGAAAAGAAACCCAGGTGTGTCTCAATGCATGGATGTCATTTTGGTTTTTTGGGGAAAAGTGGCATTAAAATAACAGTTTTGAAACCAAGTTTGTTGTTTGGTAGTTTTTTGATTTTGTTTTGTTTTGTTTTCCCGAAGGTGGTTATACTCTGTATTTGTCTGGTTTGCCTATTCCAGATCCCTTCGGCTGACAGTGCTGCATCCTCAGCTCCCACTTCTCCGTTCTGGCCTCTGTGATATGCATTATTTCAAAGGAGCACAGCTGGGTGCTGGACTGTAATTCCTCATGCAGCTAGGATCAGATCCATCAGTTCATTTGAACGTTAGGACCAAGACCTTGGAAGTGGATGGGGAGCTAATAGACAGACTGATGTTCCTGCTGTGTTCACAAAGGCTTAAACCAGTGAGAAAAGGGTCAGGCACACCTGTATTATTTTCACCTTTTGCCTCTGATGACGTGATTTGCAGTAGTCTCCTTCAGAAATGACAAGGGAACGGCTCCCTGCTGTGAGGTCCTCGTGCTGCAGAGCTGTAATGAGTTTGTAACGAGATGGGGATAAGGAAGACTTTTTAGTGATTACTGAGACAAAAAGAGATGTACTGAGTGAGGGGTAAATCTTTCCACCACTCCTCATCACTTACATATCTCAAGATACTTCTGGTATCCTCATGGTGTAAGAAGAATTCAGTAGGACAAAAATGTCCTAAATGCATCTTGATAGATTGTCCTTTCACTGTATATCAGAAACTTTTGTAATTAGTCAGCCACTAGCAATGATTAATGATTAGAAATATGGCTAATGGGCAACATATGTTTCAAAATCAGTATCAGGAAAGGCTGTGTGATATCGGAAGTGTTGGGCTGTGGAACTGTCTCCTTGCAACTTGAGAAACAAATATTTTGCCTGTGTGTTACCAAAGAGCTCCAAATACGTAGCTGGAATGTAAATGAAGATAAGAGCCAGTGAAAACCAGGAGAATATTTACCTTGGAGTGTAGTCCTAAACTGAGATTTAATGGTTGTTTCCGCTTCTGTCTTTTGTGATACCTACAGTATATAAGCATATCTATAAAAATATATGTGTGTGTGTATACATATAAGTGCTCAAGAAAGGTTCTTTTTTGGTTTTCTTGGAAGCATCAGTTTTTCTGTGTTGAATCTTAGCATAGGTAATATATATCATATATATTATTAAAGTAACTGTGGCAAAATAAAAAAATCAAACCACAAACAAAACAACCAACCCCAAAGACTTCTTCTGTACCTCACTTACAGCTCTTTTCAAAATGTGTGGCTATGAATAAACCATTTACTTACGCAAGCATACGCTCTGCAGGATTTCACATACAAAAGAATTAAAAGGTCAGAGAATTACAATGCGTTTACTGCATCCCTGTATGACAGCAAAGCTCATTACTATTTGCTGTGTTCTGTCCTTCTTAATTAAAGCATCAAATCACATGTACAGTCTGGAGCAGCTCAATTATAAAAGGTTACTTCCATCAGTTTATTCCTGATTGGTTTATTAATTACTGGCCTTGACTCTCGATTCAAATCAGCACTCTTTCCTCAGGATAAAAGTGCATATTATGTTAAAAATAATATACCATAATTTAAAACAAAAATATTTTGTAAACAGTCAGAAAGAGAGCTTGTACTAAACTTGGGTTTGATGGAATTACGATCTCTTGTACCATCAAGTCTGACTGTTCACAGATGACCACTGGCAAATGTCTAAATAGTTTTGTTGCTGAACCCCTTTCCATCCCTAAAAGGATAGAAAAAATGCTGTGAATGGAAATTCTTTTCCAGTTTTGTAAGGATATTTCAAATATATAGCTTTCATCCATTGTTTTCAGAATACTTTTAAATGGGTCTTCTGGTGTTTCCGTGGTATTTTCTCCTGAAAACGTTTTGTGTACAAACCTGTTGTACTGTATCAGCTGATGTACTCCAAAGAGGTGGAAGAACTTTTGATGGTAAATCCAAAACAGATTTCCCGCAGAAATGGCTAAGTCATGTCTGGAGGTGCCATGGGTCCTATGAAAGGCAGGGTGAGAAGACAGGGGCTTTACTCTTCCTTCCCTATTTTAAATATGTACTTCAGCCATTTGGATATTGCATTTACCTGAAAGTCATCAAGAGCACTCTCCCAATTTGCGGCATTTAAGAAAGGTTTGTCTTTATTCACTCTAACAGCAAAAATCCCTTTTCATCTGGTGGGAAAGGATGGACTGATCCTACTTTCCCTTCAGGTATTAGCTGCTAGCTGGGTTTCCATCCCTCTCTCTCCATCAGAGGATGGCCACCCCGGTGCTGGCCTCCCCACGCCGGGTGATGCCCTGCCACTGCCTCGGCCTTCCTCTGGCCTCGCTGCCCTCCTCATCTCACTAGATTTACCTGATCCTAAAAAGAAAAAATAATATTTTTTTTTAAAAAAAACCCCCAAACACCCAATAACACTTCAAGTTTAGCCATACATTATCTTTTCAGATAATGATCCCAGCCTACGCTCGTTCCTCTCACGCTGTCGTGATATGGTTTCAGTCAGAAACAGGCGGTCGTTACGGCGGAGGCAGCCCGAGCGACAGCCAGACCCTGTCAGGTCCGCCGCGGCGGAGCGTCCCGCTGCCGCCCCCGCTGAGGGGAGCCGCCCCTCGGGGCGCCCTGGCGGCGGGGGCCGCCCACCGCCGCGCCTCAGCAGGGAGGGGAGAGCGGCGGCGGTCGAGGGGCCGGGCCGGGAACTCCAGACGCTGACGGCGCTGCGGGGGGTCGGGACGGGCTCGGCGGAGTGAGAGGAGCGGCTGTGAGGGGCGCGGCGGCCGCTTGGCCCCGCTGACTGCCCGTCCCGGCTCTATCTGTGTGACAGTCCCCGCCGTCGTCAGGGCGCCCGGTCACTTCGCCGTTCTCCCCGCTGGGATTTCGCGGGTCGCTCTTCTCCCGGTCGCCCACCGGGACTAGGCGGGGGGCGCGGGGGGGTCTCTCCCCGCCATGGCCTTCACCTTCGCCGCCTTCTGCTACATGCTGTCGCTGGTCCTCTGCGCCGCCCTCATCTTCTTCGCCATCTGGCATGTGAGTACACCAACCTCCCCCCCGGCCCCTCCGCCGCCCGCGAAGACCCTTAAAAACGGCTCCAGCCCCAGGGGGGTAAACGCACCGTTGTGGGGGGTGTCGTGGTGTGAGGGGAGAGGGGCGGCGGGACGGGCTGGGGCCGGGGCGGGCAGCCCCGCACCCGTGGAGCCGAGGCGAAGCCCCCGCCGCCGGTGTGTGCCGCCGGTGTCCCGCGGCGGGAGCGGGCGCTTCCCCCGCCTGTCCGCCCCGCACCGCCGGCGCTGCCAGGGCAGACAGACCGCGCCGTGAAACCTCTGCGTGGGTTATTTTATTTATTAAGCTTTTACAAACGTAAAGCCCAATGGCAATGCTTCTGTGATAGCTTATAAAAATATCCCCGGCCGTCCGCGCTTCTGGGAGGTGCTTGCGCCCCGAATGCTGCCCTAGCCGTGTGCGTGTGGAGGCCTCCTTGTGCTGTGGGCTTTGGCTGAAGTAAAAGGTGCTCATGACTCCGGCACGGACTGTGCTGACGGGATCTCCGAGGTAAGAACAACTGTGTTTCTTGCCCGAGAATAGAGAGTTGTGAGGGAGAAACCTCCACGTACCTGATGAAGCAGTTAGGTTGTTTTTTTCCTTCGATAATTACTATGTTAATAACTTTTTAAAAAGTCGGATTTGAGTGTGAAACTTCCTCATCCTTCTAATGCATGAACTGGATGTTGGAGTCCACCTTCGTTGGTTTCACTGGGAAGTGGTGGTGCCCGTACCTTACTGTACGTGGGTTGGCCGTGGCAGGCGCGAGCGTGTAACTTAGAAGGTGTCTATTTCTGCAGTAGTGAAGTTATTCTTACGCATAATTTGCAATTCTTTTAAACGGTTATGTGTTTTGGAATTATTTACGCTACGTGCGTGCTACTCAAATAACTTCGTGCCATAAACATTCAGGATGGAATAGGATAAGTTGAAAAATAGAGCAAGTCTCATGGATGCCTCTACGGATACCTGATGGAGTAAGATTAAAAAAACCCCTCCTTTGACTAAGAAGCAAGGGTGATACAGAATTTATTTTTATTGAAATGAGAGTAAAGCTGCTATCTTAGTTGTATGTAAGCGTATTAGAACTATGAAATGGATCACTCTGTTGTGAGAATTCTTTGATATCGAATTATTTTGAACTCTTAATGGTGCAGTTACAAGTTTTTCTTATTAATGAAACCACAGAAGCGTGATGGTAATGCCAAGTACTGTAGTGATATCAAGTACTGCAAGGCTGAAAAGGGTCTCTAGCAGTCAACTACTGCACTCCTGTTCCCTGAAAAAAGGAGTAGTAAAATTTAGATGATTACTCATGTTTTCATCCCTCCATTTCCCCAAACCTTTAGGTTCCCAAAAGTGAGAATACTACAGCTTCTTCAAAGGGTTTAGAGTTAAATGTGTATTCTACTTGGAATCTCTTGATACAAATTAAAGTTATTTCCTTCATTACTATCACAATTTTAATGATTTTTTTTTTTTTAATATGTTTGAAGTCTGTTATTGTGTTCCTTTTTTCCTGGACTGAAACTGTTGTCTGAACGCATATTGTACTTATAGCAAATGGGGCAAATTATTATTCTTCCATAAATCAATGTAGTTACTGCAAGTTTACTCTTAGTGAACCATTTTTCAGCTTTCAGTCTGTAAACTGATGGAGAGCAATCCATTATTTGTAGAGGTCCATAAGAGGCACCTAAGAAAGGAAACCTTTTGTCAGTAGGCCTGTGTTTATGGTGCATGTTCGTACATCTGTTGAAAAATTGTTGAGGGATTGAAATTGAAAATGGCTGGAAATGCTGTTCTATTGTCATAGAGCAAGAATTGGTACTGTCTCTTCCTATAAATAAATAATAATTCTATTAAAGTACATGGTTTGTGAAGGTCATAGAATAACAGATGTAACACCTTGCCAGAATACACTTTCAAGCATGTCTGTTACCCGTATATACAAAACACAAGGATTTTTATTATCCTTTCTATATTAACTGTTATAATCTGATTTCTTATTTCTTCTAAAATGTAGTCTGACATTTATTGAGTCACAGGAGTTTCTTTTACCTTAAACATCTCATTGCGAAAATCTTCCCAAGAAACAAAACTCCTACTCCTTCCCTGTGACCTGATTTTTTTTCACCGTAATATATTTGTAAGGGACCATAGATATATTTTAAATAGGTTCTCAGAAGGGCAGTGGAGGATTTTAATAATTGTATTTTCCTGTTAAAACGCTTTTTAAAAAAACCCCAAACGCGTTTGATTACTAAGAATAAGTTGTTGATTAATCTGAGCGTCCCATCACTTTGCAAGATTTCTGAGGTTTTAAGACTGAATGAAAATTTTAAAGGACAAGAAAACTGTAGCATTTGGACTTCATATTGTTCTAACCTGAAGCTGGCTGAGGTTTGGGCAGTTGTCTGGAATGAATTAACAGTGGATCAAATAAAATCTCATTTTCTTCCTGCTGAGAAGTCAGATGAATTATAATTTTCATTAATATTGATGTAATAGGTCAATAAAAATGTGAAACCAAAACAAAATAAGAGGGCAAAATGAGGATTTTTGGTTTTAGGAACTGTGCTTTTCTGATGCCTTTCTTCTAAGAAGTTAAAGACACTCTATACATTCCTGTGCTCCATACTCTTTGGGGGCAGACAGAACGAAGCTGGACAGAATATTTTAAAGGAATGATAATAAAATGCAGAAACTGCTTCAGACATCTGGAAGATGTAGTAATTTTTTTCCTAGCTCTGAGTGATCTTCTCATATAGGTTGCCAATGGTGTCTGTCATGATAAAAAACCAAAACCAAATTAGATACTGTCAGAAACATGTATTTAAACTATGCACAAGACTTACCTTAATGTATTATTGCTGGAATTTCACTCATACATATAAAATAAAAGCAAAGGGATGAAAAATAGAATTCTCCATCTACTACATAGTACCAATACCAGTCTCTGGTGTGGGACTTTCTTAAGCATTTAGGTTTGTTCAGTGACCACGTTACCTCTATCTGTAATGACACAATATTAGAAACATCATGTAGAAGTGGATGTTTTCATGCCACTGTTGTGGAAAAGTACTAGAGAATTCAGTAGAGGATGATGACCTTTCTGCTTGGTTTCTTCTAACCAACCTCTGGAATTTAATAAAACCTTACATTTCCATTATAGAATTATATAAGCTGTTTCAAACAACTCTTGGTGTTCAGAGTAAACTTTATGTAATTCTATGATTTAGTCCTTTCAAAATTCAGGAAAACTTTTCCATCTGAGGCCTAAAACCTTTCCCTGAGCTTGAATTCTCGTAAGTATACAGTTGGGTAAAGTTGGTTGTATTTGAAGCTATATTAGCCAAATGTATATCAGCTAACTGAGACTGTCTTCAGATGAAGTTACTGAGCGTCAAAATGTTGAGCGAACTTTGGTGAGTGAATATCTTGTGGAGAGAAAAAGTAATACGTAGAGGTACCTCAGTACAGTTACTTTGAGCTATATACTGCATGTGACTTGCTTTCCCAGCTGAGGTGTCACTGAAATGAGTTTTGGCCAAGGTGTCCTCTCGTCTGGAATAATGCAGCTGAGCATATTTTGGGGGGATTGCGTGATATAACTAGCAGCAGCATTTGGTCTACTAACTACATAATTTTATATCCTCATCTGATCATGTTGTAAATTCAAGAACAGAGTATATGGTCATCTTACTAGTGATCACAGAAACTTTGTTTTTCTGTCCTCAGCTCTTGTTCTTCTTTATAAACATCTTTTTATTAATCAGTTTTACTCCATTCCTAAACTACCTTGAACTAAGATTTAGCATCCTGTTAACATTTAGGTGAGCTGTGCCTGTTTGAACTCCCAACAGGGTTTGACATACCACATTAATTTCTAGTGTAGCTCCACTGAGTTCTGTCTAAAATGAAGTTGACCAAATTGTGATTTGTCATCACTTAAAATGTGACATGTTTGTGTGAACTCCTGCAGCACTGTTATTCTCTTCAAATACATTGGTTTTGGGTAATCTGAGTCCTTCCCTTTTTTAATATTTTAAGATGAAGTTACCTACTTTGAGATTTGTTATTTTAAGGAAAGCTTTAAGAAAAGAGCTCTTTGAAGTGTTCCATTTTATAATACCACAGTAAAACAATTCATAAATACTAAGTACATTACTGTTTCAAAAAAAAAAAATTTCTGTGGTGGGCCATCTCTTTTTGAACTCATACCAGCATATCTTTGAATGTGACTGCTTCATAACCAGTAGTACTTAAGGATTGCCAGAAAATATTAGGAGTATCATGCCTGCCTGAGAAGTTGTATCAAATGTGATGGGCTTTTGGAGTATTCTGATATAATTGTGAATTCAAATGAATCTGGGAAGAGCTCTCTGGCATGACAAGAGTTGTGTGCACTGAAATTGGTGACAGTTACTTGAACCAAGCATAAGAATAAAGCAGCAGAGCATGGAAATTGTTTTGGGCTTTGCTTTTTTTTTTTCTTCCTTATTTTTCTTTTGAAGCATGAGGATAGTATTAATTCTGATAAACGACCTTAATATGACTTTGGCTTGACTTAGCAGTTAGAAGTTCACAGGTAAAAACAGTGGGAGGCAGTGATCGAATAGACTAATATAGGTTAAGATTGACTTTTAATTTTAAATTAAAGCATCCTTTTTTGCAAACACCAGGGAAAGCAGCCCTTAGAATCTGTATTCTGTGCTGTTTCTGCAATTGACTTTGTGTATTATGTTTAGCAGACAACTTGATTTATCTATGCCTTGTTTTCTCATTAACTAAGTGTGGGTAATAGAACTGAACTCCAAGTACCGCATGCCATTTTATTTAACGTATATCCCTAAAATGCCTTTGCTTTCTGACAGAAGGTGCTATGTTGCCACTTACGTTATTTTTCACTGTATTGTCCTGGTGATGTGGACCATATTTTATTAGTACTCAAGTTGCAGTGGCTTAGGTAAAAAATTCGAAAGCTCTCCGAGAGTTACGTATGTGGAATTTGGTGAATATTCGGTATCTGACTCATTGAGGCTTCCTCATAAAATTCCTAGCCTAATTTTTGATAAATTGTACAACCTTAATTTTAAAGATACGGAAGAAGTGCACAAAGGAATCATTTAAAGCTTGGGTTGATAGCAAATTCAGTTGAGTAAAGCACTTAGGTCACAAACTAGGTGCTAGTCTATCAAAGTTCTCTGTGTATCAGTGTCTTACTGTTTCTGTAGCTTTGGTTTGGAAGATAGCCATCTGTCTTACCTGAAACCAGTAAAGAGATCCAGGAGCTCACTTGAACGTGTGCTTCTCTTCAGTAAGGGCTGTCAGTCATCTCAGTTTAACCTCTTTACAATGCTTTAGAGCCTGTCTTGAAAAGAAAGTAATTTCCTTACAGACTTGTGGTCAAGCTTGAATTTTCTTTCAGATATTGAAGTTCAGTGCTGTCCTTTAATGAGTCATTAATTCAGTTCTCTGACAATACTGGATAATTATGTGATTAAAAATAAAATCAGATTAAGGTTTGATGAACAGGAGTACAAATGCTGTTGCTGCATGTTATACATATTTCTTGAAGATATTTTTATTCTCTAAGCGGCTAAGCACATTGTCCCTGAAGGTTTCATAGTCATGACAACTTAAGGAATGAGTCTGATATTTCCACTCTTTTTAAAGACAGAGCACAACCAGATTGGTCTGGCTAACATAGCTTGACAGTTCCCTTACAACTTTGCTTTCAGAAGTTTGTCACATTAATGCTGACAGGCAGATATTAGGCCAGGCAGCACAGACTGTGGAGCAAACTTTATTTTATATATTGGGAAAACAAGTATATTTCAGTTTAGTTACATTGTCATGTTTAAATAATAATTAAAGAATCATAGAAGTCTTTGGGCTCTACCACAGACTTAAATGCTGTGGAAAGATTAAATTGGATCTCTGTGTATGCTTGAACTGTCATGATGAGATTTATTTGGAGAAAGGTTTTAAATTGTGCATGGTTACCACTGGCTGTAATTCCAGATGCTTCACAAGTCACAGTGACTCTGTTATCTGTGTAAAATAAATTAGTCTGTGGAGTCTTGTGCCTCCCACAAAAATGTGCAGAGAACTATTTAAACGTTATTTGGTTGTCACATATCCGATTTTTTTTTTTGGTCCTCAGATTAGTTAGAAGATCTACTTACTAAAGGGATTTCACATCCAAATTGGTAAATAATGTATTTCTAGTGCTTTTTTAAAAACTTCCATGCTTGTTAATAAGCAAGGCAATATAGCTGTCATATTTTATTAGACCGTTGAGTACAACTCTCAGATTGAGTCTGAAGCATGAGGTTATAGCTCTTGTTACATATATTTGTTTATTCAGCCACCACATACTCCATTAAATCACACTTAAAACATTGAATTCAACCCTCTGACCTCTGGCTTAGTTGATTCCCTGCACCCCAACATAAATATCCTTTTATCAAAATATTTTTCAGAGAGAGGGAGAAGCTCAGCAGAGAACAAGAATCTTCTCCTTACAGATACTAGACCTGTCTTTGACTTATTCCTCTTCCTCAGTGCCTCCGACACGCAGTTCATTTATAACCAGCATTGCTGCTGACAGCTGGAGGTGACTCTACCAGGCAGTGAAACTAGGTGTCACTTAAGTCATAAGCTGGGGATACTGAGAGACTTACTCTTCTGGAGGTTGGTGGTTTGGAAAACAGTTCCACTTTCTGTGGAAACAATGCGTATCTCCCATATGAAATGGGTGAGAATTATTATTGTTTCTGCTCTGCAAAGAGATAGTCACTTAAAGTCACAGGACAGAGTCAGCTGATGAGGTAAAGGCAGAAGGATGTCAAATACTACTTGATTTACTAGATCAACCTCTTCCATTGTTTCACAGTTGGAAATTCCCAACAACAAAAAAATAATCAATTTGTGACTGTGATGCTGTGCAGAGAGCGAGATGCAATTTTATCAACAGAATGGTTCCTATGTTTCCTATGATAATAATTACAACTTCAGAAATATCCAGTTCCTGTTAAAAGAAATAATAAAAGCTTCGTAGAATGATTTTGATTAGAAGGGACCTAGGCAATCATCTAGTCAAATCTCTTCTTCAAGACGGGCCTAATTTTAAAGTTAGGTTGGACTGCTCAGGGCCTCATCCAGATGACTTATGAACTCTCCATGGTGAAGAGTCCACAGCCTCTCTGGGAACCTGTTCCAGTACTGTACTTCTCTCACTGTGAACGTTTGTTTTCTTACACATAGCTGGAATTTCTCTGGGTGCAACTTCTGACTTTTGTCTTTTGTCCTCTTGATGCATGCCCGTGAGAAAAGCTTTGTGCTGACTTCTCTCTAACCCACCCCAGGAAACCGAACGCAGTATTTATATCCCGCCATAGCCAAGGCCACTTCCCTCAGTCTCTCCTTGTACGTCATGTGCTCCAAACTTCTTTTGTCCACCAGAATGGCCAGATCCTGTTGTGCTGGGTTGTTCCCAGGCTGTAGTGTTGCTTGTGGATAGTCTATCCCAAGTGCAGGACTTTTCCCTTGGTCTTGGTTGACCATCATGAAGTTCTTGCTGGCCGATACCTCCAGCTTGTCAAGGCTGCTCTTAATGGCAGCTGTGCCCTCCATTATGTCAGCTCATCTCCCCAGTCTGGTGTCATCTGTGAACTTGCCTCATCTGTCTCATCTTCCAAGTCATTGATGAAGATGTCAAACAAGACTTGCTCCAGTATTGTTACCCGAGGAACTCCACTCCTAACTGGGCATCAGTCAGATTTCAAACCAGTGACCACTACCTTTTCAGTCTGACAGTACAGCCAGTTTTTCACCTTGTAGTCTGCTCATCCTTTTGGGCAAACTGTACTCCAGTTTGAGTACAAAGCTTTTCTTCTGGGACACAGCATCTTCCTCTTGCTTAGTGTTTCATTGTGTGCCCAGGAAAATTCAGAGGAACATCAATGCACCTTGTGAAAGCAGGACAAGAGTCTTTATATTTTTCTCCACTTCCCACTGAAAAAATATTACTATATAAAGCAAGGTTTATTTTAGGAGTGTTATTGTGAAAAGTTACATTAGAAGGCACTGAAAAATCAGAAAACATTTACAATGGAAGTAGGTTTTCACAGCAAGATACTGCAGGAGTGCTGAACTTGCAGCTCCAGTTTTGATAATGTGAGCACATGAAGCAGAACGTAAGGGAGATGAAGAAGTAGTGCCTTCATTGAGTTGTTCCATAGCACGCTGCTTGCAACTCCTCACCAGTGCAATAGGTCATGAAAAACCTTTGGGTTGATTTTGGGTCTTTTTGTATTTCTACACTTCTGCGGGTTAGGTCATATTCTAGCTAATTTTTTAATGCAACCAGAAGTCTAAACTAAGCACATCACTGGAGGAACTGAAGTTTAAAAAATTAAGGAAATCTACAGTAAAATGGTGAGAATTAGTAGGTTATAGTCCTTGCAATTCTCTGATAATAGACACTGTGCAAGTGCCAGGCATTGTTGATACAAGCGCCATTTTTTTAATAGAATGACATTTGATTTTTGAATGCATTTAAATGCCAACCAGCTTCATGCTGTGAGTCACTGTTTCGAGTGTTTGATTGTTTAGTCAATCTTGTGTTGCATTATTACTTTATTGTGTTATGAGTTCTGGCTAAATAGTTCACATTGTATCACCATTAAGGATAAACTGCCTTGTACATTCACAGAGCGGGCATTTATAAGCAAGCATAATAAAGGTTCCACTGAGATCAGTTTGATTGTGTGTGCTTCAGAGTTATTCTTCCCTCAATATTATAGAAACACTATTAGCAGATCCTTTAGAAAATTGATTTGCTGATCATTTAAGTGGCAGGCCTGTTTGGATCTATGCTGAAATGTATCCTTAGCCTTAATCATCCTCCTGTAATTAAAGTAATGAGTTTCATAACAACATAGGTGAACAGATGAGGATGCTTTTTGGGCTGCTGTTTGGTTATTTTACTCTCAACGTTTGATCATTTTTACCAGCTGCTGTATCCTTTCCCCATGTCCTATTTCTGCAACAACAACTGCATTTCTGCTGTATTGCTTCACCTTGCCTTATCTCTGCAAACACAGCTGTGTGGCTAATGGCCCTTTTGTGTATGTGCGTGTCTTGGCCTTGGGAGTTATTTCCTCCAAGTTCTGCCTGGCCTCTTTTGGGGAAAGAAAGAAAACTTGGGAAGGTCTGGAATCTGGTCGTCCCTGCCTGATGCTGCCTGCATTAGAAGAGCCCCTGTTCCCTTGTCCTGCCTTTTGCCGGTCCAGCTGGGTTCCTGCTGTGTCCCTGGGAGGCAGGAAGCATTTCTGCCTGCCACCCCACAGTGGGCTCCTTTCTGAGACAGCATTGGTAGGACCCCACTGTTGAATGGGTACTGAGGAATAAAAATGGGTGGCATGCCATAACCCAACTATTCTGAGGGTTATGTGTTGGTAAAGGTTCAGACTGCCAGGGAGACAACTCTGCGTTGCCTTCTAGTTCGGTGCAATACCCAGATTCCACCTCAATCATCCTACTGCTGCACAACCATGCAAAGTAGAGTAGGTATGTGTATGCCAAACTCACATCTGCAAAATAATATTTGAAAGATAGGAGGTAAACGAATAGTACCCACCGGGTTCCAGTAGGTAAAGAATTCCAATCAAACATCAGGACTGCCAATGAAGGTATGTTTATTAAGTGTCTAAATATTTGCTGATACTTGCTCTGTTAGATCTAACCTTATACAGATATTCACTGATAAAAGTTTGTAAAATTTATTGGTAATAAAAGCGATAATGACCCAAATAACACTCACGATTGCAATTAAGGCAACTGTCAGTGTCATATGGTCAGGCGTCCCTGACTGCGAGGATGTCACTGCTGAGATCCTCAGCTAGCTCTGCTCTGAGGTCAGCTCAAAGGTCAGCTTTTATAGAGCTGCTTAACCTATGTGCAGTTACTTGTAGCTTATGATCCGAAATCAGACGACAAGTTCAGACTTGCAACTTGTGCTCCGAGATCAAATCACAAAACCACACGTAAGGTGCTTTTCTGCTCTTTTGCTGTGAGCACTTCTTGGGGTTCTGCGTATTGGTGTGCATCCTGTTGGTACACATCGTTCTAAGAAAAAAAAAAAGGGAGGGGGTGTCAGTCACTACACTGGAAGAGGGGAAATAGGACAGCATGAAGGAGGAGTCCAGGGAGAAAGATAGGAAGGAAAGAGCAAATGAGAGAAAGAAAAGACATGTGTGAGTAAGGGACTAAAAAGAGGGAAGATTGGGAACACAGAATTCTTGTTTGGGAGACAATTATTTGAGAAGACAGCTGCCTGAATCCAGAAGGTATGGTTGAATTCAGGTGGTGGACGTTTTTGGACAGCCTGTGTAATGAGTCTTCTGTATGGGTATGGTGTAATAAGTGGCATGCTTGAACAGATTTTCTAGCGACAGAACCCAGCTGCCCTTATGTGTTTCCTGGATTTTGGTGAATGTGCATAAATAACTGCTGGTAGGAACGGAGAACATGGGAGAGGGGAGAAGTAGCAGCAGCAGTGTGAAGCCTGAGAGGAAATGGAAGAGAACTCAGCCTAAGGAGCATGTGGGTAATAGTTCTCCCAAGCATATATCAGAGAAACAGAAATTAAAAATCTCAAAATAATAACTTGTAACAATATGTAGGAATCTTTGAAAGCTCAGGAATAGACTAAATTGTGATGTGCTGACTAGATTGGAAACTTGCTGAGAGACAGCACTAGCCAACTGGCCAATCTCTTGTCAATGACTTTTATTTTACCAATATTGGAAAAAAAAAAAAATCTTCCTTTTGATCTCATTCTCTTACCTCTTCCTTTGGAGCAAATATTTTTTCTAGTTGTATCTATTCTGGTATATTTTCCCATCTGTTTACTACCCTTTCCCTGAAATTATTTTACAGAAGCATCCTGTTTATTCCTAGCTTTGGGATTATCAGCTTTGTGCTGTTAACTAATAGAAAAAGTATTTCAGTTCCTTTTGAGAATAATTTATGAAGATGGCGCTTTGTGGCTTTAATGTGTCTGTGCCTTTCTCCTCTCATATCCCTCACACTGTAGGTTTGATGAGAAGAAAAAGACAAGTAGAAACATTGCATGGGAGCATATTGCATTTAAGGTGGGGTAAATTAGAAATTATTTGTAATTTCAAGGAAACACAGGAATGGAAGAATACACCCTCTCACATCTATGGGTAGCCAGTTATATTGCCTCCAGCCAGAATTAACCTGCTATTGGTCCAATGTGACCAGGGTACCACCTTTCCTCCTGCCTTCCACATCTGGCCCGCCTTTTGTATTAGGTCCTTCATCAACTCAAGTCTAGCCTGCCCCTGGTTTGGTGTGGAAGAATCATAAAATCTTGGAATGGTTTGGGTTGGAAGGGACCTCGATGATCATCTAGTTCCAACCCCCCTGCCATGGGCAGGGACATCTTTAACTAGACCAGGTGGCCCACAGCCCCATCCAACCTGCCCTTGAACACTTCCAGGGAGAGGACATCCACAACTTCTCAGGGCAACCTGTTCTAGTACCTCACCACCCTCATAGTGAAGAATTTCTTCCTAATATCTAATCTAAATCTACCCTCCTTCAGCTTAAACCCATTACCCCTTGTCCTATCACTACAGGCCTTTGTAAACAGTCCCTCTCCATCTTTCTGGTAGGCCCCCTTCAGGTACTGGAAGGCCGCAATTAGGTTTCCCCAAAGCCTTCTCTTCTCCAGGCTGAACAACCCCAACTCAGCCTGTCTTCATAGGAGAGGACCAGAGCTTGTGAATGGGGGGCAGCTCCTGTCTGTCTATAGAGGACCTCATCCACTCGGTGTTCTTGGTCGAGTGGTCTGTAACAGATCCCCCGCTATAGTGTCCCCTGTCCCTGCCTTCCCTTTATTCCTGACTCATAAGCTCTCGGGTGGCTCCTCATCCATCCCCAGGTGGAGCTCCATGCACTCCAGCTGGTCAGTGACATAGAGGGTAACACGTCCTCCTCGTCTCCCTTGCTTGTCCTTCCTAAAGAGCCTGTATCCTTCCATTCCAACATTCCAGTCATAGGAGCCATCCCACCACATCTCCGTGATGCCAATAAGGTCACAACCCTGCAGGTGAGCGCACGTCTCCAGCTCCTCTTGTTTATTCCCCATGCTATGTGCGTTTGCATAGAAGCGTCCTGATGAAGCTGAGTGGCTGGAATTCCTTTGCACCGCACTTCAGATGGTCTCTGCTGACCTGTGATCCTTCTCCAGGCTCTGGGCATCTATTGCTGGCACTGGCATCAGACTGGTAGGAGTGGAATGGATTGAGGTTCCACTCTCCTGGCAACTTTATTTTAAAGCCCTCTTCACCAGCTTGGCAAGTCTATGACCAAAGATGCTCTTCCCCTCCTCTGACATATGGACCCCATCAGCCCCCAGTAGACCAGATTTCTCAAAGCAAGCCCCATGGTCTAAGTAGCTGAACCCCTGGCTGTGGCACCAGTCCTGTAACCATTTGTTGACTCACCAGATTTGATGGGCCCTTTCACACCCCTTCTCTTTGACCTTGATGATTGATGAAAAACCTACCTGTGCTCCAGAGTCCCTTTCCACCACTCCCAGGGCTCTGTAATCCTTGATACTCCTCAGTCTGCTCCTGGCTGCACCAGTGGTGCCCGTGTGAAACAACAGGAGCAGATAATAGTCAGTGGAGTGTACGAGGCTTGGTAGTCTCTCAGTGACGTCCCTGACCCGAGCCCCGGTAGGCAGCACACCTCTCTAGAGAGCGCATCAGGTTGGCACGTGGTGCCTCTCGGAAGGGAGTCGCCTGCTGCTATCACCCGTTGCCTTTCCTGAGTCGCGCTGGTTGTTACCCGGGGAGCAGATTGGGCTGCCTTGCTCAGCTCCAGCGTCTCCACTGATGCGGCGGGTCTTTCCTCTTCAGTCCGCAGAGCAGTGAAGCGGTTCTGCAAGGGCACCTCGGGCTTCAGGGAAAGTCTGTTCCTCCTGCCAGTCCTTGCCGTCACAAGCTTCCATTCTTCTTGGGGGGAGATTATTGGCCCCTCTCCCTTCTGTGTGTGCCGGTGGAGGAGTTTTTGGCAGTTTGGCCATGGGTCCACTGCAGAGTGCGCTTGGAAAAAGCTGGGTAGTGAAGAGTTTGGCCTATACAAGTAGAAGATGTACAAATCTGCAGCAATGAATGTGATATAGAGGCAGTGAGAAATAAATCTTAGTTGTTTCATTTCTTATTGTGCTTTCTTAGTTGGTATGGAGTTTAGTGTAAAGAGAAGCAAGGGCAAAAGCAGTGCGCGCTCGTGCTGAAAGCAGAGTTCCCCAGCCTCTCCAGGGCGTGGATAGAAAAGAATGCTGTCCTCTTCTCACCCTGGTTGGTTGAGAGGTCTGCAGAGCAGTTCATCTGCACTGGTCATTACCTGAATCAGAGCCACAAATCTGAGGTCAACATCTCAGCTGTAGAGCTTGGATCCAAACTCCCATAATTTGCGCTTGGCCCATTGAAGAGATCAAGACTAGGGGTGAAGCTTTGTCCTAACTTTATACATTCAATGTGTCTGCAGATACGGTGTGTGTTTGCATCCTTTTCAGGACAGAAGAAAAAGCTAGTGCAAGAGTCTGTATGACCTTTGCTATGATGCCCTTTCTTAGCTTGCTGAATGTGTGGCCCTGACTGGGAATCCACGCTGTAACAGATTGTTTGCTTTTCAAGACACTCCTGAGTATCAGATCAAGTTATTACCTAACAAGTGACAGCATTCCTATATGACATGCCAGTTTGTTGTAACTGGTGCTGTGTGAGTAACTGATCTCCAGGTTTTGGTGCTGAACTGAAGAAATCAGAAATGGTTAGATACTGAAATGTTTAAAAGCTTTTGATCTTGTTATCTAAATGGAAAAACCTGTTTGTTTGAGAAAGAATCCACATAAAGTACTCCATTGCATGTAGGAGGAGGAGACCATATGCAGGGTAGAATATTGGCGGCATGCTTGTGTTGAAAGTACAAGGAGTGTGGGAGATTTATACTCAGTTCCCTTTGCTGCAGAGATTCAACCTGTATTTCCCACAGCCTACAAAGGTGCATAGATTTTGGGTCTTTTGGGCTGGTGGCAAACGTCAAATCTTCTGTCAGGTTTTATTGGTAGGAGAGAAGCAGCATACAACCACTCGGGAGTGCCAACTTCTTATCTGCTGCTTGTGATTCACGCCCTGACATCAACTTCACCACTGACCTGCAGAGTCTCCAGAGACAGGTATCTTGCTAGGTGGAATGGTCTCACATTGTACAGAATTCTTATATAGAAAAATAAGAGTGGGTCTCACCTTTCTCATCCCTTCAGTGGAATGTATATTTATGCACAGTAGCATGATACCAGCAGTGGAACTGACATTGTTTCAAAAAAAAAAAAAAAAAAAAGAGCAGCCCAATGGTTCAGGTTCTCTTGTGAGAGACAGAAGACATGATTTTTAAGTCGACTGAGGCAGAAGAATTGTTTCTACCACACTGAATGTAATTAAACTTAAGTGATGCGCTTCCATGTACATGCGAGTTTTTTTCTGTTTGGAACAATGTGGTATATTCACCAGTTTTGTTGCTAATTGAAAATGTGGGGTTTTTTCTTAATATTACTAACAACTGTTTGTATCCCTTTAAAAAAAAAGCTGAGGGGTGTATTTGATTCACAAAATACTGCTATTTTCTGACCTGTCTCCCTGTACTGAATGCAGTAATGCAAGGTTTAAAAAAAAAAAAAAAAAAGGTGACAACAAAATGATAAAATCCGTTGGGTGGGAGAGAAGCATGGCAGTCTGGACTTACCTTAAAAATTCCTCCTCCGCTTGAGGTCTGTTTTGAAATGTGTTCTAGCTGCAGGGAGTAGAACTATTAGCCTATTTAGAAACAGGCTCTGTACAGCTATATTAGCATCATCCCTCCTGCACAGCTTGCTTGTCTTCTTTCTCTTAATGAACCACAGTTTATATGTGCACAGCTGATTTTTGCTTGGCTGGATTTCAGCTGGTCTAGACTGGAAGACAGTGAGTGGGTATAAAGTTGTGGTAAAAGCACAGGTAATCTCTGAACTCTACATTTGGGGAATAGGTGGGACATTCGTGTCTCTCCTGAAGGAGAGGGCTGACATCTCTCAGTTTCAGGATAGTTGGGGAACATATTTCAGTGTCTGTGGTGAGCAAGTGAAATCTGTGTCCAGAATCCTGTTAGCCAGTAAAACTGTTTCTCCATGCAGTTGGATGAAATTATTTTAAAAAGCCCCTTTCAGAGCAGTTGTAGAAATCTGTCAATAGATGCTTGTCAAATCATCCTTCTGGGGACATTGTGTTCACAACAGAATTTTGCAGCTGCTGAGTTTTTTTTAGTGGTTTTGTCAAAACTAATAACAAATGCGTTCTTTACATTCAGAAATCAGGTTGCTTTTTCAAACTGTTGTCTGCAATGTTGCATTAATAACCAGTAACTCATGGAGATAGTAACTTTCCATTCAAAGCACTCAAAGCTCTGTACATTGTGGCTGTATTCCTGAAGATAAATTTCTGTCTTTTTCGCAACATGGATGCAGTTTTTCATTCTTGTACTAATAGATGGACTGTTTCAGATGACTGCCAAATAATTATTCTTAGTGGTTTCTACTGCACGTCCCTGCAGACTTGGAAATCTGATGTGGTGTAGCTGAAGCAACAATACCGCTTTTGTCCATCTGTATAGTTTTTGGGGTTTTATTCATTTATATAGTTTTTATTTATGCAGGGGAATACAGTGGTGTAACTATGCAGACTGATATGCTTGTGCATGTGTGCTCTCAGCAAGGGAGCCTTCCTCTGTGGATGTTCATCAGTATTTAATTAGGGTAGTATAATTATACCTCTACATTCCATAGGTAGATAGGAGAGTCTTTTGAATCATGTTTGCAGAACGGAGATTATGCATTTTTAATTTTGCATATTGGAGTTTCTGTTGGAAAAGACTTAAGATCTGGCTTAAATACTTGAGAAATGACAATAAGATTTTCATTGCTGTTAGGTTAGCTTATGTGTCCAGTTATAGCCTGAAAAGTGTAAATCATCTTGGCCTAAATGTAACATCCTTTTACAGACAAAATAACTTCAATAAAAATATGAAGACTAGGTGCTCTGGTGTATGTTTGTGCAGCCCTGGATGGAGCCACAAGAGCTTTGTTTGAATTAGCAATGCGTTTGGATTTCTGCATAGAGACTTGTTCAACAGTGGCAGCATATGAAATTCAAGTTAAGTAGAGCAAGGAAATGCCATACAATTGTTAGTGTGAAATCTGACAAATAGAACAATTTTCTACCCTTGAGTGATTTAAAACCATTTGCAATCTTAATCCAAAAAGGCACTGCTTAAAGCAATGCTCAGCTCTAGAGATGAACGGCAGTGCAACAATCAGACAGAAATGTATAGTTTCACTTCTCATATGATTTTAGTCTACTGACAGTATACTTTGTTTCCCCTAACATTTTATATGGTGCAGCAATCCAGAGTCTTTGGTTCTTCTGCCACTGATTCTGTAAATCATTTAATTTCTCTGAACTTTGTTTTTCCCCTTGTATAAAAAAGGAAATTATATTTTCTTTGCATTTAAGGCCTTCATTGCCTTGAAGGGAGATCTGTAACTGCAAGGTATTGTTAGTTATTATTGTTTACTTTTATTAATATGTGGTGAATTAATAAGTGTGATATTCAGAAAAATAAATACATTGGGGGATGATAGGAGAAGAAAGGAATACTTTTCATCTCACTTTCCTTTCTGCACTTTATTTGACTGTAGTGTTAAGGTTGTCATCAAAACCAGCATTTCAGATACGCCGGTCTGGGAAGCTACTGAATTACAAGAACAGGTATGATGAAAAACAAGATTTGAGGAGGTTTTTTTTTTTCTTTATTAATAGATATTTAACAAAAGGATATAGACAAGGAATAAAATATGACAAAAAGGATAAAATTCTTTGGCTTTTGAGGCAGGTCGCCCATCCATTCATGCAATTTTGAATAGTCTTTGTAAGCAACTGCTGCCTGTCACTCTTCAGTAGAGGAGAGAAGAGCTCTTCATACTAACAGATAGTCGGGAGGGGTGATCTCCACTAGAATTATACTTGACAGTGCAAAGATTGCACCAAATTATTTTGCTTTATGTCCTGTCCTCGCTTCATTGATCATGTAACTGCAACTTCCAGAGGGATTTAAGCCTCACTTTAAATATAATTAAGATGCAAATGTGCCCCAATATGGCAACTTGAAATACTAGGCAGGTTTGTAGCTGAGTTCATATGGAGAAAGGCAGGGAACTAAGTCATATGAGATAACATTGAGACATTGACTGATACACCCATCTGGCTAATAGGGAAGCGCTGTTAGAAATATCAGAACACTTGCTGGGTTTCAGAGATAAGCAGTTAAAAACAGTCAGATAAAGGGGTGAGGGAAGGAACATTGTTAAGGATAGGCAAGGATTAAAGGTTTATTCTTTGTACTAACATGCAACATGGAGTTGCATATTTCACCTATTAGGTTAATATATCCATGTAAAATTACAACATTAGTAATGTTTAAGCTGAACGATCGTTTTTGTCTTTCTGACTTGATCTAATACTTTTTCAGGGCATTTAAACTTGCACATATTTTGCAGTAGTCTGCCTGCTACAAAAAGACAGAGGTAATGCATTGTTTGTGCATGTGATTGGGAGCTAAGATGGTACTCTGAATGCTTGTGCTGTGAACCAGGCAGGCAATATTTATTAACTCTATTAATAGGTTCCTTATCTGAAGTACAAACCCACAGAAAGACCGTAGGTATTTGGCCTACGGGGCTTTCTAACGCCCTTCTCCTGAATCTGAACTGCTATCTAAAGAATCAGATTTTAGTGCGTCTTTGGGTTATCTTTTCAATTGAAGTCCATAAATAGTGGTGATATCTGCCAGTATAAAACTCCTTCCAATTTTTAGATGCTGTACTGAATTCCATTACTAATTTGGAAGCTCCTGACTATTGAGTCAGATCCTACACCTGCCATATGTACGTTCCTGCAAGGTGGCTTTGATGCAGGGGTGGAAAGAGCAGCTGCTCAAACAGTTCCTAATCATCTGAACCTGTTAAGATGCAGTCATGGGGTAGTGTGCAAGCAGCTTTTCGTATCTCTTTGGCCACAGCTTGACTCGCTGGGTAGATTTCCCTGCTTTCTGAATCATCTTCACAGGAAGTTCCTGCTGCACTTCCTTGTCAGGGACACCTCTTCCCTCGGGATGCAGCAGCAGCTCAGAGTTCTCTTTGGACTCGGTCCCTGCTTAGACCAGCAATGGGAGAGTGTGGTGTCCCCTGGGCCACAGAGAGCTGAGCCTGCTGGATAGCCAGGTGAAGCCCAAAACAGGAACCTTTTTTCACTATTTTTTATTTCTCTGCCACTCATTATTGTGCTAATATATTAATTATGGCTCTTTTCTCATGTTTGTAAAGATCTTCCTCCTTCTCCCTACTGTTAGAAGTGAGAGGTTAATAATGCAGGGATAATTTGATACATGTAACTTATGTATAAAGGCTCTTCAAAACATTTGGCAAGAAAAAGGTTTTGACTTTAAAAAAAAAAAGAGATTGGTTAGATCTAGCTGGTTCTGGCAGCTGTCAGGATAAAAAACTCCAGACACCCAAGAGTTAATCCACTCATTTTAGGGAGAAAATGAAGTAGAGATATAGTGCCAGCATCATTTAGCTCTGTTATTAATTCACACACAAGGGCTGTAATGCACAAGATTTGTGTGTGTATGTGTGGGTTTGTATGAATGTCAATTAGCATAAGCTGGGATGGAGTTTCTGCTGAATTGAAGACAAACGGTTTTGGAGTCGTGCCAATTTTGATGCAAGTTCCTGCAAAATAATACTTTCTCATTTTACTAAGTAGCTGTTGTAATGAAGCAGTCTTGGCAATGATATACATGGTTTCTGTTATCTCTGAACAAATGTAAAAGTTAGGAGAAGGCTCCCGACTTTCACAGCAGGTTTGTGCTGTGTTCCAAACAGAGCAGCGAAAAGGGAAATCATATGCCTCCTTCCTGTTTTTAAAATAAGCTTGGTGTATTTACCGCTTGGATCTTCTGATGTGGTGTCTGCAGAAATTGGGTGCTGAAGCTGACAGCCCAGGAAGTCCCTTCCAGTTCTGTTTTCTGGATTCTGTTTTGACAATTGAGTGACAATAAATTAACAACATTTACTGGCATTACTGTTTCATTATAGGACAAACAAGAGACTTTGATCTAGAAATGAAGGTAAAATGTTTCAATCTCTACTAAGCCGTGTGTTTTCTTTAAAATAAATACAATTGGATATTGAACTATTTCATATAATCTGATTTTCCTAAAACCAAAATAAATTCCAAAGGAAAAATATGTTGGAACAAAATTTTGATTTTTGTCTTAAATATGGAAATTATTTCACAATTAGTTTACTGGAAATCTTGAAAATATTTGTTCTTCTGACTTAGAGAAAAGACATATTTTTGAAAACTTGGATAAGTACACCTAATCCTCCTCTTACTAAAAATGAGGACCTGATTGCTTGTGCTAGTTAACAAAATGCTAGTGTGCAGGATCATTGGTAGCTATCCTTTCTGGATGAAATAGGAGGCTAAAATAGACTTAAAACTTTTCCTTGAAAGTTTGTATGGTTTTTTTGGCTTCTATGTCTTGGTCAAACTGTAGCTTAAGTTTTACTTTCTGCTGCCTTAAATCCTCCAGTCCTGCAGTTTCAATACATACTTCTTCATTTCCTTCTCTGAACTGTTTACATAGTACTGATAATAACGGTTACCGAGCAGCTGTATGCCCCCCAGCCCCTGAGCGAGTAAATATTAGCGAATCTGTACTATAACATGTTTTAGATCCCCAGTAAATTGAAATTGTTTTATGAAGAGCGATCACTTTATTGGAGATACTTTTACACCCAAAAAGATAGTCACTGGGGGCATGACTGAGAACAGCTTTGTAAACTTGTGATATTGCACAGCTCTAGTGTTTTAAAGTCAATATACTTCAGTATCTGGCTTGCTGAAATGCTGAGTTTACTGTAGTTATGATTGTAACAGTGCTGAATAATTTTGTGCTCTTTCATAGAATCATAGAATGGTTTGGGTTGGAAGGGACCTCAAAGATCATCTAGTTCCAACCCCACTGCCATGGGCAGGGACACCCTCCACTAGACCACGTTGCCCAAAGCCCCATCCAACCTGGCCTTGAACACTTCCAGGGATGGGGCATCCACAGCTTCTCTGGGCGACCTGTTCCAGTGCCTCACCACCCTTACAGTAAAGAATTTCTTTCTAACATCTCATCTAAATTGACCCTCCTTCAGCTTAAACCCATTACCCCTTGTCCTGTCACTACACTCCCTGATAAACAGTCCCTCTCCATCTTTCCTGTAGGTCCCTTCAGGTACTGGAAGGCCGCAATTAGATCTCCCCAGAGCCTTCTCTTCTCCAGGCTGAACAAGCCAAACTCTCTCAGCCTGTCCTCATAGGAGAGGTGCTCCAGCCCTCTGATCATCACTGTGGCCCTCCTCTGGACTCACTCCAACAGCTCCATGTCTCTCTTGTACTGGGGCCCCCAGAGCTGGACGCAGTACTCCAGGTGGGGTCTCACCAGAGCGGAGTAGAGGGGCAGGATCACCTCCCTCAACCTGCTGGTCACGCCTCTCTTGATGCAGCCCAGGACACGGTTGGCTTTCTGGGCTGCAGGCGCACATTGCCGGCTCATGTTGAGCTTCTCCTCAATCAATACCCCCAAGTCCTTCTCCTCAGGGCTGCTTTCAATCCATTCTATGCTGAGCCTATAACTGTGCTTGGGATTGTGCCGAGCCTATAGCTGTGCTTGGGATTGTGTTGACCCACGTGCAGGACCTTGCACTTGGCTTTGTTGAACTTCATGCGGTTTGCACAGGCCCACCTCTCAAGCCTGTCAGGGTCCCTCTGGATGGCATCCCTTCCTTCCAGCATGTCGACCACACCACACAGCTGGGTGTCATTGGCAAACTTGCTGAGGGTGCACTTGATCCCACTGTCCGTGTCGCCGACAAAGACGTTAAACAGTGCCGGTCCCAGCACCAACCCCTGAGGAACACCACTCGTCACTGGTCTCCACTTGGACATTGAGCCGTTGACCACAACTCTTTGAGTGCAACCATCCAGCCGATTCCTTATCCACCGAGTGTTCCATCTGTCAAATCCATGTCTCTCTAATTTAGAGACAAGGATGTCATGTGGGACAGTGTCAAATGCCTTGCTCAGTGGGTCATAGATTGAATTCGTGAACCTGAACATGAAGCAGCTCTGAGGCTTGCCAGGAAACCTTCATGAGCTTTGTTAAGTACACATCCAATACTGGGTACAGACCACATGAGTGAGTTACACCATAAATGCTCATCTTAGTAAGTATGAAATAAGAATGTAAAATTTCCCTCTCTAAGAAGTGAAAAACAGAGAATTACACTGATCTGGAGATTTTCTGAAGGATGTGAAAGTTCACCCCAAGACTTAGAACAAAGATTGTTTTTCAGCTTCCTGTCAGCATATATGCCGATACTGTTCAGCATCAGCCTCTGTGTTTAGCCTATTTCATTTCTCCTGAGTTAACTTGAGCAGTAACAGACTACTTTGTCCCCTCTTCTGAAGACAGAAAGTGACTTGTGAATTGAATCTGGAAACTACTCTTTTGCTGCATGTCTGCACAGCTCCAGGTGTTTTAAAAAGTGAATCAGCTGATAACTCCTCTGTTAGAAAGAAATGCAGGTAGGGTCTAAAAGCTTTGTGCATATTCTTAACTGAGCCTGCATCCTTTCCATGAAGTTAATTTTCTACTTAAGTAATAATTATAGTATGTTTATAAAGTGCATATGCACACGCTTTGGATGTTTTCCCATCACTGCACATCCATGTTTTTAGTTGATGCCCTTTTTTGAGGGGCTGCAGTTAGAGTGCAACAGTAGGCTGTATTTTTTTGCAGTAGGAGTTAAGTTCTATCTTTTCTGCCTTCCGAGGCTGTGAAAGCTGTGCTGCGCAGCTCAGTGGCAATCAAGATGTTATAGGAAGACATTGATTTATTACAATACAATATGAAATGAGAGCTGAACACCATTTCCTCTAAGCAGCAAGCTCTTGGTTTCAGGGTCTTAAAAACCCCAGTCCATCAGAAGTTTAGTAACATTTGATAAAAACAAATAATGAACAATACACTCAAGCACTGGCAAGTAAAAAAAAAAAAGATATTACCTGCCAAAGCACAACCTATATTCCATCCTTTTTCTGCGCTAATGATCCAAACTAGGCCAAATTGCTCTCTGGTGTACTCATGTATAGTTTAGTATCATATAACAGGATTTGTTAGTATCACAGGCAGAATATTTTCCCAGTGATTTTATTTCATTTTTTTCCTCCTAGCCTAATGTCGGCACTTTACGTTGTTCTTAAAAGAAGATTGTCAGGTTGACTCAGACCTGGTTTCAGTCATCTGTGATGTTGTGAGTGCTGAATTTAACAAAAAGTGGTCCTGGTGAGGGGGTGGAAGACAGTACTTAAAAAGCAGTTTAACTCTCACATCTGCATTACTTGATGTGTCATGTATGGTCTCTGGGCCATAGCAGAGACTATAACATTAATAAAATTATTCTACAGTTAACATCTCTCATGATTTATAGGGTATTATAGGAATATTGAAAGTATTGTGACCAACAGCCACTTAGACTCAAATGAGCGTTCTCACTGGAGATGACAGTGGAGGTGTGGACTCAGAGGAACCCTTATAGAGGGGGAAGGGTTTTCCTTGCTGTGTTTACATTGCTTGGTAGCATGAACCAGATCAGTTCAACCAAAAGAGAAAGAGGAACAACCATCTTGAACAAATGTTCACCAACCACATAGCTAAATTTCTTGTTCAGATTCATTTCATATCATTGTAAGAATTGGGTAGCAAACATTGTTCTCTCAGTCTGTCACTTTGTCGATGTCACTGTTCTCTACATCTCTTTATGGGTTTCCCTTGCTGCATTGTGTCAAGACAGTGACTTGTCTTCCATTTCAGGTCCTTTTGCATTCTTACCCGACTGTCTCGCACGTTTTGTCTGTTGCTGCTTCTTCTCAACAAAATCCAACAAAGTAACTCATCCAGCTTGCATCAACATGGTTCAAACATGATAAATGTTCAACGCTATTTCCCAAACACTGTAAATATGTCTATACAGCAGTTGTTGAGCAGGCACAAAGTTTAGGAGCACAGCATGCTCCTAAACCTGTCCACCTTCTGTCCGTGTGCTGATTTGCAGACAGCCTATGAATTGCCAGTATGGGTGCTGTGAAAGCTGTGTATGAGAGTGGAGGGGTAGGCAAATTCTTTAAATGAACCATTAAAGACAGTTTCTTCAAGATGGGATTGTGGTGCATTGACAGGGTGGTGGCCAGGAAACATATGTTAAGTGTTACTGTTCTGTTCTGTGGTTAAGTGTGGTTGTCATCAAGTTCTGTTTTATCTTAACTTTTCTAAGATGTCAGTAAGCAATAATATCCAACTTCTTTGCTGTCACTGAATTCACACCCACACCAACTCCACTGCCACCCTAAAACATCACATTCTCAATTAAAATATATTTCTGTAAGAGCTCAGTGATTTAAAAAAAAAAAGTATCTTCCCTGAAAATGAGAGATCATAATTTATTCCTACCATTAATAGATGAAATTTTCAGTTTGTTGGGTGCATAAGCATAGGAAGAAAACAAAATTCAGGTTCAATCTTACGTGAATACTTCGTTACTCAAAGCTGTTACTGTCTGGAGAGATGAGCACAGAGAGTACGGGTAATGAAAACAAATTTTATAAATATCATTGCAATTGTAGCTGTACTGAAACATACGTTGTCATCACAATCTCATCTGTTCAGTATGTGTTTAAACTGGGGCAAACTCCTTGCTGACTTATGCTTGGAGTTATGAGATTTACAGATGGTGTGAATCACCAGAGAATGCAACCAGTATTTTTATAAACCTTTAGTGTTATTAAGTGGATAACACCCACAAGTACAGTTCTATCAACAGAAAAAAACACGGCTAGGGCAGTGACAGAACAAACTTCCTGCAATGTTTTGCAATATAGAATCACAAGGAGAATTCCCCAAGTCAGAAGATAGTTTGACATCCATTGCCCATTCAATCCCTGGACCCTTTCTGTAGTAATGATAAAAATTACCGCTAAGCATGATGCTTTTTTTTACTTTTTTTTTCCTGATGTAGCTTTGTGAGGAAACAGATAACTTGTTTTTTTTTTCTTGGGGTTCCTAAATAAATATCAAATGGTCCTTATTCGCTTTCTGTGAAGCTGTGTGCAACATTAATATTTACTAATGAAAATAAATTTCTCCTTGGTGTAAGGTCAGTCCCTGGCACATATTTCGAAAATGCTATCCACTTAGCTATCTGTTTAGCTTTCTGACTAGATGCCAGTCATTTTTCTTTAGAATGGTCACTGATGACCGTTGGAGAGATGGGGTCGCTGATGTCGACACGTATGTATGTTTTGTAGTCTTAATTGCCACCCTTGATCAAATTAGATTGGATAATTAGAAGATATTGAACGGTTTATAAAATACATTCATTTACAAAGGTGAAATGATGGCAGTTCATATGGTGAGGTGCCCTGAGTGGGATCTATTACGTTGTTTGCTTCCAAATGAACTCCTCTGTCAAGATGCTGATAAGTGTGGCAATTTCTGCGGTGAAGCAGACCTTGAGCGTACCCCGATGCTGTTCCGGAGCATTCAGCAGCTCTGATCACCTGATGTATGGGAAGCAGGTAGCTGTGCTGCATCCAGCTGAAATGTAAACAGGCAGAAGATTGTTTCTCTGGAATATGGCCAGAACACTGCACTGCCTGTGAAAGCATTGTGAAATACTTAATGGAGGCAAGCAGGTAGTTACTTGTTTTTTGTAGGGAAAAATGGCAACTCCGGCCATACAATGCCCTAGGGCATTAAACTGCTACACAAGGCTAGTTATAATTAAAAGAGGAAGATGTTTCCTAATTAATTTTGTAAACCACACTGCGGCACAACCCAGCCTTATTTTCAGTAGTACAATATAATTTGTTGCACAGTTACATAGTATATTGTGAGCAACCACCAATCTTAAGAAGCTACAGCTTTGTTTCCATTGTTTCTCATTTGCAGTTTTAGAATTAGCACACACAGCATTGTGAGATTAAAAAAAAAAAACCAACAAAAAAACCCACCACAAAAACCCCATGCCTCCCAAAAACTTTGGGAGCTTCTTTATACTCCTAATTGTGAGTATGCTTAATGTTACGCTTTCAAGCTTTTCACATGACAGAGAAATAGGAATGTGCTTTTTCATATATTAAAATATATATCTTCATGTCATCACTGGATTTCTATTCCTGGGGAGTTAACAAAAATATAAACTATTATGGAACTTTTATGAAATAAAATTGAAGAGGATTTACTTCTGTCAGCTTCCTTCCAGAGAGACATTGAAACTTTTTTACTGATGAAACTTTCCTCCAATCCTGGGTGCTTGATACCAGACCTCAGTCTGTTTCTTGCAGGTGTGGCAGGAATCTCTCTTGACATTGCCATAATTTGCAGGTATCCCAAAAGGTTTGTCTGTGAGACTAATGTATTTCCACTTACTGGTTCCATGTATACAATGTACTTAATGCTGTCAGATTTGTTTCAGTGTACTTAGATATAATGCAAGCATAACATAAAATAAATTGTGTGCCAGCAAATAGAGTAGGTTTTTGACCACAGAGTTGGGAATGCTGGTAAAAAAAAAGAGAAAGCAAAAAATGAGGAAATCTAAATATGTAGTATATTTAAGGCTAATCTCTTTTCCAAGCTGTCATTTAGGATTTCTTCAAGACTTAGCTGCATTAGTTAAGGCTAGCTCAACAGAGCCCTGCCTTAATGGCTCTGTCTTTCAGAGTGACCTAGTTCTTCATCTAAACATGCTTCAGGGTTATCATCCTATCTCTGTGTTCAGTGAATTTTTAGAGGTTCCCCTGGACTTCTTGAAGGGGGTCCATCTTACAGTTCCAGTATTCAGGTTCCCCATGTTGTTGTCTCAGACCAGTCTTTCCTCACAGCATGAGCTGGATCTTGTACTGGCTGTCATTTCATGAGTATCTCAAAATCCTGATTGCTGTTACTGACTACCAAAAGGAAGAGCACAGCATATTCACTTTTTTTTTTCTCTCCAAGGAAATTTCAGCTCATCTCTACATTTACAACAGAAAAAAAGGTGTTACTGCTGTACATGATTAAAAACAGTTGTCACTCAAAGCTCCTAACAGTTTTCTATCTTAAAGCTACATCTGTAAGTACCAGTGCAGCGAGGCAAGAGAATTTAAGGGAGATGCACAGGATCCCAAAGTAAATCAGCGGCACAGCTATGAACAGAGGCAGCTCTCTTACCTGTTACAGACCCATCCTTCCCCCTTTCTGCCAATGCAGTCAGTGCCGATGTTGATACCCAGTTACAAACAGAAGCGTGTGTCTGACTTGCATGGTTGTTACCCTCTTAATAGTTGGCCCAGCTTGAGAATATAAAGACCTGTTCAAGAAGTATTAAATATAGAGGTGTCGTGAGCCTTATTCTTCACAATTGTACTCTGACCCTCTCACAATTTCTGTTATTTGCTCTTTTACCTTAGTGTAAACATCCCTTGCAGATCTAATTCCTAACTTGTAGAGATACTGCATCCATGGGGAGAAGTACTTCACTTATAACCACGTTTTATAGTTACCTTTGTGGTTTATTCTGGCACTTTGACTTGTCATAGTTGAATAAATTGAATTCTGTAGAGTGCTCTTGTAAAATGCCATACTTCTGATTTTAAACGTGCTTCAGTGTGATGAATGCAGCATTAGAGTGGGATGCAGAGTAATGCTTAGATTTGTGGATTGTAGCTCTAGGTTGTATTCTCAAGTGTCTTGCCAGGTTATTATATGAATCACAGATAGGTCATTTTTCAGGATTTCTGCTCTTGCATTCCATATCTCTAAAATGAATGTGTTTTACCTATACAGCAGGTCTGTGTTGGTTATTTTTTAAACAGCTAGGCAGCAGGCATGCTGTATCATGTCACAGAATGATTGCTCCACTCATATACTAATTACCCAACTACTACCTTGTACTTTAATCATCTTTTTATTGAGATCAAATACTTTCCTGGGTTGTAAATTGTCTAAAGAGGGATCATTGTTTTAACATATATTTTATGTGGTGCCTGTCGTAGTGAGCTTTCATTCCTTGGGTGAAGCAAGCAGAAGAAAAGGTATTACTAGAACACAAACATAAAATCAAGTTAAGAACATGCTTTGAGATCTTTGAATGAAATATGCTGAAGGTTATTACAGCTGTTTTATTTCCAAGAAAGCATTATCATACATAATTATTTTTATGGGCACTTTTATCTGCTGTACTTTAAAAGCAGGCAGTAATTACCAGTGTGTCTGAATGCATCAGTTAATGAGGAAACTAAAGGACACAAGCAAAAGGCATGCCTCCGTTAATGAGGTCTGAGGTAAAGGTTCTAAAACCTGCTGGAATTTAGGAAGGGCATGTTTTGCTCTAGAGTGATTTACCTTTTGGGGAGTTTGCTTGATAATGAATAGTGGCTTAATTAAGCTGATACTAATTCAGAATTAATATCTGAAGTAGGTTTAAAAACTAATAACAAGGAGATGTTGTGTATGTATTAAACCTGGAATAGCATATCTGATGCATCTCTGTGTTTTAGGCAGCTAATGACTTTTTCCATCAAGTTTGGAGATGTATTTGTTTGTGAAATAGTTTTATATTATTTGGAAGTTTGAGAAGAGAATTCTCGCTGATATGAGGGAAGAAATCTGTAAAGCAACAATGCTGAAAAGGCTATAGATAGGTTTTTACAGAGGGACAGATTAATGGATTCGAGGTGTCATATGTAGGAGTATCCCATGTTTTGTTTTAACTAGTTAGTTCTGAAAGGAGTGCGTCGGGGAAGCTAGTTTCTGATATTTTCTCTGGAAAGGGCGGAAGGGAGACAATGCATCTAACTAGTCCCTAAAGGAAAAATAAACATTTGAATAAGCATTCATTACAATATTTGAAAAAATTGTTTTTCAGATAATCGCCTTTGACGAACTTCGGACAGACTTCAAAAGCCCAATAGATCAGTGCAACCCAGTCCATGCAGTGAGTACCACCGGTGGCTTGCTAAGCAACAGCTACTAAAGAAATGGGGATGCGCTGAGCTGTCAGTGAAAGTATGAGTGTGGAAATGAATGTAGAGTCTGTTGTGAAGTCAACTGTAGTTTGGAAAATTGATTTATTGGGCCAATCTTAGGAAGCCAGATGGCAACTCTTTATGCTCATAGCTTTCCTTTTTGCTGAAGGAGGCAGGAAAATAGTTTGGAAGTTCAAAAACCGAAGGATATCTCATGTGATGCTGATGCTTTCTTTTTATCTTTTCATTCTGTAGCACAAGTTTTCCATTTTGAAATCATTTGCTTTCTCTGTGTTCAAGCATGGGATGACCACCTTCTCCCATATTGTCTGTATCAATGAGTCAAAAGTTTGAAGGGATTTAATAAAAGTTGTATTCCTAGACCTCTCTGTCCCATGGCAGTGCCCTAAATTCTCCTGTGCTTTAAGAGTAAACAACATTCTGCTGCATCAGCTGTGGAAAAGGTTAAATATCACCATGGGACTGTAAACTCGATTTTAACTAATGAACCAAAATGCAGCCCAGATTTAAGCATATGAAAATTCCTCTGTTAATTAAAGCTGTAAACTAGGGTGATTTAGCTGACTACAGTTAAAAATGCATCAGATTTGTACCACCAGAACTGAGAGCAGGACTTGGCTCCCTGTCATCTCACTGGGAATTACAATAATTATGACAGGTGCTGAATTTGATCTCTACAGAGTATCAAGTTATTGAATTGCCTACAAATGATAACCAGATTCAGTAGCTAGTACTTTGCCATTTAACCTCATTTCATAACTCAACAGAGGATTTGCAGTACTGCTTAGACCACTTATGATTTTAAATGTAGTCTTTAAATGAATCTTCGAATAAGAAGACTTGTTTACTGTTCACTAACAGATAAGCAAAGAATGAGAACAGAAGAAAGAAATTATGTGAAGAAATGCTATACAGTACTTCAGTGGAAGTAATCTGGTTTTGAATTTACTGGAAGTAATCTGATTTTGAATTCACTTTATCTGTTTTCACTTCCCATCTTGAGAACTGCACACAAGAAATGTGTATTTATATGTACTAAATTCCAGTAATTTGTTCTCTTCCTAAAACTTGTAAGATGCACCATGGAGATAATTTCCTTTTATTTTAAAATGCTAATGGAATTGGTCTCCAGGTTAAAATATTAAGTCCCTGTTTCAGTCATACTAGCGATGTAATCAAAAAGTTAATTGTGGAGTTTCCAGTAATACACAGCAAAATATTCTGTCATCAGTTGACATATTTGACTCTCTTCTATGAAGCTTTCTGTGGTAACCAAAGCAATAATCTCAGGTTGCTTTCTTTTGCACTTTATATGTGTTGATGCCTTTTATATTGACATAAAAGGAAGATTTTTAGCAGGTCTTTCTTATTTCTTATATCTTTGGTCAAGTGTATTTTAACTTTTCCCTATGCATAGTTGCTTATGCCCATATTCCGTTTATTTGGTGGGGTAGTTTTCTTTATTGCACTATAAGAATGTCTGATGTTTACTGCTGTATCTTCCACAGTGTTTTCAAGACACAGGGTAGAGCCTTTTTGACAAGAAAAGACTGAATTAGGGAGAAATCAGAGGCAAAACCAGTGGCAGTCCTGAGAATTTAGTTCAAATTTCCTGGTTCACACTCTATTACCTACAGTTCAAAGACAGACTTCCTACTTCTCCAAGGCCAGCTGCAGTTAGGCATCTGTCTTCTAAAGGGAATCGAGAGGATTATCTTTCCCTCTCCACTTACCTCCTACTGAAGGCAAAATAGCTTTCTGCAGCTTCACAGGCACATCCACACAGGTCCATTCTCATGTTTGCAACCGTGAATCTAAAATTTCTGAATCTCTTTTAGATCACAGACACCGGAGAGAGGCACAATATTTGTCTGGTGCTTATCAAGCTTCCACTGTCTCACTGTCTCTCCAAAATTACCCTTTTTTTAAAAAATGGCTTCAAACTTGGGGACGGGAAAGGAAAAGAGGCATTTCTTTGGAGAACAGAAATAGAACTCGGAGCAAATTTAACACATTTGAAGAGCAAAAAGCTTAGGGAGAGCTGGCTTCTCACATTGGTATATTACCTTACCTGTTTAAAAAAGGTCATTGTTCAGAATACTTTTTCCCGTGTCTAAATGACAGTATTACCAGATAGTCTCCTGAGGACAGCGAAACCACTCTGCCTTCTGCAGTGTAGCCAACAGTAGAATCTGTCACAGTAACTCCAGTGATGGGGTTATGCAGAATGAATCTGATTTTACTAGTGAATTTCTCATTATAACCCATTTAAAAGAAAATCTGTCTTTGACTTGTCTTCTTCCTATGAATCGAACTTAGAGCATCTTTTGAGTCACAGTGCTTAATTATAGTGACATCATATTGATGAACGCATCTGTTGTTTATAGTGGCATTTGTAGGACATTTCAGATACTCTTCACTAATGGGTTAAATTCTAATGCCACATGTTGCTCAGGCACGCTCTTAGTGAGAGAGGAAGGGCTGCCATACCAACTTCGTAGCTGTTTTTCTCATTCAGAATTATCTTGAAGCCAGAGGCTGGGTACCTGAAAATGCAAGACGAAGTCTCTGTGGTATAGATTGACATCGTTGGATAGAGCCACAAATGCTGACTTAAAAGAAGTTGCAGCCTCTGGCTCAAGGCTAACACAGACTTGAATACCCAGTTTATATTGTTACGCCCCGTAACATGAAAAAATAACTTATTGGGACTTTGAAATGGGTAAATCATTTGGCTTGCAAGCAGTAGGTAAGAAGTGAATACTGTCGTTTCAGATTAATAACGTGTGTTGCTTCCCTGCAACCGTTAATTCTGATCTTGACTCATTGTAATTGTAATATATTGTCTTTAATTTATAACACCAGCTAATCTTCTACCTTTTTCCCACTTTTTCTTGACAGAGAGAGCGGCTGAGAAATATTGAGCGTATTTGCTTTCTCCTGCGAAAGGTGAGCATAAACTAGCCTAGAATTTGTGAAGTTGATGAGAATTAAAGCCATCAAGTGGTGATGTGCATTTATTTGCTCTTCAAATGATCCTCACACCCCATTGATGAAAGGCTGGATTCAGCTGCAGAAGTGGAAGTCATGATGACCTTGTAAGGACAGAATAAGACAAATTATAAAAGGTTAACATAATAGAGGATTTCTGGATAAGAACAGAAACTTCAGAACATCAGCCCATTCCTTTTGGAACATGCTTTTTGAAGGCGGTGAATCATTTTGCAATTGCAGCTTAAGGTGCTTTTATAGCCCTATCAACTGATGATGATGATGTAGTACAAGCTTTAGAAATACCCTGTTTTTTAACAGCAGCTTACTATTTGATAAACAAAACATTTTATTAGCTACATACTTAATGTTTAAGATTTTTAATTGGCTGAATAGAAAAGTTGATGTAGTATTTATTTGAACTTGACACAAAGGAGATACTGGGTGCCTCAACTTCCATGGGATTTGAAGGAGCTGATAAATTGTAGGATTGATACATTCATGGGTTACTCACCTGTAGCTTTGAAAGAGGGTTTTCATGGACACTCATTGCTCTCCTGAGTCTGTCCCATTGAAGTAAAAATAATCATAATTCCAAACTATTTTATTCTATATATTCAAGTTTCTGTAAATTCCCTTCAGCAGAGTAGTAATGGAGCCACCTAAATTATTCTGCATTTTTGCTTAGAAAGGTTATCACTGAAGTGTGGGCTGCTGCCTGCATCCTAATCAAGCTAAGAGCTAAATTCAGGTATGATTTTACAAAACTGATGGCCTCATCCTTAGAAGTTTGGGGAAAGCCAGTGTTGGGGATTACTGGTTTGGCGTGTATCTGTGACTCCACACAGAATCTATGAAGCGTGATTCTCTGATCAGTCAGAACCCGAGTCGTATCCGTTTGGCACCACTATGAACATGTGACTGTTAGGAGCCACTTTTAAGTACTTAGCCAGTTTATGACACTAGGGATATGAAAATAAGAGAAAATGGTTACTGCCAATAGCTTCCCATTTTATCAAATAGGCAGCCAGCCAATTGCAAGCTGTGTCCCAGTTTCTTTGACATAAAGCAACTGGTGAGTGGTAATGTATTAATATATGTGAGCCCCTTGGGAATGCCTTGCCTGCATCAGTGTTTAATTTTTATTGAGCCTCAGCCTTACTGTGAACAGCAAAATGGAGCACTTTGGCTAATTACAGACTCTGTATTCATAAGGGATTGGCTTGCTTCTGGTTCACTTAAACAGTTTGTTAATTCAGCCTCTTCTTCAAAGTTCTTTGGGGACGCGTTTGTTTTAATTGAGAGATTATATGCAAGAAGAGGAAGGTGCAATAACTACAGAGATTTGTAGTCTTCAAATCTGACAATCACTAAAAATAGCTTTGGTTTATGTAGTTTGAAGGATTCACTGTTGGGGAAGGTTCTGGAAAAACAGTAAAGAATTGAGCGCCAGCTATATAGATACAAGAAAATAGCAGTTAGGATGCTTTCAGCAAGCACTGAATATATCCCTCATTATAACATTGTGTGGCTTTAGGTCTGTTTCTCTTTCTATGAAACAACATATCTGTTTTCGTATGTCTCGAAGTCAGATAATTCTTTCAAAGGGCTTCAAAACCAGTGATACCTTGCCATTTATGACATTAGAACTTAATGCTTAAGATCTACTGTAGATCTGTTATTAAAGAGATTATATGTAGGCTATAAAAATATGTTCGGTTTCATTATATCCTTGTTTTAGAAAGAGTTCTTGGGAATTACTAAATGGGCATACAATATGTCATATAAATCTGATCCCAGTGGGCAAAGAGTTTCTTAAGGATGGATTTTTGGTTTTATCTCCAAAATACTTAGAGAAGATTATTGGCAAACTATGACCAGGTATGTGATATGTCACCAGATATTATATAACTTACATTTTCCAAAATAGAATGGAGGATGCAATCCTTCTGCAGCCAGGCGCTTTCTGACATTTGGTTTGGGGAAAATGTTTCTATGACATTAAAACAAGTAGGGATCATGTGAAGCAGGTGCTGGCATGCGTACATGCATGTACATGTGGGTCCGTGTTTTTATGGTGCTATAGAATTAGATTGGCCTAAGTTTTCTGGTTACTGGAGAATGATTGATTATGTAGAAGGAAGCTATGAACTTTGTATAGCCATGGTCAAACCTCTTCTATCCTGAAGTAAATGACAGGAAGGACTGGACTTATTTTCCGAAGCCAGCAGAAAGTGAGGTTCTCTCAGGATATGGGTATCTCCTTTCATTCGGCGGTGCTTTGTAGTGTATATATATATTTGGGGGCTTTATAGTATATATATGTCTTTGTGTGCTCGGTAAACTGTTAAATATTTCATTGTGTGGACATTGGTGTGTCATACAAGTATTACATGATTCACATAAGACATATACTAGTATCAGCAAATGCTATGGAGTCTGTATCTGTGCTCTCTTTTTTGCTAAATTGCCTTTGTTTCTCTAAGGATAGGATTACATGACACACTACAATGCTGTACAGAGAAACACAAACTAGTTGTGAATGAGCGGTCTTGAGCTAGCGAAAGCAGTACAGTATGCAGCAGTACAGGCTGCTTGGGCTCATTAGCCCTGTTGAGGAGTGAGAAAGGTGAGGTGTGCCATATAGGTCTACCATGATTTTTGTGATTAAAATATATTCAGTTAATGATGACAGCAATATTATATAATTGTAATTGCAGCTGTATTTCAAATCTACCTACCTGATTGATTCACTTATTTTAGGACTAAGGACAATAAGGAATTTCCTAGATCAGAACGCGATCCATTTCGTTAATCAACCACTGTAATGTTATTACTTTACCTTTGAGGAAATTTAAATTAAGTTGAGATTAGGTTATGCATCATAATTTTTTTCATTAATCTGATAACTCCTTACTAAGGGGGAGAGTTGATTGAACTTGCTTCCTTGCTCAGCGAACATATTTCAGACTTCAGTTTGCTCATGCCAAACACTGCTGAACAGTATAAGTGACCTTTCTCAAATTATCAGCAAATAATTGTTTTAAGCTAAAGTAAGAGTGATTTATAAACAGCAGAACTGGAACTTACCTGGTAGGGAATTGAGGTAGATAGAAGACAGACTTTTACTCATTTTCCTACTGTAATGGAGCATTTTAATTGTTAGGCATAAAATCCATAAAGCTGCAAGTGTAAGAAAATGTCATTCCTTTTTCTTGATTTTATTTGTGGTTTTGGGGTTTGTTTTTACTTTTGTTTTTTTGCAAGTCCTGAAGGGATGATAGGAACAGAGCAAATTCAGCAAGAAATCTAACCACAGGCAAGGTGACATTAATCTCAAAGATGTTCCAGATGAACTTGAACTGTCTTGAAAAATACAAATACGCAGAGAAAAAACCCTGCAGGGACAACTTCAGTTATTCAAAACTTAGTCGGTTCAGCACTTCAGTACTAGCAGTAGCAACAGCAACAGTAGATTCTAAATCAGGAGCTGGGTTGTTTAAAAAACCAAACCAACAAATCACCAACCCAAAACCTCTTCACCTAATCTTTTTTTGAAGAAAGTTTTAACATTTTAGTTAGGAGGTTGGGGGTTGGCAATGCTTGGTCTGTTCTAGTACTTCTGTCACTGTGGCTTCCAGTGGAGCTGGATCTGCGGTAGTAGTGGTAGAAATTTCTTTTGTACTCAATTGTTCTGGTGTTTACCAGATTCAATTCTGGTTTTTACTACTCAGCAAAAATAAAATAAATCTATCTTTCAAATTTATATACCATGTTATATACCCTAATACACATCCCAGTTATGTTTTACTGTATTTACAGGTTTTGGTAAATAACTGAAATCAATGTTACCTTAAGGAGCAATTACAGAAGACATTCCATTGAGACTGAGATACTGTAAATAAAATGTAAAACCTAGTGAGCATAATATATAATTCCAGACACCTGAGTGTCTGCATACAATTTTGTTTTGGTATGTTTCCATATTTAAATATTCTGTAAAAAAAAAAAAAAAGGTCAAAATTACTTACAAGTATGAAAGTAACAGTAATTTAGAGGCATGAGTAATCAGAAACTTAAAGGCTGTGGGTTAACACCACAGGTTCAACTGTAGATGTAGCATTCCAAAGAAGAAGATACGGCTTGATCCTGTGTCTGTGTCAGTGTTGAATGCATGTACTTGCAAAAAAACCCCCACGATATGTTTAGTGAAACATTACTGATCTCGATGGATCAGCTAACAGGGAACAAGTTAGCTTTTTAGCTTTTTCTTCGTAGCAGATGATAGCAGTATTTTCTGAGTATGGAGGTGGTTCTACTTTACATGTAGGTAAATATTACGGGAAATCAGCATTTTTAAAAGTAGCCCCACCTTTCCTTGTTTATCCTTATTCAGCTGACATTTTCTTTCCTGCATATTTTGGGTGAAGGAGACTGACCAACGTGCAGTAGAGTGATTGCCATATGAAATAATTATTGTGCTTGGACCTTGTTAGGTTCCAGACCTTCACCTACCAGTAGCTCCCACCATTCTCTGCATGCAGCAGCCACAGTGGACATAGCCCGTTGGAGAGTGTCAGGTGTCACAGTAGCCGATTTCAATTGACTGATCATATTCTTTTCTTCTTGATAAATTTGCTGGTTATTACGATGATCACTCCTTCTGTTGTTCTGCCTCATAGTCACTGGCAAGCCTGAGATAAAGTGATGGATTTTAAGTGTGTGTTTCTGGATGTGTCAGTTCATTGCTTCATCACGGATTTAGGGATTTATAGATGTGTGACATTCTTTTAGCCAGTCTGCGGGCTGATAGTCATTAGCAGAGTAGTTCTGTAAGCCTATAGCATGGTTCATTAGAACACTTAATATAAGGTTATATAAGCAAATTTAGCAAATGTGATGTATAATCACAAGGAACTTTTAAAGTGGTGTGTATCTATCCATACGTAAGAAGAAATCATACTTTTTTCCTGGGGTTGAAAAAATCTCATAGGCAGAAACTACAGCAATAACACAGTTTGTTTCAGAACTGGGAATAACAGAAATAGTTTTACCTTTTGTAGTGCTAGACGTTTTTTACAACCTCAGTAAAGATGTTTTTATTCCTTATTTAGCTAGACCTGACAGAAAAAGAAAATATTGCAGCATAGCCACACTAGAGGGGTAAGTCTGCAGGGTAAATACATACCAGGTTTGTCATATGCATTATGCATTATATTCAGCACCTCCTAACCGGTAGTCAGCATTTAGTCTTTGAAGTTTAGGTGCTTGTGTTATCTGAGAGAAAAACAGAATTTTTAGTCTAGTCAAAAGGTACTTTTTGACTGTGGAAGTAGCAGTGATATTCTGCCTCACAGGACAAAGAGGCTGATGCTTCCAGAGTTCTGATAAACTGCTGCTGTAACAAAGATCACAAAGGGAACAAAAAGTGGCACCATGTGACGTTTTTCCTGTTAGCAATTACAATGATGGAGCACATGAACTTTGTCCGCTCTTATTAGAGACCAAAGAGTTCGTCGTTGTTACTGGTTTCTCAGTACGTGTTTTATTTCTTGATTTATCTAATGCTCTCTTTTTTTCATACCTCATCAATACGATGAAACTGCTGACTTTTGACTAATCACCTGGGCAGCAGGAAAACTGTCAGGAGACCCTTCCTACTGAGTGACTGGGAGTGCAAACCCTAATCAAGAGACCATGTGGATAACTTCTCAAGAATGAATATAAAATTATGGATATAGGAAACATACTGCAGGTACCCAGGTAGTTATTCAATACTTTGTCTCCCTGTGACTCAGTGCAATACAGAAGCTTGTACCCAAGCAGACATTGCTGTGTATAAAATGATTTAAGTAAATACGATGTATTTTTAAACTTATTTTTATCATCTCAACTGCCCTCCCACTGCCCCCATGTTTGTGCTGCAATTCAGTGGTTCAAAACAGAGTTGGCTTATTTCGAAAAGCTTTCTGAACATCCCTGGATTTAGGAAGGGTTCTGCTTCACGTTTGACATTCATGCTTATCATTCATCTCTAAGACTGAACATCAAAAGCAGCTGTGATAGCCCTCTGTGGGCACTCTCGGTCTCTCCTTGACATTGACAGTTTGGAGCAATTGCTGTTTATTGCTCTGAGAGGAGAACCGTGTTGATACTCAAGCATAAACCCATGTGGAATAGGCCTGGACTTAGATTTGGATTTGAAGTTCTTATAATTCAGACACCATTTAGATAAAAACTGTGGAGTGCATTGTTGGTAGTTATGACCGAATATGTCTGAATTTATGTAGAAATTCCCAGTGAAATTCAGGAGAAACTACAAAGGTCAAACTCTTGAGTAGGATGAGGGGAAGAAATAAAAGGTTTTGATTAGATAATTCAGCACATGCCTTCGTAGCACTTCACTTGAGCTAGTAATGCTTTACTCCTTGGAAAGTCATAATTTTCTTCCCTTTGGGTCTGACCATTACTGGGAGAGGAGTGTGTCATGAAGGAAGGTGGTTGGTACATATTTCCAAGAAGTCCAGATGTCTTTTGATCAGATAACAGTTTCATCTCTACTTTTATCAAGGTCTGAACTTTCTATTAACTGGCCTGATAAACAATAAGAATATGAAACAGTTGTTCAGTAATCCTTTTTTTAGAGGTTTAAACATATGATCTGTTATTGGGACTGCAGTGATATTCCGAATTAACATTATCATATGAAAAATCTTCATATTTTAAAGAAGTCTTCAGTAAATTCAAAAGGGTGGTTTCAGGATGTTCTGTTTGATTCTTCTGGAAGAAAATACAATACAGGAGCAAATCTGATTTTTTTGTGATTAAGCGGATATTCTGTTGTCTTACATTTTGCCACTGTTTGAATTTTGCATTCTTTATTTCCTTAGTTGGATACTTTGATCCCTATTATGCTTCAGCCAGAGATTCCTTTCAGCAAGACTTGGCTCTCCTTTTCTATTATGTTTTCATTAGTGTTTGTTACCCCAATGCTTCCAGACTCAAGTAAAGAATAAAACCCTACTGTGCCCGGTGCCACAAAAACCACATGGTAATAAATATGAAGAGCATTTGTTTGCACTCCCAAGACACGTGCGTGACAGGAAAGGTTGCACAGCTGATCTGATGATAGAAATCTTGTTTTCAGAGAGCTACTTATTTTTCTTGTTAGCAGGCATAGTTTGAATCTCTTAGTTTTAATTGAAGCTAAAAAATGTTTGCTGTTTTTGAGGGGTCTGATGGTTTATTGAGTTAATAATTGCATGTAGTCTTTAATCTCTACAGCAGCTGTTCAAATCCAGCCCAGTCTGGAATCAACTCAAACTACAGTAGTTCAGTTGATGACTGTTGGGAGTAAAATTATCTTGTGTCGTATGCTTAGAGACTTGTGATGCTTGCTCTACAGAAATACTAATAAACATAGACAATATGATGAGATAGATCTCTGTCAACATCATAGTGAGCATGAGCTACACCCCCCTGCTATGCATATGCACACATAATTAGTTCCTAAGCTGCCTCAGAAGAAATTCTAGAGTTCGCATGCAGGCACTGGAATAAAGGATATTGCTGTTTCGAAAGCATTAATTCGATCTGCAGATTTTGTAGGATGTAAGCTTGCAACGCTGTACGGATTCTGTCAGTTAGGAGTTGGCCTGTCAATACAACATCTTTCATAAAACTAAATTCATTTAAATTCTCTTTTGTTTGAAGTGACCTAGGACTTTAAGTGCATTAGACTCTGAGCATGTGTGAGACACAAAACTGGTAAGCATGTATATCAGTACTCGGTACTTACTTGAAAGCTACTGCTAAACTGCTATTGGATGATAAAGTCAACTTTCTTCTGGTCTTCAGAGTGGGTTTACAGTGTTAGGAACATGTAACTTTTTACACTCTAAGGATAAAATTTGAAGTTAGCTAAAAACGTGTTAGTATACAGTTTAGTTTATGGAAATCATGAGTTATGGATGAGTTACTTTTACACAGCTTTGGTACAGCATCTCTTGTTAGTCAAAAGAGGCATGAGATAAATTTTAAATCTACTGTTCATGCAAACAGAGAGGCTGTCCTCAGGTGTAGTGGGTTGACCCTGGCTAGAGGCCAGGTGCCCACCAGAGCTGCTCTCTCACTCCCCTCATTCACTAGACAGGGGAGAAAAGGCATAACGAAATGCTTGTAGGTTGAGATAAGGACAGGGAGAGATCACTCACTAATTATCGTCACGAGCAAAACAGACCGAACTTAGAGAGGGAATTCATCTAATTTATTACTAGGCAAAACAGAGTAGAGGAATGAGAAAATAAAATCAACTCTTAAAACACTTCCCCCACCCCTCCCATCTTCCCGGGCTCAACTTCACTCCCGGCTTCAACCTTCCCCCCCTCAGCGGCACAGGGGGACGGGGAGTGGGGGTTACGGTCAGTTCATCTCACGGTGTTTCTGCCGCTTCTTCATCCTCAGGGGGAGGACTCCTCTCATCGTTCCCCTGCTCCAGCATGGAGTCCCTCTCACGGGGTGCAGACCTTCAGGAGCAAACTGCTCCAGCGTGGGGTCCCCCACGGGGTCACAAGTCCTGCCAGCAAACCTGCCCTGGCGTGGGCTCCCCTCTGCACGGGTCCACCGGTCCGGCCTGGAACTTGCTCCAGCGTGGGCTTCCCACGGGCCACAGCCTCCTTCAGGTGCCTCCACCTGCTCCGGCGTGGGGTCCTCCACGGGCTGCAGGTGGAATCTCTACACCCCCTCATCCTTCCTCCATGGGCTGCAGGGGGACAGCCTGCTTCACCATGGCCTTCACCACCGGCTGCAGGGGGATCTCTGCTCCGGCGCCTGGAGCTCCTCCTCCCCCTCCTTCTGCACTGACCTGGGTGTCTGCAGAGTTTCTTACATCTCACTCCTCTCTCCGGCTGCAAAAGCTCTCTCTCTCTAAGTGTTTTTCTTCTTCTTAAATATGTTATCACAGAGGCGCTGATTGGCTTGGCCTTGGCCAGCGGCGGGTCCGTCTTGGAGCCGGCTGGCATTGGCTCTGTCAGACACAGGGGGGAGCTTCTAGCAGCTTCTCACAGAAGCCACCCCTGTAGCCCCCCTGCCACCAAAACCCTGCCATGCAAACCCAACACATCAGGTTATACAAATGAAAGAAAGAAGAACGTAGCGTGACTGGGGAAGCGGAGATATGGGAAAATCAAGTAAAATATTTTTAACTGCAGTAGTAAACACTTTTACTAGTTCTGTGTTGGTTTAATTGTTTACTACAGCTTGCCTAAAAGAGGATGGAGTTAACATACTGATAGAGATTTTGTTTGCATCCGGAAACACGTGGGTCATAATGATTTTCCCTGCATCCTACAGTAAATTTACGGTAACCTAGGTTTTCAGTATTTTTGTTGCTGAGGTGCCTTTTCCTCTTTAACACTCTGATAGGAAATTTGCTACGTATAATCTAAAAGCTTCTCTCCTTCCTTCTCTTAAGTCTTTTCTGCCTACTCTTTAGTTACATTTATTATCTATGAAATATGGAATGGGATAAAATCGGGGTGTACCTCATTCAATCAGTCTCTTGGGCACTCACATAGTTTTAATTTCAGATTTTTTAATTTTAATTTTTAATTTAGCTAATTTGCAGAACTGACAGTAGAATTGGGATGAAAGAGCTTACAATATTTATACTTTACGCACAAATAATTTCATAAATGTTGCGTAACTAGAGATAGTGCATCTCTTCTTCACATTTTTTTATTTTATTGTAAATATATCGGTTTCATATTTACTAGAAAGGTATTAGTATTGCAATAAAAGTACTGAATGTAATCCCTTTCATCCTTTCCTTGTATACAGTACTGTATCTGGAAAGAAAGGCCTTAAGATAGGACTTAAGAACTCAGAGGAAGTATAGTATTTCTGGCAGGCAATTCATTCACTACTGAGACTCATTTATTATATGCATTGTGCCAGCACTATTTTTAGTCAAATTTACAAGTTCCTGAATTCAGCACTTTCAAAAGTTAGAACATAACAATTGTTATTTTTAGCAATCATTACCTAAGGATGTCTGTGTGCTTACCTAAGGATAACGACAAGATACATCCTGCTGTGCCTGCACAGGTGTTCGAAGCAGGGGTAGCTTGTAAGAGGAAAAGTTACAAAACTATTGTAAGAGTGAATTGTTCAAACTTTTGACTAGGTCACAGTTTGGTCCTTATCCCCCTTTTACACCAGGGAGGAAGAAAGATTCGCCAGTGCGATGCCTGGTGGAAATGGAAATATCCTTTGAGGGGAGATACGTAGGGTTATTCATAATATTATTACTCACAAAAATGTTTACGTGTAAAACTGTTTCAGGTTAACTGTCTTTTGCTGTTAATCTCATCCTTTAATTGTTTATTCAATAATCAAAGTGGCAAACAAAGTATCACCCTACTGTAATAGACAACCTCATGCTTTACAGTTCAGCTACTTCCGGTAGTGATCTGGAGGATATGTAAACGTATGTCCTTACAAGATCAGAACATCACAAGTAACGGCAGAATAACGCTGAAGATGCAGCAAAAATGTACATAAGTAACTGTTGTCTGTAATTTACTCCCGAGAGCAGTGTACTTTTCAGCTGCTTGGGGTAATGTAATTTATGCATCTGTTCCTCAGAGCTGTGTGGAAGATATTGGCAAAATTTGACTTGCTAATGGACTGTATTTGGTCTAATTTGGTATGCAATAAAGTAAATATTTGCATTTTAATAAAACTAAAGAAATGGAGGTTAAATCAAATGTCACCGTTATGTTTAGCAGAATGCTCATTGTGGATTTAAGTCAGGATCAGACCCTGTAAAGCCAGTATGCAAATACAGAAAGCAATATAGTACCTAAAAATAGAGTGCAATGATTTTACATCATACCTGTTACATGGATGAAAATTGTTTCTGCTGGGAGTTAAATGTCCTGCTTTGCATTTAGATGCTGATGTTTTCAATAAAGCTGTTAGAATAGCAGGGCAGGGATTGTCTGTACCATGTCTGCACTGTACCAAATCCGCTTCCTCAGACTGACAGTCTTTACATGCCCGATACGGAAACAGCCCTTTCGTGAACACTTAGTTTGCAGCATTTATGAAACTGTCAGTCTTGGGCAGACCCCCAGGAGAAGGCCTGAGGGCCCTTCCTGCGCCGTGCAGATGGCTGAACTTCATTTTAATGATCACGGAGACTTCTGCATTCATAGACCTGCCTGTGAAATGAGGGGCTGGTTTTCTAGATCCTAACGAACAGCTGTGGTACTAATTGTCATTCTCACCAGTTTTGGGCGAGCAGACAAAGACAGCATGAGCTCTTGGAATAACCCAGCTGCGGGGCGTCCTGGCTGGCTGTGTCTGAAACACAATAGTGAGGTAGGGCAAGAAAGCATTTGTTACCCTGTTTCGTGTCAGTGTGTGAAAATTAGAGAAGTTCGCACGCCAGGGTTGCTAACCCAGCTTCTGTTACTAGTTCTGAATTAACGCTAAAAAAAGAAAGGTTGTGAAGATACCTCCTGATCCCTGCCGAGGGGAAAAGAACAGTTCGCAGAGGAGATACACTAGTAAGATCACAGCACATCTGCCTTAATGACGTGCCTTGCAAGGACGGGGCACTTTTTGAATTGTGCTGGTGTCCTGCAGACCTTACAGTGGAGAAGTCTTTTTTTTAAATCATAACCTCTTTACCTTTTGGCTGTTATGACCTGCTATATGCTCTGCAATACAGAAATATTTATAGATATTCTTGATGAATGTCCCGTAAAGACCTGATCTTCCTCTGTCACTTTTGTTAAAGTTATTATTTGTGTTATGATAAAGCTTAAGTATTCTAGTCATAAACTAGCTCCAGTGGAATCTATAGATTTTGAATACATTTATCCCCATTTTGTAGAAGACAAAAATGAGACAATGAGAAGTGAAACGATAGGCCTAAATATAGATGTGTTTAGTAGCTGAGATGGAAAGAGCATCCAGAAATCCTCTATTTTAATATTAGATCTGGTACTGTGTTACAGATGGGTATGAAGTGCTTTGTGAGAATGATAATTAGGTTCTTTGTGTTATTCATTTCATTGTCTGGTATTTGTACTGTGGAGTGACTTATGTTCACATCCACTTAATACTGTTTAAAGAAATTCCAATAGTGCATTAGAATAATGAAATTACCTTTACAAAGCATAGGCTTTGTGCTGCTTTGCTTCATTGTGATCCAGAAAGGTGGAGGGGTGAAAACACAGATGTTACATCCTTTCTTTTATTTGTGCTCTGCATTTGGTCCGTAACATAGTCTTGCATATGTGCACCATTGCTCTCTCCCAGATAAAATGTAAAGCTGTATATGTGAACTTAGTACATTCAACTGCGAGTTGTTATTTTGACAGTCTGGAATCCATTTCCTAGACCTTTTCTTTTCAGCTAGTTGCATACATCTGCATAGCAAACTGCTAAGTACTTCTAGAGGATTGTATAACATGGTTTTGAATTACTTAAAATGCTTTGGTTATAGGTTTGTGTTTGTAACAATTTTAACTGCGCAGCTGAGTTTCTAAGTGATTGCTATAAGCGACTAGAGAACAGAGCTTGTAAAGACACAAGCAAGTGTGGATTTTAACAGTAGAATTGAAAGAAATTGAACCTGAAAATTTGGACTGAAAACATTAGTGTATTTACCATGACACCATTGTATTGGGCTCTAGGGCAGCCTTTCAGAGGAGGTTTTGGAAGTCAAGTAACTCAGATCATTTAAAGTAGATTAGAAAGATACACTAGAACATGTATTTCAACAGTAAATTTCATATGTTTCACGTGTTTGATCAGTGCAAGCAGTATGTTTAAAACTGTTGCAAATGTTAAGATGTATGGTCTGTGTATTTAAATTATACACAGTTGACCCTACTTCTTTGATTTGTGCAACAGCAGGAGCAAACAGATATGATTTGTTTCAGTGTACGTACATTCCACGTACATGCACAGTCTGGCCAGTGCACTTGCTACTGCTATGTTCCTGTGTGTTTTTGCCTTTTTTTTTTTTTCCCCCCCACTTGCTTGCACTACACTTCTGACTTCTGTGGTCTGTGTTGTTCAGTTAGGAGAATTTCAGAGTCATTAAATAATCATCTTCAATTCAGCAGCTGATATTCCCCAGTAGCACAGGTTAACTCTGGCGGGCTCTATTAGGGTGGGCTTTAAAGTGTAATTAGAGTAAGTCTTGTGTTCTGAAAACCTTGGGTACGTCTCCATCCCCTCTTTCCCTGCTACTGATGAGGACCAAGTCTACGTGTCAGCTTTAGCAAGGGATTTGGTGGAAAAAAGCAGCAAAGTGAGCCCCATAGTGAGAAGCTGCAGCCATCCTTTAGTGGAAGTAGGTGCAGTAGCATTAACCACTGCAATAAAGCAGCATGCACTTAGATCAGGCTTAATTTGGGCCCCTGGAGTGATTCCGTGCACGCGTGGTGTTTTCAGTTTCTTGTTGCTTTTAGGTGCATGGAAAAGGGCTTGTGTGTTCGTAAGGTGAACAACTTGTTTTCACTTAAGTAATCATCAGAGCTCTTACGTGAAGGAGATTGAACCTCCACTTTTCTTCAGGTTTCTTTTTTCCTGCCATCTGTGGGAGGAGAAGGCAGGCATTAAGAAGGGAAGTTGTCTCAGCCTCTAACAGCGTAATGAAGACTCTCAGAAACCCTGGGAAAGATAGAGTGTCTAATCGCTGGCAATTTCTGGGTACGCTGTAAAATCTGTGGTTACAGTATGGAGGCTGGCGTGCACAGATGGAGGCTGATGTAGACTCAGAGTCTTTTGGGGGAAGAAACAGCAATTCTGTGAGAATTACTATTATTGCGTAGCACTCGGGCGTATTGGTCCCAAGCGAAGTGCTGGAAAGAAGCATGAGGTCTTGACATTTCAGTGGCTTAACAGTGACTGTGAAAACAGTTTGATTCACTCATTGCAGTTGATTTTCTAAGCCTGAGAATTTAATAGCACTGATGAAGGGAGATTACTATTCCTGCTATAATATCTTCCTGGTTTTGGTTTCTGTGAGGTATGTTATGTGCCCTGTTCTCACTGGTGAGACAAACCGTAAGAGTCATTCCATGTAAAAATGATACAATGTTCTGTGAAAGCAAAATTACATTTGAGAAGGAGGTATCCATACGTAGTAAAGAGAATAAGGAGGAAAAGTACTGACAGAAAAAGATGGGCTTAGCTCTTATGTAAGAACAACAGAATATATTTAGGAAATAGGAAACTGAATAAAATTATTTAGGACTGAGCTTCCCGAGAGGTGCCCCTCTGCAGTTGCAATCTACAGAGGTCTTTGTATTCCTGTAAACACAAAGCAGCTGTTGACAGGTGCTTAGCTTCAGTGCTTGTTTTTCCATGCTTTAGTTCAGCCAAACCTAGATGTCTATACACAGCAAAGCCTGCCTTATTTTCTTTGGAATTAGAGGGGAAGAGTCTATCTACATGTGCATGTATGTGTGTACTACTTTGTATGAGGATGTATTGAATTTTTATGGTGAGATGGTAGTGATATGAGTATGATATCTGCCTAAGACTTTATATTTTAAATGCAAATGATGGATTGTGAATAAGGATTTTGAATATTTACTGATATGGATGTTTATTTAACTATACGTATCAGAGCAAAACTTAGAAAGGTATAGTAGTTTCTTTCCCTTGCTCATGTTATAGCAAAAGCTGTTTCTGATTAGCAGCATTTTGGTCTAGAAGCTGACTTTTTTTTTCAGGCTTTCCTCTGTTTTTTCCCTGGTGAATGTCAGCCAGCAGAATTTCTGTTGATAAATTTGTAATGCTATTCATTAGCTTGGGACTCAAAGTGACCAAGTTGCAGCCCTTAAGAATTATGCTGCTTTGCCAGTTTCTCCTTCAACTCCGTGTTCCATGACCACCTCAAGACTTCATCTTGAGCTGTGTCAGAAAGCAGGTCATTATCTGAATCAGGATGTTCCTGGTTCAAAATAGAAGTATACTGTTTATATTCTAACATGCTTACCATCTGACAGCTTCGTATGCTCTCCCAGGAATGAATTAAAGACGTTAGTTTAATTCCTATTGCGCAGCTATCTGTATCACAGAAGTTCCTATTGCAGTTGACTACCTTGGCAGGAAGGAACAACAGGGATTGACTGTTGCTTGTTTCTCAGCCAGCTTTCTTCTCTCCAGGAGCCGAATCCCATGTTTGCTAAAGTTGATTGAAAGTTTCCATTGGTTTCAGAGGGCATTGTGTCAAACTGCGGGATGATTCTTAGAGCCAAGAACTGAGGCAGTGTTATTTTTTAGTTATTGAGTTACTTGGTTTACTTTTCCTCACAAGCCTTGCTGTTAGTGCCTTTCTACACTTTATGCTTTCAATTCTCTCACCTCCTTTTAGATTTGGTCTCTTAGGTAAATTGCCTGAATATAAACTGTAATTGGCTTTGCAGGCTGGGCTTTGCCTGCTTCTTTGCATGAATTCTCTTCAGAAACTGTGATCAGCACTGAGCCTTTACTTATTTATGTACACAGGAAAATGTCACTCCAAGAAAAGGGTGAAGAGACATAAATGGCCTGTTTGTTGTTCTATCAAAGACATAGGTAGATTTAATTTACACAAGAAACTGTGACTGGAAAGTGAGTCGTCTTCTGAGAGTCCACTGCTTCCTTTGTTTCCTTTCTAGCTTCACAGCAGATTTTATTGTTTTGTTTAGTTTTTTTAAGCTCTGCATAAATTTTCACCATGGGTTTCCTTCCCTGTTATTACCAGCCAGCCCACTGATCAGGCACTAGGGTTGTGTTCTTGCTAAGTTTGTGGATTGTGTTGGAATCAAAAATCAAATATGTGAAAATGAATACAAGATGCTTTTAAGTGTTATGATGTTTAGTGGGTAGACGTACATCATGAAGACCTTTCTTGTCTGCAATTTGTGATGAAGATGAATCATTCTTTGGGGAAAGGTTATAGTCATGTTGTAAATCACATTCTAAAAATGAAAAAAAAAAAATCCAGCAGTGATAAATAACTACCATCTGGAATCTGAACTATGTAATTGTATTATGATTTGTCATCCATCTAAGATAAGCTTTAGAGAATGTTTAAGTTGAAGGTGTAGACACACAGATAGCCAAATGTGTTAACTGCTTCAAGTAGTGAAGTTAAATGAAAGTAAAAAAAAAAAATGTTCCATGTGAAATGGAAAGACTCTTAGAACCAAGAAGATGGAATTCATTGCAGCCCAGCTGTATGGGAGTAGGTAGGCATTGGGAGTAGCTAATATAGTAGGTTTTACATTGTTATAAAAAATGGGGGTCACTTTAATTATTTGACAGGTGAAAATGAATTTACATCAAAAGAAGCCCCTCAAATGCTTTTTGTAATTTAACTTTGGTCTATGTAGCTCCAAGATGCAGCAAGGGATGAAGATGAACTGTGTATGGGATTGTCTAGCTTTGAGAAATATGTACTGCTGGAAATTAATCTATTACTTGAAGAAAAGAAACAGATTTCTGAGAAAAGATGTTGGAAGAAAACAAGAGAAGCAAGCCAGCTAACAAAGGGGAAAGCAGTGAAAAAAGAAAAATGCCTTTAGAAATAACTACCCTGAATCAACATCACATAAATTTCTGCTTCTGCCAGCTGCCCACTCACTTTCTCTTTTAATAGAAAGAATCATCTTGAGTCTGAAGCAAGTAGTGTGGGGAGCCATGGATTTACTAAGGAAGTGACTTTCCTGTCATAGTGGGTTTTAGCTTGCAACACTGACTTAGTAATGAATTTGATCTCTTTAGGGTGTATATAACATATCAAAATGGTAGAAGCAGCCTTTTATTTTTTCAAGGACGCTCCTCCAATATAGAAATGAAGCTTCAGTAATAACGTTATTATTTCCTTTCTGAATGCATCAGTGATGGAACTTAGTTCTTTAAGAACTCTTTTTACAGGCATTCATGTAGTCTCACAATGCTTCTGTGAGTGAGGCAGTAATATAATCTACATTTTGTAGGCAGAAATCTGGAGTACCAGCTAAGACGGTAAATGATTTGTCCCATGCATCTCAACAAGCCCCTGGAGTACAGCCATGGTTAGAACCTGAACAAACCTGCCACTGTGTCTTGTGCTCATTGCTCATAGCCAAGCTGTCTGTCAGTGGAGGTATGTCTAGGGACAGACACAGACACACAGGAGACTTGCAGAGATGGTTTGTTTTCTGAAAAAACTGCTTAGATTAATAAAATCAAAGCGGTGTTTTACTGACGTCTGTTATTTCTGTTCCTTTCTTTTTAGCTGGTGTTGCCGGAGTACTCTATCCATAGTCTTTTCTGCATAATGTTTTTGTGCTCTCAAGAGTGGCTCACACTGGGGTTAAATGTTCCTTTGCTTTTTTATCACTTTTGGAGGTAAGCCCATCTTTTATGTGCTCACTGCTTGTTAGCCTTACTTGCCAAGTCAACACACATGCAGATTGTATGAAGTGTAGTGATAGGAGTATGGCTGATATATAATAATATAAATGTGGCTTTCAGTTACTAACTTAGATAAATATTCCGAAGGGTGTCAGGATGCACTCACCACAACTGAATGAAAACTTGGAAATTAAATAGGCTGGAATCTGAAAGCGGAACTTGTTGAGGCTCTAAATATTTCACAGATAGGGAGTTGTAAGGCAGTTCATATCTGAAAGATGTTGAACCTATTCATTCAGCCCTAGTAAGGAAACTTTTCCATTGGAGTTGTGAAATAGAGACTGGGCAGGTTGATATAATTTTGCTTCTCATCTTTGGGAGCTTTATGCTTTTTTTTTTTCAGTATAAAATAAGTTGTTTCTTGCTGTACAGTAGAGAATTTCTTTTCTGCAAGAGAAGTCTCTCTTGGAGACTCTTGGAGTAAGGGACTGCAGTAGATGAAGAGCTGTTGTCTTCACCCTGCCCACGTGAAAAAGTGGGGAGTGTTTCCACTCTGGATCTCTGCTAGCTGTTTAAATTCACCGAGGGGCTTTCAGAGCTCATCCCGTAAGACCTACTATTGAGCAGCTTTAATGTTTTCTGGACAGGCAGTGCAGCTGCTGCATCTTCCTCTGCATTCTAGTGGAGGATCGGCTTTCTGTTGCCTCTGAAGATAACCAAGAGACATCAGTTTTTGTGGTTGTCAGTCTGGAGTCTTAACTAGTTTTGCATTTCCACAATGTTCGTAAAAGCACAGATTATTTTTGTCTGTCAGGGTCTCTTTGTGTTACAAAGATACATATGGCAGCATACAGCTCCTGTTGTGAAGTAGCTTGAAGAATAAATCTAAAAGACCTAAAAAACCATTATCTCAACCAGGAACTAAAAAGTAGTAGCTTTTTTACACTATTTTCTGCAAAAGCTTGGTAGAATTAGAGAGTCATATGATAAAGTGTATTATTCAGAATTTAAAGTGCCAGTACAGGTCTCAGAAAACTAAATGGAGTGAAGCTACAAGTGCGTTTCTCCCTGTTGTTTGGGTCCAATAAAAATAATGTTCTATTGTGCAGTTTTAGGTTTAAAAAGCTGGGGTTTTTTTAAAAAAGGTTTTTTTAAAAAATATTAGAATTGTACTTTATGTCCAAGATGAAAATGGTCAGACACTAAATAATGATATCAGCCTTTGGAGAGAACATTTGATTGTCTTTGTTTCCATGGTTCTCCATAAGCTTTACTGTAATTACTCCATAATTTCTGTTGGTTTAACCACAGACAGGTTTGGGTTTGTTATGTAAAGTTCTGCATGAAACCATGGGAAGATACTGTGTAATCTCTTCATCTCAATGAAGATAATTAAGCAAGGTTTCACCTGTGATCTCTGTAAAGAATTTGGAATGTTATTAGAGATTTTAAGTGGATGTGACTAATATTGGAAGGGAGGAAGGCAAAGTTATTAGGAGTATATTTACTTTCAAAGTTTGCTGCTGGTCACTTGTTTGAGGGTTTTATGTCTATCTATCTGTCTGTTTATCTGTCTCTAAGCAATCCCAGCAATTTTCACTGTTTACATTGCTATTTCAAAGCAACAGAAATAACAATATTTCATCTGATTCATGCTGATCTTAAAGCAATTCATTAACTTTGAGGACTTCTTTTTTGGTTTGCTTTTGCTTTTTACTGCAAAGTAACTGAGACAAAAGCTCCTTTGCCAAAAAAAGTTATTTTGTCAGGATTTTCTCAAACATCCAGTAATTGCTGAGAATAATTGGAAATTTCTCCTGTGTAAGAAGAAAAACGTATTCCAATTAAAATTATTTGGATGATAAATTCTTGAGCAGTGCTACATGCAGAAAACATTAGTCAGCCAGCTCTTATATTACTCCATATTGACTTTTTTCCTTTTCAGAGTTGGAGGAATTGAGCTGTCAGTTGGTTGAGACTGTCACCTTTCATCATGTCTGAAATCAGTTGTGTAGATGCAGTTAAAGCCCAGTAATCCTTCCTCCATGCTGTGATCACAAGCCGCCACATATTGTCACTCACAATATGTAAGTTATTAGCGAGTAAGCCAGAAATAACTATATAGGAAGGGGGAATGTTTCAATCTAAAGAATTAATAGAACACAGAGAGTCCACATTCATGAATTGCTTGATTCTGTAAGAACGGTCTGCTTAGAGTAGCATCCTTATTTTAACATCTGGAAATAGAGGCTTGAAAAAGAGAGAAAAATTCCTCCTATACTATGGAAGATGGCTGTCTTCTGAGCTGGTGATCAGGAGGGTGTATATCTGCACAATATTTAATACAGAATATTACAGAGTCATTCCAGATGTCTTCTCCTGCTCTTTCAGGTATTTTCGTTGCCCAGCAGATAGTTCAGAGCTAGCGTATGATCCACCTGCTGTCATGAATGCAGATACCTTGAGTTACTGTCAAAAGGAGGCCTGGTGTAAGCTAGCTTTCTATCTCCTTTCCTTCTTCTACTACCTGTACTGGTAAGTCTGGTCATTTCACTAAGGAAATAGTAGCTGCTTTTCATTTCACATGTGAAATTGTATTTAGGTATGGCTGGAACCAATTGGCCCGTTTCCTTAGTTTTGTAAAACTTGCTTCTGATCTTGATTCAGGGAAGCATGCCCACTTACAGCACCATGTGCTTGTATCTGCTGACACCTCAGTACAGAATATTAAATGTTTATCTAAGGCCTGAGTCAGGCTCCAGGGCCAAAGTTTTTGCTCCTCTGCATAGTCTCTTAGGGTGGGTGAAATTGCAAATGTTATGATAATGACATTACATCAAATAAAAATGATGATTCAAGAGAATCATAAGAAAAATACTACGTCTGCTGGTGTAGTGATGCTTAAGATGGTAAGTAAATGGGTAGGTGGATGGTGGGTAGGAACATGGAGTGTAGCATGCCTGTAGTCATTCCTGCAGGCTCGCTTTCATGACAGGGTAAGCCTGTGTGTGGTCCAAACCCCTAATTTAAGTACATTCTTGAAGATACGCACCCCAGTTGTGTGTTGTCCCCCCTGCCCCTTTCAGCTGTCAGGTGCCCTTAGTGCACAGTGTGAGGATCATATTTAAGGTAAGGCCTTGGAGGAATCCCTGTGCTTTTAGTCACCCCTGTAATCACACCATAAAAGTACTTGACAGCAAAGGTTAACACACTTTAAATGGAGGTGTTTTATGATGCCTTTCTTCTACTCCTTCTTCCATAATGTATTTGCGTAGAGTGCCTCTTCAAGCCAGCCTTGCATGCAGTAATCCCTCTGTAAGGCAGGTTTGTGCGCTGCTGGAAGAAGATAAATGTTATTTCGCCTCTGATTACTGGTCCATTATCTGTTCTGATGTTCCCCATATCTTGAGGAGTCATTGCTGCAGGTTGTTGTTTCTCAATATTACTTTTAAATACTATTGAGAACAAAGTTTTCTGTCCACATGTACACGTGTATGTGCCTGTGTCTCATACATGAGAGAGAGAAAGAAAGTAGAAGGGCCCAGAATCACAGAAGCAAGTAGGTGCTTAACTCCCACTAAGATGGATGAGACATAAAAATCTGAGCAGGAGTTTAGCATCCAGTAGCTTTGTGGGTTTGGGCTGAGCACCTTTGCCCAACAGTTCTCTTCACAGGGCAGAGAGTAGAAAGCATGGCACTTAGGCAAGCTCTTTTGGTAGCGCGAGGAGAGATGGTGAGGCACGGCTGGAGGGAGAAGCATTTTTAACCCCGCTTTCCTGTGTTGACTGTCAAAGTCAGTTATGTAGCGTGGCCTAGCATTTCTGTTGGGACTCTACTGTTGTGCAGCTTCCTCTGAGCCCTGCTTCCTTCATGCTAAAATGTGGCCATAATCCAAAATCCATTGCTTGGTGCTAAATAAAATAGTATTAATTACATTAAATTTTGCTGTGCTTTCCTGGGTATTATCAGAATTAGAATTGCAGTAAAATGGAGCTGTGGCAATATACTGCGATTTCTTCACTTTTCAGAGTTACATTTAATATGTATGGATTCACTCCAGCTGGTGCTGTATTTTATGTTTCTTCTACTGCATGGAGTTTTTTTCCAAAGGAAAAAAAAAGATGCAGTTTCATGGGAAACCTTGCCTGCCCTGCCGAGAGTTGCTGGTTGAAGTTTTAAAGATCAAACACACTAAAGCAAAATGGTTTTGTTTCTTCACTGTTCAAATTCAGACATCAGACTGTGCTTTAATAAGCGCAGACGCAGCTTGTGGTGCAGTAGGATGTCAATAATGAATTTGTCATTTCTTGAGTGCTTTTTGATATTCATCTTTAATACTCCATAATTAAGATGCTTTAGAGAGATAGAAAGAATGCAAAGGAAAGCACAGGCCTTTACTGACATACCTGAGGAACAGACGGTAAAGGGTTATACAAATCAAAGTGCTCTGTATGCTTCAAAAGGATACTTTCATATTGTGTCTTTCTTTTACATTCAGCATGATCTACACTTTGGTGAGCTCTTAACTGAAAGATCATCATTAAAGACTGAAAACAACAAAGGCTGGAGGTGCAAGGACAAGTAAGCCAAGTGATGCATGATTAAAAAAAAAAAAAGCAAAGAGAGGAAAACTTTGAACCCAAGAAGTAAATAGAGTACATGAAAAAGAGACCCAGCAAGAAGCAGCAGAATACCATGAATGACTGAGTTAACTGTGTTTATCTCCTGTTTCTCAATGTGTTGCAGTAAATGACTTTCAAAACCCAAACAAAACAAAAAAAAAATGCAACAAGGTGGGCCAAGTTACATAACTATTCATCTCTCCTGGGATAATGCTGCTCGGCTTAGTGGATTCATTATAAACTATAGTCCCTACTGTCTTCCAGGGAGCAAAGTTTCTTTTCTTAATGACTGTTCTGAACCGAGGAAGCAGAGGGCAAGATCATCTTACACAGAAAGAACAGCTATACAACACATTCTGAAAATGAGCACCAACTGGAGTTCAGATAAGATGTGTGACTGTTCTGCAGGGATGTTCACATGACGCTAATCAAACAGGGATGTTGGATCTTGTGGACTTGCTTCGCAATTTTTCTTTCCACCCATAACAACAGTAACAAAAGAATTTGCAATGGCAGTGTTCTGTTTTCTAATGATCTGCTATTCCTGTCAGCGAACATCCAGTATACTTCTGTACTTCATTTGTAATGCACCAATAACATAGTGATATGGATAAATACATTGGATTTGACCTAATCATGCCTAGCACTTATCAGAATAGTGTTCCTCTGACTGCAAGAAAAAAAAAAAGGTAAAATCTACATATATTAAGGACGATTGTAACATAGGTATTATATTCATCACAATGCTGGATAACAAAATACTGGACGAGCTAATTGTGGTCTGTAGTTCTGTTTTGCAGCTTTATTTCTGCTGTCAAATTTAAGCTGAAACAAATATACAAAATGGTTTTGTCTTGTATGAGGTTTGTCTTGAAAGATGTTCAGGTTTTTATAATTTAAAAGTTTTTAAATTTTATCATATAATTCTGATTTAAATTCATATATATGGGCTGTATATCTTATATATATATGCATATACAAATACACATCTACATAAATACTCACAATCTATGTATATTTTAGGTTAATCTGTTTGATTGACAGGTCAGAGGCATCAAGTGTCCAGAACTACTGCTAAATATATTTCGGCACTGAACCTAGTGGAACAGGGCTGGTTCCCTCAAAGTCACTAAGGTATTTCAATGCAGCCACTGGTGCTCTGGATATTAGTCGAGCCTGTAAGATCAAGATCAACACCATGCATGCATAAAGACCACTTGGATCTCACATTGTGAGTGAGCTAATAAGGTATGTTGCTACCAGAGATGCTGCAGAGAACAATGCAGAGAGGCCCATCTGTACCCCAGCTTGGATACAGTTGGTCTTGTTAGCACTCGCTCATTGTTGACCCTGCCAAATTTGGTCTGGCTATTGAGAGCCAATAGATTGTTCCTGTACCAAACCCTGAGGACTTTTCAGTCTGGGCACAGGACTTCAGCAGGAGAGATGCAGTCTCACACTCAGCACTGCCTCTGTGCTAGCACACCCTGTTTCAGAGCATGGTGCAGAAGCAATGGCTGAATGGAGTTGTCTCATGTCTGGCAAGGTCCAAACTGAACTGGAGTTACTGCATGTGTACAGTGCCAAGACTTTCTGGTTTGATCTGGCTGTGGTAACAAAATTAAATCCTGTTAGCCTGCAAAGCACAGTTGCTGCATGCAAACTGTGTGCTCCTGGACCATGCCAAGTCCCAAATCATGCTTGGGCATTGCTTAGAAGAGTGCTAGCTGGCCTGCACAAAAATTATACCAGGGATCATTCTAACAATATTTAGATGAGCAGGTTGTTCCGAGTGCTGACATTCTTTAATTTACAAGTACGGACATAGCCAGTAGGTCTTACTGCATGTAATTTAGCTTCTTACAACATAGCATTCCCAGTTCTGGAAGCACACAAGAAGGCTGCCAAATCAGGTTACTTGGGAAGCTAATTTGGGCTCTGATGGTTCATTAGTTTGGATTGCACACATTACAGAAGAGGCTGAACTGCTCTTGAAATCACAGTGACCCTGCAAGCAATATAGATATATTCACTTGGAGTGTGCTTGAGCTAAGAAACTTCGCTGGGTTATTACAGAGCTAACTGATAAAGGTCTGCTGCCATGGTATAATTAATGCACAAACCATAGAAAGCTGATGATTGTAACTGAATTTCTTCTCTATATCCTAACTAAAGCATCTAGTTCTATAGAAGTATAGGAACTAGATTCACAAGAACAAATCACAGTGAATAACTTCTAGGTATCTTGCTACCTCATAACACTTTCAACTCTGAGCAGGTGACTGAATCTTTCCATGCATCTCCCAGGATGCACAGGAGGTGGAAAAAAATTAATTCGTGTTTCCTATATTCCAGATACGTTCTTTTAAGTCAGTTTCATCGAAAGGCCTGGAATTATTTTGTGAGGTTGGATGGGTGAAAGTGTGATCATGTCTTGCCTGAAAACACACAGTTTTCAAATCCTGACCTTTAGGCATGAGCTAGACTGCTGGCAGGTCAGTTGCTTCTTGGGTAGAGGCTGTGTGAGTTTTTGTAACTGGCATTGGCATCTAATTCTTGACTTTGCATAAGAGGCACCCATATACCTAGGTCTTCTGAATGTAGCTTCAGGTGACTTCAAGGACATAATGCTTGAATGGACATGCTAGGTCATTTAAAACAGGCTCTCTATTTCAGGCAACTTCGTCAGTATACTTCCAAACTCCACTTGAAAGCAGGACAGTTTGTTTGATCCCACTACTGCTGTGAGCAAGCGTTTCCGAGATCTCACTGCTCTAGTACAAGTAAGTTTTTCTGCATTTCTAGAGTAAATTTATTCTTGGATAATTTATTCCACTTGTTTTTGAGCCAAAATTAGCCTAAATACACCTTCTCTCGTGCTGCTTAAGACTGTGATATATAGAGAGTGCAGTCCTTTTCAGCCTCTATTCTGTTAAGAGTGAGCTGTCTCTTCTTCCATCCTCCAATTGAATAGCTCTCCATTCTCCGTGACTTCTTTAAAGGATTTCTCTGTTGTCTTTCTAGTCAAATTCATGTTTGTTAAGAGTGGATGATCACAGCTGTTCAGAGTATTCTGGAGAGTACCTTACCCTAACTAGTCCGTGCTATGAATGGACAATAAAAGCTAGTATTCTCAGTTCTTTCCAGTAATCCTTATTCAAAAAAGTAATCTCACTGCTTTCAATAGCATTTTGTTTCTCTTCAAGAAAAAAATCTTAATTTAAAGTCAATGGAAAAATTGTTTAATATGGGGATAGTTTCCCTTTCATTGAATTTAGTTAAGGTTCTCCTGAGCAGAAATAACTTATGAAACTGGCCAAAGCATTAATTGGAGGAAGTTTAATGTAAGGCAGGTATCTCCAACCCAGAAGTAATGAGGCCTTCTAAGGTGTCTGGCAGTACCAAGAAGCTGCTAGTGCTGTGGACCTCACAGGCAGCATAGTAAGGTACAGCCCTCAGCATATTCCTTGCTCTGGGCTTTACCCAGGTGGGTTGCAGTGTGTTGCTGGGTTACTCAGACAGACTGCAGCCACTTGGTTGCAGTCCAGCGCTAAACCATTACGTGGTGGTGCTGTTGTAGTGTCAGGGAGACTTCAATACCATATTCTGTTGATGAACAGAAAAAATACTGTGATCTTTGGTCACAAGGCAGTCTTTTCCCCATGTCACATTTCTAAGGGAGAAAGAATCTATGCTATTCCTTTTCTGTCCAGTTCCTCCTTGTTGGTTGGTGGAGGCTAGAGATTTCCTTCCCAAGCCTGCTCCCTTCCTGTCTCTTTTCCCGGAAGGGCGAATGTCATTACTTACAAGCAGTTTTATTCTCTTACTTGCTCTGGTGATACAGATGAATCCCACAAAAGTCATAAGAAAACACATCATCTCCCTTTGCTCCTTCAAACAGATGTGCAGTGAGCACACGCTTAAATCAGTATTCATTTTCCTCATTTGTACCATCTGTAAAGTGAGAATGGTGATACCTAGCTTGTGAAGTCTTTTCATACAGATAATAGTATTTTTTAAAATTTTTTTTTCTTTTCACAACTGTTGAATCTCCTTAAAGGAAAAAGGTAGGAGATGGAAAAAAATGTGAGAGGACGAGACCTGAATGAACTGCTTACCAAAGGGGTAGCTACAGAGCGTGCTGGCCTGTAGCTGCGTGTTCCTGGAAGGGATGAAAAGGCAGCCCCGTTGGCAAGGTGTTGCTCTGTGGTTCTGCCTGTCCTATTTATAGTCAGGTAATTGCAGCAATGCTGAATAAAATTGTTGCTGCTATGACTGTTTCAGTTTCAAATACAGCAAATCAATGCTGATAGCAGAATGCTTCGCCTACAAATAATTAACTGCACTTAAGCTGTCAGAAATGTTTTTCCATCTGTTTCCTTCGGCCATACTCTTCCTTTTGCACTAAGCCACTGAAGGTGGAAGAAAAACTTCAACCTACACCTTCTTACAGAAACTGCACTGAGGTTGTTATGATCTGGCACTGCTGTTGGGGTTGTGATTACTCATACTTTAGTATGGGTATTAGCATTCTATTGCTTTTCCTTTCTCCATTCTGTCTCCAAACAGATATTTTTGAAAAAAACCCAGCACACACACACCCCCCTTTTACAGGGCATGATCCAAAATCCTTGAATTTACTGGAGATTTTCTGTTGTTTCCAGTAGATTTCACTTAATGTCTATTACTGTAGAGCTACATGGGGAATAGGTTCACACTGGAAAGTTCTTAGGGTTTTGCCAGTTGGGATCCTATCCTTTAGATTTTGGTATCACATGCATTTAACTGAATTACGTTAATGGCAAAGGAACTTGCATTTCAGAGTGATAAGTGTAACATTTCAATTTTCATGCCAGATGGTCACAGAAAGTTATACCAACTTGGTAAAATTCTGGCTTTGTGGAAGTTAATGGAAATCTTGCCTCCTATTTCATGTGAACCCCGCTTAGCATTGTACAATTTCCACCAAGAGGTCAAGGGAAATTAAAAATAGAAAAAAAAACCCAGAACCAATAAGTTTAGTTAATAAAAAATGTTATTGGATGTTAGATAAATCTTGGGTTGCTACAAACAGAACAGGAGATCAAAAGGTTGAAATAAAGCAAGACTTTTTTTTTTTATATGGCAAGCAACAAATATTAGACTGCCATCCATACTGCACTGAACTTTGCATCAGTGATCTCAGTCTATATTTCTGCTCTGGTGAGTTTTTTGATCATTCATTTGCTCATGAACACATTGTTCTGGTTTGATTTTGTTCTGCACAGTAATGCAGTTGCAGGTGAGAAGGGGGGAAAATTCTGCTCTAAAATACAGCATTCCCCCTTTTTTTCTCCCAGATAGCCTATGAACGCGCCGTAACAAAGTTCTAATGATGTATTTCAGTGGTGCACCTCAACCTAAGAATGAAGCTGTCTGCTGCAAAGGATATTCTGCTGCAATTTAATAAATCACAGTTCTAGAAATATTTTTAAGTGCTTACACAATTAAAGTAGTTGTTTTCTTACCTTTAAATTGCTGGCCAACTTCTCATGAGAGAGAAAATGTACTTCTTTGGCCCAATTCCATGACTTTCTGGGTAGTCTCAGTAAAGCTCTGAGGGATGTAAAGCGCTTTTTAATTATTTTTTTTTCTAATAATGAAACCCTATGTTTAGGTCGTACAGAAATAAAGTGAAGAGTTCAAAAGCCCAAATCTCTTATTTAGTCTAAAGCTTGAACAGATGTTGGTCCTTTTTTCCCTGTTGAAGTATCCCTAATATCACCCGTCTCCTGACAGATCTGAAGAAATCTGACTGTCCTGCTGTTCTGAGGGTTTCAGTCTTGTTAAACAGATTTGCAACCACTGATCATTAGTATGAAACACTGACTGGAAAGCATAGTTCCTACAAACCGTGCCAAGACTTACGGAAATGTCTTGAGTACCACAGCAGAGATCTGGTCTTACGGAATAGCTCTCACCTGTGCCCCAGCCGGTAACTGAGCACCATGCAGCCGCTCGCTCCCCCCTCGCCCCCCCCAAGGGGATGGGGAGGAGAATCAGAAGAAAAAGGTAAAACTCATGGGTTAGGATAAAGACAGTTTAATAGGATAACAAAGGAAGATGATGATAATACATAAAACAAGTGATGCACAAATGCAATCACTTGCCACATGCAGGAGAACCCTCCTGATGCGCAGCCTGTTTCCAAGTGGTGATCCCACCTCCTGGCTCACTTCCCCAGTTAGTTACGGAGCATGCTGTTCTATGGCAGGGAAAATCCTTTTGGCCAGCCTGGGTCAGTGTCCTGGCTGTGCTCTCCCAGCTTCTTGTGCACCTGGCAGGGCATGGGGAGCTGAAAAGTCCTTGACTTGGTGCAGACACTACAACTACCTAGCAACAACTAAAAACATCAGTGTGTTAGCAACGTTATTCTCATCCTAAATCCAACACACAGCACTATAGCAGGTACTAGAAAGAAAATTAACTCTGTCTCAGCCAAAACCAGGACACATAGTAGAATAGGGTACCAAGCAAATAATAGTGCAAGTAATATATAGTACAAGTCATATAGTACAAGCAAACCAGAATTTCTGCTCCATCTGTAATACTTTTTTGTAATACAGTATTTTGCTTGATGCAAAAAAAAAAAAAAAGTTACAAGACAGAAGATAATCAGGCTGCAGCAATTAACAGGAAAGCAAAGTTTGACCATAGTTGTTTCTAAACATTTCAAATAATTACTGTTTCTGACAGAGTTATTGACAGCTTGGAGTTACTGGAGGTGCAAATTGTGATGTTAATAGTAGCTTTAGCAATACATACTTTCACTTTTGGAATAAGAATCCATGTGTCTTTCTAAAATGTATTTAACACATTTTCAGACCTTATCTGACTCTCAATATATAGCAAATTTAAATATATTACAAAAAAACCCAAGTGAAATGCAAACACAGAATCTAGCAAACATGCCAGAATGTCTAGCAAATTTCTTGTTATTCAAAGGTAATTTATAGGTTTGATGCCACTTATTGTGGGTCTCTGGACTGTTGAAGCCACTTGAATGCTGCCGTTGTCAACATCAACAGTTCTTCAAGAATATAAGCAAATAAAGCTTGGTTATGTCTTCCCAGCTGCCCAGAAACATCTTGTCATGTAGCCACCTTTACTACAGAGCAGATGACATCCACTTTGTCACTTTGAATCACTTGCCCTTTCAGAAGGTAAGAACATCACAGTCCAAAACTCTTAGCCATTTGCAGCCACTGATCATGACCTACCTTGTCTTTACAAGCACACACTTGTCTCCAGGTTGAAAAATACTATCAGGCAAGAGCAATTATCACTGACCTTTTTCTTGAGCTTCAGCTTTTACTGTTTTGAGGTGAGGGGGTTGTTTTGTCAGAAAAGATTTATTTTCTATGCCTAATGACCAGCATCACTACATTGGTTTTGGAAGACTTCCTCCCACCCACCCTTTTGTTGGGTGCATTGTAGTACATACCAAAGTGTACTAAATCCAGCTCTTTGTAATAGGTTTCTCCTCAGGTCTGATTTTCAGCATTCCTGCTCTTTCAGTGCTGAGTAGTCATCCAGCCATAAAGAGGTATGTAAATGAATTATAAAGTTGCATAAAATAACCAGTGGAGGGAGGAGGGCTCTTATCTATCCTTTCTTATAAAAACAATGGGAGCACTGAAAGAAAATTGAGAGGCAAAGGTATGAAACATGAAATATATGCCTCATTGTAATCAATGAATGCATTGTCACAAAAGATACAAGTATCAGGACACCAAATGTTCAATACTGTTCCATGTGAACTTGTACCTTTATATAGGTAACAGGCACTTCCATAGTTACATTTGAAAGAATAAAACTATAGAAGAGTTGGAAACCCACAGCTTTCAGGAGCCATCCAATTGCCAATGGTTTGAGTTCAGCAGATTATTTACCCTATGACCAGCTTATCTATTACAAATCTATTTTCCACTTTTTTCTGAAATGTCTGGAGGTGGCTGCTATCAGAGACAGCAGCTGAAGGCAGATGGACCATTGCTGTGTTCATTCAAGGACTGGGATTCTGTTCTCAGATGACCATAAATCCAGAACATCCATCAAATTAGAATCTGTGTTTCAAATTATTAACTTCTCTACACTGAGGATAAAAACTTCAAAAGCTCCTAAATGACTTTGGAGTGTAAGTCTAATTGTACAAAATATTTGGATATTTACTTATTAGAGCTAAGGATCCTAAGAACTTCTTGAAAGTGAGATGGAGCACTTGTCCACATACCAAGACTTCAGTACACAGAAGGAAGCAGTCAGAATTTGCCACGTGGTGGCTGTTCCTCACCAGGTACTTGTATCTGCACTCTATCCACTACAGCCCTGCAAAGCCAAGTCTGCAGTTTCACAGGTAGTTGGCACTGGAGGTGCCCACAGAGGAAGTTAATGCAGAATAGCTAACGTATTCTTCAGTCCTTTGTTGCTCTTTAGATCCATTTTCCGTACAGGGAAATCCTTAGACTCCTAAATACTTGAGGCACTTTAAAATGTTATTTGAGAGGTCTACTCACTCCTGTTTCAACTGCAGGGTCCATCCTCTAATCAGCTAACCAGAAAGGATATAAAAATAAGGCAAAGCCAGATAATCCCTTTTTAAGAAATAAAGGTCTCATGGTTGAGTTATCAGAACTGAGAAAATGAGAGTTCAGCTCTTGCTGGTTAGACGGCCTTCCTTTGGCGCTTTGGGCAGGCACTTAATCTCTCAGCTCCCCATCTACTAACTAGAGGTGATAGCGCTTCCTTTCTCCCTCAATTTGTCTGTCTTGTCAGTTTAGATTACGAACTCTTGAGAAGGAGCCGTTTCTTTCTCTGAGTAATGCCTGGCACTGCATAGCTGAAATTGGAAATTACATCTAGACGGTATTATAAATAATTAATACTTTTTCTCATGGGAGGAAGCAACTGAATTCAGTGGAATTAGTCAAAATGTATTTGTTCCACTGTCGCCAAGATCGGTACTTGACCTGGTATGTTGCTGTGCCTTAGGTCCTACTGACAAACCTGTGTGCTTTAGCCTCTGAATGCATGTAATGCTGTAATTTGATGCCAAAAAGCACTAAAATGTAAAGAATAAAAAAATCCAAACAGCTGCCCATTTCAGTATTTTGCACCCTTCTATCTTCTTTGCTTTAGCCTGTTATCCTCTATCGCATGGCGACATCCTGGTTTACTCATCTTTCAGTGTTGCATTCAAAGCAAACCCAGTGCAAGCTCAGACTGAAATGGTGGCACTGGTGCTAATCCCAATCGTTTGTCTGGTTGTGGAGATTTATTTGAGAATTAAATTATCTGTTTTGTTTTTAAGTAGGTACAAATGGAAATCAGCTAATTTAATAGAAATCCTTTTTATTCTGAAGCACAAATAAAGCCACATGTATATAAGAGTATGACATTTATCTGCATTGGCATGAATCTGTTACTAGACTAGATGAGAAGCATTTTGGAGCATAGAAGTTGCCTCCATTTGGCAGTGGATGCTAGATCTTTATAGATGTAAACCGGCTGCAAAACAGCTGGGGCAGGAATACGCCCCAGTTGCAAGCACTGGTGTAAGCACTGTCTGACCTGTCCTGGTGCAGAGTCCGGCAGGTCACTGGTGGCATCTGGCCTTGGAGCCAACGCGCATGATTTTGTGCTGCTGTGGCTGAGGAGTGTTCACAGGTTAACTCCACTGCAGGACCAGTGTTTATAATCAGAAGAGAAGTAAAACCCCCTGGGAGTTTGGCCACTTAATATTTCAGTTCTAGGTCCTTGAGTTCAACACTCAAGTAGACCCTTTTTTTAATACATATGCATATATTTTCTAAGAGATTGCATGAGATGAACTATAAAGGAATCTAAAGTTTTTCTATATCCCTTTTATTGTCCATTTATAAGCCTTTAAATACTTCGGTATTTAACTTCGTGCTCCTTGATACGTACGTACACACACAAGCTATCTAGAAGTTAAATTACTTCTTGTCTGCTAATATTATGAACAAAGTGAAGTGCTCTTCTGTTATCTCTGTGTATCTACTGCATATAGCAGGTCTGAACAGTAATATTATTTAAGGGATTATACTGAGCAAGAAGAGGAAGCCGTATTTCTGGACTGCAGTGGCTTTCCTAACAAGTTAATTTAAAATTCATTTTTGACAAGCGCTGCTGGCGGGTTCAGAGGAGCTGCTGAGCAGTCATTGTAAGCCACACCACCTCGGGTCGTTTGAAAGCCTTTTTTCGAGGGACATTGAAGACATTCCCTGAATGTGCTCATTCTTTGACTCTGGCCTTGAAAACCTAAATGCAGTTATCAAGGTCTGTGGGTGAAAAATTAAAGCTGACGAGTCCTGCCTGTCATACAGAGCACTCTCATTGTCACAGCAGCAGCCAGCGCTTTGGTTTTGAATAGCTGTGAAGAAATATGCTGTATTTTATGTCATGGGTTTGCCTTACGAGAGCAGGCAATGTCCCTTAAAATTAATTATTAAATAAGATTCTGAAGTTGTATTGGAAAATGTGAATCATTCTTTCAAAACCTGTTGCCTTTAAGTAGAAGCAGTATTTATCCTCCAAAAGCTTCCTGAAGTGGTAGCAGCAGCGGCAGAATTTTAATGTACCTTCTCTCATTCATCATTTGAAGTCTACAACAACAAGCAATGAATCTTTGATGAACCTTGTCAAGCTTCCTTCAAATTGTAATAGCACTTTTATAAGCTTCAGAGAAGTTCAGAAATAATTTGTTATGACTGTATCCACTTTTTTCCTGTATGAGCACTCAGCCCAGTGCTGAGCACTGATACGTTGCTGCATTAGAAAGTCTTGTCCCTGTGTTTCTAGTGTAAATGAAAGCCTATGTAGCAAACATTAGGAGGCTGTTTTCCAGAGAAATCCCAATAAAAGCTACCAGACTACAGGGATCCTTTTAATGATTTTTTAAAAATATATTGTTGTTTAAGTGTAATGAATCCATTGACCATGTCTAGAGACAATCTCTGATCCTGGTGTACTGGGAGTAATTATGAATTGGTGATGCTTTTTTCATACAATCGTAGGTCTCTGTTTACTCTCTGCAACATGCTTTAACATCCATATCTCCGGCAGGTATCTTGTTCCTAGAGCTTGGTACAAATTTTATCAGAGACAAATAGTGTGTTCTCAAATGAGGACATTACTTTTGTCATCTTGGTTTTGTGCCTCGCCCTGCTAAAGGCTGGAGTCTGAACTCCTGCATGCAAGCACTGAGAACTCAAGGACCTGGAAATTTGTTTACTATTAGCACGACCTTTGTAGTCACCAATATTGTTGGCTACAAAAATAAACTGCCGTTTTAAAAGTTTGCCCTGGAGCTTTATGACTTGCAGAAACACTGGATATAATTTCTCACCTGTATTAAGGCATCTCTGCATAGCTGACTAGTGTCGAGGCTTTCATAAAGACAGAGCAACTGGTCAACAAAAGATTCTTGGCACCTTACAAAGCCCAAATGGAGCAGAGCTGCTTTGCCACGTCCTTGGCAATGATAAGGAGTGATGGGCTCTTGGTAGGACTCCATCCTACCTTGCTGATTCTGACTGCTGGAGTGGCTCCTTGGGAACTGCTACTGGCTGGCCCATGCTGAGATCAGCTTTCTTGTGATGTTAAATGATGGGCTACTCTGCCATTTCTAGCTTTGTTTCTCCAGTGTTTTGGTTCAGCGATACATTAAAGTGATATAGTAAACCTGGAGAAGCAGAGCAAAAATATGCAAGTTGTTTAATGATCTACTGCTGATGGGTACTGAGGCTACAAACTCCTTATATCCTCTCAGGGTAGACAGGTATTTATCAATTCTACCCAACTATGAAAATTTCAGTTTCAGTCACTGGTGACTTAACCAGCAGGCTACATATGCAGAGGGGAATTTATCAGGAATGCTTCTTCATCAACAGTGGGTGAAAGAGGTTACCATGTGACATTGGAAGTGATGTGTTGTCTTTTAAGCCTGACTTTTGAGTCTATGGTTTCTCCAGTACGTTCAGAAAACTCTCATAGTATTGGTCTGTGTAATCACTGACTGTGACTAGGGACCCCTCTTGACATGAGGATCCATCTCACTGGTTGGATTCTTGATCCACCTACAACCAGTTGCAGTGGCTCAACTTTTAGCTGTCTCTCTGTCCCTTCTTGGAAAGCTTCCTCCATTGCTTGTCTTCCAGTTTCTGCCAGGTGATGTCTGGAGATAAAACTTTTCGCAAAAATGGGAAGTTTGTGTCTTTATATGAGGGGTCCATGCATAGCTTGGACAGCAGCATCCCGGGAAACTAGAGTGTGGATGAGGTTGCTGCTCTGTGTCTTCACTGCAGGCAGAGGAAGCTGACCTCATCCTGTGATAGATGCCAATCTTTGGTAACCCTAAGCCCTATGATGTCCCTGGGATGACCCTATCAGCAGATGTTCAAGCCTGGCTGTTCATACGAATGGTCTAGCTCAGTAATCTGTTTCCTATGGGGGCCAAAGCCTTAGAGGAACGTCTAACTGCATTAATAGATGTGGTATGATCTGTCCATCATGTTAAGCCTCATCCTGACCTCTTATAGCTGGAGATTAGTGCAAGCCCCTGAAGCATTAATTATAACTAATTCTTTATATATATGCAAATATCAAAACCTTTTTATTCCAACTAAATTTTTAGATTTATGCTGCCATGGGGTCTAGCATTTTATTCAATGTTGTTTCGGAAAAAAAAAAATCTTTTGCTGCTTTGGAATGTGTTCCCAGTTTCATTGAAAGTCCCCATTCTCTTTGGCAATGAGATTGGCAAGACAGAAATTCCTGATGTATTACCTTTACAATATTCATTATCAAATTCTATCATCTATTTTGTTGGGTTTTTTAAGTGATCAATACTGGAATTCTGAGTGTTTCTCTGCATTTATTTTTCTATGCCTCATCTTGGCCTTTCTCCCTTTTCGTGATAGCATAACTGCATATATTTTTAGTTTGGGTGGTTTGAACAACATTTTTGTATTCTCTGTGTTATTCATGGTTCTGCTTCACATGCAACTGTGCGTGTTTAATTTTTTTTGTGTTTAAATTACAGCTGCCATGAAGCAGAATTCTTGCCTGAGCTCTCCAACTGTGATAACCAGTTGGGCAGATATCCAGCTGGGCAGATCGGACTGAGATAACCAGTTGGACCCATTCCTTATTTGGATTTGGAATCCAAACCAGCCACTTCTAAAACTGAAATAAAGCTGTGTGCCATTTGCCCGAGCAAAGGTCTCTGCCCACCACTGGAGTTGCTTTTCCAGGTCTCCTTGCAGTGGTTTATCGGTACTTGACTCAAGCAGCTTACCTAGTTGCTTATCACCATTTCTCTTCTCGAAGCTACTGCCCCTGCACCCCTGCTGACAAGATGGTTTGTGTGAGTGTTCCCTAATCCATTTCAGTGACAGGTATCAGCTCACATTTACCGCCATTTGAACTCATATGACAATACTGAAGACCGAATTGTCCGGGCAGCCTGCACACATCTGCTGCCTCTGCTACTTCTGGCGTGGGGCAGGGTGGGTGGTCACAAGCAGAAACATTTGAAACCGTGACAGGTGAAGCTGCTGGAGCTCCCACTGGAGTCGTTAGAGACCGACCCTACGTGGAAAGTAATGACTTGTTTTTCTGGCATTCAGGGCATTATGTGTTAGATGAGAATGAGAAAAGCCCTTCAGATAAAATCAAAACTACCCTGGCCTTAAAATCTGGACTGAGTCTTTTCGGAGAGTCAGAGTATTTGGATCATCTCTTTATTCTTTTCTTGCTGGGACTGGAAGAGAAAACTCAGGAAAAAGCAAAAATCTATTCTTCCCAAACAGCCAATTCTCTTCCTCCAAACCGAGGAGGCTGGTTTATTTTAATAATGAATGTTATGGGTAGGTGGTCATCTGAGACAGGCCCACCAGACCTTTTGAGGCGGATTTTCTGTATCATTGCTGCAAATTTGGGAAGCAGATGAACTCTAGTATTGTGACACAGGTTCACTGTGTGATCACGGTCAGATGGCCTAACCTTGCTACACTTCTGCTATTTCACTCTTACAACGGATATTAAGATACTGTGTCTCACCGCTGCATTGTAAGGTTTATCTATAGCTTGCAAAGAAATTTGAATACATCGAGTGTGACACGTTTCACTAACAAAAGAAATCCTTTTCTAATGAGGAAAGGCAGCATATTTTAATATTTTAAATACATGACAGAGAAGCCTAGGTTTATTTCTGATTATCCTAATGACTTAATGTCAATGAGGCATCACTTTATTTTCAAGAACATTGATTTTCCCCTCTCTCTAAAACTGAGTGAATGTTGAAATACCCGATTTTGTAATGATAAAGGAAATTATAAAGGATTTTGTAATAATAAAGGAAATTTCCAGATGGAAAGCATCAGAGAGGAAAGAACATTATTGATACCAAAGCTCACAAATGCTGGCTACCTTGAAATCAAGGGATTCTGAATTTTTAACGTGTTGCATGTCATACTACAAAAGTTGCCTTGGCAGCAGAAGCCTTTAAAATGGTATCGTTGGATGACTGGTTTTAAGAAATTGTTAAGTCCTTATTTGCATAATAGCCCAACAAGTTCATCAGCTCAGCTCCCGTTTGTAAGAAATCCGATACATTTTGGTAGCACTCGGAGCAGTTCGTAGACCTGCGGGTTGCGACACATGGCATGGAAGTCTTTCAGGTCTGACTGAATGACAGCTCTCAGGAATATACTGGTTGCCTGACAGTTACCAGAATTACTGAGTTTTATTCACATTCAGCAAGTGAAGGGGGAGACAATGGTTAAGGCGGTCTGTAAAACAGTGCTCCTGTAATCCTCTGATTCAGGTCAGTGAAGTTAATTCACTTGAGAATCTGTTTGAGAGTGAAAACTCACAGAACTAATGTTGGTGCCTGACAAGTGATCGCTCATTTCAATTACCAAAGAGCAATTTTTGCTCTCAGCAGCACGGCAGGTTGAGTTCTGACTTATAGAAACAATTTGTAATAGTGGATCAAAAATGCATTCATTTTCATTTGGAGTATTTAATTTATTAGGCGAGTTGGGGTTGCACAGTGGTATAGCAATTCCATTACATTTCCAGCTCAAAAAATGGCTGTTAAAAGCGAAAAAAACATGACGTGCTAGCTATTTATTATGCTATCAGAAAGTTTGGCTGAAATTTCAGCAAGTCCTGAAGGAGATGTTATGGTTTTGTTCTCCAGGTTCTGAACCATGGCTCCCAAGGTGGGACTGGGTCATTCTCACTAGTAGTGTGCAAAAGCCATAATTTATAGGGCTGAGATTAAAATCCTAAGGCAAAGAACATAATTGATTTAGAGTTGGTTTGGTTTGGATTTGGTTGTTACAAAAGCATTTCATTTATTGCAGGAATTGCAAGTTCCTTCCTCTCTCCATACCAGAAAACATATTAAAAGCAACAGCTGCAAACTTTTAATATCATTTATGTTGTGCTCTGACACTATAGCAAGAGTAGAATTGCTGTTATTTTTATACATTAAATTTACTGTCTGAGCCCAAGCTGTAATAGATATCAAACAACTCATTTTTATGTTTATGTTCTCAGAAAACAATTTTGATTTCAAAATGAGACCAAACTCTTTACTGCGTTATTTGTAACTTGAGAATATTCTGCCCAAGGCCTAATTTGGCTTTCTGGTTTCCAAATTCCTTCCAGTCATTTGAAGAGGGAAAGATTTATAAATACTCCCTAGAGACAAGAGGTGAGAAATAAGAAAAAAATGTTAATTTCTGTTTATAATTTTTTTAAAAATTGCTGTTCTTTAAATTTTTTTTCTCTCTGCTTTTCTCTGTTGCTTTGTTTGTATCTTGGGGAAAATCTGCTGGTTCATCTTTAGAAATGAGTTAACTGATGATTAGGCTGATGTAGCCAGGGGACAGACTTGCTTCCCTGCTGTTTCTGTTGCTGCTAAGAAGTATCCTGTGGCTTGGAAAAAGGCAAAAGGAATATGCTCTACTGCTAAAACCACTAAAAATGGGGCGGGGAAATGCAAAAAACTGCAAAACCCTCACAAAATAGCTATAGATGCAAAAAAATTTCTAAACCTGATAAACCTGATAAAACATGCTTAAAATATGCTGAAACATAGAAAAATTAGTTAAAACATAAAACACACTAAGCCTGCTAAAGTGTGCATAGTGCACAAAACCCACAAACCCACAATAAACCCACCAGAAACACACACAAAAAAGTAAACAATGCAGAAAACAGTATAACATGCTACAACATGCTTAATCACATCAAACACAAAAATCACACAAAACCCACCAAACCAGCAAAACCTGTAAGAACCACACAAATGCAAAAACTTGGGGGGGGGGGGGGGGAAGGCAAAAAATGGTAAAACTGCAAAATTGCTAAAAAATAATTTCAAAAAATGCTAAAAATGCAAAAAACCCTAAAGATGCCAGAATCGGTCCCTTCTGTGAAGCATCCATCAGTCTGGCAGACCACATTTCATGGCAATACCCATGTCTCTATCCTGCAGCCACTTTATTATTTTTATAGCACGGAACAATTATTTCTGTAACATAAATAACTTTTACTAATAACATTTAGCTCACGTGCTGTACGTTACTTCTAAGAATCGAGGGGACTTTTGACTTGTATTCGTGCTGTAATAAAGACGTGACGCGCAGGAGTAGCGCTGGCCTCTGCCACACCGGATGCATCGGCCGAGCAAACGGCTGCATCCCTGTAGCAGCTACGTGACATCAGCTCTTGTCCTTTCACAGCTGGAGATTCAAGAAGACAGAGGGGTGAAGGTCAAACAGTCTGAACTTCAAAATAGGTCCCTACAACTACTTTCAAAATTCCATCTTACTGATGAGATATTTGGTGTCTGCTCGGGGACTGTGGGTACTTGTGATCCAGGTCATTCGTCCCATGAAGTCATGACATTTGATGTTCCTTGGATTAAACAGCAGGTAATGGAGGAACTAAACAAAGTTACCAGCTATCCTCTAAGCTATCACTCTCACTATCAGCTATCCACTAGCCACAGCAAACATCCTCTGACAAAGAATAATTACACTATTTGCCTAATTACTTGTTGCATAGTCAACTGCTTGTTTTTGCAGTAAAATTATTTTTAATGTAGACGTGTGGTCACATAGGATATGATTTATTTTTTTTTTAATCTTTTTTATTTCATCCCTTATTGCCCTGCCACTATTATGTGCTGTGTTCCTATGGAGTTTAATCCGCATGTCTCTAAAATATTAAAGCCACGTGAGACACTAGGTCAGTGTTGCCATGCACGCAGTGAATACTAATGGAGATGCTCTGCTTCATCTTGCAGACTGAGTGATGAGACTTCCAGGAGGAGGAAGGATCGGAAAACCTTTTAAGTGCTGCATGAGCATGACAGCTTTATTACAGCGTAAATCAAATCAAAGGGAACATGTTCAACAAAACTTATGCATTCGTCAGGGTTTTTTTTATTAATTAGGAAATACCACATAGGAAATGTAATTTTAGCTCATGGTCTATATTAACTGTATGGCTAAATGCACCTGTGCGCTTTCTGTAACTGTGATGTACGCGGAGGGTGAGTTAACTATTGCATAAAAAGGGGCTAGGCAGATACTTCTGGCTCTGAACACTTGCGTGAACTGCAAAATCCGTAGGCAAACCAACACGTGCAACAGACTGCTGTTTATTTCTTGGCGCATAAGATTGCATAACGTGGGGTTTAGAGTTGCCTGGCAAGGGTCAGCAGTTACTGGTTCAAAGAGCTGCTGGAGTACTTGGGTATTACCACGATATCTGAGCATAACTCGTACATATTTGGTGGGTCTGCGTATTGTCTCACTGAGCTAGAAGGACCTGGTGGTAAAGGTGTAAATTCAGGGTCTGTGCTCTGCAATTAGGAGGAAAGAATAAAGAGGGCAAGAGAAGCAGACACGTAATCAGGTTACATTAATTGGTGGAGTAGAGGCAAAAATCCACTTAACAAGGGAGAAGAATGGACGAGTAGGAAGGGGAATTTAAAATGATAAATACCTTTGTTCTGTCTTTCCCTGTATGTTTCTTACTGGTCACCCGAGTTCCAAGAAAACACATTTCCAAGTGTGGAGACCGGGAAGCTTGCTATTACTCAGAGCAGAGGAGCAAAATAATCGTGGCAAGTACAATCCTGAACTTGAGCTTGCTGATTTCAATTTCTAATCAGACCTGTCTCATGGCACGGAATAAATGATAATTATAAGCACCACAGGAGCTTGTTGCTGTCACGACTGAAGTCTGATCATTCCGTATCTGTTTTTTAATTAAATTTGCTTATAAATTCCACATTACGTGACATTAAAGATAAGATGCAAAGTTGTTCTTCATTTGGTTTCTTCACACCTTTTAATCCATCAAAGTTTCTAAGCCCAAACTGCTCCATTATGCTTTCTTCCCTGAAAAGCAGCTAGTAGTTCAGTCTGCTGTTTTTATTGTAACAGCCTGCTCCTTTCAAACTCATTCATGCGTTGAACCAAAGGGCTGCATATTCCACGGTGAATTAAACTTTGACTTGTTTTTATTAAGCGTAACGGGTCTGATTAGTGTTTTACGGAGGTAATTGTACGGCCGCTGTTGCCTAGCATCTGAACACCTGCTCTAGTACCAAAATTATCACACAGGATTTCCAGCCTTTGGGGATTGTATTTCTGATTTCAGATTTAACAGCTCAGAGGCTATACGGAAAATGTGTGTGTACAAGCATCTCCCAAGCGCCTTTCTTCCCTGCTAGGGAGAAATTTGTAGGTGGAAACTTTGGGCAAAAGAAAAGTTCAGGGAACCGAATGAGGTTCAGCTCTGCCACTAATCTGCACAGGGCTTTCCCCTCTCCCTCTCGCAATTTTTTTTTTTCCCCCCCATTAACTTCAACATAGCCTGAATTTTACTTAGAGAACTAAAGGGACTGAGCAGAGGAAATGACCATTTCTCTGGGGGTTTCATGCTTCTTTGCAGCCGTGGTTATTTGATGCTACCATTTCTTAGTTTCTTGAATAGAAGCTTAATATCCCAGATTTCCCTTCTGTTAAAAATCTTGAATTATGTCCTCAGTGTTTTCACTGAGCCAACATTTTTTCTTCATAAGAATTCATATACTTTTTGCATATGATCTTGTCTTTGCCTGGACTGACTTGGAATTGTTTTATTCTTACAGTTTTGGTGTCTTCATCCTTAACACAAATTGCAAACGATCAATTTATGATGGCTTAATAAAACTCTTTTACCAGAAAAAAAAATAATCCTGATGCATCAACATTAAAACTGAAAATTAATTTCACATATCAGTCATCTACTGTAAAAACTATTTCCTAGTCCACGTCTGCAAACCCTTACTCTGCATTTCGTGCTGCTTGCTGTCAAAGGCAGTTAATGAGAAAAGAGCTGATAAGAGTTGATGACAGTCTGCGAGAAATATAGTGGGTTCACAGTACTCCAGCATATCTTATGGATTTCATGTGATACATTCTGCTCTTAACTACAAAGGCTTCTTCAAGCAAAAGTGACCTTTCGTCTTAGTATTCATCGATACAGGACAACGCAGTGGCTCTGAAGAGCGTTACACACTTCTGCAACTGCTCTGCACGTTCATGTTCTTATTTTGATTGGCAATGGACTGCACTAAGATATCAATTTCAGTTGACTAAAACCAATTTATATGTGAGGTGTTAGTACAAAAGTCTGCATTATTATAATTAATGTGGTATTTGCATACCTAGTCTTCCTAAAACAAATCCTTGGGTCTGGTTTTAAAGAAAAATATGATATTGCATCACTTCTTTGATGATTAGTTGCATAGTTGTAGTAATATACTGTCCTCTTTATGAGCAAGAAGGTCATTCTTTAAAAGGTGAATAAAACAATAGAGGGGTTTAAATATATTTATTAAATACCTGTATTCAAAATTGTGAGATTTTTAGATGGGAGACCTACCATTTCCAGTCAATCATAACACTAAATGACAAAATTAGGCACAATTTAACTTCAGTTACATCTCTTTTTAACTTCAATTTCAACTTGGTCATGTCTTCTGTATTCTTATTGTATTAGCACTGTGGCTTTATTAAAATCTGTCTTGGTCAAGTCTGGAAAACTTACTCTTCCATCTTTAACACCAGTAAGTCACTCATCCTTTTCAGCTTAAATTAGTGTAGAGACAGTTTTTTCAGATCCAGTCTTTTTTTTTTTTTTTTCAGCACTATAGTTCATGACCTCTCATGTACGTTTTACTCTTTCTGATTTATGTTATTGGAGGCCGAAGTGATAGTCCTCAGCCACTGGAGGAATCTTTATTGCAGAGTGCATCTAATGTAGCCGGAGCAAAGAATTCACATGTTCACGTGATTGTAGAGAAATGAACGTTGTTACTCTGCTGAACTGTCAGTTCTTAATAATTCAAGATAGCAACAGTTGAAAAATAACTGTATAGCAATTACACCAGATTAGGTGCTCCTAATAAATCAAAATGGAATGAATTTCACTGCTCAGGCAAAATGAGGACTAAATTTGCATGTAACTAGCCCTGTAGTAGCTCTAAGCTACCCAGAGCATTTCATTTTTACTATCCGGGTACACGGTCTGAACAAAGTGTGTGAGATCACACCACTGGTATGGCACTTCCAGACAAACAGCCGCGGCACGGGACCAGGTAATTCTGTAGCACGCCAGCAATGGTTTCCCTGTGGCCTGAGACACAGAGCACACTCGTCGTGGTTTAACCCCAGCCCCACGCAGCCGCTCGCTCACTCCTCCCACGGTGGGATGGGGGAGAGAATCGAAGAGTGAAAGTGAGAAAACTCGCAGGTTGAGATAAAGACAGTTTAACAGGTAAAGCAAAAGCTGCGCATGCAAGCAAAACGAAGCAAGGAATTAATTCCCCACTTCCCATGGGCAGGCAGGGGTTCAGCCATGCCCAGGACAGCAGGGCTCCATCACGTCTTGGGAAGACAAACGCCATCGCTCTGAACGTCCCCAGTTCCTTCTTCTTCCCCCAGCTTTATATGCTGTGCATGACATCATATGGTATGGAATATCCCTCTGGTCAGTTGGGGTCAGCTGTCCTGGCTGTCTCCCCTCCCAACTCCTTGTGCACCTCCAGCTACTCGCTGGTGGGGTGGGGTGAGAAGCAGCAAAGGCCTTGGCTCTGTGTAAGCACTGCTCAGCAGTAACAAATACCTCCCTGGGTTATCAACGCTTTTCAGCACCAATCCAAAACGCAGCCCCCTACTAGCAACTGTGAAGAAAATTAACTCTATCCCAGCCTAAACCAGCACAGCAGTACATCGTGGTTGGTTTCCAAAGTATGAGAATAACTTACAGCATGTCAGAGCAAGCCATCTAACAGGAAAAGGGCAGGTACAGAACTTCCCACAGTGTTTGACATCATGCGTGTGTGACGTCATGCAGTGGAGACAAAGCAATTCCACATAATGAAGCTGCTCTCCCACTGACCGTTGGGAACATGATGCTGCAGAGGACTTGGATGTATATTTTGTCTGGGCAAACTTGACAGGAAAGCAACGACTTTTCCACTTATGAGCTAGTGTTCAGTACTCATAATTGCCAGAACTACCAGGGAAAAAAATTCTAGCTGTTTTATTTTGAGCAAGCATATACACACATGCTGTCTAGATACTTCACAATTAATTAAAGTTTTGTGAGTCTGAGACTCCTTAATTAGACTAAAAATTTGAAATTACGTTCAACCACACAGGATGCAATTTATATCAGAAATGCCTATAGTAATTATTAAGAATGTAAAAGTGATGATCTAGACATGATTTAACTAAAAGATTAAATAAACTCCCAGTGTTCCCGTGAGATAAGTGAGTCCCTGATCACTCCCTCACTGTGCAATTTTATGCAAAACTGGTCTGTCATGCTAATTCAAAGATTGGTCCTTGCTATCTAGTGTCCCTGTCCTTGTCCTCGACATGGTTTCAGATGATGAAATCCTCTAACAATATACCTGTAATATTAGTGAGAACATACCTCAGATTTCTACAGAGAAAAAACTACATCTCAGGCAGTGACCCCTGTATACATTTACTGAATCTTGTAGAGGAAGCACCTATAACACATAAACTGTCTAATAACAGTTCGCTCAATACATTAATCATAATTACTTTTTTTTCCTTAAGCAGGTTATGTTAGGCTGTGCGATTAAGGACTCTTCTCCATGACACAAAGCAGCACAGAAGCACCATGGCAGATGGGGGAAGCCCCAATAACTCAGTCAAGGGGTTACTGCCTGCGGGTATGGGATTCACGGGAAGAACATTTGGGGATTGTACAAGGCCTATGATGGGATGTTTAGAAGAGGAACCAAAGGGAAGGATCGAGGTCGTTTGAGGAGGGACAATATGAGAAAATAGAAGGATAAGGGGATAAAGGGGGCAGCCACGTGTAAGCAGGCTGGTCCTGCTCATCTTGTCAGCACAGTCTGCCCCATCTTCTCATTAAACTCCATTTCTGACTCTTATCCTGAGTGAAGGGACACTCTGCTCTCCGTGTATGTGTGCGCCAGCAACTGGGGTAGGGACCATGGGTCACAGCAGGGGCCCATGTGTCTTTGTGTCCATAACAGGAGAGATGGAGTTCTGTGCCCATCGTCTGGGTGCGTGTGTCAGGGCGGGACCACTAACGTCTATCAAGCAGGACCAGTGGCAAGCAGGATAAGAGGCTTGAGAGCCAGGTATCGAGGTGGCTGTAAGTCTGGGTTGGATACTGGAGGGATCAATGTCACAAGGTGGCTTCTGGAGGGACCAGGAGGTCCAAGCCAGCTACTAGTGAGACCATGGGGTCTGGGGCTGACTGAGACCGGTTTGCATGTCTGTGTCTGTGTATGAGGCAACTGGATCTGAGAGGATCCAAGGGACAGCTGCTAGGGCCATGCTGTACATGTGCGCGTATATTTTCCACTCATGGACCTTCATCCTGACCAGCCAGAGAGGGAACAGGATGAGGCCATTGTTGCCATCTGTGTGTGCGTGAGTGTTTCCATCTGGAGTAACGTGTGTGTGTATCACCTACGAGGAAGAAAGCAGTTTCTGGTATCTCCTGGTTACCGTACAGTGAGCTTTCCTCTACGTCAAGTACATGGAGTACTGGGGGTGAGAGGGAGCAGCGCCGAGGCAAATATGTGGATAAATAAAAGCAAGATACCTTGTTCGTTCTGGGCCACAATTAGACCACCTCAGGGCTCCTGTAAAATATTGTTACTTTTTCTGTATCTTTCCTCCTGTTTATCTGTAAATATTGTCATATATGTTCAGCTGTTATTCCAATACCATTCTATTGTTTGATGATTTGATCCTGTCTAAGGAAGGACCATAGTTAGTGTGGAGAGAGAGATTTCTGACCGGGCGCTCCGTATGGAACACGAGCTCAGCTGCAGCTTCGAGCACGCAGAGGGTGCAGCTCCCCAGCTCCAACACAAAGGTAGGCAGAACACACAACTCGTGGTGGCTCCGCTGCTGCAATGCAGTGGTGCATCTCCCTCTGCTTCCCTCCTTCAGACAAAGTGGGAGTTGTGCTCAAAAGAATGTGTGATCTAATGGTCTTCTGCTGCCTGAATACAGACGGTGCCCTGATATGATTACAGTTAATGGAAATACAGCATAGTGCTTAGGCTTTCTTTTTCTTTTTTAAGAATGCTTACAAAGTGGGTTTATATAAGATTCAGTGAGGAGTTTCATTTCAGGAATGCTGGATTAGTGTTGATGACTAGCTTGTAGAAACCAGTGTGACATTTCCAGAGAAAACTGGAAGTTTCAAAAGTTTTTCTTGATACAGAGTTAAAATCACTCTACTGGAACTGTGTGTGCAGCTTCATCAGTTTTATTTTAATGGATGCACAATAGAAAATATCTTTCTTTAAACAACTTATTACAGTTATATAAATCTGCATTATCATCGTCACTATTAATACCAAACAATTTCTTCTTCCCTTAAATCCTTTCTTTTTCCTATGGATGATCTACACCAACAGCAGTGAAGTTTTTACTGTATTGTGAATACACAGTTTACTCTACAAATATAAACATTATTCATGATACCGCTTTCAGCTTGAATCTTCCAGCCCAGAGAAATGAGAACATTGATGGGCATGAATCATCAATCAGTGACATATATCTTTGTCAGTTCAATATTTTTTCAGCAATCTGGTAATGGAAATGAGAAAAAATTCTGTGTGCATGCTTGTATTTATGCATTAATGGATGACAGTTTTAATTATTATTTAATATTTCTATTTAAGGCACTAGATTTTTAATCATCTGATTGCCTGGACCTCAGCATTCCGTCAAGTTTATGAATAACCTGTAATGACAGATAGTAAAGTCATTTCCTGACAGTCAATGACTGACTGGAGTTGCTGAGGGATAGAGGCAAAGAGCTACATAACCATCCGTAGGACAATGACAAGGCTGACTTCTCATAATAAAATCCGTGGCTAACAACTTATTAATTTTTCCTTTTTTCCTAATCATATTTTTCCTAGGTTTGTTCTTCCAGAATCTCTTGGAGTTTTATGGAATGAAAGCTGTCTACTTTCAGGTTAATTAGTCCAATTTGCTGCTTTTGACATTTTTCAATAATAGGGAAAAATGAAAGCCATTGTAAACTGTGGATCAGCAACATTTTGCCAACATGTTGGCAAAACACTTTTCTGTGAAGAATTTCAGAGTGTTACATGGAACACATTCATTTTATAAAAAATAAAAATAAAAAATAACAAGAGCTGGACCGGGCACCTGACTGCATATTTGTTGCCAGTATGTGCTTCTCCCTTCTGGCTTTTTCAAAGATTAGAACATATAAATTTTAGTGGAGTCTAACATCAGTAGCTTGACTAGCAGATTACTGTACAAGCCATGCTTTTAAAGAAGATAAAATTCTTCTTTCTTCTTTATTAAGACTGTTCGAAGGCTCTTGTTTGACTTCCCTTACTAGGTTCTAGACTAGCCCTGCAGAGCGCTAGAAATTCAGTCTCAGTTAAGTCTGCAGAGCTGACACACGTCAGCATTTGTTGTTCCATCTTAAATGAAACTCAGAAGACAAAATAAATCCTGCAGAAGGCAAGGTCATGAAAAGCCTTGGCCGTTTACTTTAAAAGAATTGGGAGTTTCTGCCTTTTAATGCAAAAGCTCGGCTCTCATATGGTGGAAAATTTTATATATAACAGTAAGTGAAGTTTATTTGAAAATCACAAGGGGCCAGTCTACATGGCATTTTTTTCTTGTTCTTTTTTTAAGAAGAGTTGCCATATTATATGGTAATTGTTGCTCACCTCTGTATGATGTTTATGCTGCCTTCCAGTTCCCAGCAGTCTATGGTCTGCCAGATGAGCTGACCGTGAGGTTGACAATTAAGGCCAATTCTGAGGCATTTTTGTGATCTTGGTACCTGCAAACTAAGAAAGAAACCATAAATGAATTTCATACACTGAAAAAGTGAAATTTGACTAAAGCACTAAAGGAAGAATAAAAGTGTTTAATTCATATTAAAAAGAGTGTGGACCAGGACTGCCAGTGTTTCATAAGGACAATATGATTTTTTATCAGGGAACAGCATGATTTGCAGTATTGTGAGTCCTGATGCAGTATGTTTAGGGGTTTATTCATGAGTTTCCATATCTCTAAAACACATGGTTAAATACATCGTATTATTTAAGAATAAAATCCTTGTCCTTACCTATTTAGTACTTCTCTTGAAAGTGATGAGTTTTCACAACAGCAGGGCTAAATCCATACCTAAAAAGCTTTGGAAGCGGCTCCACCAGCAGACTGCAAAGGTTTTGATGCATCCCAAAAGTTTTATAATTAAAAAAAAGAAGAAGCGGTAAGGAAAACCAGCAACAAAGAAGAAAGAGAGAGGAAAATGAAGCCCAAGAGAAACAAGTGATGCAAACGAAAGCGATTGCTGACCCCCAAGGGAGCGATGCCCAGCCCGTCCCTGAGCAAGGGCAGCCCCCGCCAACCTCCATCTCCCCCCCCAGCTTCACTGCTGAGCACGGCGTCGTATGGCAACGTGGGATATCCCTTTGGTCAGCTGGGATCAGATGTCCCCTGCCAGCATCTGGTGCAGCCCCAGCCTGCTCGCTGGCGGGGCAGCCTGAGGAGCAGAAAAGCCCTTGGCGCTGTGCAAGCTCTGCTCAGCAGTAAGTAGCGCATCCCTGGGGTCCCAAGGCCGTTTCGGCAACGATGCAAAACATAGCCCCGTACAAGCTCCTGTGAAGAAAGGTAATCATAGCACGATCAAGCTCATCATAGGGTCCCATTTGGGGACGTACGTTGCTCCGTCTTCAGACCCTCCCGGCCTTCCCGAGGCCGCGGCAGCCCTTTGGGCTGCTCTGGGTTCTGCCAGTCGTCCTGGGGCATGACGGTCCTGGCAAGACCAGCCTCCAGCAAGCCCAGGCCCTGGAGAGCTGGGGGAAAGGCTGGAGCGAAGAAGAGGTACCCTGAGTGCAAGAGGCTGCGGTAGGATCAGGTGGCAGAGGGTGAGATGGGGCAACGCTGAAGCAAAGTGGGGATGCCCCAGTCCCTGGTGGGCCCTGCTGGGGTGCACCCTGGAGGGCTGCGGGAGCTGGCCGACGGGCTTGCGAGGCCGCTCCAGAGGGGAGATGTGCCCGAGGGCTGGAAGAAAGCAAAGAGCCCGTGGGCTGCTGAGCAGTGCCATGGCTGGAAAAGTGGCTGAGGGGCCGGGGCCAGAGGCTGGTGAGCAGTGGCACCAAGTCGCGTTGGAGGCCAGGAACCCGCGGCGAAGCCCAAGGCAGGGGGCATCGGCATTGCCAGCAGGTGGAGGCAGGTGGTCCTTCCCCTGGGCTGTGTCCTGCTCTGGGCTCCCCAGTGCGAGGCAGCCATGGCCATCCTGGAGAGAACCCCCAGCCCAGTGCCCCCCCCAGTGCCCCTCCCACTTTCCGTTGGGCTCGGAGCGTTGGTCAGTTGGAGCCAACGGCCCGCAGAGCCAGCAGGACGGAGCTGTGCTGGCACGCAGCAGCGCTGGGAGGAGGCAGGCTCTGGCCGAGCAGCTCTGACCCACTGCCGGCACCGGCACCCCGCTTCCCATCCTCGCCCTCGCCGCCTGTGCTGCATCCTTGGTGCCCGGCGAGGGTCCTCCAGTCGCGGGCGGGATGGGCCAGGCCAACTGCTGCCGCGGCTCCAGGTGGGCTCCCCCCGTGGCTCGGGGACGCGCGGGCACGGCCGGCCCCCGCGGCAGCCGCCGTGCTCATGCCCGCCGCTCTCTGCTCTGCCCTGGGCAGGGAGGCTCTCAGCGAGGCCGAGGCGGTGCTGAGTGCGGACGTGCGGCTGAGCCGGGGCCGCAGGAGGAGCGAGAGGCGCCTTCTCCTCCTCCAGGAGGAACTGGTGGTGGCCAAGTTGCAGTAAGACCCTCGGAGCCCCGCTGCCTTTCCCCCGTCCCTGGCCCTGGGAGCGGGGCAGGGACAGCCGGGCACCAGCCCCAGGCCCCGGGACCTTGCTGCTGGATGCACCGGTGTCCGGCCCAAGGGCAGGTGGGGGACAGGGCTCTGTGCGGGGGCACCCCAGGGAGGCCACCTCCATCTCGCCGCCCGCCTCTCCTCTCTGCAGACGTGGCACCAGCGTGCGCCCACAGCTCCGCCTGCCCCTGGACCAGCTGTGGGTGCTGAGCGGCAGGAAGAAGGTGGCGTGGGAGGAAGAAGGACTGGAGGAGGAGGAAGGCAGCAATGAGGACAGCACCTCCCTCGTCTTCATCTGGCCCACCGGCTCCTGCGTTGCCAGTTTCGGGTGAGTCCTGGTGCCACATCCCCTGGCCGGGCAGGAGAGGCTCCCAACCATGCCCACGCCATGGTGTGAACGGCCTCTGCTCTCCGTGCGGAGCCTGGGCAGGGAGCAGGCAGCACGCCGGCAGGGAGGGATGGGGGCATTTCCACAGTCAGCATCCCCGTTGGGTCCCCGGAAGGCAAGGGAAGGGAAGGGAAGGGCAAAAGCAGCTGCTGGGGCAGGAGAGAGGGAGCCAGGGCTTGGGCAGCGCCTCTGTCCTGCCCCACGGGGCTTCCTCCTGCCTCCGTGTCCTTCCCCACGGGGCAGGGCTGTGCAGGCGCCCGCCTCTGCCCACGGGCTGGGGGGGCAGCGGGGCCTGACGCTGCTTCTCCTCTCTTTCGGCAGCTCCCGGGCGCTGAAGGAGCTGTGGCTGGGCACACTGCTGAGGTGAGCCGGTGGGGGGGATGCTCCAGGCGCAGCCGGGCAGGGGAACACGGCTCCCCAGCTGGGGAGAGGTGCCCCCGCGGGCACCTGCGGGCAGCTCTCGGGCAGAGCTGCCTGCCAAGAGAGAAGAGGCGGCTTGGGGCTCACCCAGCTCCCTGCCTGTCCCTTGCCGGCGCACAGGACACCCGAAGGAGCCAAGAGAGCCCGCGTGAGCCGTCTCCCATCGCTCAAACTCCTGCAGAAGGAGCTGAGCCGCCGCCACGCCGTGAGTGTCTCTCTGGTCGGGGCTTGTTCCCGAGCGCTGGTCCTGCAGCCCAGCAGCAGAGGCATCGCTGCTCACCTTCTTCCACTCCTCCTCTCTTGCCCAGTGGAGGACATTCAGCACCAGGAGCCTGGAGAGGCTGCTGGAGGGCCAGGCAGAGGTGAGAAGGGCTGCCTTTCCCCTGCCCCGGCTGTGCCAGGGATGTGTGGCGAGTGGGGGGAGCTTGCGCGGGAGGGAGGGTCCCGCGGTGCCGCTCGGGCAGCGGAGAGGGCTGGCGAGCCCCCAGGAACGCCGGCACGTCCTGGCCGGCGGCGCTGGGAGGAAACCTGCCGTGCGGGGCAGAGAGCCCGTGCGGGCAGAGGGTCCCAGCTCTGCCGCGCTCAGGCTGCCTGTGCCGCGTGGCGGCTGGCTGGTGGCCCTTTCTGCTGCGGGGCTGCTCTCTAAGCGCAGCCTGGTTCTTGCAGGCTGAGCCCAAGCAAAGGCCAACGACGGTCCCGTCTAACAACGAAGGGATGGTCTCACCAGGTGAGTTTTGGAAAGAAAGGCAAGCTCCTCCTGCAAGCGCCTGAGCTGCGCTCACTTGTCCCTTGAGTGTCGCCATGCAGGTTGGGCACCCCAAGGCAGGACGTCAGCCGGAGGAGGAAGGACACCCGCTGGGCAGCGGCCGCTGGACGTGGTTCTGCAGGGACACGCAGCCTCTGCTGCTGCTGCTGCTGCTGCTGCTGCCCACAGCTTGGAGCAGGGCAGGGCGAGGGCTGGGCCAGGCTGTCCCGCTGTCCCGCCGGCTCGCAGGAGCCTCCGAGCCGGAGCCGCTGAGCCGAGGCCGTGGTTCCAGCCGCTGGCTCCCTGCCCGTCCTGCTGCACCGCTCAGCACCGCGCTGCAGGCAGGGCAGGGCAGGCTGCGGGAAGCGCTGGCCGGGCGGTCTCCATTGACGGGCTCGGGCTCTCTTTTCCTTTGCAGCAGGACGGAGCAGCAGCAGCAGGAGGAGGAGGAGGACATGGCTGCCCTGGCCCTTTGCTCTGCGGCGGACCCCGGCCGCTGCCCAGGTGGGCTGCGGCTGCAGCAGGGCGCTCTTTGGCCAGCCCCTGGCAGCCCTCTGCGGGGAGGACGGCACGCTGCCCCGGCCCATCCAGGTAAGGCAGCCTGGACAGGGGGTCCCCAGCCCTCCCGCCGGCTGCTCCGGAGAGGTGGTGGGTGTCCCCAGGAGCTCCAGGGACAGGGGATTGGGCTCTCCAGCCCCAGCAAGGAGCCAGGTCTGGGCCAGAGCTCTGGCCCTGGCCAGCGCCGTTGGAAGGCAACTCCACAGCCAAGCCACCGTCCTCCTGCCTCTCCTGCAGGAGCTGCTGGCTGTCCTGCAGCAGGAAGGGCCTTCGACGGAGGGCATCTTCCGCAGAGCTGAGAGCAGGGCAGCCTGCCGGGAGCTGCGGGAGGCCCTGGACCGTGGTGCGGACGTCGACATGGGAAGCCAGCCCGCGCTGCTGCTGGCCGTCGTCTTGAAGGTGAGGGCTTCTGACCTGCAGCTGGAGGAGCTGCTGGCTGGCCTGGAGTGTCCAAAGGCTCACCCGCAGCCCTTGGCATTGCAGGACTTCCTCCGAAGCATCCCCTCCAAGCTCCTCGTGAACAACCTCTACGAGGACTGGATGGCAGCGATGCAGCAGAGCAGCAAGGAGGAGAAGATCTCGGAGCTGAAAGTGTAAGCGTGGGCAGCAGCCTGCCTGTTGAGCAGGAGCCCCGAGCGCTGGCTGAGAGCCCTGGAGAGCTGCGCAACACAGCCGCTGGCTCCCACCTGCCTTGGGCAAGTCTGGGGGACGGCTGCGGGCAACATCTGCTTTATGACCCTCGTGTTCCTGTTCCCTCAGGGTGGCCGAGAAGTTGCCTGCGGCCAACCTCCTCCTGCTCAAGCCGCTGCTGTCCCTGCTCCAGCACATTGGCCGCAACGCAGGCACCAGCAGGATGACCTCCAGCAACCTGGCCATCTGCGTCGGGCCAAGCCTGCTGAGCCCACCCAACGAGGACCTGCTCCCGCTGGAGGCCATGCTGGAGGTGACTGAGAAGGTACGCTCCACGGAGCAGCCGGCTGTGGCCTTCCCGGCCCATCGGGGCTTGGCTGCTCAGAGGTCCCTGGCTGCCTCCTGCCTCGAGCAAGGGCCGGTGGGGTGGCTGCCTGCAAGAGCAGCCCCACAGGCACAGCCTGCTGTGCAGAGGCAAGGCTCGGGAGTGGGAGAGGCTGCCTGGTCCGTTTTCAGGCAGCCGGGTTGAGACCGGGGCTGTGATGTGTGCAGGTGAAACGGCTGGTGCAGTTCATGATGGAGAACTGCAGGGAACTCTTTGGGGAGGAGGCAAGGGAGCTTTCCAGCCCGCCAGCCGAGGAGTCGCCAGCCCCCACGGAGAGATCCAGAGGTAAGAGGAGGGACTGAGGGTTGTCACAGGCTGGCGCTTGGGATGCCAGAAACCTCGGCACCGTTTCTGGCGGGGCTGGGCATCGGGCACGGTCCTCTCAGCCCGGCCTGTCCCCTGGCCTCTGTTTGGCCACTGCCGCTCGGGGCATGAAGGGTTTGCTCTGCAAGATGAGCCGAAGCCTGCGGACAGGGCTGAAACCATAGGCGGTGTGGGGCTTCAGGCGGGCTTTGCTTTAGCTGCCGCTTAGTTCCAAGGTGGCGCTTTGCCGCACGTGCTTTTGCTTTCTAGAGCTGCGTTTGGAGGAGCAAAGTGTCCCCGCAGTCACAGCGGACACCGAGCGTCAGGCAGCAGCCTTGCCGCGTGCACCCCGCTCTCTGCTCGGTGTCCTCAGAGGAGCTGGGGGAGACACGGTGCTGGAGGCTGAAACGGCAGAGGTACGTCAGCTCCCCAGGCACTGTGACGGCGTGTCTGGTGGAGGAGGGGAGTTTCTGAGGAGGCCAAGCGGCCGCGGTGCCTCTTGCTGGCAGCAGAGCCGGGGTGTGTTTGGGTTCTTCCTCCGCGCCCCGGGATGATACATAGTAAGGAAAACTGGCAAACGCTTGTTTCTCCAACGCGCTGGGCACGCGCTTGGTCCAACAAGATGCCCGCCAAATACCTGCAAAAAGGCAGAGGGGAGTAGCTGTCAACTTCAGAAGGGTTTTGCTCAGGTCCTACTTCGTCAGAGCTTCGTCAAGACTATTTTGGGGGGGCTGTGCGAAACGTGGCTGATGCATACCAGCCAAAGGGATCTCCTCTGGAGAGCCAAGGCGGCGATTTGGCAAACAGTCGCTTACGGCTCCAGGTCGTCTCTTGCCACCTGCCAACTCGCACACCTCTGTTGTAGGCACCTCCAGCTTTGCCTCCAGCTGCCCCCGAGAGCGCGGCAGACTCCCTGGGGCGCCCAGAAGCACTGGCGAGCCTTCCAGGGGACAGAAGGTAAAATGAGCTCGCTTTGGTTAAAATCAGAACGGACGGCGGTGGATGGCGGCACTCCCTCACTAATACTGCTGTGGGATGGAAAGGTTTGCAGGCTCTCCCTGGGACAAGGAGAACACGAGCAGAAACGAGAAGAGAAAAGAGGCCTGGGGAGAGGAGAGCAAAGGCCAGCCAGCAAAGAAGAGGAGGAAGAAGAGAGGAAACGTTTTGGGGCATGGAAAGCAGAAAAGGTGCGGGAAGGCGCAGCAGGTCAGGAAGCCCAGGTGTGTACCAGGCTCTGCTGCCCGCATCGTTCACAACTCTCAGCGCTGCTCCAAGGCAGTCCAACGGGCCGGCAAGGGCCGGCGAGGGCCGGCGCTGCGCGGGGTTTGGCAATAACTCCCTGGCAGCTCCCCAGGGGCTCCCGATGGAGCCCCGCTGCCTGGCACAGGGGCGCTGCGCATCTCTGCACGCGCACGGGTCTCTGAGGGCATTAGCCGTGGGGAGAAGGCGCCAGAGCCAGCCCGCAGTCAATGCCAGCCATAGCTCTCTCTTCTGGGCCGTGAACGATTCCTCGTGAAAAGTGGTGTTCCCCAAAGAGAGGGGACCAAAGTCCTGCCTCTTCCTGCCTTTGTGGATATATCGGAGCTCTCGGACTCTGTCGTTGCAGGTGCAGATTCATTTTCACCGGCTGAACCGCTGTGACTCCTGGCCCCCCCGAGCTGACGTCCACAATAAAATGATCTCTTCTCCCTCCTGACTGTGTCTGCCATAGGCTGTTGTGGAGTGGGGAGCTGTTGTTTTGTGCTGAGTCCTCGGGGGGGAGGAGCTTGGGATCGTCCCTTGTCCCAGCATCCTTTCCAGCGGGCGTCAGGGCTGAGCTGAGGCGCTTTAGGAGCAAAAGCAAAGCACCGAGTCACGCAGGAGGGCGGAGGTTGGAAGGGACCTGTGGAGGTCCTCTGGCCCGACACCTGCTGAAGCAGGCTGGCCTAGAGCACGTTGCCCAGGACATGGTCCTGGTGAGTTTTGGGTATCTCCTAGGAGCAGCGCCATGAGGGCAGAGCGAGGGCAAGACGTAGGCAGGGCACGGCGGCCAGGAAGGGCTAAAGGTCCCTATGCAGCCACCGTCACCCGCAGCTTGCTGTCCCCTGCAGCCATCCTCCCTGCATGCTGACCGTCGGGCAGTTTCCTCAGACCCCCCCCCGCACGGATGGCACTGGTAGAGATTAACTTCCACGCTGGGCGCCCTAAATGCCTCGGCTCACCCAAAAAGCTTTGGAAGCGGCTCCAGCAGCAGCTGGACTGCTGAGGCTTTGGTGCATCCCGGTGCGACACAGGGGCCGCCCGTGCCCCGACGCAGGAGGAAGGGTGAGCACGCTCACCCTCGGTAGGTAACCAGTTTGGCCACAGGTGCATGAGTTACAAGTTATATGTTATGAGTTGCAAGTTATGAATTACAGTACTTGTGACTTAGGTTATGAATTAAGTGGTGAATTCACATAGAGAGAGGATTGACCCCTTGTTTGTTGTGTTTGTTTTCTTTCCTATGTTGTTCCTAAAAAAAGTTTAATTTACAGATTATCTAGTTCTGCAAATTTGAGAGGTCTAAACAGACCCTGAGCTTTGTGCCTTAAGTCTTTTCTGTGAGGAGAAAACACTTCATTTTGCTGTATAACAGAGAATCCATTGGGGAACAGTCGATATGTCACATCCATGGAGCAGCCAAGTTAATGCAGTTTGAGTAGTGTTACTCTAATTAATGTGAAAGCAATTCAGCGTGCAGTACCAGGCTGCACTCATGATAGGAAAAGAACCACTTGAAAAAAAGCAAAGCCAGAGAACATGACACTCCGCTGTCATCGTGTTTTGCATATGGAGAGTCGACATTCTGTGAAGGTAAATGGGAGCATTCATGCAGCAAAGGGAGACCCAAGGGGCGTTTGAGCTGGCTGCCTATACCTCTGCAAAAACCACTCACAGAGGCTTCTGCAAGAAACCTCTTCTCCACTGGATCGTGCGTGAGTGTCAGAACGCTTTGGCCACAGAAGTTAGGCATACACTTGCATAGCGTTTGCTATTGAAGGCCATACTTTGGCATTTCAGCACCGTTCTAGACAAGGTGAGATACTCTTTTTCTTTGGAGGAGGTACTGGTTTTGCTGAAAAAATACATTTGATTCTGACTTCTTCATTTTATACCAGTAAGTAAAAATTTTCCTATATCAGTTTCTCTACTAGCTGGCTCATACCTGCAAATAGGTTTTTTATGAGTCTGTAGCTATTTATCCATGCAATTCCTGGGATTCCCAACACAGTGGGACCTTCATGTTTTACAAATATTCCTTCACATGAATACAACAGAAAAAAAATCAGTGAAAATCTGTAGGATTCAGGTGGATCTAGCTGTTTTGCTGATTAGTGTGTTCTAGTGAATGCACTGTTTAAAGACGTAAAGATTTTTGCTTTAATATATTTGAACTTACGAATCATAGAGGAAAAACATTGTTCCTCTTAATGTTCCCCAACCACTCCTGAATGCCCTCAGATTAGTTTTGTAATGTTTTAGGGTCAAAATTCTTTTTGAAACATTACTTCATATCCCCTAACAAAGTACAGTGCTTGCTTTAGCATGTCAGCATGTGTTCATTTTAATTTTGTTCACTTTATTTGGTTAGGAGCATGTTTCCCTTCAATCAGTTTTGCAGTAATGTTATTTATCTCAGCACAAAGGGGAAACAAAATTCCCATGCAAAGAGAAATCACATTACATAAATCTACAATGTGTAAATATAGTCATATGTAACAAAAAAAGGGTAAAACACTTGAAGTTTATTTCAAAGCCACAGAGAAAGTTTCTGGTTTCACATATGACCCAGATTCATGCAATTATTTAAGGCAGCAAACATAATCGGAACTGCTTCTCAAATTAATTGCATCCAGGTTCATAGTAGCACTTAAAAAATAATTAATCTTTCATTCTCTGATTAAAAGTGGACCTTTTTCAGTTTAACCTGTCCTAGAATAATAAGATAATATTGAAAGTCTCAGTTCTCAGGAGCCATCCTTTCTAAATCTTTGATAAACCCCAAACATTTATAAACAGAAAAATCTGCAGATACAAATTAAGCCATACATTTTAATGGCTGGAAAATACTACTTTTTGTCAGCATTCCAATTTTCTATATTCTTGTAACTGCTCAGTGTTAACTACAAGTAGCTTCAATAGGAGCTTTGCATGTAAACCTGCAATGTGTAAGTGGAAAGACAGATGAGTCTCCTGCAAGTACTTAATTTTTTTTTTATATCTCTTGAGATTCCATTTCCTTAGTATGACACGTTACTGATTCACCAAGCCAGACTTATTCATATTAATGTGTTTGAAAAAAATCGTATTTTATTTGAGTATAAACATTTCAGATTAACAAATAAAGGCTTAGTCACCATTTACATCTTTAGGAAAAGCCATGTATGGCTAAATCAAGTATGGATGAGTTAGTCCTGAGCAGACTTTTATTTTCCTTTTCAGATTTATGATAGTCTGGCAGTTCAGATGAAATATCCTTACATTTCTTAAAGTATAATTTGTTCTTTTAATTATGAAATAATGTCATGACTAATGAGAAACAAGTTGAAGGATATCGTCTGTATATACTGGGGGCTCAAGAAAACTTGTAAGCAGACCAGTTTCAAGATGCTGAAGTATAAATAGTTTTACTTTTAAAAAAATCCACTTTGGTGAAGGCGTGGTAACATCTGATTATTTCACCAAAGTATTTGCTTTATTAACATTTTCTTGAATTTCCCATAGCTTGAAGCTTCTCTCCATGACACAGAGCGATACTGCAGAAATTGTTGAAAGAAGTTAATGGACTCATTTACTTTTGGCTTTACTCAACATTACCACGGAATGATTTTCACCAAAAATTGAATGGTTTTCACCAAAAATTTAGTGGTTTTCACCAAAAATTAACCTTACTTCACCTCTCAGTTGTGAGGTTTTATTGCTGCTGACCTCTGGTCAGAGGTCGGTGCATCCCAAACCAAGGCTGGTGCTACAAAAGCCGTGCGGCGCAGCATGGCCGGGGAGAGCCGTTAGCCCTCGGCAACCCCCAACGGCCCCCCAGCGGCCCTCCAACAGCTCGTGGCCAGGGGTCCTGCCCCGTGCTGCCCGCCGGCTCCTGGCTGCAGGTACCGGCCAGGCCGGCGGCCGCGGAGATGGTGAGCGGAGCTGGGGAGGGGGGCTCTGGCTGCTTTTTCGGTGCCGAAAGCAAGCTTGCAGTGTTGATCCCTAAACACAGAAATATTAAAACTCTCTGTAGTGGAAAAGTAGGTCTTCTCTTTAGCCGTGGCTTAGTTTAGGTTAACTTTCCTCTTTTCCTGCGTTTAGGGGGCTCCAGTACAATGGGTGTGGGGGTGGGTGTGTGTGTGTTTGGAAACAAGTTGCCCATTAAAGCTACCGAACTCTTCAGGATAGTAAGAAAGCAAAACCGACCCTGAAGAGTCTAAGGTTGGGCGATACTACAGGCCGCAAAATAAATAACCAGCTGAGGGTTACTAAACCAGTCTAACTTCTGGTTCAAGGAGTGTGTAAGGGCTGGTTGTTGGCAGCGTTGCTCTGCGAATATCCTAATGCTTGTGGGCTGCCTTTCAGCTTGTGTCACCGGGCCTTGTTAAAAAAAAAACCAAGGAGTTAAGAAAGGTTTCTGGTTTGTTTCTTTAAAATAGATCATAGATCAGCTATGAGAAGCCATTAAATAGTTTCTTACAACTGCTGAGGGAGAAGATAACAGTGATATGTCTTCATTGCAGCACCAAATGTGCTTGTTTTCATTTACACTTACGCTTAAATTTTGATGTGCATATACTAAGGGATCTATAATACAAGTAGAGACTCTAACAAATAATACATTTTTCAAGTACATATTTATTTTATTAGTTTCTCAACATATTTTGCTGGCAATCGAGAAGATCAAGTATTTCGATTGACCATCAGCTGGATTTCAAGTCCTTATATTATTTGATCAGTTGAGTCCTTAATAAATTTATTATTTTTTATACTTTAATAAATTTTGATCCTTGTGCCAAAACAAAAGGCAGTTTTTAATTTTGTTTCTCTTCAAGAAAAATGAATGGGGTCTTCAGTTTTCTTCAGTTTTCCTTCCTTTTTAACTGTCCCATCTTGGTATGCTCTAAAAGTTAATGAAATGAGTGGGTCATAGTCGTCCCCTCTGTTTTCCCCAATGATGTTACACCTCAAGCTGTTACAGGAGGAGCTTAAGAGTGTAACTGCAGGGGCACCCTATCTGGACCTGTAATAGTAGATTCTCAGATACAAGATATTGCTCTTAGAGGTACTAATTACTTCTGCATGGCTATTGCTAGTACAGCTGCTTCTGTATCAAAAAATGTTTTGCCTATATAGCTTTATTAGCATATATGCCACCTCCAGGCTTGATTGCAGTCTTTTTGGATCTAGTTGTTATGGGTAAAAAGTTTATTACTACTCAGTTGGAGCTTACCACTTCCACAGTTGAGATAATTTTGCCTGTGAACTGCCCTGATCAATGCCATTGCACAGTTAGTTGTCGCATTGGTTTGAACCATTTGTTCTGCACTAAATTGATTGAGGAGCATGCAGGTGATGTCTGACAGTGTATTGATCGTGGGAATATTAAGGATTGTGTGGAGGGATGTCCTGAATCTAAAAGGAGTGTCTTGGAGAGGTTACTGTCACTTTTTCTTGCAGCTGCCTCAACAACTAATTCTCACAGCACTTCCCTGCTAAAACTGTTTTGGACTGTTAGAAATTTAGTTTATAAAGTAATACTACAAGAAGGGGGGAAGTGCTACTTCTCAGCACGGGATGCTTTTATGTTGTCAAAAAAGTAATGTTACCAGATGTTCAGAAATAGACTAAACTTCCACATTAACACTAGATCAGGATTCAGCAAACCTCTTCAGCACATGATGAAATTTAAGGTATGTTCATATTTTACCGTCTTGCACTTCATTTTTAATCCAATGAGCATAGTGACCTGCTGCCACTGTGGATACAGTTAGATCTAAAGAAGATTGTGTGGTTTCAGAAAAGATCTCAGCCACTGGGATAAGACACATTCCTTCCATCCATACCCTAATTTTAAGACCAACTGAGTGACCTGAGCCCTGATGCACAGGGCTACTTGTGGATCCTAGAGAAACAGGAGAAGAAAACTGAGCTCAAGGGATCAGCTACCCTTGCAGCATCGTAAAATTATGTTCTGCTGTTGAGTTGCCTTAACTCCCGCTGGAATGAGCCAGCCTGCCTCATTGACCTGTTACACCGAGTTTCAAAATCCCAGACAAAAGGCGCCGTAGCCAATGATTAAGCCTCTTGCAATGGGAATGTGAAGCACGGCAAGATCTTTACCTCTATTTTATCTATGTGATACGCTTTCTCTTATGTAATATGCAGTAGCAACTAACGCTTCAAGTGGCATTTATTCTTCTATGTACTCTGTTTAAATCACTGAAAATGCAGTATGCAACATAATTTCAGTGGTGCTTCCTGAATTTAAGTATTTGGCCTAAATATGTGATAAGATTTATAGTGGGGTGCAAAGAAAGCATCTTTTTCTGGATAGCAGCTTTTGGGACATCAGTCACTTTTTTGGTGGGAAATGAGAATGTTTCATTCTGGGAGATACGAGCTGTAAGCTGGTAACATACAAAATGAAGGTGATGAAGGAACTGCATGTGCTGTCAGACGACTTTCTGCTATTTCGTATCTGTCTCGTGTCCATCCTGAAGGCCAAACCTGTAGGCAGTGAGCTAGCATGTGTTGAGCAAGATCCTGCCCCTAGTTTTGCAGATGTTGATCTGCAGTAATCTATTTCAATCTAAATTTGATTTTATACATATATTTGCAGTTCATAATCAACTGTTGCAAATCAGCTTCTGGAGACTGAGACAACAGTCAGAGTTCCTAATACTTAACAGTTTTACCACGTTATGTGTCTGGGTTTTGATGATGATGATTCTGAAGCATGTGACGGAATGGAGGAAGGGGGACCTAACTGGGAAGCTAAGCTAATATGATATCTGAATGAGACTTGCAAGTCAGGAATGAAGACCTCTGCTCTGCTCTGTCCTGGTTTTGAATGCTTTTTTTTTTACTTTCTATCAATATCTTCCTGGCTAGAAAGTACAATGGTCTTTTTTGAACTGGATTTTTTTTAGATGATTATTTTTGGCTCGATTTAGGAGTTTAAAAAATCCTCAAAATATCTTTTCAGACTCTCTTAAGCTTTCCATATATAGTGTGTATAATATATGACTCCTAGAAAAATTTAAAAAAAAATAAATTCTTGTAGATGTCCTTGTAAAAATGTACATTCTTCTTTCATCTAAATTATGATTAATGCAGTAAAAGTGTTTGCCTTTATAGTTCTACGTTATTCACTTTTCAAAGGAAATGAATGTTTAATTTGCCGCCTAGTGTACAATTAACTGTTTTTAATTTGTCAACTGTGTGAACTTTCAGTTCCAACACTGCAGAAGCAAATATCCAAACACCCCCTGATTTCTAATAAGGCGTGCAGATCTTCTCACGTCTGACGTTCACTCTGAGGACATAGCGGGGAGGCAGTCACTGCTGCAAATGTAATTCCATAGGTGTTTTCTTACTCTCAGCATGAAGAATACCTGCCTCGGATGGATGAGCGAAACAAAATGCTGAAAGAGAAATTAGTATCTCGTCTCCGGTTTGAACCAGAGAGGACGGAAGTACTGCTTATGGTAAGAGGCAGCTATATTGCGTGCGACCCAGCTGACAGCACTGAACTGGTGGGAGCGTGCATGGTTTTAAACTTAATATTTTAGTTGCTGTTAATATCCTCCTAGCTACAGTCCTGTTGTACTAAAAGACTGACTTAGAGTTAACTGTTACAATTATGTAGTTAAATACAAAAGCATGTACGTTCCTGATTCATTTCTAAATCCAGGTGCACAAAAGCCCAAAATTAGATCTTTAAAAATTCTGGTGAGTTGCTGCTAATCCTGGAGTCGGGATTATCTCGTGCACTCCTACATCAAAGCCAGTGCTGTTGCATGTGCGCCTCTGGACTGGACTCTCTATTTTTACATGCAACAATTTTTTTAATTTTTTGTTTTAAATGTGACTTCTGTCTGAAAAACTGCTGTGTGTGTACACATGGATTGCATGTTTAATGCCTATGCAGTTGTGGGAGTGAAAGTCTTTCTCCTAGGAACAGTGTAAGGAAAACATCAGAGGCTTCATTTATCTTGAGGAATTTTCCTGGAGGAAGTATTTGATACTCAGTAACAATTAAAATACGGGAATTTGGAATAAAAGCTTTTTTTGCTTAAAACCTAACTACAGTCCTGCCATTGCTGGTGGAATTTCCTTAATTTATTATAACCCTGTGCCCTCTGTCTCTCCGGAGCAGAGTACGATGGAGAGCCTCGTACGACTTAACTGCTCTTACCAAATAAGCTACAGTATAAGTTAGCCTTCATCATCTAAAATATCTTCTCATAGCAGTAAAGTGTAGCTCTCAAATATGAAACAGAAACATTATATTCTGTTTTCCATTATCTTAGCTTTTTCTTACCCAGTGTAAACTGTTTATTCTCATCTTTCGCATAGGGTACCAAAGTTCTATTTTATGATGCTAATTTAAATAACGAAAATCAGACCTCTACATTTTATATATGTGAATCCCTTACTCCCTCTATAAAGCCATGTAAATTAATCTAATTTACCTGATTAATGGAGGTATTTTCATTTAGCTAGTGTTTGCCTCAAGTGTCCTGAAAAACAATGATTTGTTGTTCTAAATTTAGAATTTCTTTTTCTGAAGGTTTGTAACTATTTCAGGCTTCGGTTGATGAAACAGGAGAAAGCAATTTTATATTTCATATGAAAATACTAGACATTCATTTTAGTGCTCTCAGCACCATTATTTTTAAGTCATTTATCAAGATTCTTTTTATAAGTAAAATTTCATGCACGTAAAATGCTGTATATCTTAACTCAGAAAAATTCTGTAATGAAAGCTAAGCCATCAGTTGATGTGAAAATGTTTTCCATAGCTGTTAAATAAATGCCTTCTTTGATTTTTTTTATTTTTTAGATTATAACATATGACCGCTCACTCAATAGTTATTGAAATTAATGTATTACTCTGCCCTTTGTTCCCAGTCACCCTCAGCAGAGAAGAAATACCCTATTCTTCACACAGCAGTTTACAGAGCAAGCACAGAAAGGAAACACAAAGCGGAAATAAAAAAGGAAGGCGTGTGTTTTGGAAATTTGTATGTGTAATTATATTTCTTTATAATAACTTTTTGTACTTTGCTACTTAAAATTTGTGACAGCAATGGATGTCTTCTACTGAATTATTTGACTGCTTACCTGCAAATTCTGTGAAGCCTGGATTGAGGCTCCAGCATAAACTTTATAATTTTCACCCATTGCAATAGGGTCTGATCTAGTTTATGTCACTGAAAATCTGGAGAACGCTAGTGAAGTCATTGCAAGGCGAATACAGCCTAGTCAATGAGGAATTCTATACTATATGAACCTATGCAAGTGCAAATGTATTCCTACGTACTCTATTGCTTTCACCTGTATAAAAGAAGCAAAGTACTAGTATTTTTCAAATTTAATGATGGAATACGATGACTGAGTTGATTTAGTTGTTTAATGTTTATTGTCTTGAAGTGAAACTAAAGGAGTGTTCATATTGCTCTCAAATACTGTACCAAAACCCTTTGAAGTGGCATGACAAGGTCAAGGGGTGATGCATACTTGCCAAGAACTGAAGGTTCAGAAAAATTGCTGTAGTGGGATCAGTGAATTCCAGGATTCTAACAGAGACATTGATCCTCCACGCTCTCGTGGGAAGCGCGTATATAGTGTGGGGCTGCTGCTAAAGCAACAACTTCTGGCACGGGAGCTTTAGAGAACTTCAGCTGCTCCAAGTGATTCTTTTTTGATGCCTTTGCCACTACGATAGAATCTAGATTATGAATTAGCCCTTTTAGTCTGAATTATATAACCTGAATTTTTGACAGCATATCCACAACAGAGTTGGACCAACAGTTAGTTGAAGCATGGTTAATCTTAATTCATTTTCCCACCGTTCCTGCGGTTTATTTTTTGTTGTTTTTCTTATGTTTTCATACAGGCAGGCTAATGTATTGCATATACTTTTCAAAGCTCTCTACCTTGATTTTGAATCACTTTTTCTTGCGTATTGAGCTTATTTAAGAGATTTTCAGATTGGTTTACAAATCTAAGAATGAACTTAAAAAAAACCAGACAATATAACACAAATCCTGTAATACAAGATTCTTATGTTTACACTTTCTCTAGGAAAGAATTTAATTTGAAAAATACAATTGATTACCTTCTTTTTGCTTTCATAGCAGATAACATGCTGTTGGAATTACTAAGAGTGAGAACAAATTGCAGCATTGATTTTTTTAAATATTATTTTCTTAGTTGTGTTTTCCAGAGTTTAAACTTAGTTTAATCTTGAAGCTGTCTTACCTTTGAGGCTAATGAAAAGAATGATCAGGTTTTATATAATATTGCTTCTGACGTCTATAGTGTCAGAGCACAAGAAGTAGGGCTGTAATTTTATTTTGATTTCTTTCCCCATCCTCACTGTATATTTTATTCATCATGAATAAAGTTCTTATTTTGTGCCATAATCGTAAAGGCAAACCATTATACAAGTCCTATTTTAGTTGATTGTTGTTTTGCCTGTATGACTGAATCTTCAGGGTTTTTTCCTAATAGCGTATATTGTTCAATTTCAGACTCTCAGGAATACATAAGGAGGGAAGAGAAGAATCTGTTTGTCAGCCTATTAGCATGTCAGAGCACGAGACAATGAAATTTAAAAGGAGCATGACAAAAACAGTGTCCTTAATGGCAAAGAATGAGAATTTGAAAAAGACACTTCCCAAAGCTTCTGCTTGCAAAGGAGTTCAGCATGGTTTTGGCACATCACCTTCTTCTCCTGTACATGGTAAAGTGCCTAAAATGACAGAAAGTGGAGTAACAAAAGATATGGCTTTCTTTCCTCATCATTGTAACAATTCTTTTCCAAACACTTGTAAATATACAGCGTCCTCCAACGCATTTCTAACAAAGAATACTGTAAGTCACAAGCATACCAGTTTTTATGTTAGGGGTGGTCTGATCATTTTTTTTCTGTTTTTCTACTGAAAACAGCAGTCTTACTGGGTTTCTAATATTTGGTGAGACATAATATTGCAGTGGGCAGTTGTAGCATTGTCCTGGTTTGGCTGGGCTGGAGTTAATTTTCTTCCCAGCAGCAGGTATAATGCTGTGTTTTGGATTTAGGATCAGAATAATGTTGATAACACACTGATGTTTTTGGTTGTTGGTGGCAATGCTTACACTAAGTCAAGGACTTTTCAACTTCACATATTGCCCCGCCAGTGAGGAGGCTGGGGGTGCACAAGAAGCCGGGAGGGGACACAGCCAGGACAGCTGACCCAAACCGACCAAAGGGATATTCCACACCATACGACGCCATGCTCAGTATAGAACTTGGGGCTTAGCTGGCCGGGGGTTTAGACCATGGCTCAGGAACTATCTGGGCATTGGTGGTCTGTGGTGGTGAGCCATTGTGCTGTGCATCACTTGTTTTGTATATTTAATTATTTTCTTCTTCTTCTTCTTCTTCTTCTACTTCTACTTCTACTTCTTCTTCCTTTTCTGTCATATTAAACTGTCTTTAACTCAACGCATGAGTCTTACTTTTTTTTCTCAATTCTCTCCCCCATCCCACAGAGAGAGGGGGGAATGAGGAAACAGCTCTGTGGTTGTTTTACCTGCTGGCCGGGTTAAACCATGACAAGCATGAACATATACTCTGTCCTTCTCCCTAAAGCCTTTGGAAGGAAATGCTTTTCTTTCTCTGGATATTACAGGGATGTGAACAACATTTTCTTTGTATGTGGTGAATAAATAAAAAGACTCCTGCAAAACTTCACATCTTTAAAAAAAAAAAAAAGGAATAGTGGAGATGTAACACTGACTTTAACTCAGTAGACTAAGTGCAAAGTGCATAAGAGCATGTGTTTGTTCTGATTTTAAAAAGTTACAGTTATCCATACTTCTTTTCTGTGTACATTTACCTATTCAAAGTTTCTTTAAGTGAGAAGGCTGTGTAATATGTCTTGAAAATGCTTTTTCCACCAGATGTTAATAAAAACTAAATATATGATTGTCTTTGCTATTGTCCTCCAATCAACTTGGGTTTTTTTGAAGTGTGAAGTGAGATCATCTCTCTCAAATGCAAAATCATAATTCATGGAAGTTGTATGTATGGGGAAATGAAACTACTTGCAAAGACTTCATGGCCTTGTGATTACAATTCTTGCTCTTTGAAAGTCACTGCATGTTTCCAACTGACATCAACAGGTCAAAATTCAAGCAAGTCTGCAAGCTGGAGTTCATTTACGTCAGCAATTTTCGGACTATGCTTTGAGTGAAATTTGCAGAAAACATTTTTGAATCAATTGTGTCCTATAAATTCTCAGCACATAAAACATGAATATTGAGAAACTACGCCTTGTTAAACAAGGCATTGAAGTGCAGGGTCGTACCGGTTCTGGCTGGGATGGAGTTAACTTTCTTCGTAGTAGTCCATGTGGTGCTCTGCTTTATGTTTGTGGCTAGAACAGTGTTGATAAGGCACCAGTGTTTTGGCTATTGCTGAGCCGTGCTGCTTTCCTGGGGTCCAGGCTTGCTTTCTTGTAGAATGGATGAAAAGGTTTTCTGATAATAAACAGGGCCAAACAAATGACAAAAGTCAAAGTGAATGTTACCCTCGTTACCTAATGGGTTACACAGGAAACAAGTTTTACATTTCTTATCCAACCACACTAAAATAACTGATGTCAACTGGTGATCTGAATACAAGTTTTAATGTATTGCCAACAAAAAGAAACGACATCTTACGTATGTGCGTGTCTCTGTACAAATATTAAAACTAGATGTTGCAGAAATGTAAACTTGTAGGAAGGTTAACTGAAATTAGAAAATAATTGTGCATAATGATCTGCTTTAAATGACTAATATTTTCATTTTTAATGTGTTGCTTGCAGATAATATTAGAAAGACTGGAATGCAAACAGCCATTTTGGAACCAAGTTGCCATGAAAAGACTTGTGAGCAACCAAAAGTGGGAAGATCTTCTAAAAAGCCTTTGGGAACCAATGTTCATTCTTATGATAGAACAGGTACGTACGTTGTAGCATCGGGGAGGGAGACTATGTCATCAGTTATGCCTGTACAGCCAATGTATTTACTTCAGATTTACATGGGAATGATGGAGAATATACTCATCTGCTACTCTCTTTCCTCATCCCTCTCCTGCCTTTAGAGTAGGAGTACACGCGAGGGGAGAGCTGATACGGCTGTAAATGAGAGAGTGCTGTCATTTCAAATCTTATTTCAAAGGCTGACAGTTTCATCCTCTGTATTCACCTTCTGATGCCGTAATTTTTTACACCTGATCTCTGAGCAGAATTTACTTTCAGACAGCATTTGAATTCTTATTTTAATGTTCTTTATATTTTATATAAGCTGCAGTAAATTTTCTTTTCATTAGAAGATTTGTAAAGAGTAGTCATGTTTTCCTACTTATCTTCCAGGATTAGTCTGGGGAAGAATAGATTTTGATCATTATTTCTCCATTAAAAATATCGGTCGCTGAATCTGAAAACTGTGAGGAAGTGATACCACAATTGGATTCTAATTTTTTTCTTTTTTTGCAAACTTTTTTCTATACACATTATTATAGGGATTAAAAACCAGGGGGGAAAAAACCCCACTTTTAATGCTTTCCAGGACTTCTCAAATTGTTTTCCATAATGTTACAGAAACTTTTGTTCAGCTAGAGTGTTCTTCTCCTATACAGGACTAGATTGGTCTGATTTCTAAAGGGGTACTGTGTTTCCATGTAAAAAGGAATTACTTTTAACTATTAGAAAGAAAAGTAGTAGTAGTATTATTCTTGCATTTTCAACATTCTTTTTGTTTAGCTGAGATTTTGCTCTACCTTCAGAAGCCTTTTCTCATTCTTCCAGTCTTTTTAGCATTTGAGAAGGTCTTTGGCCTGTAAATCATATTTTTTCTACTGAGTACTTTGAATTTTGCTGTGTAAATTACACCAAAGATGAGTGCAAAATCACTGGAAATTGAAATTACTTTGAAGTCAATTGAACATCTGTTCTTCAATTGCAGGAAAATACATTTGGAATATCTGATGCCTCTTTTTTTTTCTTTTTTTTTTGAGAAGGACTTTCTAAGACATGTTTTCTGTGTCTTCCAACTCGCTCTGAATAACATTAGACCAATCCTCCGCACTTGTTAAGGCTTATGCAATGAAACTAAAGAATGAATGGCTGGCTGGCTTGTGCAATGAATCTGAAGATGTTATGTTGAAGGAAAAAGAATAACCTTTCTTTTTTTCTTTTCTCGATGTACCAGAACCAGTTGATGATGACGTTATAATGCATATTCTGAGGCTTCGAGGCAAACTTGGCTGGCAAACAAAGTTACCATCGTGTAAATGGTTAGCTAGAGAGGCTGATGTGGCCACATTTCAGAAGTTCATACTTACGGTGATTTTTACTTTCCCTTCTCCACATCCTGTGTGATTACACATTCTAGAAATAGTGTTGGTTATAAATGTTAAATATTTATTTCCTGAAAGCTTTTGCCTCTGAAAAAGGATAGATCTGATCTTGGAATCAACAAAATGTTTAAAGAGAATAAACTAGGAGAATTCTAATTACCAGAATTGAATTAGATTTCTTAAAAATAGGAAGTGGAAGCCAAAATTACACTTTGCAATGGTCAGAGCCATAGAGGAGTTCTGGGAGGAGATGGTACCTAGAATTATTCTGGGAAGAGAACAGTGGTACCTAGAATTATTTATTCCATCTCTGGGCGCATTGCAATCACTTAAACTTAGTACTTAGCCAGTGTTCCCCATAGTTGAGCTATTCCAGCACTAAGTAGAATTGTGATCATGTCTGTCCTGATCAAACATGCCAAGTATGAGGCCAATATTTGTTGTGAGTGGTACTGGGCAGTCTGCTCTTGATATAGCCACATGGGACGCCGCCTGTGTTCTCTTACTAGTTTGGTGCGTTCCATGACAGACAGACACATATCTGGTTTCATTATAATTTTGCATATGTGTTTTTTCATTAACAAAAAAAAAAAAAGGCAATAAAAAAAAATCAGGTTTCTTTCAATGTGCTCAATGTTGTGAGATATTTTGAATGCATAATGAAAATAAAGTCTGTGATATATTTTGTCCCTTGGGACTTTTGATTTCAGATATAGCTGCAAAAATTTTAAGAAGCATCACAGTTGTCCACAAAACTAAAATTTCTTCCAGCGATAATGACATATTTTCAAAACAACTAGGTATCACTGAAATTTACAATCTTTAACTGTATAGATGTTTGCTACTAAAGAGCTTTATGGTGTTTTTTTAATCTTCACAGTGTTTACCACTGTTTTTATAGATGGAGAATCTTAACTACTGAAAGTTTTTTTCAGGTTTGGATAAAAAAGTTGTAACATTAATAGGGTTATATGAGACAGTTTTCTCAACGAGAAATAGTAATATTTAACTAGCTGCTGGTGGAACTGAAAAATAATTAATTAGAGTGGAAATAATAGAAAAATATGATGATAATAGAATTACTTTGTAGTCAATTCAGTGTTGCTACTAAGCTTATAAGAATATTTGAGTACTTTTTAATCTTTCTTCTCATAGCAAAAAATATAGGTATATAACTTGTAATCATGACAAATATATTATATATATATAAAAAAATAATTTTCTCCTTTGACAGAGACCTTTATTGCTAAAAGATAGCGGGGAATACATATATTGTCTTCAACGAAACAGGAACAACTTTAAAGCTCCCTACAACCCATACGATTTACAGGCCGTCTCTACGAGTACAGCAATGCAAAGCAAAGAATATTGGACTGTTACAGCCTCATTTGTGTCTAAGGTAGTATGTTGCACAACACACAGAACAACACAAACCCAGAGATTTCCACAGAAAGAACATTTTTCTTTTCACTTATTATCACGTCGCATTCCCGTTGCAATTACGTTCTTTGCTTGAGGTCCCTCCTAAGGACAGGTCCTCTGTTGGCTTTGAGCTCATCCTTTTGCTCAGGCACGTCTTTAGATCTTGAACTACAGTATAATTCAAGACTAGGTCTATCAGAAGACGGGTTACTTAAAACTTAGCACCCAGTAATCCACTATCTGCATTTCTGGGCATAGTAATGCGCGAAAGGGAATACACTCACATCCTGCCTGTTCTGACCTCAGACAAGGGCATGCCCTCCGCTCATAGTTGTGTGTGCGAACTGGTGATGTTCATGACTTATCTTCGCTTTTACTCTTTGCATTGTAACTAGGTATGCCCTTGGTGACATTGATTTGTCTTCGTTTAGTCTTGACATTTTCTTTGTAAAAACAAATAAATAAAAGGCCAAAGTTTATTCTCTACCTCCAAATGACATCTCGGGACTGGTTTAAGCCTATGTAAGGCTGCTGAGGGACGGGCTCTAACCTACCCTCTCCATTGCGTTGGCACTGGTGATTTCATGGCCAATATGCTGGATCATCTCACTAATTCAGCTGAAAATGAATGAAAATACTTCATATGTGTATCTATCTGCTTGCCAAGTTAATTTTCAGTCAGATTAGAGAGCTAATCCATCTCACCAGGAGCACAGAGTACTGAAAAGAAGCACTAAAAATAATACCTTTTAAGAATATGAGCACCACATTGCATAATGTTTCATCAGTTCTTAAACGTCTTTGAAGACACCTCAACTTTGAAGCCCTTTTTCTCTTTAGCATCAGTAAATTTTAGAACTAGTATGACACTAAACTAGCATGGAAGAAGTGATAATTGCATAATTTACATAATTGGATTGTTGCTGGATGCTAAAGTTAAACTTTTTGTTGTATGTATGAATGAGATACATGATTTGAATGTCAGAAAATTACAGACATAGCTTAGCAACTGATGCAATTACTGTTGTTAAAATGGAGAAAATGTATTTTCTAGCAGTGGAGGTACTAAGCTTTTATAAAAATAGATTGGAAGAAAAGAATAAGAACCTGACTGGGAAAAAAAGGCTGCGACCTTGTTCCTTTGCCTTCAGAATGCTTGCTGTACTACAGAAATTTGAAGTACAGCCTTGATTTAAATACAAAGTGGTTTGTTCCAAAACGTCTCTAATAAAAGATCTAGTACTTGCTTTGGCTAAACCAGAGAATGATTCATTCAAAACAATTAATTAGTGCTTAGTAGCCAGCCTTCTCTCTCTTATACTCCTATGTAAGATAATGAAGATTTCTACAAAAGTACATCTGCCCATTGCCACTTTACTGTATCCTTGCCAGTCAGACTCCATAATTTGAAAAGGAATTATGCTAATTTGCAATTTGTAATGTTTATATCCTTTCACACAGGTGAATCTGCCCACATTGTATTGGAAATCTTTCCGCAAGTCTAATTCTCCTTTCCTCTCGTTCAGTTGTATCATGTAGTGATGGGAAGAAACTGGTATTTCATAGTTTTACTTCTAACAGTAAATACGTATATTCCGATTTCTCCTCCTTACGTACTTTGTGTGAGATATAAAGCATTTTTATACAAGAAAGGTATTCACTAAACCTAGATTAATGGCTTTTAAAATGTACCGAGGAGCTTTCCTAACTAGGGACAGACTTGGACATCTGCCTGAATGCTGTCCTGAATAGTGGGTATAATGACATACTTTGAATGACAGAAACATCTTGATATTTAAAATGATAAAACCATGTAGTAACTGTAAGCTTGCTCAAAATTAAACAAAAATAAAACAAAACCTGCATTGGTAGACAGGATAAAATGTGTTGAATTTTGCCACCATGGAGTTCATCAGTAAGCATGCCTTTTGTCTTTGATAATGAAGATTCAGTAACGTTTGTTAAATTCTTTTTGAAAAGGAGTTGTATATTTTTTCTTTTTTTTCCTCCTAGTTTTCTGCAGACCATAAATTAGGCGAAACGGAAATAACACCGGTGCCACAATGGCTGCATGAAAGACAGCTCTATTTTAGGTTACTCAATTTGAATTTATTTTCCAATTTCAGGTAAGGAAATGAAAAAAAAATAATTGAAATTAACCAATTACACTAATAATTTTCAATATCTTTGTATAATAAAATGCCAACTTAATACTGTGTTAATTCCTGCATAGACATTTTCAAGAATTACAATATCTAAAGACTACTCAAAATCTTTTTGGTTCTTATGTCTAGATCATTATTGGAACCAAACATCCTCTTTTCTCTTTTGCTTTTTTTTGTTTCTTCTTGTTTATTTATTTAACCTTAGAAAAAGTAAAAATATCTCTAGTAATATCTTCCTATGCACTAAATATTAAGAGGCAAGTTAATTCCATTTTTTCTCTTCCACATTATCTAGAATGTATGAAATAGCTAATACTACTCACCTTATATAGAATGCATTCAAGCAAATTATGTAGTGTAAAATAGAAGAAAATATTTAGTGGCTGACTGTTTTCAAAACATCAATAAAAACACAATAGCTGAATTTTAACCTCTTCCTTAGTCTAATATTAAATACCCACCTCCTACACATCTGTCTCAATATTTTACTTTTATAACTTTTTAGTGGGAGATACTAGTTTCTGGTTTATTTTTTACTTTCGTTAGAGAATATTGCTGGAAGTGATTCAGTTTTGGTACTTGACCCTGTGTCTCATGTTGGATTTGTGCATGCAAGTTTTTTGTGTGTGCATCAGTCTCACAATGATGGCATCATAAATTTCACACATTTTTGAAAACACATTTTATATTTGCCAGTGCCACATTCCACATATAAAAATTAACCAAAGTGATCATGATTTTATTTCATTACATTGCTCCACAAAATTCTGATAACATTTGTTGTTATTGAATACGTGTGTATATGTGTCAATTAGAGAATTAAAGATTGCTGTGATGGGAACATTTAGAAGACAGATAAGCCAGTTTTAAACTTTAAACGAAGTTTTACTAAACTGACATTCTTTAGCTACACACTTTATGCTAATGTTTAATTCATAACCCTTGTCAGTCATTATCTCTCCACAGTCAGTTGATCCTTCACAATCTCTGTGTGGTACTGCGTACTCACAGAGAGCTGATGCGGTGCCTTTAGCACAGCTCTCGATTGCCTTGCTCACTGGGGTTGAGGTGGTAAGACTCAAAACCTGTCCACCAGGGGAAGCCGAAAAGATAATGAAGATGTTACATCTCTTCTCCCCATCCAACCACCTCGGGGATCCTACCCATTTATAAATGTTTTGTGTCTACACTGTTTCAAGACAATTGGCCTCTGCCTCTGGGCTAGGTGTTGCAAAAGCTTAGCGGGTGCTTTCCCAGGCTGCAGCAGGTGCCCTATTCTGTAGCTTTGCTGGTTTGGGGGGCGGGGGCGGGGGTGGGGGTTGTTTGGTTGGTTCTTTGTTAATTTTCCTGATTTAGCTGCTGCTTCTTTCCTTAAAGCAAAAGTAACATTTGCCCAGCTTTGGCGGTTGCGTTTTATCACTGCCCAGTGACTGACCATCAGTGATTCGGGTTCTGGGATCCGTTGCTTTCAACCTGTGGCCGTATTTTCAAGGCCTTTGCTGTTATCCCGTGCTTAACCTACGTGCCAACACGCAACGTCTGGTACCAAGGTCCAGTTTACAAAGGAGGATCTCAGAGCAAGTTGATAACAAGCCTAACCGGCCAGGACCGGGGCTCGGTGCACTTAACATAAGGCACAGTTAGCTTAAAGCTTCTGGTTTATTATTGGCAGCGGCAAGACTATTTTTAATGGGCACAAAAAACGCTTATGCAGTTATGGTAGATTAAGAATGCTTACGTTTGGGTTTAAAACAAGCTAATATTAATGTTTGCTTAGTGTATTTGGTCTTTTGTGGGTACAACAGGCCTCTGCTTTAGCTATACTTTTCATACATCTGTCAAGATAGATGAAGACGTGTGGAGGCAATGTTTGGGAGCACATTTAGAAGGCGGAAATTGGCTAAATAGATCTGCATCTGTCTCCCAACAGCATAAGTGCTGTTAATGAGCTGTTGCAACAGCAGGTGTGACAGTCTGTAAAATTTACATGCATAAATAATTATTTCTGTTGCTTCTAGAATGAAGAAATACTTTCTAGTCTGGAAAATCAATGTTAGAAGAAGCAAGGCGAACAAGACCAAGTCAGTTTGAATGTCAGGATTTCATGGGAGAAGAATTAAAGAATACTTAATCTCCTGCTGTACTCTTTACCAGTTTGTATCTTATTTTCCTTAAATACTTTATAAATCAACAAAAGCCATTATACAAATGCCAGATTACCTGTTGATAACAGTATGGAAGACTAATAAAAATTTCATGGTACTTTTACTGTGAAGGAGCCTGGAACTTTAATCTGGTCAAACCCGAGCTTTAATTTGATGTTTGTCTAGTGCCAAGCACAGCGGGATTCTGCATTATGACTAAGGATTTTCGCTATAAATGGGATGAAAACAATAAGTAGTACAGTGTTATATTGTAAAATGAGAGTTGTTGCACAAAGTCCAAGCTGAATATGGGCTGAATGAGAAGATGGGATTCAATCTGTATGTTGAGGTGAGTAAACAAGATCCCATCGCACTTGATCTATTCTCCTAAGGCCGTCTTTTATTGGTATGTAACTAAAATCTATATTCTGTAGGTTCAATGATAAAAAAGACATTGTCATCTAGTTACAAGGGGGGGGGGGGTTTCCCCCTTTTATGAAAATGTATCTTATAGTTAAGATTATTTTTACAGGTTTTTAATTAGCCTTTGTGTTAGGAAGAGACTCCCTTCTGGGATTTATATCAAACCATGCTTTGTACTCAGAGCATATGGATTAAATGTTTCCCTTGTACCTAGGGGTAAGGAACTGGGAAGGGTTGATGGCCACCTTCTTCCATTTGAACAGTCAAGTGGAAAAGGCGTAAACTGTCAGGTAGTCCTTTCTCTGTCTCATTTTAAAGTTACTGAAATAGGAAAGGTATTCGAGTAAACAGAGTTTTTAACTGCATAAAATCTGAAAACTGTCATTTATGGAATGCATCATTAAAATAATATATGATGAGTCCGCTTCTGAGAAAAATGTTTTCTCTTTGCTTGGCATTAGTCAGAGACACATTCATTAATTCATACATTAATGCTTAACAGATATATAGCGCTGTCCCTAAAAGCAGATTTTTTGTAGGTGTCAAGTGCACCAAAATTAAGTTGGGGCACTCTAAATGACCTGACTATAGAATATTTTTAGTATGTTTTGTCAAAATCAGATTTGTCTTTTGAAATGTTTTTATGTCTTGAAATCATACAATGTTAAACTGTAACCTTTTTATAAACTGGAAATTAGTCCTGATGCTCACCACACTTCAGCATTTGAATAAATTTGTGGGTGAGCTGTTCCTGTAAACAAAGGTGGTGAAAGAGACCATAGTCACTATAGAGTCCATAAATTTGTTTTGTTGAGTTTTTGCATTTGGTTTTATTCCTCAGTATGTAGCTGCTCACATAAATTTAATGGATCTTCATATAGGTAGGTTAGTGCAAGAGACTTTTTCAAAAGGAAATCACAGAATGACTTCTAATGCTATGCTGACTACACAGCCTGGTTATGCAACTGATATTGTTCCTAAAATGATTCAGATTCCTATGCATTAAGAAAAGCAATTTAAAGTTATTTTGTTGGATTTTTTTTTCAAGTTCTTTACGTTTCTTAAATGTCATGTTGAGGCAAAGCTCTTTGACGTTTATTACTGCAATAGGTAAGTTTGGTTATGCTATTCCTTATTTTAAAGTCATTAAAAAGAATACTTCAAACATGGATAGTGAAACGCAATCACATTAGAACTGCACGTTGATGGTTTGCTGTCTTTCCTCTCTTCTGCACAAAGGTGTGCACATTGCTTCACACATCACAAAAACAAAAGACACCTCAGAGTGGCTACATTTTGATTTGGAGACCATATAATGGCTTTGTTATCAAAAATAAGAGGTTGTGATCTTAGCCCATTTATATATTTATATCACAGCGCTCCTTTTTGGTGCGTATTCCCCCCCACAGAACTTGAGCTTAAGATTTTGTTATCAGGAGCATCTGCTGAAGATACACCCCCCCTTTGAATATCCCAGTGCTTTCAACCAAAGGCATAAAACTCTGTGCTGCTTCTCGCCACCTTACAAGTCCTTCCTGATACTTAGTGAGACATATTTTAATGGTGTTATTATAAAGGAGTTTCTGTTAAATAAAGGAACATCTGGTATCATTTCAGTTGTCCTAAATTCTCAGATTTTGGATTACTAGTGGTTTCAGTTAATTATGCCATTGAACAATTGGTTATGTTAATCCAGACAAAACTGTCTAAGATTTATATAAATTATTTTCAAAGAGTAGAGAGTGTTTAGAGGAGTCTTACATAAAATACAAAGAAAACAAATATACTAGAAAAGATCAAGCACTTAGCAGCTCTCTGTACTTGCTAGGGTAGAAGATTGTGCCTCATGGAAAAAGTGCTATATCTAGTTGTTCAAGGATATTCACAAGTATTAGAAACTGCTCCTTCGCCTTTTTTAAAAACAATAAAATCTTTAGACAACAAAGGAAATCAGGAATGTCAAAACCAAAGCAACACTGGTCTCCTAGCCATCTCCCTTAATGCCTTTTAGAATCAAGGTCCATGAATCTTCTATAGCCTGACTGATCTGAAGAGTAGCTCAACAAGGACCCATTCAGCAGCTGATGATAAAAGCCACCACCATCATTTGGTATCTCAGTGCTCACGCACTACTGACCGCTGTCCTTGCACATGTGGTGGGGGTGGTGGAAGCCTTGCTGATTCCACTGTTGATTCCTGGAGCGCTGTTATTCACAGTAAGTGCTCCAGTGCTTTCCTATGACAGTGCATAACTTGTCACCGTTCCCCTGTAGTACCACAATCAAACACATTCTGCTTGATCTGAGGACTTACTAGTGAGCATCAGCATTTTTACTTTTTTATGGTATAGGTACTAAGCTCTCTTTTGCTTGTATCTAAAATTATTTGTAGCCTGGTACCCAGCGTCGATGTTAATCCCTTCAGGGCGTGAGAGAGACTCCCCACCTTGCAAGAACTATGCCGGTAGCAAAACCTAGATCCTGACCACGTTTTCTTTCCTTGCCAACCAAGCAGAACAGCTCCGGAAGGAGAATAAATCAGATGAACGAACACAAGAAAGCTGTCTTCACAGGGTTTGACAGCAGTTTGGGTACTTGCAAGGCTACTAGACTAACATCAGCTCTGGAGGTGCGCAAAAGCCAGTTCACGCACAGGGTCGAGGTATGTGTTTATTCCACATCTGTGCAGAGCTGGGTGCTAGGTGGTCACTCCACAAAGCTAGCGCGCTGCTTACAGGTACATCGTACGTCTGTACAGTCCAGGGTGTTAGTTCTGCCTGTTAGTCACACCTTCTTACCTACAACTGGTGAACTCTTTGCTCGCTTCGATTTAAAGATATGGTGCTTTCTAAACGCAGGTTCGGTGAGTAGGGGTCTTTATCTGGGGAGGGGGTGCATTCAGCGCCGGAGGTGTGCTTTTCATATTATCATCAGACCGTTCGCTCCAAGGACACCAATCAGAGGGAGGACTTCTGCTGACTTTTGACTCTCAAGGATGCACATCTTGTCTTTAACGAGTGTTCCTCTGTTCAAGGTTCCTTCGCTACATCTTATCTAACTGTACCTCATTCTAAGATAAACGATGTTTTTCATGCTATTAAATCGGGTATGCGGTATGTTAGTTATGTTAATTGTGTCAGCTAGGCATCAGTTACGTTAATTTTGTCCTTAAGCAGCCAGGCATTGATGTTACTATGCCAAATCCCTTTTTTCAGAAAGAGGAGACAGCTACTTTTGGATTTCAGAAAGAGCTTGCCAGAGAGAGCAAAGTCATACAAGTAAAAATAAAAACTCAAATAATAAAAGGAGTTCCTTAGTAAGAATAGCTGCTAATAAGAAAAAACAGTACAAATGGAAATATCAAATTATTGTTTTCCAGACAAGGTATGATTTTATCAATTGGGATTCCTCTAAGTTTTCACTTTAAAAATTTCCTTAATAACTGAAGGTGAAATTAAGATTTGTTATCACAAAAGTTTAACCACAGGCAAAAATAGTACTGGAGGAAACCCTGAATGTGAAAAACAAAATCTTCTGGCATTTCAGTCAAGGAAGTTGTACAGACCTTTCTGACACCATTTTTTCTGGAATGTCAGCAAAGATGAAAATGACCAAAGTTCCTCCATTTTGAAATCATAAGAATATTGCATACTTTTAAATAGAGTTTAAGACCTCCGAGTATTTCTACTTAGTCTAAAATAAAAATAAGACAATCTGAAGTCTTACTAGAGGCGGTGCCTCTAACAAGAACCAGATCAAGGAAGAAATACAAGGTTTTTACAAGTATTTTTCCCTCTTTGTTTACTGCTGCATTATATCACTAGTCTCCTAAAAACTTCAGGGTGATCATTCCGATTGACAAATGCTATGGATTTTTCTGTGTCACTTCTTTTTTGGGTATAACACTTTAGGAACATCAACAGAGTTGTTAAATGGACAGTCATCCAGTTGCTCTGCCTCCTCCACTTTCATCTTCATTCTTTGTTCTTATTTAGGACTTTCTCTGTCTCAAGCATAAGGGTCTTGGTTATTTTGAACATTGAAATTGCTATTTCCTTCTGGGGATATTTTTTTTTTTAGATATGTGAATTAGATATGTGCTACCCTTGGTGTACTGCTTACTATGACATTCTGGAGAGGTTTTTTTAAATTAATTTCCCCCTATGGCAAAGTACTTAAATTACTTGGAATCCTTTATGTAAACACAACGGTCATGTGATATAGCTTCAGCAAGGGACCTATGTGCAACCCATGTCAACTGCCCTGATTTTATGGTGAAGGAACTGATCAGTGAAGGAAGACAACCTGCTTTTTATGTTGTTTGCTGAAAGTTCAGGGATGTTCACAGTACGACCACTATCACTGCTCCAGACCAAAATTTTATATACAGAAGATGCACAAAAATAGGAGAGTATATAAGAGAAAAGATACTTATTGTACAGTAACGGTAATTCCTTGAGGAAATTCCCCAAGAGGCAAGGCTGATGTTTTTGCTGTGTGAACCTTCTCCATCTGGTTGGACTAACTCCGCAGTAACCTGTGTCACGATTCTCTACTATGAAGGGTGCAATGAGGAAGGGTGAAAATGGAGTGTAAAACCAGGACCAGATTGGGAACTACTTGTCAGAATAGACCCATGCTACCAAAACAATGCGTGTGTCACAAGATTAAGAAATGCAGCTTAAGCGGCAGTGGTACTGTAGAACAATTTCACATTTAAGTCCCAGAAGTGTGTACACTGCTGTATAAAGCAAAGCACTATCTGTCCTGAAAAGTTAACATTCTAATAAGAAAACACTGAGGGAGAACCTGAGAGGGAAGTAATACTGAAAATGTTGATATCATAAACCAAGAATTTTTAGGCAGTGTTTTGGGTTTGCATGGCAAGGTTTTGGTAGCGGGGGGGGGGGCTACAGGGGTGGATTCTGTGAGAAGCTGCCAGAAGCTTCCCCCATGTCCGACAGAGCCAATGCCAGCCAGCTCCAAGACGGACCCACCACTGGCCAAGGCCAAGCCAATGAGTGACAGTGGTAGCGCCTCTGTGATAACATATTTAAGAAGGGGGGAAAAAAAAAAAAAAAAAAAGGAGCAGCAGCTTTTGCAGCCGGAGAGAGGAGTGAGAAGATGTAAGAAACTCTGCAGACACCAAGGTCAGCGAAGAAGGAGGGGGAAGGAAGAGGTGCTCCAGGCACCAAAGCAGAGGCTCCTCTGCAGCCCCTGATGGGGAGGAGAGATTCCACCTGCAGCCCGTGGAGGACCCCACGCCAGAGCAGATGGAGGCACCTGAAGGAGGCTGTGGCCCTGTGGGAAGCCCACGCTGGAGGAAGCTCCTGGCAGGACCTGCAGCCCTGTGCAGAGAGGAGCCCACGCCAGAGCAGGTTTGCTGGCAGGACTTGTGACCCCGTGGGGGACCCACGCTGGAGCAGTCTGGTCCTGAAGGTCTGCACCCCGTGAGAGGGACTCCATGCTGGAGCAGTTCGTGAAGGACTGTAGCCCGTGGGAAGGACTCACGTTGGAGAAGTTGGTGGAGGACTTTCTTCTGTGGGAGAGACTCCATGCTGGAGCAGGGGCAGAGTGTGAGGAGTCCTCCCCCTGACTAAGAAGGAGTGGCAGAAACAACGTGTGCTGAACTGACCACAACCCCCATTCCCCATCCCCCTGTGCCACTGAGGGGGAAGTAGGTAGAGAATTTGGGAGTGAATTTGAGCCCAGGAAGAAGGGAGAGGTGAGGGGAGGTGTTTTTAAGATTTGATTTTATTTCTCATTCCTCTACTCTGTTTTGCTTGGTAACAAATTTGATTAATTTTTTTCTAAGTTGAGTCTGTTTTGCCTGTGACTATAATTGGTGAGTGATCTCTCCCTGTCCTTATCTCGACCCAGGAGCCTTTCGTTATATTTTCTCTCCCCTGTCCAGCTGAGGAGGGGCAGTGACAGAGCGGCACCTGGCCTCCAGCCAGGGTCAACCCTCCACAGGCAGGCTTTGAAATAGTTTAAAAAGATTGTGCAGAATAACAAGTTGAATAAATGTAAGAAAATACAATTTTGTGCTCTTTACAGCAGCTTGCCTTTTCAATAACGCAGTTTCTCAGAACTGCAGTAGTTTAGAGTGTGTTTAAGTAATTGCTTGAAATTGAGTTGCTTATTCTATCTCATCTTACATATGACTCTGCACGCTTCAAGAACACTGCACTTGCAAATAGAATGTGTTAAAGGAGTCCTTAGCCTAACAAAATCCTAAAAATTCTTAGTAGACAATTGGTTGCGGTTAAGAGCTAGACATTTTTTATGCACAGAATAAAACTTACAGGTTTTTTCTCTTGCAGTGTTAAATCCGCAGATGGCAAGTCTCCTGTCTCTTAGCCGTTCGGTGGCACAAGTAGAATCCTACAACAGACAGTTTATATTACTGTCTTAGCATGGTGAATAATGCTAACGTTGCAAATTTCAAAATCAACTCTACAAAAGGGAGCATTGTCAGAAGATTTCAAGAACATTCAAGTTAAGTATATAAATGCTGTGAAATAAGTTGTAGGGATGACTACTGAAAAGCATATCCGTATGATCAAAGTCAAAAGCTTTAACTGTGAGAAAGACTGCCTCCCATATTTTGACAGCCTTCCATTTGGTTAATATAACACATTTGTCGGTGACTAATAAAATTGAAGAAATTAATTCACATCTCTTTCAATTAAGTGGATTTATAGCTGGTAAGATGTAAACACTGATGGAGATAAATGAGAATAAGTTATGTGATTGTATTCCATATTTAAAATTCAGTGATACTTTGAAATCAAATGCTTCTTCTTGACAGTGACGTCACTAGACATTTATAATGTCTGCTTGGCACTCTGAGCTGCATGTCGTCTCAGTCACGGTTCTGTCTCAAAGGGATGTGTGCAATAGCCTGTATGCAAATTCGTAAGGTGGATATGCATGTGTCTACTCAAGTAAAAGTCTGTCAAGACTTTTTATTAGGATGGTCTACGGTGGGTCTTAATTAATATTGGCGATCTGTTTTCAGGCTTGTGTTGGTATAATACTACTTTGGCCCTACAGGCGGAGGCAAGACTACAAATTGAAAGATTTTAGGAAAATCTTTGGTACTTTTATTTACTAGAGATTTTGAAAACAAATCAGCTGTTGAGCTTGCTTTGCACATAAGTGTTTTGGGATGTTTGTGGCTTATAGTTTAGTTTTAAGAGGATGACTGCAGGAAAAAAAATATTGCATAGTTTATGCAGAATTATAAAACAAACTTTAAAAAGTAAAGAAAGTAACATGTATTTATTTGAGTTTTTCACTTAAAAAATAGTACTAGAAATACCACATTGGCATCTCTTTATGGTTAGGTTTCACATACAAGCTTGGGCCTATATAAATATAAATCCATTCCATTCCCTATGATGGTTGTGATGAGGAAGGTAGGTCAGATGCAACAGTGAATGGAAAAAGAATGAGCAGCATGTGACATCTTTAGGAGATCCTGGAAGGTGAAAGTGATAATGATCCAGTGGGGAATCTGCAAGAACTTGCCAAAAGTGAATCAGAAGGGGGGGGGGGGGGGGGGGGGCGGGGGTATGCCATGTATATATGGCACAATGAGTTGCCATGCAGAGATTCTGCATGAGATACTCCCGTAACGGAAAGAGCACAATTTCCTAAGTGAGGTCTTCTGCACAGGCTGTTTTGACCAGCACGGCTCCTGGACCTCGAGGTAGGCGTGATTCTACTTGTCACTGTTAGTACAGGCATTTCCTAAAAGTGAAATCTTGGAGGTTACACCTCTTGAACTGCAGTTGCTTCGAGATTAGTAATTGTTCTTTTTTGTCCTTGATTTTTAAAATGCCTGGGGACATTTTGTTCACAAAGACTTGGCATATTGGTGCACTTGATAAGACTCAGCTATGGCATCAAAATTGTTGTTCTTGCCCACTCACCTTAATCTTAAAAGAGAGCTATTGCAGTCCTAGAAGGCATTCCTACTGCATTTGTGGATAATTTTTGAACAAGATGTGGAAGTTAAGATAAAACCAACAGAACCAGCTGTTATTTTCATAAGAATTATGTTTCAGTCCTGCATAACTTAATGTTGATTTGTAAACTGGATTAGCTATAGAAATTTTACAGGTGTGATCAATTTAAATCTATTTTCAACTATGATTTGAAACAAGTTTGGAAGTTGGTCTTCCAAATAAAAAGTTAATCTAATAAATTAACCTATTGTGCCTCCTAAGATCCATTGCATTTTTATTATTTATTAGAATGCAATCAATATTTCATCTTCAGAAAGCTGCAGATACATGTCACGTGTCATGTTGCACATTTCTAGGCGTGGATGCAGACATTGCTCGGGACATCTGAACGGCTTCTTTATTGCACATGATGGATGTAGAAATGTTTCTGCTTTCTGAGGAGAAGAGTGCTAAGTTTGGCTGTAAGGGTTCATTTTGTTTTCTTACTGGATCTCAGTGTTACTTGGTCAGACTTGAGAGCTTGTTTTAATTACGGCCCCTAACAATTTAATTATCAACTTCCCCAAAGCCTGCTGTGCTTTTTGGGACCCTGCAATTCCAGGATTTGTAGACATGCTCCAGATATCCCTGTTCTGCTCCAGCAGGTCATCTTTGCCAGAACTTGTAAAAAAAAAAAAAAAAAAAACCACCACACCAAAGAAAATGTTTGTGACCATATTATTTTGACCACAGGGGGATTTTTCCAGGCTCAGCTGAGGTTAGGAACTGAAATCCTTTGCTTGCCACAGCCATCTGTTGCGTAAAGGGTGTGAGTCTGATGCGCGGCTGACAGGCGCCCTGCCGTTGAGTCTCGAGGTTCAGAAAGGACCCCCTTGCTTTCCAAACTCCTTCTCAGAGAGGAGCCTAGGTGCAGCTGGGTCCGGTCTTAGTCCCAGACTTGGTCAACAGTTTATGTCTAAAGGATTATGTGTAGCCATGTACCAGAGCCAACGTCTGCCTGTCGGAGCCCCCTAAAGGACTTTCACTGAGAGTTTTGCAAAGTTGAAACTAAGAGAAAATTTATTAAAGCAACAGGTGTCGAGAGTTCAGAATTGCCGTTGATAAATGCACTTACTGCCAATATATGACTATGATTATAATTATAATGCTATCAAAATACTATCCCAGGTATTCTCACCAAAAAGGTGAAATCGCAATTTCTTACCAAGAAGGCGTCCCTGTCTTGGGTGGAGGAGAAGGAGCACAGCCCATCGACTGCCTCTTCGGGGTCTTCAACCTCTTCTCTCCCCCCCGGAGGTAACCTCCTCTATATCCTTTATAACCCAGTCTTAGCTGTTCCCTCCCTGGGGTGACATTTAACATGATTTGGGTGGAGAGTCGAGTACTATAGTCATATATGTTTAGCATGTATGCCTTTTAGCTCATTATCATATTTGAGGGTGTCAACTTTAATAATTCCTTTCAGGGATAATGAAGCAAAAGATCTCACTCCAGGCACTGTGGCCTTCAAAATTCCATGTAGAAACCATCTATCTGTTTATTCCGCATTCTCTAGCCAAAACAGGGCTGTCTCGCCGTCATAAGACTCCCTCCTTTGGCTGCTTCTCATACCAACCTTGCGGATCTCCATCCACAATGTTTGCATAAGAGATAAGCGGACACCGGTGGTTTTTAACTTCTTATGTGCAATCCTCACACCATCTCACCCAGCGTAAATGACTGGAATGAGAATAAGAAACTCCTTCACTATAATTTGGAAATTTCAGCATTAGGCAGTACTTTCCAGTTTACTAAAGTGCTCAAGGAAATCTCTCGGAAAGCTGCAAAATTCCGAGCTAATAGCTTATGCGGTAGGAAAAGAACTTTGAAATGTCTGACCATGAGAAATACGTACATCCGCCATACGTTTTCCTGTCATGCACCTTGTTATGGTGCTAGTAATGGGAGCTCAAGCATGCACATTGGAGTTCTGTTTTACAATTACCAATTTTTGTGCTGTTTGTTTCCAGAGTGCGATACATTTTTTTGAAAATCTAATTGTTAAATTAATACATATGGAGAAAAAAATAGTGCTTTCATCTATCTCTCAATAAAAACCAAAATTAATAATCAAATTACTATTAAAGAATGCAATGAAACCCTTATTTGCATCTAGCTCATTTGCAGAACGTGTCTTTGACCATGCAGTTGTGCGTGTGTGATGACTTGATACAAATATGCTGGAGCTGTCTAGCACTGCATGGAAAGAGGAAGCATTGTCTAACTAGAATTAACAACTTGATCGCAAAAACTAATAGCGTTTCCTTTGTTATTTTTTTCCATTTTTTTTCTATTGAAAGATAGGTTCTATTTACGGGCCAAAATTAGCAGTCCTAGTCGTGCTATATAACCTTTTCCACTTCCAACGGTTATTTTTCTTTGCCATTTAACAGCTGTAGCCCACGAGGTGAGGGAAAATACTTCTGGCAAAAATGCTAAAATAAGACATTGAGAAAAGTTTGACTTTGCAGTCTATTCTTCTAAGTCATATTTGCATATTCTGAATTTTACACAGGGTGCTTAATAGCAATGAGGTTAACTGGGGGAGAGCATAACCTGTCTGTCCTCAGGTGACAGTGCACGTGTCCGTTCTAACCGCAGGTGCCTTTGCAGTGTTTGAGAAAAGTCCCTTTTCCCCAGTCTGCAGTACGCAGCTGGTGAGCTCCGGCCGCTCTGGCAGTACCTGAGAACATGTTGGAGAGGGTTTGCTCCACGCTTGGACTAGGCCTCAGGGGGGTGGGTAACAGAGCTCTTAGTAATTGCAGCAAAGGAAGGATCAAAGACACCTGAGAATGACTCAGGCAACCAAATACACTGCCTTTATTCTTTCGATTTCTTAAGTTCAGGCTCGCAAGTCGTCAAAAGCTTTTTGTCAGCTCCGAATTTAATGTCATGACATTTTAAGGTTTTATCAGTGGGCTCCAGAGACAGCTCTCCTCGCTTTCTCTTCAAGCTCCCTTTCAGGCTGTGATAGGCGCTGATCTCAGCCTCGTGTGTGTTGGGGGTGACAACTGCAAGCCTGGCAAGCCTGGATCTCTCCCAGGATTCTTGAAAAATTGCAGACAGTTCTTGTCCCTTCAGAGGGATTGATGGTTTTTTCCAATGACACAACAAATCAAATGATCCTGTTTATTTAAGTAATTGCAGGCAGCTTACCCTGAGCTGTTTCCTGCTATTCGAGTCCTCGCGCTCAGCTGCCTGCAATGCCTTTTGTTTCTGGCATCTCTGCCATCGCAGCCCTCTTGCCATCATAAATTTCAAGGAGAAAGCAGAAATCAAAGCCACTACCCGGCTGGTCCGGCTTCTGCTGCTTCAGTTAATCTCATCTTTCTCTTTCCCTACCTCAAGGTAGCTTGAATTCTCTTTTCAAGTGGGAAACCCAGCAGACAGGTTTCGTTTGCTTTTTAAAAGCTTTTTCTGGCAAGTGTATTTTTAAATTAAAATCCTTAAACTGTTAAAATGCATTTTTTTTCTTTCCGCGGAGACAAAGACGGCATCTTTATTTTATGATGCATCTCGTCTCTCTTAGGACATGACATTCAATTAAAAGCAGCATTAGACAAAAAATGTTTTCTGTAAAAGAAGAATTATAAAGGCATGCTTTTCTCTACAAGCAGCATTATAAAAACTTGTTTTTCTCTACCTTTTTTTAGCTATCGGATAGGTGATTGGTATAAATAGACCTATTTTTTTTAGCAACAGGGAATGATCTGTTACCCCAAAGACAGTAACCTTATAGACACATTCCGCTGCTTGTGAGCTTTTTGTGTCTATCCCATGTATTTGTGATATATGTGTGTTCATATATTTATATACATATGTATGTGTAAATATGTATAAAACATTTACCATCAAGAGTCAGAATGATGTTTGAAGTGAGAATTCTTTCTCGAGCCAGTACGTTTACTGTGCACGTAGATGTGCAATCATTTTCGCAGTAAGAATATAAACTTTTCTTGTTTTAAACAAGAATTTATTATTGTAAAGGTAAAAGGTAGGCAAGACACTAAGACGGTAAGAGACACCAAAATTTTAGTCTCAGGTAAATTTGTGACTTAATGGGATTTTCAGGTGTTTCTCTGCAATATTCATGTGTACCGTTTTGCTCTGGCAAATACATGAATCTGGTTTGGGTTTTTTTTTTTTTTTACATTTAATAATCTCTTTTGTTATTACAATTTTACACTTGCAGATTCTGTGCTCGCTTTGCTAGGCTGAGCGCAGCTATCGCCAAAGTCACAAAGATGAAATGCAAAAGGAATCATCCCAGGAGCAGCAACATGGTCACTCGAGGACATATATCTGTGTTGCAGTCCTTGTCCTGCTTTTTCTTTGCCATGTAATGATGCAGCAATTTTATTGTTTGCTCTCTATAAAAACCAATTTTCTGTGCCCTAAGGGACAGTTAAATGCCGTAGCAAAGGGGTAGCATGATTAAAGCTAGGCCTCTGCCAATTTCTTCTTCCAATTACCAGTTGAAAATAAGGAGTAAATATTAATGCAGTGACTTTAAGTAACCGGTGTCTAATTGCTTACTTCTTGTGGGTTTTTTTTCATGGTCTTTTTGGAATCTTTGGCAACAAAAAGCATTTACTTCAAAGGGAGCAAGATTAAGCTTAACCATATGTATATATTTATGGAGACTATAAATGTATTTGAAGAAATCATGAAGAATAAATGGTCTTTTTCATTAACAAAATCAAAATAATGAAGGATGGGAACCCTTCATAAAGACATGTCTATTAAAAGTTCCACAAATAATTACACAGAAGGATGCAGAACATCTTGAAAGTTTGTTTCAAAGAAGTTTGGAAAAGGACTAAATTTTTTTATATAAACACAAAAAAAAGGTAGCTGTATCCGTACGTCAGAGGAGTATTGTAAAGGATCTCTGCAGAACCCTGGAGGTGTTGGACAGACTAAGTAAACAGTGAATAAGTAAATTCCTTCCAACAGTGGGGATCAGGATTTGCCTTGCATTTTTAACAATGTCTTTCTTGTGTACCCGCAGTGGAGTGCTAGTGGGGTAATTTACCCTTTTTTCTTCCCCACTTGAAAATGTGGAATAGTTATTCAGAAAGCACTAGAAATCTAGAATCGTATTTTTCATATTTCATGCATTTTGAATTTTAGTAGCAGTACCACAAAATTATCTACCCTTTTAGTCTTAAAGGTTTCACACTCCATTTGGCTTCAACTAAGAAAGCACTGCCAAAAATGCCAGCCAAGTCATGTATACACTTATAAATCTATGTGAAATGTATTGAAAAGTTGTAATGTATGTTAGTTTATGGCAGTGAAATATTTGAAGATGATAATAATCTGCTTAAATTATTAATTTTTTTTCCTGCTTCATTTATTTCAGGGGAAAAAAAAAAAGAAATCATTTCTGGAAAAGTGTCCTGATAAGCTGCAGTCATTATCAGTGAAACTCCATATATTTGCATTTACTTGGGCAACTGGAGGTGTTTTAGGATGGGAGGATGATTATGAAGATGATTCTCTGATCAGCAGAAGAACCCTGTATGAAACTCTTGTAAAAATAATAGGAAAAACATTTAGTTTCAATAATCTTGTGCATGACATATTTGAGGGAGAACCACCCCTTCATATTTTTTATATATGAAACATATTGCATGTCATTCATTAATATTATTCTTTCTGCTATGCTATTTAATTTTTTCAAGACCAAACCCTTCAATTAATATGCACGATTGGTTTTAAAAGCCTTCTATTTGAATATGATTTTGTACATTTAAGAAGAAAATCCAGTGAGTAATTCTCTATTTTCAAATTCAGTGCCAGATCGTCTTCCACAAACCACATCTGTCATTATCAGGATTAGACACAGTCATGTTCAAATTAATAGCACAACTGAGAAAAGGTAGAGCATCAGGTTATATCAGCCATGGTTTCTACTTGGAATGCTATTTTTTTGTGACTTGATGAACATCCTTCATAGAGCAGTAGATTATTAAATTCTAATGACTTTTGTTATAAGTTGTGCTTAATAACTCATGAAGAAAATACCATCCTCAGCAGAAGGTATGAAAACCACTTGGTGTTTAAATCAGGTTTTGAATGAGCATTACAGCTATTGCATTCACGTTTGCATTTAAATTTGTAAGTAAAATTATGGGTTTATCAGTTACTTGACTTCTTTTAAGTATCTGGGTCTTAAGTCCAAAAATGATCATTTGAGATTATGTTATTAGCTAAGACTACCATGTCTTTATTATGTAATAGAAACATTTGTGACATTATCAGCAGACGGAATAGCAGCTTTTTGGGTTTTATGGATTCTAGATCTATATATTTTAGGCACAGATTAAATAAATGTGAGATACGTAGGTGACAAATTGATGTGAAGCAACTCTTATCCACATACAGAAACACACAGTTGTTTATAGTGAAGGCCGGAATCGCTACCATTTCTCTCGTTCTGGCAGCCAGCTGATTTTACAGTATCTTTTTTTTTTTTTTTTTAAATCACAGAATGGTATATCATCTGGAAATCTTGAGAAATATTGTTTTACAGTCCTTTAAGTTAATGTAGGTGACAATGCAAATGGTAGTGCAAGTGATTATCTTAAACCTGACTTTTCCTACTTCATTGTAATTTTCATAAGGAATACGTTGAAAATGATTACTGTTAAAAGTAGTGGTAAAATATCTATTGCTTGGTGTCTGGGAAACCATATATGGGAATCAGAACAGAGTTAAGAAAACAAACTTTGACTTCTAGGTTTTTTTGACGTCCTTTTTTTAATACTAGCTTTTAAGCAAAACATAAGAATTTGTGTTAATATTAGTGGGTTTCTGCATTCAGAATTAGGTTAGAAGTATTTATTTAGTCTGAAAAACAGTTTCAAGTGAGATTAGTTATTACTGGAGAGTTTTATTACGTCCAAGCACTTTTCTTTCTTTCCCCCATTTAATCTAAAGTTTACATATTTTTAGGCAATATTTTAAAGCTGTTGACTAACCTTGTCTCAGAAACAAATTTCGATTTATTCCAGATGGAGCAAGAAGAAGATTTAAAAGTAGAAAAGTAGCAGCTATAATTGCATTCTGTTTTCTGAAATTTGATTTTATTTTGAATTGTTAGGTCAGTTGTTTAAGTTTCTCTTTTTTTCTTGTTTCTTTATCCGTAGAAGGCCCAGGATGTTTCCTTGGGTGCAGACTGTGCCTCTCCAAGCGATGGGAGAAATGACATCAGTTGCCACCTCTCATATTTTTGCACAGTAGTTCTCCCTCCACCTTCTTTACAGCCCTTGTTACATGTTTTTCCGGTAATAGGTCAGATATTTTGGAGGAATCAGCACATCAGATGGATACTTAAAAAAGAATGAATACTCTCTAATAATGTGAGTAAAATAGGTTGTTTTTTTTTTCTTTTTCATATGGCACTCTGAAGTTGTATAATAAAGGGGGAGGGCTTTACATATTAAGAAATGAACTTTGGAGGATAAAGTGCAGGAAGACATTCAAGTATCTCCCCCAAACAGATAGAGATTTCTCAGTTGTGAGAAAATGTTCTGATACAAGACAGAGATCAAATTGCCCCTCAGAACCAAGAAAGATTTTAAAGTCTGAAGATAACTTCAATTTAAAAACCTAGAAGTTGTTTCATTTCTCTGCGAGTGAAACTGAAAAGGTATCCAAAAGGATCCACCGTTCTGAAAATTGATCGGTTTTATTTGTATTTCTGAACTGATAATTCTGTAAGCCAAAATGTTGATGGAAAAGTGGAAATAGCGTATGCTAAGTGCTATTGGTTGCTGCCGCTATGCGTGGTCACATACATGTCAGTGTGCTCCTGATTCTTCTGTATTCCATCTCGAGCCGAAACGCCATCAATCACTGCGAGACACAAAGCCAAATGCGCTACGCAATTTGGACTCTCTCCTAGAAGGCATTTAGATGGATTCATTTTTGATGCTGTATTGGATTTGTGTTCTGATGTTGATAAAACACCCAGCTGCACCTATGCATAAATGTTGCAGAGCCCCTCTGCAGCTTGTACCTATTCGACACAAAAGTCATTCTTTGTGTGTGAGAAACTCAACAGAAGGAGCAGGGGCACGGATGAAAAGTGTGAAGAAACGTACAGGAATTGCAGGTGGCATTTAACTGCGTTGAACTGCAGCCACTTTAGCCAAACGTGTCTTAATGACTAACTTTTAGTCACCTAACATTCACAAATTATTAGGAAGTTAAAAGAAAAAAATCAATTTAATCAAATTAGTATCTCAGAGGCCCAAAATTTCTGGCCAAGTCATGAATGGAAATTTGCAATGATCTTCCAACAACAATTTTTTAGGGCTAAAGGTCTTCCAGAATCAAGCTTTTTTCTTCAAAGGTCAACAGGAGACACACAAAACTATTTTACTGAGTTGCTCCCTTCTCTAAATCTGTTCCTGATTCCATGGCAGGAAAGTCTATTCAAATTTCTCTGCTTCCCACTAGGAGAAAAAGCAAAGCAAAGCAAAGCAAAGCAAACTGCTGACCCTGCTGGTCCCAGCCTGGCCTGGGTTGTTTTTTATTCCAGGACTCAGAGGTTGATGAATTCAAGCACCCCAGAGACATTTTCCCAGATCTTTCTCTGTACATTTCGATCAACTTGAACATCAGAATCAGTTTTCCCCTCCTCCTGGCCTGGGTGTTGGACGTCTCCAGGGTTTACTACACAGCTGCCACAATCCGTGCAAGTATTACTAGGAAATTGTTGAGAAAATCTTTTTTGTCAAATTGGTTATGTTTTATGGCAGGGTTTGCAACCAGATCGTGTTATTCTGTGTTACCATTAATGTGTTCCAGCCTGACATTTCTTAGAACTGAAAATATCTCCTAGAACTGAAAATGTCAGGTTTCCGTTAAATCACTCAGAATTTATTTTGCATTTTTTTCAGCCTTGTATCTACAGATTTAGGGTTTGGGGTTGGGATTAGGTGATCTTTAAAGGTCCCTTCCAATCCAAAATATTCTGTGATTCAATGATTACATTGAAGACTGTTCTGTTTTTCTCATGGTACATTTCTGAGGAGTTTTATTAGGGTTTTTTTCTAATCCAGTTCATCGATGGGACTTCAATCTTATGGGAAATCCTGTTTACTTCTGAACAGGAAAGTCCTTTATACCCCTGACAAAATTTTCCCATCTTCATTAGTCTTTCTGACAGCAATTAATTGCATTTGCTAGAGAAAGAAAAAAATCAAACCCCCGATATAGCAGATCTTCTTTATACTGTGTTTTTGAGGATGAAGTAACTCTCAGGACACTTCCAAGCACCTTGCATGTGTCTGTATTCCAAGTGAGTAAAAAAATTAATTTGCCTGTGATTTCTTCCAAACCCGTATGAATCCACCGCAGGAGCTTGCTGTCTTATACTGAGTATTAGTTGTGCTTTATCTTTTTATACCAACAGGACAAAATCCTTTAAAGGCATTCCTTATCTTTTAGTGTCAGATGCTGAGAAGTCCTAAGATTTACATATTTCATTAAAGAGAATTTCTTCCTGGCATAACTGACTTGTGCAAACATGTCACAGGATCGTTAAAAGGGAATCCTCTGCACCAGTTAGGGCTCATTCAGTTAGAACTCAGGCAAAAATGGGATTTTTAATTTTTTTTTTAATTTATTTTTTTCATGGACTATGCCTGCAGATGGAAACTGCGAAGCAGCCGTTCGAACCTCCACTTACTTTGCAATATGCTCCCACTGAACTTTAACAAGCCAAACCTGAACCCACAGAAATCAGGACTACAGTTTTATGCATTGCTTTGATGCCTGTCTGGATGTTGGCATATTCTCAATGTTAAACCACCCCATCGCTCTTTTGTGGTTTAAAATACTATATACACTAGGAAAGAATCCCAGCAGAATAGTTAAATGACCACACACAGTTTCTGTGGGATGCTCAGGAAGGTTCTGTCACTTCTTGAGACCTCTTCCAGCAACTGTAGCAACTTAAAATCAGGGAGGCTGTTCACGAGTTGTGCGGGAGCACATTTCACAGTCACATCGGCTGTCCTGGTTTCGGCAGGGATAGAGTTCATTTTCTTTCTGGCAGCTGGTCTAGTGCTGTGCTTTGGATTCAGGATGAGAATAATGCTGATAACACACTGATGTTTTAGTTGTTGCCAAGCAGAAAAGGACTTCTCAGCTTCTCATACTGCCCTGCCAACGGGAAGGCGAGGGGTGCCCAAGTTGCTGGGAGGGGACACGGCCAGGCCAGCTGACCCAAACTGGCCATGGGATATTCCATACCATATGACGTCATGTTCTGTTTATAACTGGGCAGCTGGGGGTCTCGCGCAGCAGCGTTCGGAGTGATGGCGTTTGTCTCCCAAGTAGCCGTTAGGCATGACGGAGCCCTGCGGTCCTGGAGGATGAGGTGCCGAACCACGACACTGCTCATCGCGTGCCTGAAGATGAAAGGCGGCACTTTCTTATCTGAGCACGGTGAGATTCCCTGGGGGCTTGCTGCCTCATCCAAAGCAGTAAGAAAATCTCCAGGCTCCTGCTGCTGATCTGCTCTTTCGGGATGAGGTTATTCCCAGGATGCAGCCTAACTTTCTCCCTACAGTAGACTCCAAATTTTACCTTAGTCAGGAATTAATTTGCTGGTGGTCTTCCCTGGATCTTATACCATGACAGCTCCAGCATCTTTTAAATTCCGGTGTCAGACGTGCCCAGTCATTCTACTTCTGAAGTAAAAAGGCTTTCCTCCTTGCTGCATTGTTTCCACAGAAGAGATATTTGGATGTGCACGTGTATATGAACAACACTTCTTCCTGGGCATCCAGATACTGACAGCAATTTTCTCATCTTTATGTCCATTTTCTGTAAAAATGGATGAAAAATTTTGTCATTTGTTGTTTATTTTAGATTACAAAATCTTGTAGGCTTTGATGTTTTTATTATATGTATATTCACCCAGCATGATGAGACCCTTAACTGTTACAGTGATACAAATCCAGTGATAAATATATATATCTAGTCAGACTGAAGAGAGACCGATTTATTTTTTCATGAACAGAAATCGTATTCCTGACTGGTGGTGATACTTGCCTGAAGTGGGAGGAAGCTTGGAGGACACTTCCACGCAAAGCAGCCGAGAATCAGCCAAATCAGGTGTGGAGCACAAAGGCGTTTAGGAGGAGAGGCAGATTGGGAGAATCGAGCAGACATAATATGTCAGCATCTATTTCACATGTTCTCTGCCAGTTGCTATTTTAATCCATTATTACTTAAAAGCTGATTTTGTTGATGGGATTTTTTTTATCCTATTTTCTTATTTTCTCACTTAACATTTCACTTAGAAGAAGCTGTGAAACTTATGTATTTCTGTAATAGCATACATAGGCACAACACATGACTAATTTGATGGAAGAAATTTTAGGCAAATGCATTTAAGGAGGAGCTTATGTATCCCTAATCTAATATTCTTCAACTTCTCAAAATAGAAGTGCACAATGGAGAGACCTCACGCAGTCTTAAACATAGTATTGAAGATGTTACACTATCGTAATTCAGTAAGTCATATTATCTATAGTTCTGTCACCATTTCAGTGTTAATGGTGAGTTTTCATCATGCCATGAAGAAATACTTATTTTTGTTTCATTTAGTTCCATTTTGTAAATGGCATAAAAAAATACCAGGAACACTTAATAAAACAATGATTATAATGGAATAGATGATTGCATTTTTATATTACCTTTCTTTTTTTGTAATTACATCTCTGAATACAGACATATGTTATCAGAAATATTAATGAATGTAATTAGAGTGTGTATTTTACATCTATATAAGCTACTGGTGTCATGCAGGTAAATGAGGAGTCTTTGTAGTACGGTTGTATATAGCTAGCAGTTTCAGGAAGGGTATATTTATTTAGCATACTTTTTACAGCTCAGATAATGGCTCGTTATAGGTAAGAGTTGCTGTAAATTGTGTGGACCGTGAAACATCAATTGGGGGAGCACAGCAGCCAAAAAGCGTAGGACTTGGTAAGGTACAGCTAATGTGGCTCAAATGATGTAATCGAGCCCTTGCTTCAAAAGTTAATGAGGTTTGTAGTGAACTACAGTTTAGACTGCTGACAAAAATTATTAGGACAGTAAGCAATCCCTTTTGTTTGTTAGTAGTCTATAAAATATCAACTGCATTAAAGGAACCGAGCGCATAAAAATACAAGGTAAAGCATGGAGGTAAAGAGTGAGATTGGAAATTTGTGGGTTTGCTGTTAAAATAATGGTGAAAATTACACTTTTGTTTTGTTTTTATAAAGATATTTAAGAAATGTATCTACATTTCTTTAGGTAAATCTGGGACCATACCTTTATAACAATAGATTTTTACCTGAGGCTCAGAGCTGCGAGGATATATCAGCATCTTTGTCCATAGCCGTATTCAGCAGCACGCGTCACAACATGCCTCCAACACCGGCTAAGTGCTATCACACGTTTAATCAATAAGATCTCTTCCAGATACGCTATATCGCTCTACGCATTTGAGAGCAACGTGAGAATATTTTGGGTTATGGTAGACTAACCAGGAAAATCCAGATGTTCAGGAATTTTACTTTCACCATTGTCAAGGCTGTTCAAGACGTGTTATTAAATGCGAAAGGAAAATGGAGGACAGGAGAGCTTCAGAAGTCAGCCCCTGCCCCATGGAGAGTCCGCTGAGCACGGGGCGAGTGGGAATAACCGTTCCTGTCGCCGTAACCATTCTGGATCAGAGTCCTCGCAACTCCTGGTGTCCTGTCCGTAGGCATGCAAGGACCTCGGCCGACTTCAGCCTCGACCAGAAGGTGCCGGAGCTGGAGCTTTTGCTCCCTGGTCCAGACGAGCCTGTGTGTAAGCGATTGCAAACATTTAATATACCTGTTCTCAAATGATGAGCGTAATGCACAAGCTCATAGCAGCGTGCGTTTTACGTGATTGTGTATTAGTAGGGTCAGTTGTATCTAGCCTTTATTTTCATGGAGTTAAGGGATATACTGGGGAAAACGGAATATAGTGGAACTATAACGTCACTAATGATATGGTAATTATAAAAAAGGAATGTAATTCACATTTTCTTCATATGCAAGAGCTGAAACACATCAGTTGATACTTCTGTCACAGGACCTGTATAATTATGTAAAGGTAATTTTTCCAGGCATTTTTAACAAGAATGATCATCTGGGAATTTGATTTTAAGATTTTTTTAAAAGATTGTAAAGATTTTTTAAATATTTATTTTGAAAGCATTATTAATTATATATGCATACACGAAGGATTATAGTTTGCTCTTACCTGCCTAGAGCTAAATCTGAGGAGAAGTTTAAGTTGTTCTTGCTACCTCCTTAACTGCAAGCAAGCAAAGCAACTGCAGAAAGCCTTGCAGGTTTCAGGAACACCTCAAGGAAGCCTTGTGGAACTGGGACCACAGATATGATATATTTGCTCGATATATTTGCTTGAGCAAGTCCTGTGCTTTAGAAAAGTGTATCCCACTCCCACACTTTTGTACCCCCAGATAGGAGCACTGATTGACTTTCCAAGTAAGTAAGTGGAGTCGAAGCCCAATATGGGCCCCAGACCTTCACGGCCATACCCTGGATTTAAAAAAGCCGCAGGCTGGTGTCACTTGCCACGTTACACAAGAAAACACCAGCTGAAGAAAGCAGCCAAAAAAAGAGTCAAGTAAAAACTTCTCCAGAAAGCAATCTCCATCCCTGCGCTAGCCCTGCTACCAGGATTCCAGAGCCGCCCCAGGCTGAAGCTCCGGCTGAGGAGCACATCCCCGGGTTGATGGGGTGGCTCTGGCCGTGCGGTGGGGACAGGGACAGCGGGCTGCAGCGCGCACAGGGATTTCTAGATTTGTTCTTCCCGGCTGCCTCTGACCAAAGTCTGATATATCAGAGCCCTCTGCCGGGCAACGATACCAAAATGCCTTCGGTTCACCAGGGGAGCGCAGCAGTTCTCACTGTAGAAAATAAAGACACTGCATGTTTTGGGGTTTTGGGGTTTTTTTTTTGATGCTTTAACAGGATAGTATCTCTTCTTTTGGGATTTAAAAGCCTTGGCCTGATGCTCACTTTGAGAGCGTTGCTCTCTCTTGGATTGCTCTCTCTCCAGTGTGTCTGCAGACTTCGCTGATGTACAATGCCTGGGACTTTATACGGATTCAAACAGAGATTGGGAAAACTCCTAAAAGAAAAAAATTATCGAGCGCTATTAAATACAAAGATAATGTCTTTCATTTAGGAAGCCTTAGAGCCATGAATTGTTGGAGACAAACTAATACCCCTGGGGATGTACCATTCCAGCTGTAACATCTGCGCTCCCTCACCGGTCTGGGGGCTAAATGAATCTCTGCGCCGATGCAGTGGAGTTTTTCTTTTGAGTGGAGATCAAGAGAAACAAATCTAAAGAAATTAGAATATAGACAGTTTTGATTACAGGTTTAATAATAATTTTGTGCTTAATAATAGTGATCAGGATTAATTAGAAATAATTAATAATAATGACGTTTGACCAGAACCTTACCCTTTCTGGCACTGTTGAAGACTTTCTGTTTCTTCGCTGTGCGATTGAAAGGAATGGAAAGAAGTTGCAGCTTTGGCACTTTGGATCTCTAGATTAGCGCATTCGGATCTATGGAACAGTTACATCTGTTCAGTCTAAAGGATCAAAACCATTAACTATGAGAAATTAATAGGTACCCTGTTTGTTTATCTAATAAACAGTCATTGCATGATTTTCATAAATCGTGTCCCATTTACTTAAAAGAGAACGATTTTCCTCAGCGTCAGGGTGGTTGCGATGAAACTCTGAAGCCCTTTTGTGGTGTCTCGTTGGTTGGGACTGCGAGGAGGACTGTGGTTTCATCGCTGGGCTCGACTAAGGCTCAGGTTAGGTCTTGATCTAGCGAAAGGCATTTGAACTGGGGGGATCGTTGGCTCTCTGAAGCCGATCGAGGACTGACAGCTGTCCTCTGCAGGCTGCTCCCCCGAGAGCCTCAGATCCAGAAGCCAGAAGGAGGTTTCAGATAGTCCTGTTGCCGCTCCAGCTGTAGATCCTGCTATAGCCGCTTCAGGAAGACGCAACTGTTTCATGATTAATGCTCCAATTGTCTGTCCTAAAATCTGGGGTTGGGCTTTTGAGACTTGTGATCGCAGCAGACCTGTCAAGCCTAGCGTTGACTATGACACTTCTCAGAATCTGGATAAGAAGAAAATAACACACTTTACACACAAATCCTACTAATTAACCTGCTTTACCACCGTGAAGCTTATTAAAGGGAGTCAAATTTTCAGAGCTGTTTAAAAATTTCCTAAATCTGCGTTATTGTTAGTCCATCCGCCTCTCTTTCTGCACAGCTGTACATTTCCTGCAATTCGAGTCTGCGTAGCGCTGGTGACATCAGCGAGGCTGTGACGGGAAAAAGCATGGGAAACGCAGGCGCTTCAGCACCTGGAGCAGAAAAATCGTCCAGGATCTGGGCCATGACGTGTTCTTGGCAAGTAACTGTTTTAAAAAGAAACCAAGAGGTTTAAAGGGGCAAGAAATAAATACCTAGCTTGCTTTCCATTAACTTCTTAGCAGCGAGAATTGGCTGTCCCAGCTTTTCTACATACATTCACCAATTACAGCCCTTTTTTCCTGGGAAAAATGTGTGATCCCTGTGAAGACAGTTTTTCATTCACAACCCTCTCTTGCTCCGACGAAGGTTATTTTAAGCGATCTGCCTCTCTGCAGCCTGCCCAGTAAGTACAGCTTAAAAAATAAAATAGGAGCTAGCATAAAAGTCTTTAACTTCTTCATCCTAATAAGCTGGAATTTGTATTCTAAGGAAATTATTTTAATGCTAAATAATGTTATAAATTGATGAGGAATTTTTCATTCTCTCGGTCTTACATTTCAAGCAGGGTACCTCCTGACAAGCTCTGGCTTTTCTAAGCACTAAAAACATTTTAGGAAAACTAAACCTGGAGATTATAGCCTCGGCTTCTCTCCTTTTTGCACAGCAAGAGGACAAGACCTTCCCTCTTCGAAACAGTTTTAAATATGCCAAATTGTTTCAGAGTTTTCTCAGCCCTGATGCTCTCAGGGATGGGAAGATGATTAGTCGATGTCCTTTACTTTAGGAATGTTTTTGAGATTTAAGCTGCAGTCTGAATTTGGGAGAAGTACTTGATCTGTATGAGGAGTTGGATGATACTGCTGTGAAGCTTAGAGCTGTTGCTGAAAAAGCTAATTAATAGCAGATAAAGCATTTTCGTTTTTTCTGCAGGTTGTATGTTAAGCATTAATTATGGAAAGTGTTAAAACTTCGATTTAGGCGTTTAGTAATTTTTCAAAAGAAAATTAGTGTCGGGAGTCAGTTTTCTCTGTTTCATTTGTAATTTTTAAAGTGCAAGTTTAATTCTGTGGTATCCAAAGAAGTACCTCAGCTTGAGCCACTTGATATTTGACATTATGGATGCATTTGATGTTATAGATGTGCTGGATTTTTTTTCTTCATGAGAAGAACTAAGTGGTGGTCTGCTGATAAACTCCCACTGTAGCTGAGGTGAATTCCTAATATTCTTACAAAGACGGAAGAAGAGTTGATTAAGAATGATGCTCGCATAGGGGCTGCAGGTTTAGATAGTGCTCCAAGAGGAAACCTTCCTTAGCAGTTAGTGTGTTTAGTTTCTCTTTTAGGCGAGGTGAATGATGTTTGAACCATGGGTTTGCATAGTCAGAGCGCAGGATTTAAAAATGATCACCTAATTTTGTAAATTGTTCATAAACACTAATAAAAAGTGGCAAATTTAGCATACTCTTCAAGTAACTAAAAAGCTGTTTTGAACGCAACGCTACCATATGTAACTGCTGTGAGAACTGCCTTGACAGTCTCCTGCGTGTTGCAAAAACTGATTTTTAATCAAATTGAGGTAGTATAAAGCATATCTTTTCTCTTTCTTCCCTTCTTTCCTTCTTTGCAGTTACACTTTCTCATTTATGATTAGTACAGAATTCAGACCTAGAAGCATATGAAACTCTACAAGTAAACTTAAAAAAATTTGTTGAAATGGTAAACTTTATTCTTCTTAGCCTGTTCACATGAGTACAAATCAGAAGTGATTCCATGGAAATCGATGTGGCTGTAGTAATGTCATCTCAATAGAACCTGGAAAACAGATCAGTCCACAGGATACTGGCTTGTCATAAAAATGTTTCTCATTAAAAACAAATCAGGATGGAGATATTCTTGCTTCTTACTGAAAATTAATTTTTACTTTAAAAATATAGTTATGGCACAAAGCTGCTCTTTATCAAGGAAAACTTAAGCTGCGTACATTTGGTGTAAATTGAAATTTTATTTTTTCCAAAATGAGTGATGAGAAGACTTTTGGTTTTCAACATCAATGCGTATTTTACCCAAAGCTGTATTATTAAATACAATAATTCAGATTTTTTTTTTCCTTAAAATACACTATTGTAATTTGGCTTCATTTCTATCACTTTTTAACCAGAGATAGAATTCAACCATCTGTATTGCTTAACCTTCATGTCAGTAATCATATGGTATTCCTTTAGCATAAAAGTGGCTAGTTTAAATACTAATATAGCATGTTTCAGTGCATGGAACAAGATCATTTAAATTTAAGTGTAAAGTACACCTAAATTAAAACCTTAGCTACATGGGTTTAATTTTTCTCTTTCTTAAATTGTACTGTATTCCAAATTTAACCGCCTGTGTTGAAACCCACAAAAGCACGTTGAGGATAAGGAAGAGCCACTCGACCGACACAAGAAGGTGGGACCGAGTCACACCCAGTCGCCGCCTGAGGTTCCTCGGGACCTTCTCAAGGTGACCACAGATACCAGAAATGAAGCCTCAGCGTAACAGGTGACAAACCTGTTACACACTTTCCACGGAGCCCCCGTGGTACTGCCGTAGCAGACCTGATCTTTATAGAGAGAAACTTCATCTCTGCCCGTGAAAACTGTCCGCAAACATGTACCAATATTGTGTAGGTGCAAAGTTTACTGCAGGTAACTATGGAATCTAAATACCTCCGCGGTCACAAGTTCAATGTCTATTTGTTTCTTAACGCACCCGATAACCCATCTTTTATTTACTCACTGCTTCAGCTCTCCATTCCGGGTTATCCCCAAATGGTATTAAAAACAGCCTAAGTGCTCATGCAGAAGTAGCTAAGCCTGTGGAAATTGTAAATTACATCTCCCTGTAATTTAACGAGGGCAGGGACACACACAATTATTTATAATTCTGACTCACTGCAGGAGCAGATGAACGTCCCTGGTTACCTCTGCAGGCCGTGCTGCGTGCATGCAGCTGATCCTGACGTCCTCCGAGCTGGCGGAAGGGAAGCCTTGCCCATTTTCCACTGTCACAGAATCTCAGCTTTCATCCCCCAACAGATGCTATTCCGTATTAAAGCCGGTCCAAACAGTGAACCGAATCTAGGTTATTATTTCTAATAGCAAACTTAAAAGAATACAACTGTGAAATGCACATTGCAATTCATTTTACTTTTAGGGATTGGTTTCATAATGGTCTAACCAAACACAGAAGCGACACTTGGGGTTGCAGAAATGCAGGATGAGTTACTTGTCCTTGGTCTTCAAATAGAACAAATATCAATGGTAGTTCAAAATACATTGTTGCTTTTATTCAGTATCCTTCCATATCTTTAGTGTCATCTTGTATTTTTTCACCTCAAAATCTAATTCCTACACATAACTCTGTGGCTTACTCTTCAAAATTAAAATTAAAAACCTGCCCCTCCCCCCCCAATCACTTCATGGCTAAACAACCGTGAGCATATACAAACCTCTGTATTTTTTCAGTCCTATCAGTTTGATCTGTGTGCACCACACAGTGAAACCCAGTGACATTCCTTGTTGGCTCATTTCAGAGACATCAGTCGCTCAGTAACTCTGTCCTTTTTTTCTTGAAATTGTATCAAGAAAGTGTTTTCCTACCACAAGGATTTTTTTCCTGAAGCAGGAGGCAGGAGACATTGTAGAAGCTGCAGAGAGACTCACTAGCTGTGAAAAAAGATTTGAATGCTTGTTAAGATGAAGAAACCACCGTTGTAGAAACCAGGCTTGTTGCAGAAATATGCTCGGGTACAACGTCCTTAGTGCTCGTTTTCCGATTTGCACTTCTGCAGATGCGGTCTTAGGAGCTGCCAAGACTTTCAGCTCCCATTTATTTTGGTGGGAATTGAGCATTTTTAGTCTGGCAAAGTTCCATTCCCTGAAGGCTGTGATAAGCAGATAGAGACACACAGAGAAATTGCCACACAATCCCACTGTCTATCTTTTCTCTACAAGATCCATTTGCTTTCAGAGGAGTCTTGACAAGATTATAAAATCACAAGTAGAAAAGAGCATGAAATAGTCCTGCTTTGGTTCTTTGAATCATTACTCTTATGTGAACAACCTCGTATGAACATCATTTGTCTTACCAGTAGAAAAGCTTTTCTATTAATAGTTACAGGATGCATGTCTCTTAAAGCTGTTGATGCCAAGAGCAAATGGTTTGAATTTTAACGTGGGTTTGAGCTCAACTTTTTTCCCCTTTCTCTGCTCATTAATTTCCGCTTATATTCCTACAGATCTACCAGATATTTTCACAGAAATTCACATCATCTGATTTTAAGCTTTAGATAGATTCTCCTTCTGGTCAGTTGATTAGCATTTAGAAGTTTCTGCAGTTTGAAACACAAGAGCAAGCAGGGCCTCGGTCAGGCTGACTACAGCGAGCAAGGTACGGCTCCAGCAGGGAATACAGGCACTACGGAAGAGTCCTGGGACACTCGTGCCAGGGAGGGCGGACAAGCTCACGCGTGCACAGCTCAAGTCTCAGGGATCGCGAGAGAGGCTGGTCACAAGATGGGGTTGTGTAGTGAACAAGGCATTGTATATAAGTTGGTTTAAACGCTGGGGTACATTTGCACTGATAGAAACATGATCAGTTGTGTTTCTCACCCTTGGGATCTCTGTTACATGTTTCTCCTGAACATCTGCAAAGACATTTCTCACTGCTGTTGCGTGGACTGACTGAAATTCTTGTAGCATCTGCATCTTCCATAAGAAGTATTTTGTAAGGGAAATATTACTGGCTCAAAGTTCCCCATTTTCAATTGCAGGTCATCTCCATTTACACTTCACACAGGTCCCCAGGATGAGCTTATGACCTAGTAGCTATTCTTTAAGGCATTACCGCTGTGTGTTCAGCTTTCCTTTCTTCAGCCAAGGAGGGAACTGAAGAATACATGGACTCACTGAACCATTACTCTCTCACAATACAGTATAATACAGGGAAAACAAGTGTTAATTCTGTCTTTTCACAGTTAAAACTGTTATTTTTGGATTAACAGAATGAACAAAAAGAGGTATGCGTTAGCCTTGCGCACTTCCCTGGACTCCCAAAAGACCCAGGGTACTGTCATCTCCAGGCTCACCCATTCACTTTCTAACACGCAAGCAAGGACAGTCAGTCACAAAAGCAGGTGCTGCTGTGCCAGCTCCGTGACTGACAGCTCTCAGACACGTTTACTGATGAGTATTTCACTTCTCTGAAGCCATCATCTTTAATCACTTTTCCCTAACTTACTGTAAGCTACTGATAAGTAACTGAAGTTACCATCCACCCTAGTTTTTGAGCCTGCTTGTCCTTCCCCTGCCATGCCACGTACTTCTTAGCACTTTGATTTTCTTCAGCAATCTACCAAACTAGCCAACGAAGATGGAGCCGATTCCAAGAACAAGTGTGCTCTCAGGCTCATGGGGGGTCTGTAAACTTTTGCATGAAGAGAGGAAAGCAGAAGAAAAGGGAGAAACTGAGATCTTTTAAATGGATAGACCACCTTTCCTCAAAATTCCCAGGCAGGCTAAGAGAAACACCACACATGAGCTTGTAACACTCAACCCACAACCACAGATACAAAAGGAACTTCAGAAAACTTGCATCTTTACTTAACAAGATAAAACAATGTCTTTTTTGTCCCCAGACACCATCATGAATTGAAAAAAAAACCCAAAAAACAAACCACCAAAAACCCCGAACCACTACTTAAAATTAAGCAAAAACTTTATTTTAGTTTATAGGTTTGTATTAAAAACAATTACTTCAAAACCAATTTCACATAAAACTCAGCATGTAAATAAACCGAAGTTATCACCGGTCAAGGTCTGTTTCTGAAAGACAAGGGCTTCGAATTACATTTTAACAACCTTGCGTGACAACAGATAAAACTGGGATGGCAGTAGCATCTCCTGGTTTACAGGCTGAGGAGTTAAACTGTCCCCGCACCTTCAGTACATTTGAAACCACCAGCTGCAAACTGGCGCAGTCAAATGATTGCTCTATTTCCCATTAATCCATTGAGCAACCATGGAAAACAGTATCCCAGTTTAATCTGCTACTTCACAGGAGTAAATGCTCTTCGGCGTTGTTACAGGCACTGCTATTTTCTTCCACAACTCAAAGTAGTTAAAACATTTTCCTTACAGATTTTCAGAGGAGACTGTAACAATCGAGCTACATTATATACACTTCAAATGTACAATCATCTTTAAAAAATGCCTGTGTACAAAATAGAGGGTTCTTTTACTAAGAAAAAAATCATGTGCTAGATTTCAATTACATCAACATGTTAAAAAGAATTGAAAATAATTGATGAATAATAGCAACATTCAGATTTATTAGGAACCTTCCTGCAAGCAAGTGTAGAGGTACCTGCACTATATTTAGGATTCTAATAAGCTTTTTTGGACAATTTGTGCTATAAACTTCATGGATGAAGTATGTGAAAAGCTCTTAGTTGTGACGACAGAATAAAAGCTAGTTAATTAATGCAAGATTATTTCAGTAAAATATAAGATATTCTACTTACTGCAAGGGCATCTGATTTACAGCCAGTTAGACAAAGAACAAAACTAGTGACTAAAACACATACATTAGTTAAAAAGTCAAATATATACAAAAATATATTAGGAAGTGGTCAAGTTCAACCACAGGCTCATGTAAAAAATGTTGTTTTAAATAGCAATAGCAAAAAAATAGCTATTTTCTTTATCTGCAACAGTACAAAATGCAAAACCTACATATGAGGTAGCAACGCCAAATTAAAAAAAACAACAACTTTGGATTGAGGAGCATTTCCTGTATTTTCATAGCATGTGTCAATACAAGTATTTAAATGGACACTTCAATTGTTTCAAGAATTAATACATTAATTTACAAAAACCTTTATTCAATGAGCATTTTAAAAAAGACTACTGGAAATGGATTTAGTTACTGATTTTCTCCTGTCTCTAAAAAAAGCTATCGCGTTTTCAAATCTAAACACTGTACAGCAAAAATGTGGCAGCTTTATTATACACACTTGGTAAACGCTATGGTACATTAAGACATAATTTACAAAGAGCAGAATAAGCCAACTGTGGTACTTCTTTTCTGTCAGATACACATACACTGCACCTTTTGCTACCCTGTGTTCAATGCCAGGTGCAGGATTAGGGTTCACTATTCACTCCCACAGCTCTGCCCACAGCTGAAACAAGTGTTTGTATCATCTACCTTCAGGAGCCTGAGCCAGAAGCGTGGCTGCTCTCTAGGGTCAGGGGCACTGCCAGGCAGCAGCTCAGAGTCCCCCTCGCTCCCTGTTGAAATTGCCTCAGGAACGCAGGGATGGGACGGGAGGGGAGGGGACAGTTGCGCCCCTTCACTTCTCCTCCCCATCCCATCCCTCTGTTCCTCCTGCAAGGGCTAGGCAGGACGGGCCACCTGAGCCTCCCTGACCAAAAAAAAATCCCATTAATGAAAAGTCAGGAGGGCAACAAGCACCCCAGCTGAGCTGTGCCAGCTCTGAGCCTGGGGCTGCAGGGCAGTGCTGCCAGCGGCACAGGCCCCTCACATGGGTCAAATCCTCTGCTTCCAGCTCCACTGACCAAAAAGACTCTGCTGCTCCTCCAATTCAGGCAACCAAGTCAGACATCTGAAGTTAGATGGTACAAGTAACACCAAAAAGTGAACTGGATGGAATTTCTGTATTTATTGTATTAAGAAAATAATATACTTTACATCACAGTGCTTAATTAAATGCAATAAAAATGTAAACTCAGGATTCTAGATAAAATTTAACTTGAAAAATTAGGGCTCCAAGACTTTTGAAAATTCACAATTTCTTAAAAATTGAAGTCACAGACAGTCAGTTCACATAAGTCACATATTTAAGTTACTTGTAAATACCTGTTGATGCACTCCACTGTTTGGTCACTTTTTTTTTTTTTTAAAAAAAAAGCCTAAATAACAAATAGACCAAGTGCAAAGGTAAGAGGTATATTTTTATTTGCAAAGAAACTAACTTTAGAAGTAATTTGCAAATCAGGCATCTGGAGTACTCTAGTAGATGTAAGGAAATATGCGGTATGGTACACGCTGACAATACCTTTCCCATGCCAAGCCATATTTTTGCTTACAATGATGTTCATCACGAGCTTCTCGATGAACAAGCAAGCAGATGAAATATATCACGTAGAAATATGGTAAAATGTGATTAAAACCTGTAGAATAAAGTGGGAAAGTCACTTTAGATACAGCCAAAAAAAAAATCTGGAAATGTTAGCTATTAACAACATGTACTAAACTGGTGATGTATACGTGTTACGGACTGAGACATCTTAGACTCGTATTGTAAAGCATTAAATACAGGATAGTGCAAAAATTGTGTGACATGTTTACATGCAGATAGGAAAAGACCACAAGAAACTAAGAAATAATCCTTAAAATTCAGAAAATTCTCAAAACCTACCAACTTCACTCTCAATGCATGCAAAGCTAGCACATATTTTAAGTTCTTTAGCTATCAAAACCAGAGAAATCGTTAAATCTCTGCAGCACTGAGCTGCCCCACACAAGCCCCATAGGCTTTTCTCTATTTTGTCTGTAGATGGTAACTCCAGCTTTACTCTGAGCACACTACTGACTTGGATGAAAAGCTGGACATAAGCTGGCAACACGCACTCACAGCCCAGAAAGCCAACCATATCCTGGGCTGCATCAAAAGAGGTGTGACCAGCAGGTCAAGGGAGGTGATCCTGCCCCTCTGCTCTTGTGAGACCCCACCTGGAGTACTACATCCAGCTCTGGGGCCCCAGTACATGGACCTGTTGGAGCGAGTCCAGAGGAGGGCCACAAAAATGATCAGTGGGCTGGAGCACCTCTCCTATGAAGCCAGGCTGAGAGTTGGGGTTGTTCAGCCTGGAGAAGAGAAGGCTCTGGGGAGACCTAATTGCGGCCTTCCAGTACCTAAAGGGGGCTTACAAGAAAGATGGGCCCAGACTTTTTTGTAGGGCCTGTAGTGATAGGACAAAGGGTAATGGCTTTAAACTAAAAGAGGACAGATTCAGACTAGATAAGGACGAAATTTTTTTACAGTGAGGATGGTGAAACGCTGGAACAGGTTGCCCAGAAAGGTGGTAGATGCCCCATCCCTGGAAACATTGAAGATCAGGCTGGATGGGGCTCTGAGCAACCTGATCTAGTTGAAGATGTCCCTGCTCACTGCAGGGGGAGCTGGACTACATGACCTTCCAACAACACTTCCACTTCTGCCATTACGATGCTTACAGAGGATTTGAGTCCCTCATTTTCATTGGGAGGAACCCTCTTCCAGGATACTGTCTGCAAGTGTCTATGCTAATCTAGTGCTGTCTACTCTCAATTAAAATCCAAAATAAAATTAACTCCTGGAGGAACCCCTAAACTCCAGCATCCTCTTTCAGCTGATGCCCCTGGTCAGGACCTTAACCACTTGGTGACAAAGTCCCACTCTACCACAACTCCCTGTGTCCCACAATCTGCAAAAGCCAGACTGTGCCATGGGGTGCAGAGTAGCTCTGCCTCAGAACATTCGTCACGCTCACTTCTGTGCTTTTATAGAAGAGAAACTCCTTCAGACAAGGGAGGAGTCCAAAGCCATTTTTCAGACTTGAATGAGAGGCGGCAGGACTACCAGGACCAGATGTGTTTTCTGAAATTCTCACTGCTCTTTCTAAGCTCTTGCAAAGAATCAGGACTATAAAACCCCACTGGACAAAAGGCTCCTTAATTTCTTCCAAGTGTAAACTTCATGAAAACTAGGAAGTACTCATTAACAAAAACTATGAAACACAATTCCACTCTCTTGTGTTTGATGACTTACTTTTTTTTTTTAAATGTATTTTGCTTAAAGTCCATCCCTATATGCGCTAGCCCTTGTTCCCAAGCAAACTCCCACTTTTTGGGAATTGCCTTTGAAAGTGCTACAGCACAACCACTAGCCTAGAAAAAGTAAGGAACAACTTATTAGCAAGCAAGCCCCTTCATTATTGAATGGCAAAGTGTCAGAAAGATTAAAATCTCTAGTATGATATATCAAATCTATAGTAAGATATAAAGGATAAGGCGTAAGAGAAAATAGGTGTCAGATTATGCTTACAACACAGGAATTTGCCATTCAATTAATAATAGATTTTAGTATCTCAAATAACTACCACTTTGCATTTCAAACCCAGTTAGATACCAAAAACATACAAGCATTTCTAATAAAACCCACTCGTGTTTCAGGCACTTACCACAGGGTAGGGACCATGCTAGAGCCATGATGATGTCACCGAGATAATTAGGGTGACGAACAAAACCCCACCAACCCGTGACAAGAAGCCCTTTTCCAGTTGCAGTGGGTATAAATTTCAGATCTGTGAATAGATTATTGTAGTCAACACAACAATTGAAATGTGTATTTAACAAAGAGACATTGTATAGCAATTGAACAAATAAAAAAATGCACTTACAGGCCAATTTGGGATCTGCTGGATTCCTTCGGAAATTATTTTTCTGAGAATTTGCACTACGGAATATGTAATACCCAATACCTGAAAATACATATTATTTACTTTGGATTTTCAATATTTTCCAGTTTTCTTTCCTTCAACAAAAGCACTGTCATGCTCTCTGCCGCTCTTATTACATTGAAATCTTTTCCTCAGAGATAACAACTGATATTGTCCAGTTCTCAGAACTCTAACAAGATAGAAATGCTACTGGAAACCTGCCTTCCATACATTCTTACACATTACTAACTTTTAAGATTTTGGAGACACTTTACTTTCAGATTTATATCTGAAATAGTTTATTAATGTAACATTGAGTTTGAAATTCATAAGGTGATATGCTGCAGCTTGTAAGATTATAGCTCTATTAACAGCCCAGCACAAGTTCACAATATTAAAAGAATCAGAAAATGAAGTATTATATGGTTTTGAAATTCTTCCCACCCATCATTTTTACAAGGTAGTTTAAATTTGCTTTTTCTGAGGCTGTATTGAAAAAACACAACATACTGCAAATAAAGATGCTAAAAAAGAAAACTGCACAAGAAAAAATATTAATTGAGAATGAAAAAAGATGTTGTATTTCTCAGGATTGCACAAACTAAGTTGCAAACCTTCATATTCTTTCGAAGTGCTTCAATTCCCTTTGTCCTACCTACAAAAAACTTTGTCTTTTAGGTTTATTAGTTAGATAAAAGGGACAAACTAGAAGGCCACATTGGTGCAAATGTAAGGTCCCGTAAGGATGCAAGATCCTCTCTCAAAGCACTCAGCTAGAAAGAAGGCGATGTCTTCCACTGACATGAGTTTCTAACTATGGGGACTGGGGAAGAAGATGCAAATTGTTACATGACAAAACCTCTTTTTCCCTAGGTTCAGTAAAGTATAGCCAACAAATTATTGACTTTTGTGGAAAAGCCACTCACAGTCACTCAGATTAACTCTAAAAGGCATCTGCTACACTTCATTCAAAATGTTCTAAGTCACTTCTGCTACTCCAGACAGCATCCACCTAAAGCTGCCTCTCAACAGAACAGTTAGGTGTCCAGACTCTCATTTATCCTTCATTTAATAAAATGAGAATTTATTATAGTCTTTATATTAAACAGTAGCCAGATACAGGCTTCCACCAGCTGTGGCAACACAGAAGGTATGATCACTGCATTTTAGCTAAAGCTTCACCTCACAACTCAAAGAAACAAAATCAGTACAACATTGTTCCTCCCAGTAACAACACCATTTACTATAACTTACAGTTCAGAATAGTAATTGCAGCAGCAACAGGCCAAGAAATTGCAGTAGGATGACCAACTAAATAGAAGGCCTGCAGACTGTAGACAAATGGAACCCACACCAAATCTCCAAATGCTAGCATAAATCCAAATCCATCATGGGTAATATCCATGGTAGTTAAAATAGCTTCCTAGAAACAAGAGGAAAGGAATTTAGAATTTACAAAGCCTCATTCATTTAACATTGTAATTAAAAACAGTAACAGTTTAAAACGACTGGCATTTTACCTCGTTCCAAAGAGCATCCACCACATACAGAAGCTGAAAGCTGTTCACGAGTATCATTGGCAAAGATGGCATACTTTGATTGTGTATCTTCATCTCAGCCAAGAGCATTGCCAAGTTTATAACAACCTAGTTAGAAAATATTTTCTATTATAGATTTCCCTTGTAAGAAAAAGTGGTCTTTTCTGTTATACTACAGGACATTTTAGTACAGATGTTTTTGACAAATATTTAAGTTTTAAAAAAAATAACCTGTTTCACAAGCAACAGTTTGCAACTAACTACATTTCTGAAGCTGTAGCCTCAGCATCTGAAAACTTCAAGAATGGATTTCATTTCCAACAAAGCAAAGAAGCTAGAGCGTAGAAATCGTCCTAAGGTGAATAAAAATGGTCATTAAAAATTTGTCAACATGAAACTAAGTACTTTTTCCCAGTTTATAAATACATATTGTATCCTTAAGACCAATTATTTAAAAAATGTATAATATTTAAGCAAATAAAATAACTAAGATTACTGACTCACCCAGCCAATTAATCCTGGACGCAATTCACAGAAGTATTTGAGATCAAAACTGCCAATACGAGGGTTTAATTCATGTCCAGTAAAAAAATCATAAATAAAATACCCTGCAGATAAGACATACTCTTTGTTAGCAATACTCCTCCTTTCATCCTCTACTACACTCCTTATAGAGCAGTTCCTACATTTTACTAATGTTCTCTCATTATAAATAAAAACACATTTAGACTGGCAAGAAAAATGTGACAGTATATGCAAAATACAAAGCAAAACCCAAATTACTTATATTTTAAGATGCCCGGATATTTTATTTGTTAGGAGTACTACACACTTTAGAAGCTACTATAGTCTTATTTCTTCTTGATATTTGTTCTTTATTTTCAGCCTCCTCCTCAAGGTCACATCATAGTTTTCATGATCTTAGGGTACTAATTCATTCTACTTTTCTTAATACTTCATTGCTCTTCTCTGGGAGCAAGAATTCCTTTAGCTGTGCCAACAACCTGTCCATCAAAAGAGACGGACAAGAAAGAAAATACAATACCTTGACTTTGAGATACCCTGCACTGAGTCAGAAAACAAGAAACACTTTGCAGAACAGTTACAGAATACTACTATGCCCCCTACAGAGACTAGAACTGCACTTTTCAAACAAAAAACAATTTACAATCATTGTATTATTTCCCTTCACACACATACACACTGCACTGATATAAAAAAAAGGAAGCTATTTGAATACTTCATTTCATTACACTGAATGTTCTGTCCATAAACCCCCTTTCTTAGTCACCCTGTGATCATTTTTAAAAGCAGTTTGTTTAATATTTAATACTAATCAAGTTCTCAATCTATTCTTTGTACTACAAAAACACCTATATAATTGACACTTTCCAGGTAGGTAGTCTCATGACTGAATCAAAATTTCTTTTGAAAGCTCAATTCAGCTAACTAGATTTAAAAGTAGGCAGCAAAATAAAAGTTTAGAAATAACACTGTAATTTCAAGTTCTGTATCTGACTTCCCCCTGCCAAAATATCTAGATTTTTCAGTTTTTCTTTCCATTCCCAGCTGTTTCAGGAAAAGGCCCACCAACAGGGGCACTATGAAGTGAACTAGACAAGCCTCTTAAGCAAATGCTGAAAACTGAAAGAAGTGTCCTCTCATCGCTAGGGGACTAGATGAGCGAAGATATTTCTCCATAAGCTATTCAAAATAATCCAACGAAAATGTTAAGCATTTTGCAGTATCTGAGTGTGAACAAAAAATTGCCATTTAACTTGCAACATGAATTTTACATTGGTAGAAAGTAAAAGTCATGGTATTATAATAGCCAGCCCTAAATCTAGCTTTTAGTTCATAAAAATGAAACCCTAGCAAAGGATTGGAAAGAAATTATCCAAAATATTTGTAAAACTCACCAGAATTTCCACCTGGTGCTAGGTCTTCCTCAGGTGCTTTCAGGGACCGAATATACAGATAAATGCTCAACGCCAAAGAAAAAACTGCAGCTGACACTGCAAACTGCATGAAGTGGTCATATAAATAATGAAGTTCAAATTGAAAGTATAATAAAGTTCCAAGAGCTGCAGCAGTCAAAACAAAAGCATAAAACCCTAAAAGATGTAGAAGAAAAACATATTAGCCAAAATTTAAAAATCAGTCTCAGTAGAACCCACCTAGCCCAGACTTTCTGCATTTTTACTTCTTCCAACATTTGTCTATATTCCAATAACGTCTTACAAATCCCATGAGGTTCCAACTTCTGGGGCATAGCAATACAAGACATGGTGCTGGTGAGGCCACACCTCGAGTACTGTGTTCAGTTTTGGGCCCCTCACTACCAGAAGGACATTGAGGTGCTGGAGCGTGTCCAGAGAAGGGCAATGAAGCTGGTGAAGGGTCTAGAGCACAAGTCTTATGAGGAGCGGCTGAGGGAAAGGGGGCTGTTTAGCCTGGAGAAAAGGAGGCTGAGGGGAGACTTTCTCGCTCTCTACAACTACCTGAAAGGAGGGTATAGCCAGGGGGGCGTTGGTCTCTTCTCCCAAGTAACAAGCGATAGGATGAAAGGAAATGGCCTCAAGCTGTTCCAGGGGAGGTTTAGATTGGATATTAGAAAAAAATTTTTCACCGAAAGGGTTGTCAAGCACTGGAACAGGCTGCCCAGGGAAGTGGTGGAGTCACCATCCCTGGAGGTGTGTAGATGTGGCACTTAGGGACACAGTTTAGTGGTGGACTTGGCAGCGTTAGGTTTATGGTTGTAACCTATGATCTAAAAGACCTTTTCCAACCTAAACAATTCTGTGATTCTAAGATATTCTATCTATGTCCTGCAATTTTCTGTGCTCCTCATCAAAAAGGTCAAGAGGCAGGAATACTCTGCGCTCCTGAATTTTTTACAACGCAGGATCCAATTTCAGATTCTAATGGAAAAATGGACAGTGACACTGCTACTGGATAATGACAGCAGGTCACAACATTTCATCTGTAGGGCTGCTTGGAAAGCATTTTCTTCAAGTATTTATCTTCATACATACCTTCACACAGATTACTTAACCAGTAATTAAAGTATTGAAATAACTGTCAAGACTTGAACACAGAACTTTTGTGCTTTGAGAGTATAAAATCACGTACAATGGAATGATGTCCAAATATAAGCAGGCAGTTCTAGACAGTTCTCACCTAAGTACCTCCTATGAACCCTTTCACAGGCTCACAATGGTTGAGGTTAGAAGGGACCTACAGAGCTCATGTAGTCCACCCCCCTGCTCAAGAAGGGCCACCTAGAGCTGGTTGCCCAGGATCATGTCCATATGGCTTTTGAGTATCTCCAAGGATGGAGACTCCACAACTTCTCTGGGCAACCTGTGCCAGCGCTCAGTCACCCTGACAGTAAAAAAAGCATTTCCTGATGTTCAGACGGAACCTCCTGTATTTCAGTTTGTGCCCATTGCCTCTTATCCTGTCACCGGTCATCTTCCTTTCCTCAAGAAGGCTTCCAAAGCTGCTTAGAGAATTAGCCTTCGAAGCAGCAAGAAGATGGTTTCTTTCTCCTTTTTTTTTTTTTTTAAACCATCCAAATCATGTAGCTTATTTCTTCCCTTTATCAGAACACACAAAAAAATGCAGGACTATGCCCCTACTAAAGACAGAAGTACAAACCAAAAAATGTTATGAGGCAGCCACAACATGACTCACTTCCGCATGATGTAATTCACTCTGCTTCTATGATTTACAGTCCTATTCCGACTTGAAAATGGTGCATCCTACCAGACTATGCGAAAACCCCACTCAACTTTTTAATGTAAAAAGTGGATTCCACTACCACCAGACAGTGTCCTTGAACTGACTAATTAATCAAATAGGTAGTCTGAAATACCTGCAAGGCAAAGTACAGCTTTCTATTTAAGCCTGAAAAAGCAAAACTGTTGAAATACGTTACACCATACTCTAAACCTAGATGAGAAAACTGTCTTATTCATAGGAAGTGACATCAGATCTGCGTAAGAACTCAGAACTCTTCTTTGCCAGGCATGAATAAGAACATCTTAAATCAATTACAACACACTTCTTATTAGTCTGTAAATCAGAGGCATCCAAGATCATCTAGATACATGGGTTAAGATCTCTTCACATCACTCCTGAACATTTCCTCCACAGCAACAGTCCTTGTTACTCAAGCATTACTAACGCTTCTGATAGGCAACTGCCTGTTTAGCAATTATGCAAGGAATACGACAGTAGTCACCACTCACAACTGGATGCAGACCAGGTGCCCAGTGGAGTGTAATGTCTTGCTCTTGGGGCAGTTAGTTCCTGATCATTACTAACCTTATTCTTCCAAGACAAGACTCATCCTATTTTATGAAAGATTTACAACAGATACCTAGTTTGACCATAGAGTGTATCTTTCATCATGTGTATCTCACGGTACTGAGCACTACAAATGAGATAGTGGTATCCAATTTCAGAATTAGCAACTGCAACATGCTTACCATTTATCCGGTACTGCAGTTTCCTTCCATTTGAAAGGGGCAGGCCTTCTACAACCTAGGAAGAATAAAATACTAGTGTTTCAACAGAGTAGTTTCTGGGAGCACTGGCAGAGGAGGGAAATCAAGCATCTCTCTGCCACAAAGACATTCAATCAAGGTAACCAGCTGGACATATTCAAATCTGAAGATCATGCACTGTTCACAAAAGCATACTTTGGATAACAAAAGAAAAAGAGTAACAGTTTCAAATAAAAACATCTTAAAAAACCTCTTCCTAACCAGCCTCAAGAAAACAGAGCAGTTCCAATCATTGTAAACATATGTAGCAACAGAACAACATGATTGAATGATCTATTTATTATAGTGTTCTTTCAGAATCTGCCAGTATCCCTCAAGTCACAAGAAGACTTGAGCATTTACCTGATACATGTATGGCTAGAATGGTTTATAGCTTCCCGTAAGTGAAGATTACATTCCAAAACACTGGATACCAGTAAGAAACTGAGTATCAAGCAGTTTGTTGATTTAGAAGTCAGATAACTGAAATTCTTCTACAATTCTATCAAGCAAATTTTATCCATGCTTTGATTTGAACTCCTATATAATGCCTTCTGCCTCTTCTAATCTAAGACTGTGAAAACCGCAGCCATTAAATTCTCAACTGTGCTATTTTAAGCTTACAGAAATCTGCAGTGGCCATATTCCAGCTTAATATGGAAAACTAAACAATTTGCTTTCAAATTCACTGCTTTAGGAACATACCCTACCTTCCAGCCTAATGCACAAATTAATTATCCATAAAGACCCAATTGCTACCCAATAGCTTACCTTTCCAATTGGTAGTAAGTAAAACAGAGCTTGAAGGAAAAACCACAGAAGAAAAAGACCAAACATCCTAGCCTCCCAAAGACTTTCAAGTGCTGGGAGAGGAGGAGGGAAGTTCATAATACTGGGGTCATCTTGTTTGCACATCAACAGCAAGTAGAATACAGTAGCAGGCAGGAAAAATATCAGCATGAAGGTCCCTGTAAACAGACATCATGCCATCTTAGAAGATAAACATAGAAAATAAAAAAAACTAGTTTCAATCCCACCAATAAAGCTCAATATTAACTTTAGTAACAAATAAGAGGTTGTCATTATCTATTCCTGAAGCAAGATAGTGGCGATCCCCCAGTCATTTAATGGGATACAGACACATTCTTCTCACTCCCATATGCAGTCATATAATCAAACTGAAGGATCACACTCACTGCAGCCCTTTAAAACTGTTCAAAAAACCTATATAAAGAATACTTTACTGTTGAGTTTGAAGCACCTAGGTTTTGAAAATGTAAATTTGCTGGTTACTTAAGTTTCATTTGGAAATATTTAAATCTCACTGTGCAAGGGAAGGCTCAAGATCTTCACTATATTTCACAAGAGAACTAAATGTAGTAACAGTTCTTTGACTGCCATCAATACCAGTATAGACTACACGAAGCACTATCATATGACTCTGGATTTTACAACCACAGTCCAAAAACTGGAAAAACAATTCTTGACATGACAGTATGGTCAATAAGTAAAAAACATTAAAGTACTAGTTTTCAACTATTACGACAAGTTGCACACATACCGACTCTTCCACCAAACTCTAGCTCCTTTGTTTTTGATGATGTTTTCTCAATTGTTTTTATTGTCTCAAAAATCTTTTTCTCCGAATATATCTCTTCTTTTTTCTTCTCTTCTTTTCTTGGACGCAAGCTGTACTGTTCAAGCACGCGCTCTATTTCCAGGTCTGGTTTTGACTTTTGCTGTTAATGAATAAAAATAATTTACTAAAAAAAAAAAAAAAAAAAAAAAAAGAATATCCCAGTGATTTTACCTTATTTTACTCCAATATGTTTTATTTAGGAGGACATTATTCACTATAAAACACCAATATACTATGTGTTCTACTTCTATACAGTACTTAAGTTTATGCATTTATATGAAGAGACTGCTATTAAATCAGTTTCATTGTGATCACTTAGGCCATGATTACATATCAGCAGGAGTTCCACTACACGTCATCCATTCCGCCACCATCCTCATCTCCTTTTTGCCATATCTCTGTGCATTAGCTAACAATCAGGACTAAAGAACTGATTCGGCTAAAAGAAAAGAAGTCACTTTCTATGATCAAACATTCACACTGCAAAAGCATGGGAATAAACAAATAACCAGTGAGGGTTTGATGGAAAAAACAAACAAGAAAAACAAATGTTACACAGCTCTAGTATGGTTCCCTTCTGACAACTTCACCTTCTGTCCTGAACTCAGCTGGACAGTAAACTTTGTTGATCTCTAGGTTTTATGTTGCATTCTATTTCTCCTCTTTTCTAGGGATTTCTGAGAAAGCTAAGTTAGACTAAGACATGAAACTAAGAGTAAATACAGTGTTTATACCTCCAAGATTAGGCAGGATGTGTCATTTCTTTCTGTGCTGTCAGGTTCACCATTGTACCTTCTGGTGTTATTCTCACTTGGTTTCTGGTTAAAAGAAAAAAACCTAGTCTTAGCTTTCTGACAATAACAGCTGCATTAAGTATGCAATGAATAATTAAGAACACTATCTAGTTTTTTTGCAACTGCAACTGCTCTAGTTTTCTCCACAGGAAAACAAGTGGATTCAATATCCAAAGTATGGACAGTTTTAGCTCACAAACAAGGGAAGAAAACTCATTTAAGAAAAGGCTACTATTTTTAATTAACAGTAAAATTAAGAGAGAATACAGCTCCCAAGTTACTTTTAACTCATCATTAGGAACTGCCAAGTATAAAATACATGTCTATTTAGTAATTCCATTAGGAAAGCAGAGGAAATTTCAGTCGTATATACAACACTGCTCTGCAGGACTGAAAGTTTGGTTTTCCATTGAATGTCTTTTTATGAAATAAATTCACTTACAAAAATTCTTTTAATGAGTCTAGCTTACACAACTCTGGGAAGACATGACTCATTTGCCTTGTTTTATTTCAACTTAAGCTTTGTTGAAAAGGACCAAATCATTCCAGTCATACAATCACCAATATATTAACCCTACTCCTCAACTAAAAGTCAGGAGAAAAATCACCAAAGATACTTTAACCTTTTTGTCCAAAGTAAAGTGTAGCTGCTGGCTACAAGCTACTTAAAATGAGCATATGGTCCCCAGGCTATGCACTGGGTCACACAACTCAAAGCAGTTCGCTGCAAAACAAAAACTCCAGCAACTTCAGTGCCAAAGAATGCTTTTAGTAGTAGCAATTTACTGAACTAAACCTATCTAGTTTAGATTGGCCTGGTTTAGTTTAGTTGAAACTTAACTAAAACCTATCAATTTTCAATAGATCAGAAGGCATTTCCAAGTCAAGGGACTGTCTCAGACAAGTATCACTTGAAGCTATCTCAAGAGCACAAGAGGCAGGCAAAATGCTGTTTTGTGTCTTAATAGAGAAACATCACCTCTGCTATTCTTCACTTTTCAGAACAGCAGAACCATTGCTGGTACTCAGTATAACCTTCAGAAAAAGGCCAAGATCAAACACGATAAATTGCAGCTAAAAACCAGGTATTTGATAAACTTATAAAAACTATCCTGTAAAGACTTTTAACAAAACCAGTTCTGCAATATTATCAATTAGCAAGGAGAGACAGATATATATATATATATCTTGCACTTGAATTCTGCAGCCATTCTCCCACAGAAGCTTCGCGTTTTCCATTACTATTTTAATGACCTCTATAGGAAAACAGAGCTCATTTTATTTCAAATTCTAATACCTACCTGCTATGTATCAATCAATACATCTTAGTAGGCTAGCTTCCTCTGCCCCATTTCACAAGTGGAAGCATATGGTTAACAATGACTTCAATATTAAAATACTAAAGAATTTGTATTTGTTTGAATTCTGAGAACTTCACAGTACCACCAAATTCAAATGGAACTTAACAACATATGTTTATGTTTCGAGAATTTCCTCACAACTTGGTAAGCTAGAAAGCCTATTTTCAAAGAAAAAATGACAGTTCTGAGATACACTTTTGCAGCTAATTATGTTATTCAGAGAACATGAACTACATCTGGCTTTTACAATAATAAAACCCATATGCCTAAAACAAACCTTTCACAAATAGCAAAAACTTGTTTTTAAAAAAAAAAAAAAATCCAACAAACCCACATACAAAGAATGAACAGACAAACAAACAAATACCAGTAGAGCTAAGTTGGTTTCCTGAATAGTTTTCTTTTTGTCATCTTTATGTTCTCTGCTTTGGGAAGAAGAACGACGTCTGCCTCTTGCTGGCCGACCAGGAGATCTAGATCGAGATCTGCTGCTACTTCTTCTGGAGGGAGAACTTGAAGAGGACTGGCTCTTCCTGTGCTTGAATGATGACTGTGACTAAAAGAAAGAGAGGAAGAAAGAAAAATCTTATCTTAGATGTTCCAAAGAACAATTTTAGAAATTGGTTTTTTTCATGATGAGAACTCTGGCATATAGTTCTACAGAATTGTCTCTTATTTCCTATACTGATGCTGTACAAAGGCTGTTAAGAAAAAGCAACTACAGCATACTCATTTTGCTGGTAATACCCAATTAATCCTGTCCCAAGTCCAACTGCTGACAGTTCCTGTCAAAGCTACAGAAATCAGGATATGGGCGTAAGCTATCGATGTGAGCAACAAGCCCTTAAGCATACTACACTTTTAAGCCTTTGCGCAAGTAAATTAAGTGATAGTCGCCTCTTAATCCTTAAGAGACAGCTATCATTTCAATTACTTTGCTTTATCAATACATTTGGCATATCAAGAAGCAATGATGTGTTTAAGGCAACACAGCTCAAATCAACATTAAAAAACTCCAATTAAGCTAAATCATTAGATGTAATATATTAATTTCATAAACAAGTTTTCCCCAGAAGTACTGTTTTATTTCTCTGTGAAATCTACAATGCTAATTTTCCCACAAGCAACTTTTCCACAACACAACTTTTATAAGGCACAAATGCTTTGTGACAAAGGAAGGTATTTTCACAGCTTGAGTTTGCTAACCTGCAAGCACAAAGTAAACAAGTTAGAAAGTCTTAAAACAGTGAAAACCTTTGTCTAGCTCAAGGCAGAAGCCTTTTATCCCAAAAGAAAAGGTCAGACACAGGGCATTGTACACTGCCACCAAAAAGAGAAACTACAGTTCATATAAAGACACACAAGTTAGATTTGAACTTCTGCAGGTTTCAGAACAGGCCTTAAAAATCAGCTACAGCAAACACTCAAGTAACTTTTTCTCTCATGCATTATCACATTTTAAATTGAAATGAAACTTGTAAGCAGAATTTTAAAGGCCTTTATTAATAACAGAAAACGAAATAGTAAAGATATGTTAAGAGGAAGGGATGTGCTCATATACATATGACATGACTCGTTTTCAAAAGTCCCCAATTGTCACAAATAGAGCAATCTTATGAAACCTTTGTAGACTTAAAACAGTACAAGCTATTCACAGATTATTTCAAGTATGTGCTTAAAGGGTGTGCACTATGTATATTTACAATGATCCTTAACCACATGCTTACATTTATTTTCAAATTTTCGCATTCAGAAGTAGAAAAAAAGTCAAATTAGCATCAACTGTCTGAGTACTAGCTTTACAAGGTACCCGAAAACAGTTTTTCATGAACAAGCATGCCATAGAGTTCCTGTACTATCAGACTTGTTTTTCCCAAAATGCATCGCTGTTTTTTCAACGTAAACAATCATACTTCTTTAAAAATAGGGTCAGCATTCTGAACTTCTACTTGAGATGTTACATAGGAAAAAGCTATCACTTAGCACCAATTTCTTGAAGACACAGTTAATGAAAACTTGCAAGACAACCATCCAATTATAAATTGTATTTATCTACATCACAAAATCAATATAATCTTCCATTAGAAATACTGACAATTATAAGCATGTGTACTCACCTTTATATCACTTTCTTTCAATGCAAGTTCAGTCCCATCTTTGTACTTAACAGTATAAAGATGAGAAACATCATCGTAACTAGTCACTTGTACTTCATAGTACAGGACACTTCCTGGCCAACGGCCCATCACCACCTCGCCATCAGCAAACCTCCGGTTTGGCATTTTCCAAAAAGAATCCCTAGAAAAAAAAATAAATCAATACATATGACAGCTAAACGTTAGGCTTAATTTTTCCCTTTACTTTAAAGTAAACAACTCTTCACCTTAAGTAGGCAGACAGCTGCCTGGTAAGAAAAAACAGATGATCTATTTGCCAAATTAACAGCAGATAGAAGAAACAGGTTTAAAACAGAGCAAAGATTGAAATTAGATTTTATGAAAAAAAACGTTCAATGTATTAATAGTACATCTAGACCAGTAGTCAGCTACAATATACAATCTCTATCAGAGACCACCAAAACCAGGCAAAGCAAATATTTGACCAAAATTACATAAATGTAGTTGATCTTATCTAGAGGGGAAAAAAGTAAATTAGATGGTATCTAAGTGTCTTCTAACGCTATTTCCCTCTGGTTCTACAAAAATTACAGTAGTGATGATTTCTAAATGTTAAAATAAAATGTCCCAAATCTATTCAATACACACAGACACATTACATACTTTCTTCAATTTGTTATGCCAAACACTCAAAAGTTAGGAAACACCAGGATTTAGGCTCCTGTCTGGGTTGAGTATTTTCTCTTTTCCACCTATTTAGCACAAGGCATGTAATGCCTTTCGCAGCAGCCTGTAGGAAAACAAAGTACAGCATCAGAGCAATCACATAATATCCTGAAAAACTGATTTCTATCCCCTGTCTGCACCATAAGGTTTTTACTTGATATTAGTAAAAGAGAGTTTAAGTGACTACTACCCTTGGTCCACAGAAAAAAAAACAAAAAAACCCCAAAAACCCCACACAACTGCAATTTAAAGAAAGTTATGTTTTTAAATGTAAAGTCCTGTATAACTCTTTGAAAAGTGACTTGTATTATGTCATTGCCATCTGAAAATAGGTATCCATAGCAGAAAATACTTTTAACCTGAATGTCTGTGACTCAGGCCTCAATATACAAAGCGAGAGTATCTTAAAAGCCTAAGGTAAAATACATACTAACTTATGTGCTATCACCATTTGTACGATGAACACAGGAACTTAGAATGGGGGTAGGGAGATGGGGAGGGGGACACCACAAACAAACCAGCAAATATTCTTGTTTCAAAGCATTTTAACTTGTTTGCTATAAATAAGATGTGAAGCCACACAAAATGAGGTGAAAACAAACATTTAACCAGATACTCATTCATTATACATTAACTAACCTGCAGTGAAAAGTTAAGATTCTTTGGCAAAAAAATACTGTTAATACGCAGTCACAGACCTTCATAACACATTGGGGGATGGGGCTAAGTGAGGCTTTTCAATCAACTTTCATTGTGGCATTTCCTGAAGCTGATGTTATTAAGATTTTACACCTGTGTAGCTCTCCAAGAAGAAACCAAAAACTTGGCAAAAATTCCCTTGTGTGGATTTTACTGCTAATATTCCTAATTGTTTCAGAACAGAAACATGTGGTCATCTCCTCTGCTGTATAGTAGCTGAAGGAGCAAAAAGAGTAAGTTTTATCATTTGGTTTCACTGATACTTGCCAGTTCGAAAAGTTACGAGAGTTCTAGTCTATGCTTGTAGGCATATGCTGTTCCAGCTCATCTGTCTTCTACCTAGTGTTTCTTAGTCTCTTTTTACTTTCTTACTCTTTCTGAATTCCCAGTCCTCTGACTCTGTTTTACCCCAGTCAGTTTAACCCCCTCAAATTCATAGCCTTGTTTCTTATGACTCCGTGAAATATAATTTCCATATTTTTATTTCAAATTCTTCTCCATTCTCTCCTTACTCCCCTTTAATTCCTTGTGGGTTTTCTGCCTTTTCTGCCCTTTTTCACCAAACTAGTTCCAGTTCCTCTTCGCCACCTCTGGGCTCAAGATCTGATCTCAATCCCCATCTCTGTCTCCTTGCCCAGTTTTCTCAAGCAAAAGACAGTTCTTTAGGAGATCCACGTCTACTACTGCTCTTTCCCCAGTCTCTCGCACACTTCCAGCTTCTTCCTCCTCTTCCATAAATAGTCTAAACACTGGTTCTCCACCAACTCCAGTCATAGCTTTCACCAGATGTCATAACCTCATCTATGACTTCATTTCCTCTTTGCTGTTGCACTTCCTACACTCCAGCCAACTGTTTCTTCTCGACCTGGAACACCTCAGGCATCATCTGTAAACTCAGAGCCTGACCAGGACAAAGCTGCCCAATCCTAGGACAAAGTTGTGAAAAACAGAATCTTTGGAGTTTATGTCCTTTTTGAAAAAGGGAAACAAGTGTTCACAAAGTTGTTACTCAGGACATGTAAACTGATTTTTACAATTTATAACAACCACGTCAAAATTTAGATATAATTTCATAGGGATAATAAAATGCAATTCTCTGCCAAACTTCAAAACCCAGCATTTTTGTATACAAACATGAAGATAGCCCAAACCTGATGATTTAATTCTTTCTAAAGGCAGAAAGACCTTGCCCTCCTCCAACCTTGTTCTCAAAAGGAGCTGAAGTTTGTTTTAAGAAGTTGGAAAATGTGGTTGAAGGACCTAAAGCTAAATCAATGTTATGTAATTCAGCCTGAGGAAGATATCAACAATATGATTCCAGAATAATAAATAAATTTAAGCAAGTGGAAATATTATCCAGTGATTCAAAAGTAATTAACAATTCTATTAATGGAAAGATCTACTTATTTTTCCATTTTTTCTTTAAATAGTAGAGAGCTTAATAATGAGATTAAACGTTAAACAATAAAAAAGTAAATATTACTTCTTATTCTATCAAAGATTACCACATTGTTTTGCACCCCTGTGTCTCCTGTTTGCAGGGAGGTTTGCAATCCTCATTCCATGTATCCCACTTCAAAAAGCTACACCTTTTAAAGGCAGCCTTGATCTGTTCAGATAACAAAACCCATCACTGACAGCAAGAAAAATAAAGACAGGAAGTCTTAAAAAAAAATTTAGAAATTACATTTTTAATTTATTGTTCTTTCAAGCTCTGCACACACCCCTGATAATTTTCAGGGTATCGGCTGGCATCAGCCTAATATTCACAGTAGTCCTATACAAACTTTTTAATTCACGGGGCTTCAAAATCTATATATCCAAGTACCCTCAAAAGAAAATTATTTCATACGATGAACCCTGTACTGTACAGATGCCTGTTTGCAAGTATATTCACTTAGTCCTAAAATGAAATTTGTTTTTTCCACACCATTTCTGCACCTTTTGGAACCCAGACTCTAAGGGAATGGCTCAAAAGGATTTTGTATCCTATATCAAGCCAAGACAATTAACACAGAACTCCCTGGAGCTTAGAAGTTGGTTAAGAAGAAAAGTGACTGCTGACTCAACCAAGAATGAAACAATTGAAGAGAAACATGGTAGAGAAACATATTGCCCCATACATCCATTTCTGGTCGGTCTTAATGACCCTCTCACTAGATATGTGGAAAGATACTTCACTCCTGTCAAGAAAATAAGATGACTGCTAGCTTGTAGTCACCAGAAAAATCATACCACATTATCGAAAGTTGGGTACACAGTTTTAAGAATAAATAAATAAACCACTAAACAAAGTTTCCCCTTTTGGAAGAGCAAAGTTCATACATATCCAGTGATTCTACTTACTAATTCTGACATCTCACCACAGGTAGATAATATTGTGTATGTCAGAGGAGGGAGCCAAGTTGAATACAAGAAAAGAAGAAATGCAGGAAAATAAAGAAAACATTGACAAGGCTAACAAGACACAGCTTCCTACACAGAAAGTTGTTACTGAATTCACCAAAGAGACCGAGCTGTGCAGGACCTTTTCAGAATCACCATTCCTCATTCCACATTTCTAGCTTTTTACCTCCATAATGGTGGAGGCATCTACCCCTGTTCAAGCTTGGCTCAACCAAACAACCAAATCAGCTTCACCGCTAAAAACAAGCACAAATAGGCCTCAAAGTAAAATAAAACCCTATCGATCCTCAGGCAAGGAAACGACGTTTTCCCTCTTAAAAAGGCTTTTCACCAGAAGCACAGAAAGCGCAGGGAAAGCATCCGGAACTCGAACTCCCCACGCAGGGCCGCGAAAGGCGGCAGGGTGAAGGCCGCGGCGGCGCGGTGTTGACAGGAAGAGACCCACGTGCCGGGGGCGGGGGGAAGGCCCGGCCCCTCGGCCCCGCTCCGCGGCCCCGCCCCGACCGCACTCCCGGCCAGGGCCTGGCGCGGGGCCTCCGCCGTAGGGGAAGTGGGGGGGGGGGGCCGCGCTAGGCCAAGCCGCCCCTCGCCCACGGCGCGCCCCCGCCACACCGGGTGGCCCCGGCCTTTCCCCGCACCGGGCCCTACATCGCGGTGCCGCTGCAGAACGGAGGGGGACGGCGGCGGCCCGAACAAAGCGAGGGAGCCCAACCCCCTTACCCCCAGGGCCCAAGCAAGCGGTCCGGGCAGCGGAAAAGGGCACCGCTCGTCCGCCCACCAGGAGAAAGGCCGGAGAGAGGCCCGAGCAGGGCCGCGGCCCGACGCCCGCGCACGGGGGCGGGGAGAGGTAGCGGCGGCGATTGGCCGGAGCTCTTTCCCACGGGAAGGCCGCGGAGGGGGGTGTGTCCCGGCCCGCGCCTGCCCCGGTGCCGCGATTCCCTTACCTGGCGCCCGCCCCCACCGGGCCGGGCAGGGCAGGAGGCGCTTCCGCGGAGCAGCGGGAGCCGGGCCCGAGCGCGGCGCTCTCCGCTGAGGGGAACAACCGCCCTGAGCGACGGTTACGGCCGTGCAAACGGTCCGCCCCTTCGCCCCACCTCTTCCCGCCCGCCAACCGCTCCTATTGGCCACGACTCGCCGTTTGAATCGTGGGTGGCCTCACGCTATTGGCTGCCGCGCGATGGCGCGGTCCTCCGGCCCGAGGCTCGCCGCTTGCCCGCCCCGGTGAGGGGACGAGCGGGGCGGTTCGGCCCCCTTACGGCGACGGGGGGCTGATAACGGGTGCGAGCGCGGAGGGGAGGAAGGACTCCGGGAGGGAGAACGGGCGTGAAAGGCCGCGGTCGCCATGACGGCGGCAGGAGCCGCCTCAGGCCGCCTGCGCCACACAGGCCGCGCCGCCAGGCGGTAAACAAAACCGGGGTTTTTGTGTACGGAGCGCTCTGATCTCCGCCTCAAACACCGCCTGAGACCACGAGTGCTCCTACGCTGACTGAACAACTGCCCGTGCTCCCAAAGAGGCTGAAATGTGGTTAAAAACACCCTCTCTCCCTGCAAAAGAAAAATTAAAAAAGGGCAAAAGAGCGGCAGTGTGTGGTTTTGAGGCAACTTTTCCAGAGAGGCCGTTCAAGTTCCTGGCAGATGGTGAAATGAGGAAGGCTAAGCAATACTTCAGCAGGCAGAAGAAGAACAGGTTGTGAAAAAGTTAACCAGTCGGCATGCGTAGTGAGTTTGAGTGTAAAGTAAGTTGTGTTTCAAGTGTTTGGATCTTAAAAACGATTGAGTCCTTTAAGCATGAAATACGGTGGCTGTACAATCCGTATGGACCTCCCAAACTAAACACAGACGCAGGCTGACAAGTCATATTCTGGCCTAATAAGGCTTCCCAAATCAAGGAAAACTCCTGAAGGACAAAACCACCATTTTCCAATATAGAAGACTGGTAATACCACACAGACACAGCAAAAATCTCAGATTTTAAAACAACAACAACAACAACAAAACCCCAGTAACAACAACACAAACCAAAAATAACCCAAAAACCACAGCCAAAACCAAACGGACCTAAGTAGGGCCTATGATAACCATGGGCTTAACTTGTCTGAGATTTACTGTTACTTATTTGCTCACAAATTCATGAAGGGTTTTGTTTTGTTTGTTTAAAGTTTTTAACTATAATGTTTGAATTAAAGAGCAAGCTTTTTACTTAAATGAATGCAGGAAATGGGCCTTCATATGTGAATTATTTAAAAAAAAATACATTTTAATATGTATTCTGCCTCGTTTGGCCTTGAAGTTTTTAATTTTCCCAAGCAGTTTTTATAAATTTGTATCCCCTCCTTTTTATATAACAAATAGGTTAGGTCGTATTTTCTTATGCATTCATTATATTTTTCATTACACAATGCAATAAGAAGCATCTAAATGAGATTAAAAGTTACTCAGTCAAACCAGAGTCATGTTTAAGCACAAGTTTAAATAAATGTCAGAATAAATTTGTTCTTTAGTTGTGTTAAGGCAATCAGCTTTTATCTGAAAGACATTTTATAACTTACTGTATGAAAGAACACAACTGAAGCTTCATTTCTGGCTTCAGATAATTAATGTTTTTAGTTCCAGCTCAGATTTTTGCTTTATTATTATTGCACAGTTTACAATTACAATGTTAGGAACTGTTTTCAGTAGATGTCTTAATTACAGGAACTAATGCTTGAAATGAGCCTGCTTCATTCTGTTGGCAACAGAGGCCTACAATTAATATGTTTAAATATGAAGGTTTTCAGTTGTAATCTCATTTAGAGAATAAACATGCCTTCAGAGCAATGGTTTGGTTTTGGGGTTGTTTATTGAACATGGATTAGAAAGCTATTGGGCCATTAAGAACTGTTTATTGCAATTCTGCCACTGAACATGTTGATGGTTGGTACACATTTGAGAGATTATTTTGGAAATATTTATGGGACCATCCCAGGTCAACTATTAAATGGAATAAATGTGAAAACCAGTCAGGCCATCGCCATCAGAATGGTATTACCTGTGCACTGCTGCAAGTTAGCTTTTCAGTGTCTGTATAAAGGACTCGGAAGCAGAGAAATTTGCCAATCTACACATAAAGCATCTCAATCTCACAATGTAAAACTGAGGAAAGAATTCTCCAGGCTTTCATTTCATTGATAACTGTTAAGCACTACAATATCCCATGTACCTGAGAACACTACAACAACCGTGTCCCCGCAAGATGTTGATCCTTCACAATTCAAGCCTCAGTTCTCCTTCTGATTTCAGTAAGGAGCGTAAGAAGGCTCTGGGAAGTTGCTGGTGCTGGAGCTGGTCCCACCAAAGCTGCCTGCTGCCTTTCCTTCCTCTGATTCCTCTCCCTGAAATACTCTTCCAGCTGCAGGTAGAAAGAGGGGCAGGAGTCTGGGAAGAAGCCATTCAAAAAAGCACTGGGCAGTGGGTGTTAATTGTGCCAAGGCTCAGGAGAACAGTGGAAAACAATACTGATAACCCAAATGGGATTATTTTACTCTCCTCCAGAAAGGGCCAGGAAAAATTGCTTTACAAATCCCAAGTCTCCTCAAGACATGCAGTTAGCAGTAAAAAGTGCTTAAGAGAAAATATAAAATAGTTGGTTGTGTAGAAATCTAATATGAATAATATTACCTACTTCTGTAAAATCTGAGCGCTCTCAAAGTAGAGAGATTGTCTCTCTCTTGAAATTGTCTGCAGGACTGAAGTCTCACATAGCTCTAATGAACAGCTAGGAAGGGCGCTATAGGCTATGCTTATTCCTAAGGGGTTATGTACTTAAGTAATTCCAGGAAGTTCAGTTATACTGACTGGCCTTGGTAGAACAGGTTGGCTTTACAGAGGACTTCTCTTCAAATGATGAACGCCTCTAAGACTGGAGGCACTGAATTTAGTGTCCCAAGATACTAAGTTATCTTTAATTTAATAAAAGACATTTTTTAAAATTTCAGCATACTAACTAGACTCAATATCCCAAGACTTACAGCTCAGAGCTGGTCACCATCTGAGTCCCCCAGATTGTTATTAACCAGGTTGTTGCTGCCTGTGATATTGTGAATTACTAGTATTACTGTCTGTGCTGATATGTAAACTAATACATCTGGAGATTCATAACAGTATGCTTACTAACTGCCATATGAAAACTCAGGTGTCACAGTAAAGCCCTCAGATAAGTCAAGTCTATGGAACTAAATTCAGGTTATATCCAAACTGTAGTCTTTAATTAATGATCTGTAAACACTTCCTGAAACATGAAATTTTACTATGAACCCTTTGACCTTTATTTTTCATTGTTACATTATAATGTTTACATAACCGATGTCGATCTTGCATTTTTTTCCCTTCCTATTTTTCATTTTCCATGAAAATGTTTGTAGCTGACAAGCAAAATAAGTCCAATCTCAGAAGTGTTCTCATTCCAATAGAGTTTAAAGACCAAAAAATTCACGAAACTTTCATTGACCAGGCAAATAAAGTTCTTACATTCATTTTTACACTGTTTCTGTCCATCTGCTTATCTCTTTTAATGTAATAAGATGCAGATTTTGATTTTTTTAAAATATAAATATTAAAAAAAGACAATTCTGATACCAGTACCCATCTTTCACAGAATTAAACCCACTTTAAAGTTACCAAACCATTTACACAGCAAGCACACAAATACTTCCAATATTCAGGAAATACAGCTTTAACATACTGCAGTAGTAAGAGCTGACCGTGAACACCTCTAAAATTGTTTAGCTCTGGAATTCTTAAAACGTTTCTGGTCAAAGTCGATCTTTTTCAGTCCCACAGCTTGATCTAACAGCCTAGCTTGTCCAGGGCACTCCCATGTATCCATGCCATACCTAGCCATCTCTGTGCTTAAGGCAAGTATTACTGATACTTTGGGGTTACTTTACCACTATTTTTTATAGGTGCTGTAAAAAAGGTTGCAAAAACGAGTCCGCCTATGAAGCTGCCAACCCAAGAAGGTTGAGAAACGTTGTGATAAATGGCTTTAGCAGAGGCTTCAGCAGTGGGTGGGGTAATCAGCTTCTATTTCCTCTCCTGATTAGCCTTTTGCTTCTGTGGAAGAAAACACCCATAGGACTCAGAGTAAGGTGGGGGGTTTATAGTCTATTAAAACTCCCATGTATTTATATATATGTGTACTATACATATATACTATATATACGTGTGTATATATATACACACACTGTATGCTTTCTCTCTCTTTCTCCCTCTCTCTAGTATTATATATGATCAAAGCATCCTAGCCTGTCTAGTGAAAAGACCTCTACCGTTTGCATGAGAAGAAGGAATCTCCTAGCTGGCAGCTGTCTTCACAACACATGCGGCTGAGCAGCTACCTGCTGTAGCCAAGCAGATGGTGATGAACACATACGTTGTCTATTTTAGATCACAAAATGTAACTTGGGAGAAAGATGGGCAGAATTCTGGTCACTTGCAAAAAACCATCTCCTCTCTGCTTCTCAAACTGCTGTTGAAAAGCTAAGGACAATCCACTTTTAGAAGATTAAAGAATGTGAATGAGCTCATGCACTTTGGGGATTGTTTTGGTTACTGTATATAATATTATTCATATTTTTTCAGTGATAGTATGGTTCTTAAAAAAGGAGCAGGAGATTTGGGATTAACCTCTGAATTTTGTTGAAGTAAATCAATAGAGGTTTTGTCTGCACAGACCTCAGTAAGGCAGGGATTCCACCCTTAACCATAGAAGAAGTTTCTCAATAGATATTAATTTATGATACATCAAATTGGAACCTAAAACCCCCTACAAAGGAACAGCCTGCGAACAGACAGTATGGCAGTGGGTAAATAAAGTTGAGCACTTGCATTCTGGGAATTTTTGCAAAATGTTTATCTTTAGAAACAGCTTTAAAAAAATGCCCAAGGCTATCAACCGTGCTGGGCTCAGCAATAAGGAGAGGGATACAGATACATGCAAACTGGCTTCAGTTCTCTGAACAGGAGAAGGAGAAAAAAAACACATTGAAACTTTGATGTTCACAATAGTGCAATGAGCTTCCTTTCTGTATTGTGTGTGAATTTATAAATAAGGCTCATTATTGACTAGGGGAAGTTGATGCAATTCTCTAAGCAATGGGTATTGAGATAAGAGTTTTGGCTACTGTATCTTCTGCTGGGCCGCTTACCTTCCCATTTTTGCAGCACGACTGTTAAATTACTCCAGCAGTAAGCCCTTGAAACAGTCAATTTTCTGAATGCTTATGGAAAACACAGACTACAGTATTTCCAAGTATTTGTAAGATGTGTCAGAGGCATATGCATTAAAGAATTGTAATTGTTTAAACAGAAAGTGGTTTTAGTACTAGAGAAAGATAGAAAACTTTATGAATTTAAAATTCAAAGGGCCACTCTTGCATCCCACGCACCTTCTGACTCACAAGCAGTTTCGCAGAAGGCTTCTGGCTTTTGAACCGGTATCCTCTAGTCTTCAGAAAGAGGTTACAGAGCAAAGAGCGACTTCAGCTGACGCCGCAGCCGTCTGGGATCTCCGCAGGATGGGAGAGACAGAACATACCTTCCCCTCATTCCCGTGTGACAACCTGCCCTGGATGAAGGGAGGAATTTGGCCTCAATCCCCATTTATAGCCCATTAAAAATGTTACATCCCTAGACCATGACGGCGCTCTGGTACCTGGGGAAAAAACAAACAAACTCCTTGGCGAATGCAAAACAGACAGAACTCAAAGGCTTTGAAGTCATAACCCAAACAAGTACACATGTATACCTCTGCGTGTGTGTGTATATATCTAAAACATACATATGTATGTATATGTATAAAGAGTGAACAAAAACGTTAGCTCTCCAGCCTTACTTTTTGAACCAATTCATGATTTTTAAGCCTGCGGCTGGCAATATGCCCAACTCCCTGCAGCAGCTGAAACTAGTATTTAAGAGGCTTTGCAATACAGGATGGAGAGGGCCACGCGCTGCTGGGCCGGGGTGAACAAGCGGTGGAGCTGCTGGTGCTCAGCCGGGCACGGGGTCGGCAGCGAGGCTGCAGGCTGGGTCAGGCCAGCATCAAGGTGGAATGTTGCACCCATGGCCAGTTTTCAAAATTGTATTAAAAATTCACTGTAATGATTTTAATTGAATTAAAAAAGGGAAAGCGCTGTACTTCTGGGAGGAAATATTTGGGTAAAATTGGGCAAATACATTAGTAACGTATATTTCTAGTAAAGGGATATGCAGAAAAGATGATAAATTTCTTACCGGAGTACAGGCACCGAAGAAATTATTTTATTTAACATGGCGCTCATATTCAGTTTCTTGTGTGTGGTGCTGCTGCTGCTGTCCTCACACCTCTCATCTTTGCATTCCAGAAAAAAAAATCTAATTGCTGAAACATGCAGGCCCAAACCAGAAGCAATAAATGAAGAACAGCTTGATGCATCTCGCAAAAGATGAGCTCACATACCTTGGCTTTAGAAGCTGGTATTGCTGCATATCTACTCTCAATTAATTTGACTTCTTCTCTGATTAAACCTGCTCAACTAGTCCTGTTTATATTTTTTTAAAATACAGTAATTTAAATGTTAATTAACTCTTTGAACTTCAACAGCTGTATTTCTACTAACGTGTTCAAATACATACATGTACTTAATTTTCCACTCTGTTTTGTGAAGATGGAGGGTTTAAACAGAAATGCTGGCAAGAAACAAAAACAAAACAAAAACAAACAAACAAAAAACCCCCCAAAAAACCCAATTTGGATGTGACATTCTTTCTTCAGAAAAGATTTCTAAAAACCAAACTAGCATACATGCATCAAGTCATGCACCTTCAGGAGTATCAGTAATAAGTACTAGAGCAGAGCTTCAGTGTGTACACGTGATCCTTCCTAGGCATTTTTCATTGCTCGACTTTTAAAATTCTTGTTACAAAAATACCCGCATAAAGTTAGTTTCATTAGAAGCAATTTCACTAAATGTATTAGAACCCTTCAGGGCCGAATTTGCATATACATTTCACTTCCACAAATCTTTATTAGCTCCCTTCCCTACATTTAAACTCTATATATCTCTACTATGGCCATCGCTGTATATGTGGACCATTTATAACACAACAACAAATTCATCTCCAAATTCTTGGTTAAGCGGTGAGCAGCTAACAGCTAGAACAGAAGTGATGAAATACAACATGTACGTGAAAAGTTTCAGCGAGGCAGTACCTGGAGACAGATGAGAGGCAAAAATAGTTGCATACTTCGGAGTCTTCTCTTTGTCTCTCTCCCCCATTTCTCTCCAGTTCTCCCATTTGCAAGGCGGGACAAGCTGAGCCCAAAACACGAGTTATGGGAAGCAGAGGCTACTGTCAGACTTCTCATTTAATTAAAGGAGAAAGGATAATTAGGATGGTTTCTAGCCTAAACTATACTAAAACCCGAATTCATAATTAATTCTGGCACTAGGCAGGCTGCCAGTTTTCAGACACTTCTTTCTTATGCTAAATTCTAAACGCAGAATCATTCCTGGCTGTTAATGCAATAGTCATCCGTTCCCGCCATGGTTACATCTGTAATTTTCAAGTTTCTGATAGCAGTTGCAGGCATTCCCTGGCAATAAATGGGTCAGGGTTCTGAAATGAGTGACTCAGACATTTTTTTTAAAAAAAAAAAAAAAAGTATTTCTGTTATGACCAATTCCCACAGAATGTTTATTTGTTCATTGCTACTTAACCACACATGCACAAAAGGAAACTACATTTTGTTCTCAGGGAAAGCTAGCCTTGCCGCAGACGTCGGTACCTTGGCTCAGAGTCCCGGTAGGGCAATTCAGGCGGCTCACACATATTTTTCCCAGCCTGTGCAGGGCTGACGAATCCCAGAGAGATTTGACGAGGTTTTTAAGGCCAGAATTAGACTGCTGTGCGCACAATGCATCTGGAATTTTCGTGGGCAGTGGGTGGCGGGATTCTGGTTTAAGATTCATTGTTGTTAAGTACAAAAAAACCAAAGGCACGGGTACCTGATATTGAACTGCATGCAATTGCTTCCCCCCTGCCAGGCAGAACGCTCTCGCTGCCAGAACAAGCTGTTATTTCGCTTGGCCAGAAATGCACCTCAGTGATAACCTGACCTGAAAACACCCTCCCGTGCACAAAAACAAAGACGCTTCGTGCTCCTACGTGCTTTGTGTTTATGCCAACAGGCAGCATGACTCACTCTATTTACTTCTAAAGCATGCTTTCCCTTCAAAAATCACTCGGGCTGACCTGGCCCGGCCGGATCTCTCCCACTGAGATGGCCAGAGCCACGGTGGTGCACAAACCCGCAGATCTTAGCAGTGCATTAAACAGGGCTGTGCCGCACTCATTTTCGGTTTTAATCTCTTTCTCTAAGGTGAAGCTGCTGTTGTGCGACGCAGAGGTTATTCCCGTAAAGCTTCGGTGTTACTCGTCTTACACACATGGCAGGAGAACCTCGCAGTGCAAAGGCGATTGGGGAATCGAGTCTGAAAAACACACCGCAATCTAAAAAATACCCGATTCGCTTTCTTACTTCTCCATTCCTTTTCTGTCTGCTATATATAAAAATATGACCCGGAGGACGTTTCCCCCAGTTACAACCTTTGCCGACATTGCGCCAGCCTTTTGCTGAAGCCGCGGTGGCGCAGGACGGCTGGCTGCACAGTGATTTCCTGGAGTAGCTGAGTTTGGGCTCCGTGGACGTGCGGCATCCGCCCCGCGTTCGCCTGCCACTGTAGCACTGAGGCACCCCTGGGCTTTCCCCCGAGCGAGGGAGAAAAAAATAAAACCCGGATGGAGTCACGGAGCAGCTACTGATGGCCAAAAAAGCCGGGGGTGCTTTTGCAGGCTGAAGCAGATAAGGTCTCCAGCAAGGCTAAACAGAAATCAGGAGATCGTCACTGCATCCTCAAGCTTTCCTTCAAAGCTGGGGTTTCTAAAGCATTTTTGAGTTTGCAGTAAAGAGATTTTTTTTTCTGTGCAAGCCAAAGAGGATAAAACAGTGTGAGCTGACATAAAAAGATATCTTTCAGTAGTCGCGGTGGCTCACATGAGGTGGGGTGGCAAAAACTTTCCTATTCGAGGTGTCCGGAAACACCTTGCAACGTTCAGGCCACTAACGCTGGTTTGTAGACAGCTATTGAACCACCCACGCGTGCCGTCCCACCTTCCCCCTGCAGCCCTCGCTCCAAAAATGTCTGCTTCATAAATGCACAAAATCTGGGGCGGCTTCTCGTGTTGCTTCAAAAGAAAACCTCAGGGAAGGGCCTTTCTCTAAACGCTTTCTTACCTACGTATTTACACACCAGTGAAGAAACTGTATAGGTCACCCAAACCGTAGACTTCGCCAATCACGCTGCTGCTCTAGTGTTCACTTGAAATCAAGTTTTGCTTTCAAGGTCAAGACGAGATGATTTTCTCTTCCTGCGCGCAGCTGCCAACTGCTTCTTGAGCCTTCTCAAGTGCAGCACGTTTCCGTTGCGGGGAGAGGCGAATTTCCACTTTTCAAAGCGCCGAGACCCTCCCCGCACCCCAGTCTATCCCCCAGTTACTGTCTACAACCTCTTAGAAGACCCCCCCACCCCAAAAAAAAAAAGAAAAAAAAAAGTGACATACTAATTTGTTTGGCCCCTTCGTATTTATTCGGTTGCTTTGTTCATAACTGTACGTGTCTGAACCTTCCTTTCCTCCCCGGAGCGGTAACGTTAGCACTTAAAAAAGGGAGCCCAGCTTCTGGTCCCCGGTTGTGAATAAATCAGCACCAGCGATTGCCACCGACTTCCCTTTGCAAAATGAGCGCCCTGCTAGTCCCTAGAGACTTACGCCTCTTTATCCTATTTCTTTCACCTTGCTGTTATGAGCGCGGTAGAGCTGGTGCGTGCACCATGCTGTTCTCTTTCGGCTTCGCAACGCTGCTTTTCCTGTCTGTGCAAATAGACACGGTGTCACGGCTCCGGAAGAGCCAGGGAGGAACTATGTCATACACTGGGGAGAAGTCGTCTTCAGCTCAATAGTTAACAAACGATGCGGAGCAAATCAGAGATTCAGTGCTCATAAACCTGTAAGAAACTGTTTATAAATACGTAAGAAATTTATAAACACAAATTTACATAATTATATAGGCTATATGTTACACATTGCTCAATATATCATTAATATAGAATTAATAACTATGCGATTATGCAAAATATAATTAATCTATAATTATGGTGTTTGTAATATAGAAACACATCATATATATGTAATATAAACACTTCAGAAATTTTATAATTTAAAAAAAAAATTGGTAAAGCCAGCTATGAGCTTTCTCTGCAATTCTTTTATTCCGCAAGTACTTTCAACTTAAAATCTAGTTTATAGCTTCGGCACATACAACGTGTAAAAAATTCGCCTGCAAGCAGCGTTCCCAGAAGCGACGTGTCTGGGGCCTCGCTGTTTCGCTCCTCGGCCAGGAAGAGCGTTGTACGGTGTGGTCTGATCGCCAGCAGCTGCCCTCACCGGGGCCCTTCCGAGAGACGGACGCGCCTCAGAGTCCTGCTCGTCACAGCCGGCCCTCCTGAGCTCACCCGGGTTCAGAACGTGCCGCAGCGCAAGCGTAAAATAAACCAGAGGAGGAGGGAATGGAAGGAGGGAATAAAAGGAGGGAAGGGAAGGAAGGGAAGGAGAGGAGGGAAGGAGAGGAAGGGAGAAAAGAACAAAGGAAAAGAGAAGGGAAAAGGGGAAAAAGAAAGGAGGAAAGAAAGGAAAAAAGGGAAAAAGAAAGGAAAAAAGGAAAAAGGAAGGAAAGGAAAGAAAGGAAAAAAGGAAAAAGGAAGGAAAGGAAAGAAAGGAAAAATGAAGGAAAGGAAAGAAAGGGAAAAAGAAAAAAGGAAGGAAAGGAAAGAAAGGAAAAAAGAAAAAATGAAGGAAAGGAAAGAAAGAGAAAAACACTTCAAGCTTTTAATTTTTAAGCAGTTTTCTTTCTTTCATTACTTTTCTGCACATTTCTTCCCACCTCTTTGTCCCATTGCGGAGCAGCCAATCCTGCCTAACATCTACACTAGAGCTGAGCTTTGATGTTGTGCTCTGGATCGGTGTAGCTTTACGTGGGGAGGAAGACAAACCCTCACAACCATGTTTGCTAACTAAATTCCATCCTCGGGGTGTAAGCGCGCGGCTGCTGGGCGCAGCGGGGGACATTGGCGGGAGGGAAGCGGCAGCGCTGTGCTGTTCCCGGAGCAGCGTTACTGCAGCGACACCACAAACGCACAGACTTGTTTCCTGCACCTAAAGTATCGAGGGGCTTTGATTTCGGACCATCCGTTTGGGGCCTGGAAGCTCCACAAGTTAGAAGAGATTTTTTATTTTTTAATGCAAGCTGTTACCGCTCAGTAGAAATACCATTTTTAGAGACTTTCTCAAAGAAACCACTGACACCAGGATCATGGTGAGCTGCCTGTTATGGTCTCAGGTGTTGGTTTACTGCAGGATCATACGGATGGGGGGGGGAAATGGGACAAGGCAGACGGGAGAAATTCTGCAGTGAATTATACATCCTTTGCAAAAAAATACAGCTAGTTTATGCACAGCTGTAGTACTCTTGTAGTACTCTGGAGTAGTCTGTGTATTTGCTCTCTGGTATATATGATACAGAACAAAATAATACGTTGAAAATATTAGGGGTAAAATTAACAAACACACGGAACATTAAGGAAGAATCTTTTTATGGGAACTAGAACAAGAGCTTCACCTAAACTGATGGAAGCGCAAGTCCTGCCCGTCGTGCTGACAAGAAACACGGGAGCATTAACCACATCCGATAGGACACCAAGACTACTCCACGCCTCGCTGGCGTTACTATGATTTCGCGGACCTTTGGAGTACGCACTTCAGCTGCTGACGTCTGTGCATGCTTCTCACTGAGCCGGATACCGACAGCCCCCTCGCCCGTCTCCTTCACGTGCTGACGCTGAAGTCCGGCCCCGGTGCCTGGCTCCCTGCGGACAGCGGCTGCTGCAGGCTGGGGGCTTATTTCAGGGGTGAACAGCCCACAGAGTGTGAAGGAAAAAGCACACAGAAGTTATCCTGGTTTCTTCCCTTGCCTTCATCCAAAGTCGCTCCTCTCGGCTGTGCCCTCTCTACTGAAGCCCTCCGAAAGGCGATGGGCGACGCGGAGCACTCTCGGCCATCCCGTCTGCGTGAGCACATCGCGGCGCTCCTTCCCAAAAGGGCGTCGGGTAGCGAGCAGCAACCACCAAGACCCCTCCACAGCTCTCAGCCCAACCAAACCTGAGGGCTCCGCACGATCAGGTTGTTGCGGGGCTTTCGCTAGACCGAGGGGAGCGGTCTGCAACCCCAAACCGTTGGCTCTGAGCTGGGGACTCGCTGGGCACGGGGGAGGATGTCGGGACCCAGCTGGGCAGGCGTCTGCCCACTGCCGCAGCCAGCTCTTCCTCTCCTGTGCTTCCTGAGGCCCCTTTGAAAAATCTTTCAGGGAGGCAGAAGAAAGAAGAACCATTCTTACGCCACAGTTTACTTGTCCCAGTATCTTGACAACCCCAGGAATTGTTCTGACCAAAAAAAAAAAAAAAAAAAGCTTTGATTCACTAGCTTGATAAATTATTTTTATCTTGTGCTTACACAAAGTTTCCTCTAAATTTTGTTTGTTGAAATTGTAGCAGCAAATTCAGTCTGTTACAGCTTCAGTGGCCACTCCAGCTCTCCACACAAAGAGCTTTTATTATTAACAATTGCAGGGAAACGTCTAGGACTGGATAAAAATACACAATTCAGTGACTGCAGAAGTTACCATTTATGTGAACCAGAATTAGATGACTTTGTGATGTGCTTTTTGAACCCTGCACCCACCACCTTCTCAACACATGTATTTCTCTTTTCTCTTCTCTGAGGAAGCCATCTGAAAGCCATCTCAAGCACAACTTGAGACAGAGAGGCAGATACTCAGGGGAATGATACTTGGCAAGCCTGTTTTTTCATGTGCCACCTGCAAATCAGGATTTATTTGCCGTGCACATCTAACAAGCTGATGACTGCAGCGCTGGCTTGAGTTGAGAAGGCTGCCTGGTGCCAATGTTACGATCATATTATTACCTAAAGGGTATTTCTCAGCGTTAAAGCAGCCACACTGTTTTCTCCTTTAAAATATGTATCTGGGGACAAGAGATGGGCTTCAAGTAGTCCAAGCCCAAGGCTGCGCAATAGCCTGCGGGCCACGCGAAGCAGCGGGTTGGCAGAGGAGCGTGTAAGTGGGCTCCCTTCGGTCTTCAGCTCGCTCTCCTCATTAAAAACCAGCTGAAACAGCCCTTCCCACGCGTGTGTACGCAGCCAACCCGTGAACTTCAGGGCTGGGAGAATGGGTTTGCTCCATTAGCCGCCCTCTCTGACAGACTACCATGCAGTACTGTGAGAATTCAAGGTAAATTATGCTTTTCTCAGCAAAAATCCTAAGCAGCGCGCCTCCGCGGCAACCTCACAGACAAAACCGGAGAGGATAACGCAAAGGACCATTTACCACTACCTCTCTTGCACGTTGGAGCATGCTCTGTGAACGTGTGGTTTCTGGGTTGAGGTGCTGCAATTAAACTAGGAGAAAGCAAAGCATTCAGCGTAGGCTCTGACCTCTCAGCTAGGTGTGCGCTAAACACATCGTTATTAGCATGCCAATTATCCCTGAGATAAATGGCCTGTAAAGCCTCCAGCCCTGTCTTTTCCTGGGGGGGGGGGGAAGTAAATATATTTTCCATCAATTTGCTAGACTTTGCCTATATCTCATATATGAAACATTGACCCGGCGGCCGCTGAGGCATAGCCCAGGGTACCCTCCCCACACTGGGCTCCCGGTGCACCCCTGAACTCAATTCCAAAGCCAGGAGCCTGTGAGTGCCCCCCCCTTCTCGGATGGCAGATGGGGGTGACAGCCACCACACCGCGGTGGAGAACCCACGTGGAGAACCAGGAAAGCTTTTCTCACGTAGTGCCTAGTTCCCCAGGGCACCCCGTGTACCGCCTTTGGGTGAGCTACCCCTTAGCTGAGCGGCTTTCCTGGGCAGTCTCGTGAGAGAAAACGGGGTAGTGACACAGGGAGTGCAGAGACCATGGGGGGGGCGGTGCAAGTGCGTTGTGCTGCCTTCCCCAGCACCGAGCTGTGACCTCCTCCTGGCCGATGGAAGATGTCGTTCTTGAGCTTACGCTCCGCTTTACCCAGTAAAACTGGATCTGATTTTCTAGGCGTTGGTCTTACACAGGCTGCGCAAAAGAAATCTCAAGGTTGAGGCACTTCTCATCCCCGTTTTTTCTCCCTTCCCCGCCCTCGTTCACGGGAAATAAATTACTCGCAGCATAAAATCTCGATCTGACGCTTCTTTTGTGTCTCTTCCTCGCGCGTTTTGTGACCTGTACCCGATGCTGCATAGGGGCTTCCAAGAGCAAAGATGGCATTTGCTGTGCCACAGCGCTGACGTGTTATTAACCGTACTGCATTTCTGCAATGTGAGTTTACTAAACTGAAGCACAGAAATATTTCTCTACTGTTTAACAAGAAATTTCAATCTGTGATAATACAAGGTTTCAATTTTTATCTGTGATTTCAGCATCGTGAGACGTAGTGCTATCTGCCGATAGGCACGTTATACAAAGACAGTGAGCAGCGCAGAAGAGATTGATTTTGTGCTTGCTGGATTCACCATCAGCTTCCAGCTAGCGCAGAAAGCTGGGAAGGCTGCTTTGGCCGGCATGTTGGAGGAACTAATTGGATACGCTCTTTCACCAGGAAACAGCATCCAGTTCTGAGCTTCGCACTTTGAATAAGCAGCTGAATTTTAATCTGGAGAGAGTTCATAAAACCACCAACCTCGGGGACCCCGAGGGAGCGGATCTCGTCGGAAGCTGCAGGTGATGCACGAATCAAAAGCGACAGCATAAACGCACAAGAACATGCTTATTCCGAAAGCCCGGGAGACTCCAAGGGTCCTAACGGAGTAAGTTGTTGTGAACTCGATTCCAACAGCCCCGGCACCATTAATGCCCCCACGAAGCAACCCCGAGACTGCTCTGACCTACATTGCTCTTACCAGCCGCGCTCCAGCTTCAGCCACGCTCCGCGGAAGTGAGCGCGCAGCCCTCGCCTCTCGCGGCAGCAACAGCCGACGCAGCATCATTAGCAGGTCTGGCAGCCTGCAGAGAAATAATTACGCGCATAATGAAGCGGCGACAGCGATGACGGGCTCAGAAGGCAGTCCCATAATCAAGTGAACGTATAGATAAGAACAATAATAGCGTACAGTAACTCGGAGGAAGATAACAAGCGGGTTATTGAAATACGCTTCGAGGAGTACAAAGATCAACTCGGACAGGAGGGAATCGAAATGGCATTTCTTTTGATTCAAGTTCAACCTCAGCTATAATCTATATATTCAGGATTAGGTCCAATTCAGACTACCAACAGACAGCCCCCCACCACCACCACCACACTGCTTCATGTATGGAATTGAGCTAGATCACTTCAGACCTCAGCTTCACTCGAAATATTTTAAAATGTGAAATTGTATAAAGTTCCAGAAATGTTCAAAAGTGAATTTTTTCCGTGGACCATCTTTGTGTTGCTAGGCAAAAGATGTGGGAATCGTTCTGATTGAACCTTGGACCCGAGGGGCAGAATGATAATTTAAACCTTTATTATTGAAATGTATACTTTATAACAGATTTTAAAAGTATTGGTAGCCTTCAGAAAATGGAAAGTTTTAACAGGCTGGAAGTTATATATATGAAAAGCCAGTAGCATCCCTTTTAATGTTACACCTGTGGAGCAAGTTGTGCAGGTTTTGATTTTGGGGTAAGATACAGCATTTTATGCTAAATCCTAAAGCCCAACAGTTTTCGTTGTATCCCATTTACAGTGGATACTTCTAGACAAACGTGCAGCAAACCAGCATCAGCTCTTGCAGTACTTGCCTTAGAAAAAAGGAACAGAAAATAGCGGTGTTCCTGTAGACTTTCTGGGTGCAGGCACGCCAGTAGTCCTCTGTAGATAGATGGTCACTTGCTGCTTGCTTTCCTACCCTCCTCCAAAATAAGCAGCACGCACTTCGATTGCACGTATTTAAATTCCTACAGTTCCAACAACCAGGGCAGGACCTTCCCAGCGACGGGGCTTTTTTCCCTCCTAAGCGTTGTGCAATTTGAAAAAATAAAATAAAATTTTAAAAAAAAAAAAAAATCTCTGTTTCGAGTTCAGTAAGTTGGATGAAGTTCAGAGTGCGGGACGCTGGACGCGTAACAAACGCGCAGCTAACGTGCGTATGGGCAGCGGCGATACATCCAGGACTCCCGCGCTCGGGCTGCTGGGCTGCATGGAGCCGGACCCGATTAACGAGAAGGACTTTACTACTGAAAGCAGAAGAGACGGCGAATACGGAAACTGCGATTCAGGCTCAGTGAGAGTTCACGTAAAGCACCGGTTTATGTTTCCCGGTGGAGCCAGACACAGTGCGGAGTCAGGCCCTTTTCGGAAGGAGATTAATTCGCGGGGGTTCGTGAGGCCGTGCCAAGCAGACGCCCGCGCTCGGGACGCGGTGCAATGGTTTGCAGCGGCGTTTCCAGCTTCATTCGGCTCTTGCTCGCCCTCAGGAGCAAGGTGGGGAGAAAACAGCCGGGGGGCTTGTTCGGGGTTTGTTTTTTTTTTTTTTTCATGCTATGGCAGATGAAAACACAACTCACTGTCTCAGCAGCGTGGTTTCTGTGCCTCGCATCGTTTCCTGTGCGCTGCCACAGCCCGTTAATTTTTTCGTGTTAGTGCTGAAGCGTTCACCATGCAGTGAGGGTTTCGGTCAAAACCAAATGAGGTTTCAGTAAGCTGTCAGGAATCAAACACCCAGACGGTATGGCAAGAGTTATTTTAAAATAATATATCGGATCGTTTAGGTCAACGTTAAGCTCCTTTATGCCTTTTGTTATTCTGTTCCAAAACAGATCCCGTTGTGATATTCCCAAGGCGTAATACCCTGTGTCAGAGCATCACTCCTATTGAGTCCCCTCTGTAAAAACCTCAGGCACCACTCAGGATCAAATTCTGCTCCGTTCAAATAGCCTGCGTTGTGCTGGGTTTGTGCTGGTGCCGCTCCGAAGCCAAACACAGCCCTTCAGGAAACAGTTTCATTTATTGAGCACCAAGACTGTGCACAATCGTTTTCTCGAAGCTTCATCAGCTCTTTGCTGTATCGCTTCTCTCTCGTTTCCTGCTGTAAAGAGTAAGTTACGGGTACGAACGGCTCTTGCAACTCTGCAGATCAAGGGTAAACAGTATTTTTATGATGCCTTTTATTTATACCCCAACAATACGTTTACTTGCCAAATTATTATGCAGTACAGCAGTAGGCCCATCTAGCTAATTTAGTCTTTCATTACTATAATTATCAAGTATATGTATATATTTTCTATACCAATCTGAAACACTGAACTCAAAGAGTACCTGTGCAGATCTAGTATGCCAAGTTAAATTTTTCCCAGTGGAAAAAGAGATCTTTCAGATTTTATTTTTTTTTTATTTCTTAATTATGCATAATACATGTAATGCCATTTTAGATAAAATCCACAGCTTGAAACCAACCATACAATGTGGGTCTTTGAAAGACATCAGCACCAGACGGCGGTGCTTTGAATTATATGATAAAACAAGCTACGAGGACTTTTAAGCTCCCTATACAACTGCTTCTCCTTTACCACTGACACTGTATACAAAGAGATGTGTTAACTGAATGCATCTTTTTACATTACCTCCGGAAGAGTGAATCCCTTTGGTGTTTAAAAAGCTCGTACTGCATTCTTTCCCTTGACGTGTGAATTCATATGACCTCTTTATCTTTTCTGGTGGGGGGCCTTGAGGAGAGTTTTGCTTGTTTAGTTTGAATCACTGAATGTTTTTTCTAAAAAGTAACTTCTTTCAGCATTTCAAATAAGCTGTCTCAAGTAGTGAAATACAATTCCCCAAACCCGCGTGGTATTTGACGGGCTTTCACAGACGTTGAGCGTCAATTCAGAAGTGATTTGCATTACATCCACTCTCTCTTCTACGCATCTGCATCAATGACTTAAATTAACCTCGCAGAGGCTGCACGTGTATGGATGAGCGCCAGGGAAACACTTACACACGCAGCTGGAGTTGTGCTTGGTATTCTTCAGGTACTTCCTTTTGCTTGCTTTGCTCCTTTCTGAAGACGTATTGCTTCCTTTGACACCGTCCCGGTGAAAAACACTGAAATTTCCCGGCCTGACTAGGGAAACGCGTTCACGTGGTTCGGCTGTTTCTCTTCTGGGCCAGACCTCAAAGAAAGACGGCTTCAGCAGGGCTGAGATGTTCTAGGACTGACTTGATTGATCCAGGGAAAGCAAATCCTTAAAATAAATAAGTAAATAAAAATCAGCGAGCTTATTCCGTGATATATAAAGCAAAGGAATTAAACTTGTGAAGTGGATTACCGGGAAATCCCAGCTGGAACGAACCCGAGGAGCGCCTCATCCAACCTCTGGCTCAAACCAGGGTCAGCTGTAAGGTCAAGCCTACTCATTCGGAGCTTTAAATGTCCTTGATAAGGCATTTTAAATAGGTCGATAACACAGTCTGTAGTGCCTGCGCTAATACCCGGCTGTCCCGTGTATTCTCACTGAAAACGCTGCAGTTGCAAACCTTGCCAGCAGATGCCACTACGGTAAAGTTGTTATGAGTCAAGATGAAGACCTTTTGTCCCCTGGTACCGCTTGGTACCTACCCAGCAGCTTCACAGAATTACTTAAATCGGAAGCTGGTCATTGGAATAAAATCCCCCAAATCCTGCACCACCACCATCCCTCCCAGAGGACTGAGTTTTCTTGGGTTTAGCACAGAAACAAACCCGCAGCATTGCAAAGCGTGAAGGTATTGTTTGATGCAAGCAGAAAGGCTGGACATGGCAGATACGGATCGCTACATTTAACCCACCCTGGTAGCTGCTGGGGCGGATGACGAGGGGCACGACAGAAACCTCCAGAAACAGCCCCACTTGGAGCATCCCGCCTGCAGTTCGTGCTGCCTGAATCCTCGGAGACCTGCTGGCGCTCAGGCAGCCTGAAGCATCTCAGCTCCTTCCATGAGGAAGGGACTAGAAGAGGGCTTGGGTTTTTCGTTGTTCTGTTTTTGAAGTTTCACCATAAACCGTTGCTTCTTGAGACAAGAAACCTGGCTGGGCATGGGCATCAAAAGCCAGCAATCAGCAGGCACCAGCAGCCACATCTGGAGAAGATCAGGCTCCACCTCAGCTGGAGTATTTTCTGGGTCAGGTCTCTCTTTGGCGCTCGGTCTCTGAACATCCTTACACTTTTCAGAGAAGGAAAGAGCAGCGCTGTTGCTAGCAAACTGGCCGGACAATAGCTGTCTGTCCTTGAAGAGGCTGTGGGGAAATGGTGGAAGAACCCATCTGCTTTTCTTGGCCTACGTTAGCTCGAGACAGTTACTCAGTGATAGGAGAAGCCCAGCTGCAGAAACTCCCCTGCCTGCTGCCAGTTAGGCAGCCTGAGAAGCCTGATAAGGCTCCAAGTACCGTGCTGGGGCTTGACAGTGGTGGCCTAAGACTTATCCAAGGAGCAGCTCACCACAGCATCAAGGCGGGCAACGCCACGCCCCAACCTCCCACAGCTGCCTGAGGATCTTGACTTTATTTTTTCAATTAAACTTACAGGTACGAAGGCACCGTAAAGGAGGTAAGAGGGAGATCACGTACAGTGGGTCACAAACTATAAGAAAGGTTGAATGACATGGAGGTGGACTTTCAAATCGCAGAACAATAATTAACGTATCACCGCTTCTGAAGACAGTTGTGGTGGGCACAGGAAGGCAAGAAAACACATCTGTAATGGCTTCACTTAGAAGGGGGAATAGGAACAAGACAGACCCTTAAACAAAAAACCATGGTGTCCACGCAGTTCCTGGACATCTTATGAGGTACAGGACCCCACCAGCTTTTGACAGAGGTGGAGAGGGACACAGGAGAAAAGCAGTCTCCTCCCAGGAGGAGAGACAGGGAAGTCTCCCCTGGGCTCTTGGGTTTCTCAGAAAGGGAATTTCTCCACTCATGATGCCCTTGGATCACAGGGCATCCCCAGGATTCCACTCCTTGTTTAATGAGTCTCTCTTCCTTTGTAATCTCACTGATCTCAAGTTGGATGATAGAAACTTACTTACGATAGCACCCAAACCAGCAGCTGCCCAGCAGTCAGGGATCTGGAACAAATTCCTTGGGAGAAAAAGAACCAAAAGGAAGAGCTCCTTGAGCAACTCCGACCCCAATGGCCCCATATTGTCAAGCCACAGCCTGAGAGAGATGAAGCCTTCATCATCTGGAGATGCTGGTTTCTCTCCATCTACTATTATCTAGGCTGAGTAGTTTAGAATTGAAGGTCTAACCCAGGTGTGAAAACTGAGGTGGTGCCAATCACTCCTGAAGCTGTAGGTTTCCTTTAGGGCTATCAGCACTTCCCTTGGCAATTAACACTCCTGACCTTCTCCTGTTCCCAGGAATTGGTGATTTCTTCCGGTCACACTTGGGAAAAGAGGATGTCTCAGCACCGCTCCTGAGGTGCTTTCTCTATTTCTTTGTGGACAGAGTAGACTTTTAGGGAGATTGCAGATGGCATCTGTTCTGCAGCAAGGTGCTGAGGATGCAGTAACAGCCCAACACTCACCACTGTCTATTAGCACCAACGCTCAGCTGAACAAATGTCTCCAGGCTCCGATCAGCGACAACTCTAACTTTACTAAATCCCCAAAGCCTTTTTGCCCTACCAGCCTCAAACTCCGCTGGCCATGGGATCCCGGTACCACTTGTACATCTCTATTCTATTCTGAACACATTGGTGGGGTCAGCAGCTCTCCACAAAGCAATTTTCTGTGAACTTATGTTTATGACACATGAACGTATTGCCTCATGTCAGGAAATAACATAACTCAAACCGCAGAACCAAGATTTCCTTCTCTCTTTTTTTCTTGCAATTTTAGCAGCGGGTTTTTGAGTCAGGTCTTAGAAGTACAACGGTGTCAGGGTCAGATTTTTGTTAGAAGGTAAAATGCATTTTTTTACTGGTTGATTATTTGAAGGATGATTATTTTTGCCTTTCAGAAAATTCTACCTGAACCACCAAGGGCTGAGATCAAGAGCCATTCAGTCACTGGAGTAAAACAAAAGAAATAGATGAATCCTTCAATAAAATCACTTAGAAGAATGAGTGCACTTGAGTAGCAACATCACTAATTTGCACCAACTGGACATGTGGCAGAACTGAAGGACCAGATGCAGACCTCTTCTCCTTTCCCCCCGCCAACTATTGGTATTTGATGGTACTCTGCCATCGTCACCTGACGTTTTAACTGCTCCTTTTGTAAGACAGCCTGCTATTTGTGCATGTTCGATATCAATTTTGGGCCACAGGCAAAGCAGACTAAGCACATGGAGTATGTCTTGCTGCCCAGAAACACGAAGTCCGCTCATCTGCATCTTTTCCGCTCTTGCAAAAAGTGGAAGCCATTGTAGTTGTGGGATTAAGTTAAGTAAGAGTTAAGATTTACGGACAAAAAGCCCATCAAGGATTAAATAGCTTTGCTAGACCATGAAAATAGCAGGTGCTGATTTAATGAGAGGAATGACCACAACTTTCTTGTGATATCCCCTATGTAGTTTGCTAGGAATATTTAACATGAGTATGAAAAACTCCTTTTAAAAAGTCTAATCTTGCAGTCCTCATGCAAGCAAAGCTTCAGTTTTGAATGAGATCTAAAAGATTAGATCCTCTAATCAAAATATTTTTATTGCTACAGGCTACTTTGTATTCTTGCATAGAATTTCTGTAGACAAAATCTCCATAAATGTAACAGAAATGTGGGTATGGATGGGACTTCCAGCCATCATCCAGTGAAACTCCTGTGATGAGATGGGATTAGGGAAGCCTTGGTCAACATCGTTGAGATCTTACTATAAAATCCTTCAGTGAAGAAGAATGCAAGACTTTTGTAACTTGATGCAGGCTTTCACCCTGTGAAATAATTTTGAAGCTTAAATAAGTAATTTATACTTAATTTAAAATAATTCTAACAAATAATTTAAAGACATTTTGTAATAAAGCAGGTCTTCATTGCATCTAATGAAGATGATTATCTTACTGAAAAGCAGCCATGGAGAACACAGATCTTCATATCTTTATAAACAAACCTTTCATGCTGGAAGACCAGTGTGCCTTCTCAATCGTCTCTTTTCTAGAATCAACATATCCAGTTCCTTCTGATTTTCCATGAAGGTTCTTCTAGCTCTCCCGTCTGCTTGTTATCTCTCTTAAGCCCTTAACTAAATTAAATTAATCTACTCCCCTCCTCCCCGGTTCCAGGTAGGATGGAGTGAATACTACCCATACCACCCGTATATTATGTTTTTTAATACCTCTCTATTATTTCACAGGTGTTTTCTTTTGGCTTTCAACAAATATTACATCATAGGCTCCCATCGGATGTGACACCCAGCTTACCGCCCCTGTTTTCCCCACAGCATCCCATTCCCCACCTCTACACCCACAGCGCCAGGCGAACGTAACACAACCACCTCTGTGTGTTTCTCTTGCACTCAGGTATTCTGCAGTTCACCTGCACGGAATGTCATATTTAGATTTTCGGCCATCTCTTCAATTTAGCAGAATTACTCTGAACTCTCAGTCATTTCAAATAAATGACTGGAAGAAATGAGCCCAGGACAGATACTCATCTGGATTCCACTTGACAGCACGTCTCCTTCCCCCTCCATTTGGGCAGGGAAACAAATACTCCTTGCAAGTATCTTCTTCCCTTCTTTCTCCAAAGCAGTTTCAGCCATTACCATAACAGTAGCGAGCTCTAGACTACCCTTTCTACTCCCTTATGTGCTCTTGTGGGACACTCTCAGAGCATCATTAAAGTTAAGATGCAATCTTGATGTCTTCCTCCTTATCAGCTAAGCAGATGACCTCATTCAAGGAAATGGTTTGGATAGGTTTAGTTCTCTTCACATCCACAACAGCTTTTTTTTAAAAGCTTTTTAAGCCAGATTACTTTTTGCGTACTTACAATCACATGTTTTAGTAATTTCAGCATCTTTTGAGGATCAAAGCTATACTGATGTGTCCACAATTTCTCCAGTCCTCTTTTTTCAACCCTGTTCAGCAGGTACAGACAAAGCTTTAAACAATTGTTTATGTTCAAACATAAACCCACATATTTTTGGAGCCCATCAAATGCAAATCCTGAGACAAAGGTCCCTTGGCAAAACCTCTTTTTCCATGCAGTTTTACAGCTGCCTAAAGTGCAGTTGTTCTGCAAAAGGGATTTATAAGAGCATTGTAAGGCATCATGCTTTTGGCATCAATCTTTCTATGACTTGTTCATTTTACGAACTCAGAGGCAACTTCCAGTTGTCAGTCCTAAACGTTAATCCTGGCTCTGGAAGTCAGCTGTTTCTTTCCTGGGAACCCCACTGCTATCAACAGCAATCAACCTTTAGTAGCAATAGCGATCCCACAGCTGGAAATATCCCAGTTAACAATTCTGGAGGCAATGCAGAAACCAGAGTGTAGTTCAACACGACGTCGTTGGCTCTGCGGGGTAAGAGGCATTTTAAAAAGTCCTCCCTAAAGCCAGCAGAGGCATTTGAAGTGTAATATTCTACTGTTGCTTACATTCAGGAAAAGAAACTAAAATTATGAACAAAGATGCAAGCACTCAAAAGTCAGAATCTGCTGGTAAGAAGTCAGCCGTTTTAAACAGAGGAATTAAACAGGCATGAAAATACCCAGCCCTTACTCCAGGGCTGCTGCTGAAAACGAGGAACGGCGCTGATCAACAAGCCTGCCCTTGGCAGCGAGGAGCCGCTCGCTCCTCACCTGCTGTCCTGGCAGCTGCGCGTCGGCTGGGAGGACAGAACCGACCTTTATTTCCTCCGACTTCTCCCCGCGCAGGTACAACCCTTTCTTCAGCTCTCAAACACTGTCATCATTGCTTCCCAGTTACTGTTTCAGGAGATTGTCTCTGCCGTTGATGACTCTTTTTTTGCCTTATCCCTGCCTTGCTCCAGCTTTGTCAGTGATACTTTTGTCTCGCTACATCCCGTACAGGCTGTCATTTCATGAACCCCATGATAGCCTGAGATCTTGGAAATACCTTCGTTCAGGTGTTTGTTTGGGTTTGTTGGGGTTTTTTCCCCGTTATAAACAAAATCTTTAGGAATAGGGATCATATGTAAGAACGCCTTCCCTTCCTTGCCCCACCATGTATTTGCTGAAGCTAGCAGAGTGCAAACACCTCCCCTCCCCCCCGTTACAATTAATACCTTTGTTCCCTCAGACCTTATTTTTCCTCTTCACTGGCTCCAGCTATTTTACACGTTTCCCATGACATGGCACAATATCGGGCATTGTATCTGGAGTGGAACCGCCCTGCGATTTACTCCAGCTGCTGCCTTTGCCGGGTGATTTCACAGCAAATGATTATTTGCTCATTAATATACAGCCATGTGAGTAACACTCCAGATCGAGCATTCTTAGGGGGTATTTCATAGGCTTTTACTTTGAAATTGCATTCTTGATACTGGAGTAAATGCTCAGGTGTTTGTACTATTGTGTCCTGAGGCTTGTCAGGTATTTTTTTGTTTTTTTTTAACTTGTTTAATGGCAAAGAGCATTACACCAAGCAGCGTAGTCCACATCACTTGCCTCCTCCCCCCTCCTCCGCAACTGCAGCCAGACTATTTTCCCGTTCATTACAGCATCACTGTTTTGGGATCGAACTGAAGAAGATCCTGATATGGTGAGACTCTGGCTGTAGGGAGCCAACACAATGCTGGTATATGATTGCCAATAAAGCCCCAGTGAAATATGGTGGGGTGCAGGTCTTCTGGAACCTAAACTTAATTACTAGGTGCTGTAACCAAAGTCACCTTAACAAAGATTTGCAAAGCAGCTCCATACCTAGGGGCTGAGAATGACTCTTTGGCTGAGAAGGCACACCAGAAAATCCCAAGCTCTGCCCTGAACAGAGCAGGACATCTCATCTGCTGCAGCCCTGGAAGCTCAGTAACTCTGAAATACTAAACTCTGGACCAGAGTACATTTTTTAAAGAAGAAGAAAAAAAAAAGAGAGAGAGAGACTCTGAAGGTCGTATATATGATTGGTAGCGTAGGAGTGTCTCTAAACTCTGAGTCGAAGAGCCTGTCTTTGTACAAAGTTGTATGAATCCCTTTACCCCCCAAAACCTGCAATTTAAACCTACAGCACACAAAGGAAATACCATGCTATGGAAGAAGGGTAATTGAGGCAGCAGCAGAAGAGAATGCAGCTCCGTAATCAGTATTTAGGTACTTAATGGTATTAAGCACCATAAATGAGAGAAAGAGAGAGGTTAACAAATCAAATAGTCCAAGTCGAGGCGGAAAGCCGGAATACACAACTGACCCCTTAAGGCAGGCTCACCCTGCTCCACCAGTCTTAGAGCGTGAATAACCTGTACGTAAGATCGCTCCGCGTGGCTTCAGACAAGTGTCCTCCTCAAGAGCAGCCTGGGGGCCCTCCCTCGTTTGCATCGTGCTGTTCTAAAAGGCCGCGGAACACCGCACGGTCAGAAAGTTAATTGAGAAATAATCGCTGCTAGTAGAGAGACAATTCCTGTCTGAAGCCTGGGGAAAAGCACCGCATTCTCCGTAGCCCAACGGATGGAGTTGGAGGCGAGGGCTGTCCATCAGCCAGCGTTTGGGTGAACTGGTGGGCCCCCCCACCCCAGTGTAAGGGAAGGGGGTTCTGGGTCAGGTTCTAGATCAGTTTAGGGTTCTAGACCAGGTCATGGAACACGTTCTAGGTCCAATAAAATTGAAACTTTGGTAACTGCTTAGTTCAGCAGCCTGGATGGACTTAAGTACACTTCGGGAAAGTGTTGTGATACTGACTTTGTATTTCCAACAAAAACCGTCAAATCTTGAGTTCACAAGAAGCTACAAAAACTCTTTTGGGAAAATGTTGATAGTTGAGCAATGAACTTGCATGATTTGTGGCAATTTCTAGGGTATATTCTACTATTTTCACAGTTATCTGACTTGAAAATTACCTAATTTGTTACCCACAAGGCCTTAGCATTGCAAGGGAAAGAAATCAAGGTGACTCAAAGATCTCAAACGAACAAGGCCCACACCCCAGCAGAAGACCTGCCCTATGCCAGCAAGCTCTGTTTGCTTTTTTTTGGAAAGAAAAAAAAAATGCTGACAATACATTAGCCATGTAGAACTTTTGCGCTTTATTATATAACAGTCATCTTTATCTTCGCAGCACCTGGGAGAAATTTAGGTGTCTGATTCCGTAGTGTTCCCTACTATAAGCTTTGCATTTTTCACATATGGCAAAATTGATGAATTTTCAGCATGACTCGCAAGAAAATAGTTTTACTTGACCCACTTCACATTCGCTTCTCACCCTGTCCTCTAAAAATCTTCGTATCTTTTGCCATGCTGACGATTGATTTTATTTGGGAAGATGAAGATCCGGATAAAATCAGTAAAGGACACCACGAAACTGTGAAAACTGAGCAATGGAAAACAGTAAGTTTCAAAGTTGCTTTAAACCCATGCAAACATGAAGTAACCCAGTCCCCACTCTGAGCATATTTAGGCCTGTACGTTCCCACACACTGTACGTTTATTAAAAGCGAAGACAGACAACCTTTACAACGTGCTTAACTAGACAAACAGGGTTTTGTTAAACCTGGCTCTGCTGTTTCTAACTGCTGGATGATGGCAGGCTCAAGAAAAAGGGCTGATGAGCTCAGTATGGCAGCACCGGAATAACCATTACAATTATTTCCTGCTGCAGCCTAAGCAGAAATTAAGTTTCAGCAGCAGTATTTCAGTTTTTACATTCTTGTTTTGGTTAAATTGGAGTTGTTCCCTCAGTAGCATGGGGCAAATAAGTTGTATTTTCTTGAAATATGCTCTATGTGATGAATATACACGAGAAAGGATGTAAAAGTTCACAAAGGAAGGAAAGCATTTTTCACATTTAGCATTTAATCAGGCATCTGGAGGCCTCAGGTTTTGGTTGGAAGGTTAAGGTTTGCTACACAAGGGCATCATTTGTATAAACCCAGGCCTGATCACAAAGAGGTTGAAGATTATTCCCATCTCCTGGCAGTCTGGGCAGATCAATCGCCACAGCAACGAGCAGAAACTAAAATAGGTAAAAAAAAAAAAAATAAAAAAATAAATAGGCTAGAGAGACTGAACTGCCTTGCTCCTGCCTCAGAATCCAGCTCAGGCTCTGCCGTGCGTGTGGTAGGAGAGGGCAGCCGTGGTCAACAGGCAAGCGAGAGGCTGCTGAGGGGGAAGTTCTTGGGAAGCCTGAAGGAAGAACACGGATCCATATCTGTGTGTCTACCTTTAAAGACGAATTTAAGCCTGAAAAGACCATGGCTGAACAGCCATCCCCTGCCTTTTCTGAACCTCTTTTAAGGCTAAAAACAGCTGAAGGAAGTTGTTCTCCAGATTTTGATAGAACAGTGCAACTAACAGATCAGCGATGCTTCAGCTGCACCATAGGATATCCCCTAGGCTGAAACTATGATGACTATGAGACAAATCTATTTTGATTTTCCTCGTTGTTCTACTCGCTGAGCATCTAAATCCTTTTGTTAAAACCAAGCCATCACAGAGCAGAGACTTTTCTGGTTTCTGTCCTCTCTCGAGCACTTGAATTACCTTTCTACAACACTAAAAAAAAAAACCAGTACTCCATTACTAACAAACGCCCCCCCCATCTTAAATATTGATTTGTTGGGATGAATATATTTCAAAAATCACATTGATATTGTGCTCCATCAAAATAGCACCTCTTCTAACCAGGAAAGCATGAATATCAGGAGGAAAAGAAAAGTTAACCCATTTTCACTGAGAAACTTGCAATACAAGGTTGGGATTTTTTTCCTCCTCTTTCCAAACCAACATATTTTCAAGAGGAAAAGCTGAAATTAACGGGAACATGAAATCTTAAAATATAAAAGGACCATTTTTAAGTCACTGTTTGCAATGCAGAATCTCAACCCAGCTGTGATGCACCTTTGCAGCACTGCACTGAAGCTTTCCTCTGTAAGCATCACCTTTGGCAATGACATCTGGGAAAAAGAAAAAAAAAAGAGACTCTGAGATAACTCTGTAATTGGAGCATTTTCATTTTTATTAAAGCAGACCTCAAGCCACTTCTGAATTATTAGTGAGGAACTTCCCCAGAAAAAGCTGTTTTCCTTAGCTCTAGCAAATTCAGTACTACTGAAACTCAGGAGCAAGAGTTCAAAAAACCCCATAGCACTTGTAATGGCTGCATCACCCTGTAACGCCGGCTCCAAACGTCATCCAGCTCCTTACTCAGAAAGGAGACATCGTTTGTCAGTAATTGCTATTTATTTTTCAGTATCTGTATCTCAGTTTTTTAGCAAATCAATTTTAGTTTAGAAATACCACCAAATGCCTTTTATTCTTTACTCACAGCATACTACAGGTGCTATATTGTAGTCACGTTATAGCATGTGAAGTTATAGGCCATTCATACCATGCAACACTGTATGTTAAAAGGCATGCCGTTCCGGAGCATATAATTTGGAAGGAAGCAATTAAAAATAGTGTGAGCCATTCTATTGCACCCCTGATAGTATTAGAAGCAGGATTCCCAACTTCCAGTAAAAAAAGCCATTTCCTGTAATTCAAGTTATATTTTATTGCTTAACATATTTTTCATAGACGTATAAAAAACACAGGGCAGTATTTACTAGCTTGTATAAATGCAAGACAATTACATCTGATGGCTGGAAACATTTCAGACTAAAAAGACCAAGCTCTGTAATACAATGCATATTGACTTCAGAGAAGCCGAGAAGACTCGGGGCTTGAAGACGTGTGACACATTTATTCATAATAGCTGAGAGCATATAGAGAAACATATGCAATTAGGGTCCAGTTAAACAAAGCACGAAACCCATTGCCTTTAGAACGAGAGCAATGACTTCACGGCAGTGAAGTTGTCCTTCAGCAGATAGATAAGGTGTAATTAACAATTTATTGTGCAGCAAAAAAGCCAAGACTGTGCTCAAGTCTTAAGAGGGGCTGTGCTGGGTCTGCCTGCGCGTCGTTCAGACTGTGAGGCTCTGCACTCAGGGAGCAGTCTTTCAGACCTGAACTCCTCTCCCTTTATATTAATCAAATATGTAAAAGACATGACTTTGGTTATATATTTCACCTAATGTTTTTATGCCATCAATGAAAAAAATAAAAGCATCTAAGTGAGAAGTAATACCGCAAGAAAATGCAGTATTCACTCCCCTCCCCTTGATTACCAATGATTGACATACCCTCACATATGATGCTTGGGAACACATGAAACCCAGATGCTCCAACCAACGCTCATTATTTGGCCATGCTAAACGTGCCACCATCTTCAAAGCCTTTTACAACTCTATTCCTTCATTTTCAAGGAAGGAATTTGCATTTTTGGACTCTCTTCTGGAGTCCTCTCATTTGCCTACCACTACTGTGGACCTGTGATTTCTTTACCTACTTTCCCTAAAGGTGCATTACCCCATTCCCATCCCTAAGCTCATCTCCGGACACCTCTACCTTTAGGTGACTTTCAGCTGCACTTCCGTTACGCCAGGTCAAACAGCTCACGTGAGGATTTGTCTTTCCAATCACCCTGCGCCGCTAACTGCGAGCGACAACCGAGCCCAGCCGTTCAGCAGAACTCAAACGAAACTGTTCGCTCCCGAATGAGAGCGCAGAGCATCTCGCGGACTCTGTGATAGATTATTACAGCAAGTAGCAGCTCACCAAGTATTACACAAGTGAATCAAGGGAAACACATTTGAAAAGTAATACAAACTAACAGATTGAGTAAAGAACTGAAAACTTGGTGGTTTAGGGGTTGGTTCTATCAGCAAGTAAAAAATGACAACTAGTGAAGATACAACAAATGAGTAACAGAACCTGGATATTTTCAGCTTGCAAGTTATCATGTTTTAAGTCATCTTTGAAGCGTGCTTTACTTTTTTTCTTTAATATATATAATTTACTTAGAGTACTGGAAAGCTGTCACTAGTATGCAGCCTGTGTGTTCCCCTTTCAGGTAGTTTGAGATCTGTGTGGGAATGTGAAGATGGTACGAGTTTGTCAGAAATGTTTGCTTGACTCCAGAGTATCTGAGAAGAGTATTTAACCTCTGAAGGATTCCCACCCCCGAAATAGAAACAGAACAACCAAAGTAGATTTTGGGGCCTCACCCAGCAACGCTACCTCAAAAAATGTCTTGACCACACATTGACCTGCCATGTTAGGGAGATACTCCACTCTCCAGCTTCGCACAGTGTCACTTCCTACATTTTTAATTAAAAAAAAAAAAAAAAAAAAAAGACTTTAAGGGAAAAAAGAAAAGGCAGCTAGCATTTGATTTCCTTTTACTGCTGGAATAAAGCCTCCTGATCATCAGACAAAGCCTGATCCTGTGCATCTCGGTGATTAACTCCTGCTTCAAAAGTCACTTTCAGGAGGTTGAACATGTAAACTGGCTCCGTTACCGAGATCCACTCCCATACAACTAACACCACGTAGCATGGTAGTAGGATACAAAAAGGTTCTCACCTCTGACAACACAAACGCTCCGGCAAATATTTGAGTTAAAGGAAATAACGTTTAAGGCCACATTCTAGGCAGAATACAAAACTTTAACCTTAGCGCCAGGCTACGAGGAGCACTGCGCTAGCGCAGATTGTTTCAAAGATCTGCTGACAAAACCAGCATACGTGACAACAGTCCTTCACGAATGCCAACGTCTTTCTAGCATGGCGGGCACCGGGCAGCCTCAGCCAGTACTCCTCAGGGCTGCGTGTCTGTAATCGCTCGCTCTGAACAAGGGAAAGGATTTTTCACTTACCCTGTGAAGTCCCTTGACGGACAAACTCCACTGGGACTGGACTCCCCTCGGGCCCCTCTCCGCTTCTTACGCTGTAGCGTGCGGTCAGCCCGTGGGACCGAGAGCCATGGAGAGCTTTTCTCATTAACAGGGCAACGATTACTGGGGAGAGATAAGGCAAATTTTTGGCCAATTTTGTCTCACATACAAGCACCATTCACTGGCAGAGATAAAGCCTAAGAGCCAGATAAACTTCTGATTCTCATCTGTTGCAGCCACAAGGCTTCGTGGCAGTGACAGACTTCCACATTCAGGAGGCATTTATGAGCGTGTCCACACTCCCCCTTTCCTCAGGGCTACACGTCAGCTGCTGGGGCTGATTCTGCAGCATCACAGGACTTAACCGAGCTACGTCAGGTCAAACTGGTTTTACAGTACAGTACTGGGAAGAAGAAAAAAAAAAAAGCCAAGGAGCAGATGATTTACCTTCAACACAGAAGTAATCTTTCTTTTCTATCTCCGCCCCCCCCCCTTTATTCCAAACGCACTAGGCCTACAACAAAGGGCAAGAAGCCTTAAGATTGCCCAGAAAGCCGCCTCTGCTGACTATCTCAATTTGTGGATTCCAGCAGCATCCAGGCTGGGTCAAAACCTGTTCATGTTTTCAGGCCTCTTGCAGCCCCACTCATTTCTAGCTGCTTCCTTCCCTGCAGGTATAGAATCACAGACTGGCTTGCTTTGGAAGGGACAAACCATCTAGTTCCAACCCCCCTTCTGCGGGCAGGGACACCCTCCACTAGACCACGTTGCCCAAAGCCCCATCCAACCTGGCCTTGAACACTTCCAGGGATGGGGCATCCACAACCTCTTTGGGCAACCTGTTCCAGTGCCTCACCACTCTCACAGTAAAGAATTTCTTCCTAATATCTAATCTAAATCTACCTTCCTTCAGCTTAAGGCCATTACCCCTTGTCCTGTCGCTACCTGCCCTTGTAAACAGTCCCTCACCATCTTTCCTGTAGGCCCCCCTTAGGTACTGGAAGGCTGCTGTGAGGTCTCCCCAGAGCCTTCTCTTCTCCAGGCTGAACAACCCCAACTCTCTCAGCCTGTCCTCATAGGAGAGGTGCTCCAGCCCTCTGATCAGCTTTGTGGCCTCCTCTGGACTCACTCCAACAGCTCCATGTCTCTCCTGTACTGGGGCCCCCAGAGCTGGACGCAGTACTCCAGGTGGGGTCTCACAAGAGTGGAGCAGAGGGGCAGGATCACCTCCCTCGACCTGCTGGTCACACTTATTTTGATGCAGCCCAGGACATGGTTGGCTTTCTGGGCTGCAAAGCGCACACTGCCGGCTCATGTTGAGCTTCTCATCCACCAACACCCCCAAGTCCTTCTCCTCAGGGCTGCTCTCAATCCATTCTCTGCCCAGCCTGTAGTTGTGCTTGGGATTGCTTGTACCAGCCTACACTGAACACTTCCAGAATTCTCTTGCACTTTCTCTTCTTACACCCACTTCCTCGCTACTGTTTACGTTTTTCTCTGCCTGTGTCAGCAGCTAGTGGACCAACTCCTAGAGGTTCTGTGAAGAAAACCAGGATATAGTTCAGCACGCTTATAGCACAGTTAGCATAGATAACTTCATTGCTGAGTTGAAAGTTGTTCAGAGAGTAGGTAGGGACTTAAGTGGCTCCAGCTGGCTGGTGGTAAAAATTACACTTAAAATTTAAGATGGTAAACATAGGATGATCATGGGACATCACTTTCAACTCTACTGTGCTTGAGCAGTTGCAGAAGAGACCCGCAGTCACAAAGAGAAGTGAAAACGTCACACCAGTAACAGCTCTAAAATAGGTTGGGAAGGGAGGAGGAGAAGGTTCACATAACTGAATAACAACGATGGCAAAGTTAAGCATCTCAACAAAGAAAACTGTCAGCCTGCAGCTGAGCTGCAACAGCCAGAGCAGCAGTACAGTTCTTCTGCAAGAGTTGCTCCACGTCTTTGCCATTTAAGTTTATCAAGGTAGGACACCAGATGAAGAATACTCATTGAGTAAGATTCAGGACACCAAGCTCCATAAAATAAACATTAGAAAAAGCATTTATTGACTAAGAGTTCAACTGGGATCCATTTATAAAATGGATGTAATTTTACACAGCTCCTTGACTTTCAGCATCACTGTGACGACCAACTACCTGAAAAACCCCCTGTGCAATGAATGAAGGTGCCGATTACCAGGTCAGATGCAGGCTCTAGCGCTGTGATGTTAAGGTTTTGCTGAGCTTTCCCAACATCTAGAGCTACACCTCCTTTTCCATATCTTGGACAATTATGCCAAGTTCCATTAACAATTTTTTTTTAATTCAGATTATAAAACCAAATCAACTTAACTAGATTTCCTGACATGAAGTATCAATTTCAGCAGTCTTAGGTGACCATCTCCAAGGAACTAAATACTTAAGTCCTGTCAGGCATTCATATGGGCTAACTTAAAGAAGTAAGTCTTTTGAATTGGCAAAATACATATATTGTGACAGTTCATTTAACAAACTTATTCTCTCCCTTCATTAAGACTCTCCTAGATGGATGCAACTGAGCAGGAAATAAACCTCAGTGTTTCCATTCCCCAAAACAATCCCTTAAAACAAATTATTTAAGTACATTTAGCCTGTTCTTCAAGTACTTTGCAGTGGCCCCAGATCCACTGAAATCACTGATTCCTTCCCCTTTCACTTGCTCTCTATCACCACCCCCCCCAGTGACAGCCTACACAGTCAGGAAAATTCAGTCCTGGGTATCAAGCCAGTTTTGGAAACTTTTTCTTCTCCTCCAGTCTTGTTCACCTACTGAAAACAGAGGGAACCTTCTCTTGATTTTGGAAGCTTTGTATGATTAGTCCTAAGAGACACGCTGGCAAGTACTATTTAGCACCGGAACTGAGCCTACTTAAAACATTTTCAGGAAGAGCCTATATGAAGTGCTGATAATCACCAGTTTGATCAACCGCAGACCACCTTCCTACTTTTGTAATACACAACTTTAAAAATACACAATGGTACATCTCCTGACACCGATGGACAGATTTTGTAACACTGTTCAGAAATTTAAATCAGAATTTTTTATACTTGTTGCCTAAACACTACCTAAATAATAGCAGACCATTTTATAGTCTAGCAATAATTTTATTTTACAAACCCCTTTATAACTCATTAAGGTTGGTGCCAAACTTGGCACCGGTACCAATGGTTGGCCAAAGCTGGATTATCCCATCATCTCTCTCAACAACAAAGCAACAGCAGAGAAGTACAGCTTTCAGGATGCTAAGTCAAGGACATTTAAACAGCTACACTCAATATTTGGCTGTAAGACAAATTGAGCAGAACTGTCCTTAGCATACAGAATGCTATATTGAACTTTCACGGTAGGTTTTCTTTATTACCGGTATTGAAAATAAGTCATGAACATGAAAGCAGCAAGAGAAAAAGTTGGACTAACTGTAATTATTTTTTCTCCTCGGTCTTTCCCTCTCCCTCCCTTCCAAGTTTTCTGTGGATACAGAGATCAAAGTGTATGCTGTGTGAGAATGTAAATCAAATCATATATTTAAAATGGATTTTAATTTATGTACAGCAGTTACCATTCATGAATGTTACATAGTCCCTGCGATTACATTCATTGTAAGGTAAGTCTTCGCTTGTTTCTACTGAATCTTCTGATGGAGAAGCAGAAGGGAGGGGTGGAATCAAGGAGTAAGGAATGATCACAGTCATTACAAATTTTGGGCATTTGAATAGTAAACCTCAGAGAGTCTTCTACGAAGTTCCAGAAATAAATGGTGGCAATGCGTATATATTGCAATTTTATTTCATTCGCTCAAACAAAACGTTAGCATGTAAGAAATTTAAAATGACACAGTATGATAAAAATAGCAGAGAATGAACTGAGAAACTAAAAAGAAGGTAAACCTAAATGCATGAAAAGTCAACATTCATTAGTGATCATCTTCAGTCTTTGATTGACACTTGATGCTCGATAACTTTGCAAAACAATGAACTGGAAATCATTATGACTATCTGAAGAGATTTCAGCACCAGCACTAAGATTTTTACATTCAGTTGGTTTGCAGTTGACTTGGTAGCCACTTGTCTATAGTACAGGTTTATCACAGGTCAGATCACAGTGTTGAGGAAAGCAATGCCTTCCTGGCATTAGAAAGGATCCCTTAAACTGCCCTCAGCTTAAGATATCCGTTGTACAAAAGCACAGAACCACCACAATATGGTTTTTAAAGAACTTAGTTACCAGTAGGCAAAATAATCTTAGCTTCTGCAGTTCATTTTCAATACTGAAATCTCTAGAAACGGTGCAACTGTCAGTAGGACAGGAAATGTCTACAGTAATCTTTAATTCAATCCGATTTTCTGGAAGGAACCAATTCGGCAGTTTGGGATTACAGAAAGTATGTATGTAGAAGCAGCACAAAAGACGACATCTGTTCCTTTTTCTTTTAAACAGAAATCATGTTAATTGTAGACCAAGGCACAAAACGTTTAGTGCATAAGCCAGTTCCTTGCACAATCTAGTAGTTCAGCCTTTAATTTTGGACCACTTGTACCCATTCACACTATTCCACTATGCTACTCCTGAACTCTCCTAGAAACAAATCAAACATGATTTCTGACAAGGGTAAACGTCCTTAATGCTCAAAAAGTCCGTGTAAAACAAAAAGTTACATCAACAAAGATGAAAATGCCTCCTCTTGTTTTGAGAAAAACAGTACTTGACAAGCTTACTACAGATTAATTTTTTAATGCCTTCAATAAATGCATGCAGAAAAATGCTTTTGTTTTTCTTTTTTTTTAAAAAATGATTAATAAATGGAGTTAAGCAGTATTTCCACTGGAGACTTCTCTCAGAATTTGAACCTATAGAAACAGGAAATGTTTGAATTGGAGAAAAATTTCCTGTTGAAGCCTTTCCAAAGCTGTAAGTGCTGTTTTGCTTTGGTGTTCAGCACTTGAGACAGTATGTTATTGAAAGCATTTGTCCTACGAATGGAGCTGCGTATACTTTTAAGCTGAAACATTAATCTCTCCAAAACTTGCAAGTAAACTTTTCTTTTGGATCAGCACAGATCCCAAAGCAAACATGGCACTGTTACGGCTCAGAAAAATTGACAGTGAAAAGGAAAAGGGAAGATTTTGATCCATATTCCTTGTCCAAAGCACTACAGATCCAATTCACAAAACTTCTATCCCACTGAACTGTACCACATTCAAAAAAAACTTAAAAAAAAATTACAAGCATAAAATCCAAAAACCCTGGGAAAGGTATCATCTCCCCCCAAAATGATTCTCAAATTGTTGACTGAAACCAATGGCATACCATTGCTGCTGTTCAGGGTTTGGGTTGTGTGGAGCTGTGGGGTTTTTTTGTTGGGTTTGAGTTTTTTGGAAGGAGGGCGGCAGATAAATTAGGAGGAGAAGGGGACATTCTCTGTGACCTGATGCTCCATCATTCTAAGGTAACTAACTGCTGTCCTGTTTCATCAAACAATCAAAAAAGGAGTCTCAAAAGAGTGAAGCAGAGGGTCATGGTAAAAAGGTGAAGGACAACGCACTTACACAGGGGCATCCTCAGTAACTCAGATGCCTACATATTTGTTCTCTCACTGAGAAATGAGTTAGGTTCACACGGGAGTTTCAGAACCGTTATGGAAGTATTACTGAATTTCAAATAGAAAACTGAAAAAAGATACAAAAGGATTAAGTACCTGGTTCCATTAACATGGTTACTGATAAAAGTCACGTTTTCCTCATTATTACACATGCATGTAAGATGAAGAAAAAGTGTAGAAAGTAATAAAAGTGTGTCACCTTCCCCCTCCCTCATCCCACATCTTTCTGGGCATAAATTAAGCCTTACAAATGAAAAGGCTACTCTGTGACATGCAATTTTTCTTTTAATTAAAAAGCTGGCTGTGTTGTGTTACATTACAAAAATGTCCACATGCATAAATCTAAAAAAAGCCCCAAAATCTACTGTAAATCTACAACATACTAATGATTTACATTTGACTGCTGATTCGCATTATGTAGAAGTCTTAGATTTGGTAAAGCATCGTAACAATGTAGGAAGGCATCTACATCTTTTAACTCTGGACTGTATTTGCTTTTTTTCATTTTCCTATAAAATTGCATGAAGGCTAACTAGAGAGGCTTCCTATCATAAAATTCCAAAATCTTGATATGTCATCACTAAGTCATTCACTTACAAATATTGCCCTTTAAAAGCACGCGTTTCTAATTGTTCCGTGTTTTGTGAACTGAACTTCTACACATCTGATCTTTTAAATTATTCATGGAAATATCAGATATGATAGGAAGACAAACCTGAGATACATTTGAAGTACAACAGTATAACTTGCTAACTCCTTCATTAATAAAGAAAACCTCTCTGAAAAGCCTTCCCAAGCTTTTCCCTGTTTTTTGTCTTAACAACAAATTCTGAAACATGTGCAATTTTATCTTGACATGAGTAGACTTCAAAGCACTGTGATCTTGTCTGATAGGTGTAGCAATTTCTGCATAATCATTACAGTAACTTTAAGAGTCTTTTCCACCCTGCTGTAAAGGTCAGAAAAAAGCTGCAAACTAGGAGGGGAATAGCATATCACCAGAGTGATGTGTCTGAAGCTTTTCAGAATAGGTTGTTTCTCCCTCCTTCCAAGTGTCTGTCTGTCTCCGTTTTCTTCTAACAGCTCACAAAACGTAGTCAGTTTTATACCAAGTTAAAGAGTCACATCGGCTTAGTACTAGTCTTTCTATGCAGTATTGGACTTGCTGAGTTCCTGCCTGATAGCTAGAGAGAGAAAGAGAAAGATAAGTTAACAAATCAAATAGTCAAAGTCAAGGCAGAAAGCCAGAATACACAACTGACCCCCTTAAAGAAGGCTCACCCTGCCCCACCAGTCTTAGAGAGTGAATAACCTGCACGTAAGATAGCTTTGTGTGGCTTCAGACAAGTGTCATTCTCAACCAGGCAGTAGTACCCTTTTTCCTGCTGTAAAATTTTTGTTAAAATCCTGTTTTTCAGTTCTGCATCTCCAGTAAGTCCGTGACCTTACCTGATGATAATCACCAACACTGGGATTATTAAGGACCATATGAGTGGGCTCATTTATTTTTAATTTTGTTCGTTTAAGAGCAGCCTCAGAGCCCTCCCTTGTTTGCAGCGTACTGTCCTAAAAGGCTGTGGTACACAGCATGGTCAAAATACATGGAAAAGCACTGCATTCTCTGCAGCCCAAAACCAGTCAGCGCTTTCTATGACATCAGTTGATGACATCTGATATTTTACCAGCAGTGGTATCAGTTTAATATGACTTCCCTATGACTGAAAACTGGAAGCACAATCCTAGTCTGAATATTACCAGTTTTAAAATATTCACCTCAGCAGCTCTAGATTATTTAAAAATAACCCACCTACCACCACATGATACAAGGATAACTGCAAATTGCTCAAATACAGCATCCCTCCAACCACTTTTAGAAGACACTACTTGGTGTCAATGTACTACTAAAACAAAAAGCACAGGAGAAAACAAATACAGGCACATCAATCAGAACAGGTCTGGCACAAATGGAAGTATGCCACCAGACTAACAACAAAGCTACTTTTACCAATGTATCATTCTCGGGCTAGAAAGACATTATATTTACATTGTTGTGCACCTATAGCTACTTACTCTAAGACTGAACAGCAACAGCAAACAGATTGATACCTACCATCAATGAGTTCTTCCTTTAATTTCGTTAACTCCTTCCTCATTTCATCTAAAATGTCCTATGGTGTCAGAGCATAAATAATAGATTAGTTTTGCAACATGAACAGCTTAGTAATTTTCTGCTGAGAGAAATCAACCTTTAACACTTCCGAAATGCATAATGCAGCCTTTATCTTCCAAGTTAATCCCCCAAATCTAAAGCATCCCTAAAACATTCTTAATGCAGGTACAACGAAGGAAAAAAAAAAAAAACCAAAACCAACACCTTCCATAGAAATCCTACAAATTGATTCCTGTGGAACTTATGAGAAAAGGGACATACTGACACTAGAATATTGCACTAAAGTAATTGCTAAATAAAAAAAAAATTAAAAATACTTGGCACATCCCTTCAAAATGAGAGCTTTGCTACAGATGAAATGTGATGTGGAATGCAAAAAAAAAAAGTAGCTAACTAAAAACCACAAGCCAAGAAAATATTCAAAGAAAATAAGAAAAAAAGGGGATCAAGTTATCGAGGTATTCCCAGTCACTAAGTAGAATGTGAGGGAATGAAGGTGAGGGAGTGAGGTGCTGTCACCCGCTTGCTGTTTTCTCCAGCCTTTCATCCAAGTGATGTTAACAGATGATTTGGTGACAATGTTTTTACAAGCAGCATGGGGGTTAGTGCCTGTTTCTGCAGCGGAGACTGTCACCTCCTGGCCAAATCTGTAGTCAGCAAGAAACTCATCCAGATTTCATCTGTTTCTTTTTCAGCTTTGGGGTTAGCATGCTGTTCACAACTGAGCGTGTAATTACTCTAGTGTACTCTAGACTTGCTGAGTCTTTTATGAGCTGTTGGTGGAAGACACACGCATGGACACACCTTCCAAAGAAAAGAATCTTAACGGAGGCAGCGATAGTCGGTGTGCTGGAAAATTGGGACAGCTGTGCTTTATGGGATGATAGGATCCCAATCCTCTGTGCCTTCAACTCAAAAGAACCAGAGAAGAAAAAAAAGCACTCCAGAAAAAAAACAAAACAACAACCCACAACTGAAAAAAAAAAAAAAAAAAAAAAAAAAGAACAGCAGTCAGACTGCTGTCATCAGCGGCATTTCATGGAAGTTGTAGCAAGAGTACCGCACATCCTCTTGCAATGACAAAATAGGATTGCCCTTTGAACTAGATTCTAGAACACACAGAACAACCTGTGAGCCAGAACCCACTCTAGAACAGCCTCCTGGACAAGAACCTGATCTAGAACCAACCACCAAAACAGACTCCACTCTAGAACTGATCTCTGACTCACAAGCCGATCTAGAACCAACCAGCTGGACCCCGCTCTAGAACTCCCCTTCCCACTCAGGGACCAGCCCATTGATCCAAATGCCACTTGAGGAAGATCCCTCACCTCCAATTCCACAATTCACACTCCCTCTGAAAAACACTGCTGCCAACACCACGGCCCTACAAACAACGAACCCCCAAACCTGCCAAGTCTTGAACCCACCCGCTGTACTACCAACCACTGCTCTACAGACTCCTGAATGTAGAGCCCTCTGGCAACAGCAAGCACATCACCTTCCCCTTTTCAAGGGCAGGGATCCAACTTCAGCAGAGCCTTGCCTGGAAAAGGGGTGGATCACACCCACAATACACTGTGTGCTCATAGTCTCTGTCAGAAAAGTAACTAGCACCATCTCAACATGCTCCCCAAGAAAAGGAGCTTCCACCAGCTCAGTATGGATGAACGTGGCCAAAAACCAGTACCAAGACCTCAGACATGACTCCTCACACCACACAACTCAGACTGGCACTCAGAAAGTACACTAATGTTTTTGCCCAAGCCTCACTCAGCAAGCCACCAGCAGGCCAGCAACCCCCACCATACCACCCCTCTATATCAGGGACACCATGCTGAAATGCTGCTCACCTATGGGAATCAGGTTTCCCTGCTGCACATTGTCCTCACCATTCCCAAAGACCCTGAAGATTACTAGATACACCACAAAGCACAATAGGGCAAAAATACAAAGCAGCATTCTCACACATGGACTCCAAACACCTTAGACAAGTCTGCTCAGGTTGGCATCAGCCCAATTCCCCAGGCAACAACTGCTCTCAAAAGGACATCTGCACTGAAAGCACCCACCAGCAGCAGCAAAGATATCATCTGAGGGCCTCCTCAGCAAATGGGCACTTCTCAGTAGTTGGAGGAACACACATACCCTACACCCACTTACTCCTCTGGGGGCTCCTGTTCTAGGAGTGTGGAACATCTGCTCAGTCTAAAGATCACTAATGCTCTTAAGTGATAGCTCCTGTCTTCATACCAGTCACAAGAGATCCCTTGCCAAGCCTCTGGTTGCACAGGTTTGTCTGTTTGGCAAGTGTACTTGACAAAGGCCTGTCATCTACAGCTAACTGTTACCAAACAATTTCCAAAGCAACCCATAAAGTCTTTTCCTCATCTAACAGCAGGCAGCTGCCGCCTTCTTCCCACAATACTCTCCTCTGCTCTTACCCACGATAGCTACACAAAAGGTGGCATCACTGGATGCTCTTTCACTACCAGACCATGACCATGGGTGCTCACATCTGATATAAAACGTGGTGATGCTTGTTCTACTAGAACTGCTGTGAGGGCTTGTTATTTGTTTGTTTGCTTGTTGGTTTGGGTGGAGAGGAGAAGAGAAGGAAAGGTTTCCCAGGCAAACCAGTTTCCCAGTTCCATCCATAGTATCAACACCATCTTGTGTGTGCTGTCTAACGCAAAATGCAAGAACAAGCATCTGTGAGAAAGTAATGGGGCTGTGTAAGCCACCATCCTACATTTACGGCTTTTAAGAATACTGAAACATCTGGGGAAAAATAATGACTAATAATTACTAAATCATTATTTAAGTTTGGAACTAGTTAAGAAAACAGTTAAAAACTGGTATTGGACAGCTACAAGTCCTTATACCCAAGGTTTTCTATTCAAAACATTATATACATACCTGTTTCAATCTCTCATAATCTAGACCTTCTGACTGTACTCCATTGGCACTGGGTTGCCCCGTTGGTGTAGATTTTGGTCTGCAGTACAAAAACATATCCATGAATTACTGGTCACTCATTATGACAGGATAACAGGACTTTCCCCATCAAACTTGCTAACATTCATGTATTAAAATCATAGTAAAGAATCAAAATGAAGAAAAAAAAAATGTTGGGAGTGGGAGGGTGGGAAATCAGGCAGACCCAAAATACCACACAGAATAGAAAGCAACAACCAAGAACATTTTCCACACACTGGAAAGATTAATTACCATAAGAATGAGAGTTATTAATTCAAAACAAGAACTTTTCAAGAAACAGACAGATTTCACTGTCAGTGGTTTCTCATTTTTTCATAATGGGCATGAAAAGCTGAACGCCTTCAAATGTCAGACACTTTCCCTTCTCCCTTTTCAACTGCTTACTCATTTCAAAAGAGGCGCTCTGAAAGAAGCACTCCCTCTAATGACTACATGTTGATGCTGTAACTGAATGCTAAGGAATAACCCTGGCAGATTTTCAACATTTGAGCGACCTTATCTAACTCCCAACCTAAATCATTCCATCAATTGCTTTCTCAAGCTACTGAAAGCAAATACTTAACAGCAGAAAGATTTATAAAATAATACTTGAGAAGAAGTTCTAGTGTTTTGGACTATGTCACATTCAATGTTTGCTTACGCAATACTCGAAGACATTGAAAACTTGCTTACCCAGCAAGGCTACCTTGCATTTTTAATACACATTCCAGAAGAAGCAGGTTTTCTACATTCTCACTTCTCTTTTTTTGATCCCCTGTTGGTACAAGGTGTAACTCAGACTCATGTACTTACTATGCTTCCACAGGGCCTTGCATACCTATAGCTACGAGCAGAGACAAAACCTAGACGCTAACAGCAGGAACACAGAAACGGTTCTCCAAAGCAGGGATGGATGGATGCATGGATGATGTGGGACAAAGAGGGAGGAATGTTCTGCTGTTCTTAATTACTGTTCATATCTTGGCTAACATTCTCCCTCCATTATTCTATAAAGTGTTAAGCCCAAAGAAGTTGATAAAATTGCTGACAGTTCATGTCAAGAGGTTTCCCCACTGTTTAGAATTATCACAGTATGCTAACGTTAAGGAAGGGCAGGGTATCAGTAGTCTGAATTGGGTTCTATTTCATTGTCCTTGTATGTGGCATCACTGAACAAAAAAGCCTGGCCTAAATTCAGTGTCTCACTTCAGAATTCTTACACAGGATGAATTCATTAAACACTGCATTTTTCTGGAGTCATTACCTGAAGGTACAGCATTATTTATTACAATGGAAGGTGGCCAGGAATAAAAAAAAGACAAACCAGCAGGAAAAGCACAGTTCTGTGCTTTATCTTCTCTCAAATACATAGTATAAAACTATCTTTTTCAGAATAAAGAAGAACGTGTGAGAGATACAAGCAGTACATCCATTGCTTTAATTTTTCAATTCATGTATTTTAATTTAGCTGATTAAAAAAAATGTGTTCTCACTCAGAAAAAGAATAGTGAACCTATATATATGTTTGTTTTTACAAAACCACTACCTTCAGCTTTCATGCATTTTGCCTTACAAGACAGCAGTTCATGTATGAAGAAATTGTCTGATTACACTGTCTCTATTCAGTACAAGTAGAATAAGCCTCATACTGGATTGTCTTGATGACTTTTGTAACATGATAGGACTATTTTCTTATTTGCTAACTGAAGGAAAACACTCAAAATGCATCTCCCAACAGAAAAGGGCATGCACACTAAAACGTCATTTTGATATTACAGAAACTTTCCCAGGTTTGTGCTCTCCAGCAGATACTTTTAACTCTTGTAGGTTCCCAGTGTGAAAAATGTTAAGAAACAACATGGGACACAAGATTTACCTGTTTCCTCCCCCTAACCTGTAATAGGGCATATGGCCTGTATCACTGAAGAGCCTGACACATTCAAAAAAAATTTATTAAAACCCTCATAGCTACCGAGTAATTCTGGTTGACAGGACATTTTGAATTGGTACATCCAAGTCCATTCATCTTTTCAAAAGGCAGTAAATCCTCTGTAGGTGGTAGAAACCTCTTGACAATTTTTATTTTTTTTTTAAACACTTCATGATTGTTTCTGTGCACTGACAAGTTAGTTACGTCAAGCCTAGTGGCACCCATTTAAGAAAAAACTGCCAGCAGTTAGCCATGCAAAACAGAGTCAGCAGAAGGGATTGTGTAACTGTCCCTTTGCTGCTGGACTTTGCATCAGAGAGGTGCACGAACATCCTATGTTATTAGACCAGTTCGGTTCTTCACTTGGGATCACACTGCTCAATTGCTACAGCTGCTTAGATGTAAGTCTAAAGCTGTTTAAACGTATGTTCCAAGAAAGAAATTGCTAACATTAGTATTGCTTGAAACACACCGAAATGAAATACATGATCCACCAAGTAAGACAGAAGACAAAATATTCAGTAACTTGATAGTAGAAAAAGATGGAAAATAGAATTCACCTTGTAACCACCAGAAGATCTACAGCGTGCACTAATGCTATGAAGACAAACCACAGTTTGGGATCTTTTCCAAAACTCTTTAGATATCAACAGTGCTTAAGTTCCTTATGAAAGAATTCCTCGCTCAAAAACATTCATCAAGACAAGATCGTTGGTAATTGCTGTTTCGTCACATATCTGGTATTTAAAGTGTTACTTGCAGTTTACACCTCCACCTGTGAACATGACTGACTTACTCCAAGTAGAATAGCACAAGTTTTTCAGATTCTCCATATACAGTTTCTAATCATTTCCACTATCACTTGGTTCCCATACGCTATGGCATTACAGCATTTACCCAGCGTGACTGAAAAAAAGAATCAGCATCCCTCTCAAATGCAGTTCCTGGCAAGTGATAGCAGGGACCTCCTACGTGCCTTAATGGAAGACCCCAAACAAGAATATACTTTAATATTTTAATAAAATTATTTATTACTTTAATATTTTAATGAAATTGCTTTAAAGAAGAGCTCTCCACAGACAGACTGCTTCATGTTTCTTTTGCTTCAGATGTTTATATTCTAAAGACAGCTCTACCAATCATACACTAGATACTCCTGCTACCTGTCAAAAATCTCAACAGAAAAGCCCCTTTATGAACTCTACCGCTCAGTCTTAAGAATGTATTCCATTTTTGCTTTCTGAAATGCAAAACATTCTTCATTCAGTCAAATATTAAAGACCACAATTTGTAAACTAGATAATGTCTAATGTCAGTCAAATCTAGCTTTCTTCTCCTCAAAATTATCCCTTTTCCTTCTTCAGCTCGCTCAGAAGAAAGATTAATGGTGAATGCAGTTGCCATTAAGGAAAACATTAACTACTGAAATTTAGTGAATAAAACATCCCAACCATTCAAACCTAAGATGGCTAAAGAGCTCTCCCATGTGGTTTTTCATAGCATTGCCTAACAGGACAGGGAGGCAACCTCAATAGGCCCTAAAGCACCTTAAATCAAGCATGCAAGATAAAGATTTTATCCATGCCAACATGCAGAATACACCACCCAAGGTAAGTAGCTAAAGGGGAACTTTTCATACAAAAGAT